>NC_142513.1:4364375-4987500 GCF_057876585.1 Rhinolophus sinicus | reverse complement strand
AAGTAGAACAGGAAAACAAGGACTGAGACGATGACTAAATGGGGAGCCTGCTTATACAAATTAAATATGTGTTATTTATTATTACCGTAGTAATTATAGGTGCCGTTAGTGACATTTATAGCTCAGTAACCCGGGACACCCTCTCCTATACAGATTGTGTGCATATGTCTTAGCTGCTATATTGCACCCAGCTACTTTCTTTGAAAATTTCTTAGCCATTAGGAAAATGGAAAGCAAATAATTGAGTAAACCCCTGTGTGTCCTTTACCGAGCCTCACTGATTCCTGGCACTTTGTCACATGCATCTGTGTTTATTTGTATATATTTAGTCACAGGCACACACTTGGCTGTTGTTGATCTTGTCAAACTATTTGAAAAGAAACTGCCGCTGTAATGATACTTCACTGTAATGATACTATGTCCGCATGGCTCCTAAAAACAAGGACATTCTCCTACACAGCTCCAATATCATTATCACACCCGAGAAAATTTACCGTTGAATGAATCATGCCATTCTGATATTCAGCCCACATTCCCATTTTCCAAAACTCTCCCCTCCAGCTCTTTTTGGCTGTTGTTATTTGTGTGTTTGTCTGTTTTTTCGATCCAGGATTCATTCCAGGGTCACACATTGCGTTGTTTGTCAGGTCTCCGTCGTCCTTCATCGAGAACAATCTGCTACGCTTTGTCTTTCATAACATTGATTTTTTCCTGAACATCCCAGATGTTTTTATGGTCCCGACTTCTTTTTATGTATGTACCACTTATTCTGCCTAACTAATTTCCATAGCACTTCACAATTTGTGATTAACATGAACATACGCATGTAACTTATAGTTGATATTCCCGGCATCCCATGAAGTCCTATTATCAATGTTAAACAGATAAGAATAGCTGGCACGTGCCGGCTACCCACCTGCCAGGCCCGGTGCTCAGTGCTCTTACTTGCATTTTCCTTTGCAGCCTCATGTCTCCATGACGTAGAGGTGTTAGTCTTATCCCCATTTTACAGGCAAGGAAAGGATCCCTTGACTTGCCAGGGTCACCCACTAGTGAGTAGAGAGTGTAGCGCAGGCAGACAGAACCCAGAGCCCAGCTCTTAACCAGCTCACTACATTCTGACCCTTAGACCAGGGGCCAGCAAACTCCTGAAGACCCAGATCGTGTTTTATGCTTTGAGGGCCGCTTATGATCTCTGTTGCACATTCTTGTTTGTTTTTACAACGCTTTGAAAATATAAAATCATTCTTAACCCTCCGATTGGGTCATCTGGATTTGGTCCATAGGCCATAGTGGACAGCCCACGTCTTCCTTGAATGGCGTCTCAGCTCATGTGGGCTAAGTCCGCCCAGTAATCACATACATACCAGGGCAAGAACCCCAGTCTTCAACTCCCAGTCCAGGGGCAACCTCAGCTCATGGTTTCTTAGGTATCCCTCCCGAACTGTCAGAACACGCAGACGATACTATACTTTTAAAAGGCTTTACACAAATAGGAACAGTAACCGAATGATGGTTGAGCTTCTGGCCTTTTACAATGAAAAGCACATATTTCCATTCCATTCATTTTAGCACCGTCGATCTACCTCGTTATTTTTAATGCCTACGTCGTTGTTCGATTGCTTTTCAAATGGTAACGCAATGCTTTTCGGGGTCATACCGCGTAGGTGCTTCTCAGCTTAGGTGACTCTGCCTTTACAGCACTTTCAGTCGGGGCACCCAGGTCACCTTGCAGATCCTGAAGTTGGCCTGTGTTCACTGGATGGTGGGCACTGACTGCCCTTCCCAGCCATGCCTTAGTGGTGTTGTTGGCTGACCAAAAGTTCCAGGTCAGTGGAGCTTTCACCTTTGTGCATGGCAGATTTCGTGGAATTCATCTGGCTTCCATTATGTTTTTCCTTAATTGTTTTATACAACAAGGAGAAAACTGAAAAACAAACATCATGTTATTAGTGATAGGAAACGCTGGCCTCAAATAGTACGATTGCAACAACAGTAGAAATCATTGTGCAGAGTTAGGTGTTAGATTCACCTAACTCTTTCATGGGCTCATTGGACTGTCGCTGGTTGACTCCATGTTTGGTGCCACTCAAGAAATGCTATGAAATTAGGTCTGAAAGACAAGGTGAATATGTGGTTTCATTATGTGTAAGTCCTTGCTTTGGATTTTTGGTAGTTCGAAAAGTGCCTTGTTTGTGAATATGGAGTCTGCATAACCGTTAGTGATTCAGTCCTGTTTGTGGCAAATTGGGTTTACGTCTGAGTGTGTGTGAGTGTGTGTGTGCGTGTGTGTGTGTCTGCGTGCACACACCAGTAGAGGTGGTCTTGAAATTAGCATCTTGGTGCATAGACACCTTGTCTCACTGGGGCAAATGCCCAGGAAGTGAAGGAGGATGACTGAGCCACTTTGTTTCTGAGTGGGGAGCAGTTCCAGGCTCCCCTTGTACCTTGAGCAGCTCTGAGATGGTCAGCACGGCGTTTTATACTGTCTTTGTCGAAGAAGGGTAAGTGGGATCACATGTGATCGCCTGTGGAGAACTCGCCGGGGCCCCAGGCCTCGCCTGATCCCACTCCTGCCAGCTCCCCTGCCTCCGTGCCTTTCCCTTCACCCCGCGGTCGCCTGCTTCGGAATGCTCCTCGCTCACGGACGCTGGATCGCATGGGTCCTGCACTCCAGCACCTCCCCCTCCCGGAGGCCTCTCTAAACCACCCTGTCTAAATCGCCTCCCCTTCCTTACACACCCCGTCACTCTCATCGTCTGTCTCGTCTTTACTTGCCAAGATCTGAAATTGTCTTGCCTTTGTCTCCCCCTCTGCAAAGTCAGCTCTGTGAAGGACAGACCGGCTTTCCTGTTCAGCACTGCATCTCTATGCCTAGAGTAGGGCCTGCACTTAGTAGATGCTCAATAAGTGCTTTGTGTTGGTATGTGGGGACGAATGGGAGGTTACAGGAAGTGCAGCTGGAACCCTGTGACACAGCCCTGCCTAGGGGACAGGAACGGCACTTCCGAGTTGTCAGATGTCTGGAAGCAGCGGTTGTCCCCGGCTCGCAGCTCTCTGACCCCTACCTGGCCCCAGCCTGTCCGACATTCAGCCTAGATTCCTGAGACTTGGCCCATTCCTTCTGCCATAGTCAGATGCTGTCTTAGATCTGAGCCTTTGCAGTTGAAGTCAAGGTTACAGGGCTTGAAGTCAAGGTCCCAAGGACCAGGGGCTGCCCTCTGACCTTGTCCAGAAGCTTCATCCCTTCACCCACCTCACAAGGCAAAACAGCCCAGGCATAGCACCAGCTTGAAAATACAACTCACTGTTCATTGTTCAGCCATTCACCCAACACAGTTACTGGGCTCTGGAGGTTCCGAAAGTCAGTAAATGAGTAAATGGACACAGTGATTTTGGGTGGGGATAACTGCCATAAAGAAAAGAAATCAAGGTGATCTGGTAGAGCTGATGGCCACAAAGGGCCTGTCTGGAGGCCTGAGAGATGGGAAAAGCACTGCAGGCAGAAGGGACAGCAAGTGCAGAGGCCCTGCAGTAGGAGTGGATTCAGCAGAATAAAGTATCCATGAAAAAACCATTGTGGTTGGACCAGAGTAGACAAAGGAAGAGGGTGGTAGGAAGTGAGATTTCAAAGGTAAGCCAGGGGGCCCTGTTAGAACTTAGAAGTGCCTCCTAATTGGCAAGGAAGCCACTGGCCTATTTAAAGCACGAGGTGACATGGTCTGATTTATGTTTTGAAGCTGCTATGCAGTAAGTGGACTGTGAGTAGGAAACAACAGAAGCAGGATATGAGTTAGGAGACGGGGCAGGCGGCTTCGTCTTCCATTTCGGACGGAGCCGTGCTAGTCCCCGTGGACACTGAGAAGAATTGCTGGCTCCATCTTTTGAACAAAACAAAACATTTGGTGTTTGAGACTGTCCGGGGATGTGAGCAGAAAGAGCAGTAAATGATGTTGTGAATACTTGTATTCAACTACAAGTGCTATGTACCTTTTTGTTTTTTATTTGAAACTTTTTTTTTCTGCCAACCTTCCTTCCTTCCATTTTCTGTTGAGACAAACAAAACCTTTCGTTTAGTGAGCAGATATGGAGTGCCTACTCCGTTTCAGGCACTGTCCTAAAGGCCACAAAGAACAGAAGTCTCTAGTCTTCTTTCTCAATACTCGAAACATTGTCATTATAGTTAATAAAACAGCCATAACATTATATTATCCTTTTCCCTGCTTAGTAGCTTAATAACCGTTAATCTCTTAACATCTATGCTCTAGAGCTCACTAAAAAAAAAAAAAAAGAAAAAAAAAAAAAGCAAAGAAAGCTAAACAGAACACCAAAACCCCACGAGTTTCAAAGTCTGCTACAAAACTCTTCAAAGGCAAGTGGCCTACGCGATAATGAAATGGGGAAGTGACCATAGAAATGTAGCCTCGTCGTTTTGGAACCGTGATGACTAAGGGAGGAAATGACAAGTGCCTGGAGAGGAAATAACTTCAAAGAAGGAAGGTGGGAGCCTGGTAAAAAAAGATGCCGCTGAGACTGATATTCAAATGCTCCATCATGAGTTGCAAAAAGGGGAAATTACTATTTTAGGGATGGTTTCCAAGTTGTTCCTCATAAGCCTTTGTTGATGGGAATGGAAGAGGACCCCTGTGTAAGCCCCCGAGAACGGAGTGTCCAGCCACTGTGTGTCCTGTGGTACCTGGACTCGTACTGAGGCTTTGCCGCCTCTTAAAACGCCTCCAAACCACTGAAAAGTGACTCCTGGGCGAGTCTGGGCTCCTCATCCGGCTGCTTCCTCCAGAGAGAATTTCTCCAGACGTTTATAAGTTGGTGAATGTAAAGTGTTGCTCTTTTTCTTTAAACTGTTGCTTCTCCTTAAAATCAAGAGCAGCTTTTGTTAAGACCTGACCAGACAGTCAGTCATTGTGTGTGAAAGGGGGGGCGGGGGGGGGCAGGGGCGCTTTGGAAAAAGGGAGCAGTAGGGTCCCTCTGCCTTGGATGGTTTGCCACCTGGTTAACAAAAAGTAAAAAGTGCTTTGGGCTCAGGATTTAAATCCGCCCCGAGGTTGAAAAGGCAAGAGTCGCTTGCTAGGAGCAAGTACTTCAAAGTTGCTTCTTTCCTACATGATGTTCACCAAAGTGGGGGATCAACAAGCCCTGAGAAAGCAACAGGGCCGGTGACACACCTTCTCCCTACCGTTCCCTGTGGGGTCCCAGATAAGGCTTGCGATGAGTTTATCTGTAGCCCACTGTTGACAACAAGTAAACCCAGTGAGCTGGAATAAACGCACACCAACAGGATGGGAGGAAAAGAGCTTAAATAGCAGGTGGCCCCTTGCTTGCCTGGCACCCCTAAAAATGACCCCGGGAAATGGAGAATTCAGCAAACAAGCGAACCTTCACTCCTTTCTCTGTGATCCATTAAACAGCTTTGAACTCTTCCTAATCAATCAGAAACATCACACCCCGCAGGGACCTTGAGCCCTGGCACACGAGATGATTTTAGGTGCACTATACAGATAGAGCATTTTTTTTAAGGCTAGTTATGTATTTGAATGTGCATTAGGAAAAACTAAAACTAGCTGTCGTGCAGGGAGGCCTGCGGGGTCTCAGCTCCCGCTCCCCATACAAGAACGCAGGACATGGTGAGGCCAAAAAGGGACACCCACGGAGCCATAGGTAGGGGAGTCATGCCACTATATTCTCACTGGCGGCTGGGTTCACACGACGTGCGACCTGCTGTCCGCTTTTCTGCAATCTGCACCCCGCACTCCGCCGCTTGCTAGCTCAGCCACCATCTTCTTGCTAGCCCCCACTTTCCTGCTAGCGTAGCCACAGCAGTTATATTAGTGGCCAATGGCTCACTGGTTACAGCTGACGGCCAACTAGCCACAGTTGATGGCCATACAATCACAGTTGATGGCCATTTACTACCTGAGCCAGCACCTTTCTATGTGAGGCCGAGAGCCTGGAACTGCTTTCTGGGGCTCTGTCCCCACACTAGCTCATCAAACTTGTAATTTGATAGGTAGCATTGCTTAGGGAGAGTGTGTTGTTTTTAATTGGCTTGGTTTCATGTTTTACTTATGTAAAACAAAAATGTACAGATGGCTCATGGATGTGACAGGAACATGTAGCTGACACATAAAGTTGAAGAAACAGTGACAAAACTTTCTCCTAGTTCGAGTTGGTAGAACTGCTTACGACCAATCAAATAACACACAACACCTTCTTTTGTCTCCATGCTTTTTCTTTCCGTGCCCACCTCCTCCACCTCCCCCAAAAAGAAAGGAAATGAGAAAGGAAAAGAACCTACCTGTTCTTTTCTTTCATCTTGCTATGGTTTTCATGAACTAAGAGATAACAGTAAGAAAGGAAGCCATGCAAAATACCGTCGCTGCAGCTAGATGGGTGGGAACCCTAAAAGCCCCCTCAGTTTCAGAGGAGGACACTGAGGACCGAGACATTCTCACTTACTTCCCTCCTCCCTCCATGAGTTTCTCACCAGCAAGGGCTGAATCCTCAACCACTCCCCTCATGCAATATTGCTCGAAACTGCTCTTTTCTTCCAAACTAAATGTCTTAAACAATAACCCAGGGCCTAGGCTAGCAAGGAGTGGACCTGAAGGGGGTGCGGTAGAGGTGGGGGAGACTCTCGGCTCTGGACCTCCAGGCTCTTCAGGCGACAGAGACAGTTTGGTAGAACGGGGACCATCTTGGGCCATATCCAAAAACATCGATTACTGGAAGGCCTGGGAGATCTCTCCTGTTGCATTCAATCCTGAGCTTAGATGAAAGGACCTGGTTCACCTCACTCCCCCCCAGCACGGGTTGTCAGACATACAGCAGGTGCTTAATAAGTAACTGTCGAATCAATGAAGCACTACAAGTGCAGTTAGCAAAATTCCCGTGAGTAGTATATTCAAACAAGCCTGTCTGCCCAAGCCCCAAACCGATTGGAAAACCACAGCGTGGCGGCGTCAGGAAAGAAAATGTTTCATTTCCACTGGGCAGCTTAGGAATTTTTTTCTGACCACAGACTCTTCCTCAAAGTCCCTTTAGTCGGCAGTGCCTTCTGCGGCGACGGAAGTCCCCGTAATGAGTGGCCTTTTCATCTGAAGCATCAAATTGAGGAATTCAAAGCTGGAGGGATCAGAGTGCAACGTTCTCACAGAGAAATCAGTTAGGGTTCGTGCTTATTCACAGAATATGCCATCATCCAGGGTCATTTTCACAGGTGTTAGGGAAACAAGGAATCCCTCTTTTATATAAGTTTTTCTTTTTCGCTCAATCACCTGTCACTTCCAAGGTCACCAGGTTTATTCCCTTCTGTGCTCCCAGTGCCTCCCGATAAATCCTCCGTGATGCCATTTGTATCCGGATGGATGGGAGGGAACCACAGGACATGTATTATGTAACCGGCCTCGCCCCCCCCCCCCCCACCCAGGGCCGTTGTTCTCAGCCCAGATCGCCTGACAAGGACAGCTGCAGAAAGAGCGCTGTTTGGGCACAAGTGTTGTAGACCCCAAACCTCACAGCATTCCAGCACCAACTAGTACAGAAGGTTTCCCTTCCGAAGCAGTTTCTGTCGGTGTTTCCAAGAGTGTGGAATAATCTTTAAAAATAATTTCTTTAAAGGATGAAGATGAAGGCGAATGTGAGTACCTGAGTCTCTCTCCTCTGGCATCCCTTTCCTGTACCTTTGGAATTGCTTGGGACTCTGACTTAACAGTGTAAAGAGGTCCATTACTTGTTGTTTCCATTTTTTTTACCCCTGAGTTAAGAAAGTAGGTTGTTTCCCAAATAACTATCACGCCACTGGAAATAGTTGGAAGTTGTTTTATGGGCCAAATTTTGAAACAAAAAAGAATTTATATTTTGTTTAAAAAGCTATGTTCTACTCAGTGAAGTTTTTTTTTTTTTTTAAGAGCTTAAATGTTACTTTGAATATCAAAGTAATTGGGAAAATGGAATTTCAGTTAAACGACTTCAGATCATTTTCTACACACTCTGGAGCCTCTCATGGAAAAACTTTTCAACTTCTGCAAAGGGGGAGCTGAAGCAGAAACTCGGGTATTTTGCTAGCCTATCTGGCAAATCAGTGTTAACCACAAAAAAGAGTTTTCTCTCAGCATCTCTCATTTAACGACTTCGCTAATTTGTTTTAGAAACAGCTCCAAGAGAACAACTCTTCATGTTGTTAAGACGATGCAAGAAATTACTTAGCTGTCACCTCCTTTAAAAAATTCTAAATATGTCTGAGAATGAAACGCAGACTAGTGTCTCAGCTGTGCAATACTGCAAACTAATTCCCTCAGTACGTCAGCCATGACACATTAAAGGGAAATCACTTTAATAGGGTCGCAAGTCTCAGGGCAAGTTCTGATGATGGAATACACCGCTTTACTCTCTTAAGTGACTCTCAGTTCTCTCTAGCTTGTGGAGTTTTCGTTTTAAATGTAAATGTTACTAAGGAAAGCTACTGAAACTCACAAGGAAAAAATAAAAAGTTAAGGTAATAGCTTCCTGGAAACTATTTCCGAGGGAGATGATAACCGAGGAGGCGAGGAAGATGAAGGGACAAACGGAAGACATTAAATGAGGGAGGGAAAGAGGGGACATGATGGATGAGGAGAGAAAAGGAGGAGAGATGGGCGGGTTGTCTGGTGTTCCCTTCTCAACTGCAGACCTCGTAGCGCCACTCCACGCGCAAGGAAAGGAGCAAAGGGTTATTCTCACTGCCTTCCCCAGTGTCACACGCATGCAAGACACAGCTGAGGTGTCCTGTGACTACTCTCCTAATTGTCGATGTTGGTGGCAGGTCCCCTCGTGGGAGGCCGTCCTGTCTGGCCTACTGTTTGTGCACAGGCCCCATGTCATTCTGCTGCCGACCAAAAGGGGAGGGGGCGCAGTGATGAGGGGGCAATGAGCCTCCCCCATCTTCCTGCAGACTCACTTGCTGCCTCTCTAACTTGCGGGGGCGCCAGGACAGAAAACCCGTTAAAGCTTCTTCCAGCCTAAACTGCTTCTGGATGCCCTGCAGCCAGACCCCGTTGATGGAATGGGTGTGTGGTGCAGAGCTCTGTGTGCCTTCCTGACAGCTGAGGTGCTGCTCTCAGCGAGCTGGCGAGAGAGATGCACTGATGGAGTCGGCTGCTTCTCAGAAACCCCTCGAGCACTTTTCAGCATCTTGGATGCGGTAAATGGCACAGGCCCGCTGAGGGTGGGGCTATGGCAGTTGTGTCCACCGTGTGAGTTGTCCGGAAGTTCACAGAGGGTTTCCGGGATACAAGATGCTTTTGTGCTCAAACTGCTTTCGGCCAAGACAAAGACTAACTGGGAGTCGAGGTTCCCTTCTGTCAAGTCTGGGAGGAGATGGGGCTGAAGGGGTCACAACAGGCGGGAGCTTATGTTCACCAACACAGAAGTCATTTTCTTCCAATAGAGCAGAACGCTTTTTTTAAAACTAGATTTTTATATTGAAAAAGCAGAACATGTACGCATGGCTTAAAGATTCAAACGGTGCCAATGAACACAGACTGAAAGCATGTTTGTTTTTTAAAATCCCAAATCTCTGTAGTTTCCTGGGCTCTAGTTACCCCGGCCAGAGGGGGAGCACCAACGATTTATCTAAATCTTCCAGGAAGATGCACAAATGGACACATACCATTTGCACAGTTTCTCATCTTACCTTTTAAAAAATTTAATACCATATTTTGGAGCTTGTTCCATTTCAGCTCACGTAAACTCTACCTTGTTCTTTTTTGATGGCTGTATACTATTCAGCTCTACGAATGTATTGTTATTTACCAGTGATTACATTTAAGTTATTTCCCAAATTCTTAGTGCAGGCTCTAATTCTGGTAAATAACCACACAACTTACCCAACCAAGTTAAAATGTTTTTATCAGCTTCCCATCCCTTTCTCCAGAGGCACACTCTGTGGTTCACTCACTTACAGAAACACACGTGCCGTCCTGTGGTGCAGTCTGTGCCAAACACTCCAATTTATAGGCTAACAGGGTGGACTCGGGAGTCAAAACTACCTGGGTCCGACTTTGGTTCTGTTTCCTGCTCTCTGAGCAACCTTGGAGTACTGACTCACCCTCTCTGTGCCTCAGCTTTCTCATCTCGTAAATAGGATAGTGGCATCTGCTTCACGGGATGGTGAACCTCAAGTGAGATTTTCAGTGCGAATTACTTACATCACATTACTATGTGATGCCTGGCTGAGTTGAAAACCTGTGAACTGTCCTTACTAATGAAGCACTGGGTAAATGGTAAACAATCAAACTACGAAGGTACCTAAATGAAAAGACATACAAAAGATCAAAGAGAATTTTTTTCTCTCGGATGAATTTATACTAGCTGACACATTAGTGAGTAAGAAGTCTGCAGGTTATGTAGGGTTTGCAAAGTGGAGATCCTTCCAGCTCTTTGCTGTGACCCCTTAAAACGTTTCTGCCGTTCTCTCAACTTTCCAGAGGTTGTCTCACAGAATGTTGTCACCCATCAAAAGAAGTGTTATGTAGATACTCCGTTTCTTCCTGGGGGGTTGTGCTTCCTCTGTCTGTCTTTCCTCTCTTGGAGAGTGTGGATGGGAAAATGAAGATGGTGAGGGGATTTGTCTTACGCGCTTGGAAACACTTCTTTCTTCCCCCTTTTTATTTTTTACTTTACATAATGAGCTTTTAAAAATGATGGAAAATAAACATTCACAAGCCAACAGATTGCACCACTCTCTCTGCTTTAATCCGTGTATTTACATAACATGAAATACTTCCAAGTACATTCAAGGGGAGAAGGCTGTCTTTAAAGATAATCAAAGAGCTTTCTCCCTTTTGCAAGGAGCCCTGTTGTTCTGAGCCTGGGCTCAGCCGCCTCCCCATAAAGAAAGACACATAAGGATAAGGGGCAGCCGGTTAGTTCCGTTGATTGGAGCGTGGTGCTAATAAGACCAAGGTTGTGGGTTCGATCCCCACATGGGCCCCTGTGAGCTGCGCCCTCCTTAAAAAAAAATTATATATATATATATATATATATATATATATATATATATATATATATATAGAGAGAGAGAGAGAGAGAGAGAGAGAGAGAGAGACATAAGAGACTATTTCACTGACCTCAAAGTAAAAGCTCCCATGTCCTGGGGAAGCCCTGCTGAGCTTGAGGGATTTGCATTTACCAGATAGCAAAGGATTTGAAATATTTAAGAAGGTTGTGGTTTAAATACAACTAACTATTCTGTCATGGCCCCTCATAGGGGAAGTAGGAACTCTTCCACCACCATCCTCTAAAACAAACTAGGAATTCCTGGAAGGAAGTCACGGAATCAGTGAGAAAGGAGGTAAAATGCCAAACACAGACCTTTTTTCAAAGAAGGATTTTAATAGAAGGAAGACGTCCATGTTGTTAGCAGTGAGGTTCCATGACGTGTTGGACAGGGGCCCAATGAACACTTGCCCCTCAGGGTTCCTTCCACTTACAATCTCCATCTCTGGTCTGGGGCACTTGCTCATCTACTACATCCTGCTGTGAGCTGGTGACCTCGTGGTCTGGTTGACCTTTCCCGGAAATGATGATATGGCTACTTTGATGGAAACCGTCTCAGGATCTCCATGCATCTATCCCCTGGCCACTAACTCACTTAATTTCAGGAGCACAAGTTGGAGGGGGAGGGGCGCTCGCCAAAGGAGGAGGAAGCAGGGTCACATGATGCTGCTCTGAGCCCTGTGAGGGGAAAGAGGGAAGGAGCAGGAGAGGGTAGACAGAGCCCCAGACATGAGCAGCTCACACATGGACTTGGCCGTGACATCGCATCAGCAGCTGCTGCTGGCTCTTTATGCAGGAGGCAAAGAACGTGGGGCCGTTCTCCCTCTGCTTCCTACTTTTTCTGGTCCATAGTGTGTTTGTCCTCCTTTCTTATAATCCTGCCTCTCTCTCAAGACTCACCTCAAAGGTTGCATGCAAATTGTCACCACCTCCTCCCTACAGCTACCCTAAATCCATCCTTCACCCTAAATCCATCCTTCACCCTAAATCCATCCTTCACCCTAAATCCATCCTTCACCCTAAATCCATCCTTCACCCTAAATCCATCCTTCACCCTAAATCCGTCCTTCACCCTAAATCCGTCCTTCACCCTAAATCCGTCCTTCACCCTAAATCCATCCTTCACCCTAAATCCATCCTTCACCCTAAATCCATCCTTCACCCTCGGCTGGGCTGTGAGCATCTCACCTTGGCTGGGCGCCTGGCTTCGCTTAGCCTCTTGGGCTCCACACGGGCTCCCCCCAATGCCTTTTCCACCCAGCAACCAGATATAAACCGCAGCCAATAAAGAAATCAAGCCCCACATCTTTTGCGAACTTCTCTCCAGGCAGCCTGCTCACTTTTCAGTTCCTTCAACACCCCACTCACTTCACACACGCTCTCCATCCTTCCCTCCAGCCCTCACACATTTCTTCTGCCCACATCATCTCTGCCCTGCTTGTGATCTGACTCACTCCTACTCACCCCCAGGTCACAACCTCCACAGCCCCACTCCCAGGGGAACTTTCCCTGAGCCCTCATCCCACCACCCCTGCCCAGCTGCACCCAGAATCGCCCGTAGCTCCCTGTGTCTTCCTTCATGGTTCTGAAGTAACACTCTCTAGAGGTGACCTTGAAAACAGGCGTTTGAAATATACGCCTATTTGTTTTAATAAATACTGTAAATGTATTTTCTCTTCCTTCTCAATCTCACTTTCTTTTCTCTAGCTTACTTTATTGTAAGAATACAGTATATAATACATACAACATACAAAATATGTGTTAATCGACTATGTTATCGGTAAGGCTTCCGGTCAACAGTAAGCCATTAGTAGTTAAGTTTGAGAGCAGGGGTGAAAGTTATAGGTAGATTTTTAACTGTGTAGGGGGTTGGTGCCCCTAACCTCCACATTGTTCACGGGTCAACTGTATTTATTTCTGATTTGATTGGCGTTTGTCTCGTCCACTGGAATGTGCATTGGCATGAGATTGGGAACGGTTCTGTTCAGCGCTGTATCACCAGCAGAGCACTGGGCACATAGTGGAGGCTCAATACAGGCTTGGTGAATGAATGAATGAATGAATGAATGAATGAATGAATGAATGAATGATGAATGGCCTCCCAGACTCCTCCAATTGTAGCTAGTGGTGCCCATGGCTCATTGCTGATTCCATTTAGACCAGCACATGGCATCTGGCCGTTGTGTGACGGTCCCCAGAGAGGTTGCCATCACTGTGAGAACAAGGAGTGTCTTTTTCTTTGCCTTTGTTTCCCTAAGCTCCTTCCCCTTCTTCCGTCCGGATCCTTATGCATTTTCCTTTCCCCCCTCCCAGCTGTTGTACAAAGATGAGCGTTTGGGGGCAATGCCCTTTCTGGAAGTTGGTAAAGAAGCTTTTTTCCATCGAACCCAGAATCTAACTGCCTGTGTGCCACAGGGAACACAAATAGGAACACAAATATAAACACGCACCCTTTTCCATTTCTTAATATCTACACACACGTCTCCAAATGAACACCCTATTTGTAAAACTGCCCTGTGAGTGGCCTCGGTGATGACTGCAGTTGCTACTAGGTTCCTTTGACGAGGCTTGTCAGTTGCTCCCATGCGTTATCTACACAGAGGCCGGTACAGTGCCAGGAACAGAGATGCAGGATATTGGCGGCTGGGGCTACTTCCTGTTCTCCCCACACTGTGGGGCGGAGCCTAGCCGCTGGGGTCAGGCACAGCCTCTGCAAGTGGTGACTTGAGCTGAGATCTGAAGGAAGAGGAGCCAGTCATGCAAAGATCCCATGAAAGAGTGTTCTGGGCAGAAGCAATAGCAAAGGTAAAGGTGCTGAGGTGGAAGCAAGCTTAGCACGTCCGAGAGAAGTAAGAAAACAGCGTGGCTGTGGGGGAGTTATAGGAGGAGTCGTGGGCGGAGACATTAATTGATTGCATGAGGTATGCACACAGCGCATGCCAAGTATGACAAAATACCATACCGACGGGAACCATGTGATAGCAACATATTTAGGGTTTTCCTTTGCTGGGAGCTTCCTTCCTTTAAGGTAAGGGCTGCTGCACTATAGACAGTAGGCCGGAAGTACAAAGGAAGCCATGTATGTCTCCAGAGTAAGACTACTGCTGTCCATCTTGGAGGATGCCCACTGAGTAGATGACCATACGAGCCCACTGTTTTTTGGAAAAACATCCCTGTGCTTCACAATAGGCAAACGCACTAGCTGAGCCGATGATATTCTGGGCCCTTCTGAGGGTGGGCAGAGGGTCCACATGGGAGAACCGTGTGGCGGACGGAAAGAGCATGGGTCTGAGAATTAGGGAGGCTGACTGGGTTTTGCTCCTGGTCCCTGGCTGGGACCATACATAAGTCACTAACCCCCTGTGCCTTTGTTTCATGGGCTGCGCATTAATGAACATTTATTGAGCGTCTCCCAACCACCTGAGTCCATCCTTGATGCTGGAAACAGAATAGCAAATAAGCGAGATAGGGTCCCAGCAGTCATGGAACTTCCCATCCAATTCGGGAGAAAAATAAGAAGAACCAGATAAAGTGCAATATAATAATTATGACAGTAACAGCCAACCTTTACAGAGCACTTACTAAGTGCCAGGTGCTGTTCAATAAGTTGTATATACATATCAACCCATTTAATTCTCACAATAACTCCATCAGATAAGATATTAGCAATGTTCCCATTTTACAGACAAGGACACTGAGGCCTAAAGAGAGTAGCTAATTTGCACACAGCTCGGAAATCACAGAGCCAGCATTTCAACCCAACTATGCGCGACGCTGCCCTCAACTATGTAAGGATGAGGGTCAAGGTCAGGACAAGTTAAGTCAGGACCACGAGAACATATTAGGGAGACTGGACCTGGCCTCAGGGTGCAGGTAAGACTTCCCTGAGGATGTGACATGCCACCTGAGCCCCCAAAGACGGGTAGGAATGAATCAGGGAAACAGCAGGGCTAAGAAGCTCTGGCTGGAGGAAAGGACATAGGTAGCAGCCGCGCATGTGCTCCAACGTCCGCAGGGCAGCGGTGTGGGTGCAGTGGCATTGGCACTGGCAATAACCATGGTGTCTTCCTCCCCTCCCACCCCCAGACACTCTTGGCCAGGGCACTTTATGACAATCGCGCTGACTGCTCTGAAGAGCTGGCTTTCTCTAGAGGAGACATCCTGACCATTCTGGAACAAAACATGCCGGAAAGCGAAGGCTGGTGGAAGTGTTTGCTCCACGGGAGGCAAGGCCTGGCCCCTGCCAACCGCCTCCAAATCCTCACGGAGGCCCCCGCAGACAGGCCCTGTCCCCCTTTGCTGAGAGGCCTGGAAGAAGCTCTCGCCAGCAACGAGGACACCCACATGCCCACCCCGCTCAAGGCCCCTCCTTCAGGCCCCATCTATGAGCAGATGAAGAGCTGGGTGGAGGGACCCCTGCCACCCACAATCCAAGTCTACGAATTCCCTGACCCACCTGCCTGTGCCAGAATCGTCTGTGAGAAGACTGTGAGCATCCCGAGACAGGTAAGCATGTTGCCAAATGAAGAGGTAGGACAAGTGCCATGTAACACCCAGGGGCTTACCCAGCTCTTGAATCACCACTGTGCAGTAGATCCAATGGGCAGAATGGAAACCAGACCATTGGTGTGGTCGGGCGAGCTTAGATTTGGCCCCGGGTCAGTTGTCATTCATTCTCTCGGTCCCCCTGTGATTCCCCAGCTCTCCAGGAACCCATGCTTTGTGGGAAACTGAATGCTTAGTCCAGCTGTGCTCAAAGCATTACAGATGTTCACGGTGGTCTTTTCTTACCCTGGGAAGGAATAATAGGATTGCTAATGATAAATGGAGGTGTTGAATTTCCATGGGCTCAAAGGCAAGAAATTACTCAAATTTAAAATGTTTGGGGCGGCCGGTGTGCTCAGTTGGTTAACAACAAGGTTGTCAGTTCAATGCCCACATGGGCCACTGTGAGCTGCGCCTTCCACGACTAGATTGAGACAATTACTTGACTTGGAGCTGACGGGTCCTGGGAAAACTCACTTAAATAAATAAAAGTTTTTGAAAAATGTATATTTCCTTCAATTCAGAAACTTTACTTCCAGAATTGCTCCAGAAATACACAAGTAGGCAAACCTATACCTGGCTGGGGAAACCATAGCATTTTTAACATCATTTGTTATAAAGAAAAATTGAAGATGCCTAAATGTGTATTAATGGGGCAGTTGGTTACATAAATTTTGGCATACCCCTACAACAAGCTACTGTGCAGTTGTGAAAAATGATGAAGTAGTTCTATGAAATATTTATATGGGAATAAAAAAATACTTAAATAAAAACCAAGCAAACAAACAAAAACTAAAAAAAAAAAAAAAAATCCCTGTGTGTGTCTATGTGCATGCATGAAAAGAACACACACCAGTGGTGGTTACCCTTAGGAAGTGGAATGGGTTAAGGAGAAAGTGAAAGAAGGCATGAGGCAGGGACTTTTAGTTTATGTCCCCAGCATCCAGGACTGTGCCTGAAATGGGGTGGTTTCCAATATTTGCTGAACTAAGAGATTAGGAAGTTGATTGTGTGGTATAGTATAGAGCATGTATTACAGCTGCAATTTTTAAAAATAGCAATTAAAGGGAAAAAAAAAGGAAAAGAAACAGTAGTAAATGCAGAATGATTTTTTTTTTTTTTAAGGAAAGGAATTTAAGAAAGAAAGGGAAAAAAAATAATGTCCCAGCGTCCCCCAGCCCTGGCCTTGGGGACGTGTTAAGAATGCAGAACAGATTAGTATGGTCTTCAGTCTCTGAGAGCATTTCCTGCCATCACCATACACTTTGCTTTGAGCTCAAATGACACATTCCAACTGGTGACAGCTCTGAGCAGAGGTCCTGGCAAGGTCTGTGTCCAGGGAAGTCCGCTCCCCCTAATATACATGCTGGGCGGCCCTGGGAATGTCCTGCTTACCAACTACGCAGGCCTCCTGCACACCAACTTCCACCACCTTCAGATGGGAAGGTGTGGTGATTCCCTCAAAAGATTTGGAATACTTCAGATTTTCTAACTCCCTGGGCTGCCGGGCAGAGAACCAGACAGTTGTTACACAGAACAGCTGCTACTCAGGCACTGGCGACAGACACCAGAAGGAAGCTGGCTGTGCCTTCTGCAGCAGGCCATAAGGTGGACCTCCATCGCTTGTCTGGAACAGCTGGCCCACCCCTAGGCCTGGCATGCTCAGCTGCTGTCTGAGAGCTGGCTCAGCGCGGGGCCTCGGTGGGCTTCCTCCAGGAGCAACAGGTGGCTTTTGCCGAAGTTAATTTGAGTTTCTTTTCAAAGCCACTAAGGAAAACAAAAGAAAACAAAGTCCATTTCCCCACCCCCACCCTTCCTAAAAGGAAAACAGAGGCAATGTCCACTGTTTGCCAGGTATCCCAAACACCCAACACTTTTAATGTTTGTTGAATGAATGGCCTGACCAGATACAACATTTAAGTCTTTGTAACCATGGACTTCAACATCTAGACCGACACTGGCATAAAAGAAAAGGGGAGTCTACTGTGTCAACAGAAAAGGGTCGGGCATTAGCTGAAAGAGTTGTCCTTGACGTGAAGTGTGTCAGGGATTGGAAGCCTGGCCTCTGCAGGCTGCGGCTGTGACACACAAACCACAGCTACCCACCAACCGAGGGGGAATTCAGAAACCGGGGGCTCTTTGTCACTCCAGTCGGTTCCTGAGGTGGCTCCAGTAAAACACCCGGGGAACTTTTCTGCCTTTTCTTCCTGCTGAAGTCCCCTCCCTCCCTGGCATCCCTGTCTGCATTGTTGCTTCCTCCACCCAACCCCCATTTTTTTATTGCCTTCTCCGTGCTTGGTGGGGGAAGGGTCTCTTAGAGCAAGAGATGCCATCTGTGGCTTAGAAATCAGGAGTCCTGGTTCATTTGGCTTCTGGGGCAGCCATGGCTACACTGGGCGATTAGAGACCTTCTCTTTCCTCCTCTGTATCATGAGAGGGGTGGACCTGATCACCTCTAAGGTCACCTTCAGTTGGACCGTTTGGTGACTAAATAATTTCGCTGCTGCTTCTACTACAAGAAGGAAGGAGCTAGAAGAAACGGAAGACAATAATCAGGAATCTTCCAATCCACTGAACAGGCAGGCATGTCCTCCCTGCTTGTGTGATCTGGTGGTTAGACCTGAGTCTGAGCTGCCCAAGAAATACACCCTGAGCAGAAGCGCTCACCGGTAGAACGAACCCACTGGCTTTGAGCTGTTTTCCAACACAAGCCAGGAAACCCATTTCACAGATACCCTTTACACCTGGGTTGACTATCTCTAGATTAAGTTAGCCAAAACTGAAAAACCAAGAAGGTGGAAACATGTCACTTTGCTCAAATTGTCCTCCGAGGGGAGTCTACGTGTCAGCCTCAGATGTCTCTGCAGCTGGAAGAGACATCTGTGGATCTTTAGATCAGAACCACCCTTCATATTACGAATGAGGAACTTGATTCCTAAGGAGGTGAGGAGGGCCTTCCGGCATCACACGGCTGGTAACGACCAGACACTAAACCTTCTTGTTGTGTCTGCCTGTCTGTCTGTGCCTCTAGATTGCCAACAGCCCCTGGCACGCCCTTGGTCTTCATTTGCCTGACTCTACTCTTTCCACGTACTATTTATTGAAATTTAACCTGCAAATCCTAAGGGTATAGTTCCGTCACCAATATCCAGATCAAGAAACAGAACAGAATAAAACTAGCACCCCAGTAGCCCCTGGCGCTGTCTCCCAACCACTTCCCCCCGGTAACCACAATCTTGAGTTTGTTTTACTTTTCATTCCAACTTCCTTGATACAATATGCTGGCCTGACTTAAAAAAAAAAAACACAAAAATCACCATCTAGAAAACATATTTGATTTTGCTTTCAATTCAGAGAGGGGACTCTTTAGTATTGGAAGTGAAAAGGGTCTCAGATTTCCTGATGAAACTGCTCTAGAACCCACTGGTTCCTGAACCAGCGTTTCCTTCTGCCTCCCACCCCCAAACCTTTCAAAACCATGTTCCTAACACATGTTCCTTAGTTGATGGTCATCTTGAACCTACGTTTTCCAAGAAACACTGGGCGTTTTTGAACTGACTTCCTTCCACCTGAAATTCCACACACAGGAAAGTCCCTTTGCTCTCTGCTCTCTGTAGGTGTTCCTGACCCCAGAGTCAGCTGCATACATCAAATAGGCCTGGGATCCTAGGGGAGTACTATGCAATGGAACAGCATTTGCGGAGGCTCAGAGGTGGGAGAGAGCGTGCTGTGTTCGAAGTGGAGGCAGAGAGGGAGGAAGAGTGGAGGTGATGGCCGATGGCCAGGGCCACACCATACATGGTGGCCGGGGTAGGATGGCGCTTCGCCGGTTAGGAGCTTGGATTTAATTCGGAGTACAATGGGGCACCATTGACACGTTTGTCCTACACCAGTCAGCCTAAGACCTGCAGTGACCAAGTCAGGTTTACTGACCTACCGCAGTGAGCGGGTCACAGAGCAGAGGAACCACAGGCGTCTGTAACAGAGAGATAGCGCACTTACGGGGTCGTCGGAAAAGTGGGGCTTAGGTGAGATGTAAGTGAAGCTGTGTCTGCATGGGCTCCATGCAAAGCAGGGCAGTGAGTAAAGGGGTCCCTATCACCCCAGACTGCAAAGTGGACACAGGTTGCTCTCACCCCGGAACTGCGAAGTTGAGTTGGATGCGGAATGTCTGTCTGACATCCCTCATCCAAGCCTCCGTGTGCGGGGGGGAATCCAGGCTACTTCTCCGGTAAGAGTGGGATGCTTCCTTCTTGCTAACAGAGTTTCAGGGAGCAGTGCTTCCAAGAGCCTAGGATTTTAGAGAGCCAGTTTCCTCCATGAGTAAGAAAGCCGTCGTCACTCAGAGGGAGGTTGTTTGGACACTTGACAGCTGAGTGTGACCTGGGGAGAAGCGTTTGTCCTGTTTGCTTTGCAGCTGCTTTATCTGCTCCTGTTATTAGACTGATGCGTGGTGGGCCCCACTCATCTGCTGCCTGCTGTCTCAAGCTGTACACATTCTTTGACCAAAAGCAAACAAATAAATAGAGGCTAGCACTTACCTCCTGCCAGGCACAGAGCTGGGTCACATCCTGAACAAAGTGACCTTGTGCTCATATGCTGCTCTCTGCCCTCATCTCCACATAGTAAGATCCAACCTTTCAGTGATGGCTTCTGGTGCCCGATGGGAAATACAGTCTCCCTCAGCAGGAGGCTCTGGACTTGGCCTTTCCCTTTCTTCGGGCCCTGTCCCACTTCCCAACCTGGGCCTTGGGTGTCCCCATGTCTTTTTTTCCCTTTAGACATTAAGCCCCTGGCAGACAGCATCCACTGCCCTATAACATTGCCCGTTCCCAGGCCCCTCCCATTGCTCTAACTGACATGGAGTGCAGGAGTCTGCATTTTAACCTGCTTCCCAGATGAGGCTGATGCCGGCACAGTGAGGGAGACCACCCTCCACCACAGACGCTCCCCACCAGCATCCTGCTGGTCCCAGGCTCTGAGCAAGGCCACTGGTTAGGGGAGGTGGGGGAGCGCCTCAAGAGGGTCGCAACTGACTTTCTGTCTGAGGGGGAGCACTGGACATGGTCCGTGAACTCAACAGTGACGCCTCCTCTCTCTCGGTTTTGTCTCCCCAAGGCCCTCTTCACGATTCCCAGACCTGCTCAGGCCTTCTTGCCAGCACCGTCCTCCCAGCTGTACGACGTGCCAGTCCACAGTCGCGGGCCCCCAGCCATTAAGGTGAGTCTTGTGCAGGCCTGCTCCCCGGCCTCTCCGCCCAGACTATGGGGTTCTCAGCATCATGCGGACAGACAGTCCATTTCAGCTTCACCCACAGAGGACTTGTGGAAGGAGTGTCTGTCCGCTCCTAGCTCCCAGCTTTGTGCCCAGGGAGCCCAGACCTGCTCAGGAGAACATTAGGACTATTTGAGTGCTGAATATTCTTTTAAACTTTTGCGTTTCTTTTGTAATAGATATTTTATATCTATACACACACACACACACACACACACACACACACACACGGGGGTGCCAAAAATGTATACAAGTGGACATTTTGGTCAACCTGGGTCAAGCAGTAGTTGGCCATAATCAGAAGTGTCTGGACGTTGATGGGAACCACTTTGAGCACCCCTTGTCATTGCAGAAGTCACACGTGACTTGTATTCATCTTTTGTTGTCGGTATATATTGAGTATTGCAATTTTAATACAGTTTTTCCTTTCTTAAAACGTGCATATATTTTTTGGCACCCTCTGTATATTCATATACTCGTATATGTGAATTTTTAAAAAAATAACATTTTGAAGGCTGTTCATCACAGGATAATCATTGGTTATCCCTGAGAGGTGAAATATTTGGTCTTTTTTAACTTATTCATGAGTAATGGGTACATCAAACGTGTAAGCCGTGCTTCATGTAACCAGAAAACAACTTCACTCATTTCTTACATTGAAACTGCTCTGTGCGGCATTTTCCTGAGCCGCATCAATGCACAGGGAACCGTCAGGAGTTCTGACCATGCCTGCTGCCCGGTCCCACCCCCCCAGACTCTTGTTTGAGGTCTGTACTGGACCAGCCAGCAGGAAGAAAGACTACAGCTCCCGGGTGATTCTGCAATGCAGCCAGGGCCGAGAGCCACGGCTCTAGTCTAAATGAAACTTCAGGCCAGCTCTGTGACTTACTGGTCACTCACGAGTAATAAGTCACTTTCACCTCCTCAGTCTCAGTGGAGAAATTTAAATGTCGAGGCCAGGCAAGAATCCGACTTCCGACTTCATCTAAAGCGAAAGCTCCTGCTTTCCTGGCTTGTTGGCAGCCCCGGCTCCTGCAGCGGGCACAAGCGTTGGCTGCATGCAAGGAGTAGGTTTCTACTCCTCTCCCCTGCCCGGCTGGTCTCAGGCTCCCACAGGGCGGAAGGAGCCAGGCACGGAGACAGAGGGCGGCCACAGGCAGAAACACCCTGCTTGCTGGGTTCTGTTGGGACATGTTGCAGTGGTACTCTGTGGAAGTAGCGAGAATTGAAAGCTGATGCTTTCTCTTCTGAGATATTCCTGCAAGTTCCATCTCTGGCGGGCGGCTGAAGGCTTCTCCGTTAGCTCCCCGGGCAGGCGAGCCATCTCCGGCCTCACCCTCCTGAGGTTCTCTCCCCATTCCAGCCCGGCTCTTGCGCCTCCTTGCCTGTGATCCATATCTGGTCCATGGAAAACGCACACACTCCCTTTGCTGGGATAGATTCCAGGGGCACAGCCTGGGCTGGGACTATGTGAAGCAAGGAAGGCCTCACTTGGGCCCCAGAGTTTTACACGAAGACACAGTTGCAGGACTCACCTGTCCTATCTCCCCCTCCTCCTGGCACTGTGGGTCCCATTTTTATTTCAAATGCTGACATTTGGTTCATCGTGATTTTTTTTCACATGAATTGTGACTTTTAAAAATACTCCCTGACAATATTTTTTACCTTGATTACTTCTTTTTATGTGCCCCCTTAAATGTTGTGACCAAGGCGGCACTTACGTCACAGTCGTCCCGGCCCCGACAACAGGCCCTCCCCAGCCAGCTTTGCCATCAGATTCTCACCCTTAACTTTTCTGAAGCCAGCGTTAGCCCCTGTGCACTGTGACCCCAAGCTCAGGTGGCACAGCTCAAGCCATGGACGCTCCCATTGGAGCCCTTCCCACTTTGCTTGAGGGTTAGTGACAAGCACCACCATGATCCCCACCTGAGAAGGGGTCAGTGGAAAACTCAGAGCCCATTCTCTCCAAAGAAACCCCCTCTCCACATTCCATCTTTTCCTCCCTTTGCAAAACCTGTCTTGGTGCTCTCTCGTCTTGCTTCGGAACATGGACCCTATCTTTCACATGTACTTTGTATTTACATGATTAATCATGTATTTTCTGATTAAGGCACAAAAAATGTGTGTTACCTGTTCAGGCACCATGTCTTTTGCTCATTACTGGGTGTATACACATGTCATTTGGCTTAGTGTCTAGTAGGTACTCAGTAAGTATTTGCAGGATGAATACACAAGTACTAAGCCCAGGAAAAATTCTACTGAGAAAAACAAACAAAGGCAGAGGACATATGAAGTCCCCATCTCATTTATTCTTCTGTAATTCAATCTCCAGACTCACTTACAGAAGGCAGAGGACTACCATGTTTAACTCAGGCAGCTGTAGTACATTCTCTCCACAGTTTGTCCCTCCTTCCATTGAGAGGCATCTTTTTAATGTACAAAGTCCACTGTTGAAAATCTACCCACGGCAGCACATAAACTTCCGCCAGAGAACATCATGATAGAAAGCCCCTAAATCTTCAGTGATTTGTGGTTTCGCTTGGAAAAATCACTGGTGGGGGAGAGTTTGTGATGGGTCATCGTCAGGAAGGAAATGTCCTTATTGTCCCTCCTTTGTGGTCTTTCTCCAGGAGCCAGCGAAGCAGCAGTTGTATGACATACCCGCCAGCCCCCGAAAGGCTGGACACGGTGCCCCCGGCGGCCAACCAAGTGTAAGTATACGCAGATGCTGAACTTCGAGGCTATGACAAACCCTGAACATCCTCGAGGACATTTAATAGCTTGGTCACAGTGAGGACAGCCAGCTCCTGGTAGCAGACCTTATTTCACGGGAGTCCCCTCACTGCAGTGGAGGTCAGGAGCAGGACAAGCTGCGTGGTTTGCAGAAGTCCCCTCACTTCACCGTGTCTCCGTTTCTATTACACATTTACTGCTAGTATTCACGTAGTCTCTGCAGAGGGCGCAGTGCAGTGCTTGGCACAGAGCAAGACCTTAAATGAACGCTTCTTAGTAGTACAGACCTCAGAGACATGCCGTGTTAGAGTAGGTTTTGTCTGCACATAGGAGAAATGCCTTAATTTGAAATCTGTGTAATCTGTGTTTAGCCCTGGACTCTGTCACATGTATACAATAAGTATATGTATGCCCAAGGTAATCAGGGAAGGAAGGCCTTACCAAAGAGGTGCCAAGATGCACACGCCCAGCTTTTAGTAAGTCCTCGGTATAATACACATTTGTCAAATGAGTTGCTCACACCTCTTTTTGACTAAACTGGGTGACTTTGTGTGGTTCCTCCCAGAGGCAGAGTGTTCCCGTGATGTCAACAGTCGCCTTACGAAGAGCCTGCTACAACACACTACCAAACCCTCAGAAATCAGAATGGATTTATGACACGCCAGTGTCTGCAGAAAAAGCGGATGTACGGAATGCCTGTCTCACCAGCTTTGTGGAAGCATCAGCACCCCATCACCCCCCCAAATATATGTCCAGTTTCCACAGTCCTCCGAAGAGCACAGCAATGTCCCCAACTCCACATCTGCAGGAAAATGTGCCCGTGCAGAAAAAACTCAACCATCCAGAAAGCCCTTCTTGTAGCCTCCCGACCCCCGGGGACAAAGGTGTCAACTACAAGGTTCCTTCCAGCTTTCTGATTCCCCGAGTGGAAAAGCAGAATGCCACACCCAACATTTATGACATCCCCAAAGCCGTGCCACTAGTGGCCCGTCAGGCGGTGACAAAGCCAGGGAAAGCCGATGGAGCGTCCGAGCATTCCACAGACTGTAATTCCTCCTGGTTCTCCACACAAGTGACGTCGGCCTCCCCGGAGCCGGACACACTGTCCGTTCACAGTTCTGACAGCAGAGTCAGCGTCGTGTCCTCGTGCTCCGTCTCATCCACTGAGTCTTGGTCCAGCTCCTGTTCGGAGGAGGCCACAAAGGAGCTGTCCTTGGACCTGGACTTGGCCAGAGGGGCAGTCACAGCTCTGCAGCACAAGGTGGCCGGTGCCGTCTCGGGCCTCATGCTCTTTGTCAGTAGGAATTGGAGGTCCAGAGACCAGCTAGAGGCCAATCTCAGTGCGATTCACAGGGCCACCGACCACATAGAAGAATCTTTGAGAGAATTTCTGGATTTTGCCCGTGGAGTCTGTGGGACCGCCTGTAATGTCACCAACAGTAACCTTCAGGCCAGAATTAGGGATCAGCTACAGACAATCTCCAACTCCTACCAGATCCTGCTTGAAACAAAGGAAAGCCTGGACCGCTGCAGTTGGTCCCTGGATGTCCTTGTGACAGACAAAGTCCAAGACAGCCCTGATGACCTTGAGAGGTTTGTCATGGTGGCGCGGATGGTTCCAGAAGACATCAAGAGGTTTGCTTCCATTGTCATTGCCAACGGGAAGCTCCTTTTCAAGCAGAATTGTGACAAGGAAGAGACCATGCAATTGACTCTCAATGCAGAATGTAAGCTTGCAAAATGCATCCAGCTTCCCCAAAGGGAAATTGAATCATACCAGAGGAGTGCTCCTTTTATTAAACAAAGGGAAAGTGAACAGTCCCCTGAAGTCTTAAAGAGAAACTGGACAAATGTCTGTGAGCAGGTGAGTTCAGAGTTCCGAGAGGTATAATATAAAGGGGTTTCAATGTTTATCTTGAGTGGTTGCCCCATAAGTTAGATGCTGAAAATCTTTCAATAGCTGTATAGGCTTTTTGAGACAATGGTTCATTTTTCAAAAAGTACAATTCTAGATGAAGTCTTTTTAAGAAGTATGGTAAATATTTTAATATTAAGGCAGATAAGATGTCGTCCGGAAATTTGGGAGTTTTCGGTTTACCTCTGATACTAACATTGGACAGGATTTTAAAAGCCTTTTGAAATCCGTTCTTTGCGTACATGTCTTAAACTCACTGTCAAGGTTTCTTGTATTTTTGAAAGGTATAAATTTGGTGACTGTCAGCGTGTTTCTTAGAAACAGAAGAAGAAGTGTGAACACTCTTCCAAATCGTACGTGGTCATAGCAGCCTCCAGATTCTAGTTACTCTTAGAAGTATTTTGCCGCGTAAGTTCAGACACTAGAGAAAAAGAACTTTTTGTTCTTGCCTCAAGAGGACCCACAGGGCATCTCGGGGCTGTGTCAGGAGGTAACTTGGTGCTTTCAGCCCCAGTCTTGATATCCTGCTAAAAGGCCTTAGGGTATAAGAACTTTAACACATTCTAAAGAAGCTAGAAATTTAGGTATTTTTCATTTCCCAATTAAATTATATATATATAATTTTTAAAAAACACACACCAAAAATACTGTGTGTCGTTGTACTAGACCATGTTGGTAGACAAAATTCAGTCCTTGGGCTGCCAAAGGGTCCTTTGTTGAAAAAAGGCATCAATCAGTAAGCAGAATAAAAATATAAAGAGGAATGCTCAAGTTTGAAAGTGAGTTTAAACAGCTATACGGCAGTAGAAAACTACCCAGGTAGGTAATTCAAAGGGATTGTATTTTTCAGAAGTTGACTCACCTAGAATAGAAAGAAAACCCCATCTTAGATGAAAACAAAGACTTAGAAACACAAATAAAGCCTGCTCCCCCTCAAATACTTCTGCTTCATATGCTTTGTCCCTCGAGATGTCTCCTGCTATGAATAAGTCCACATTATGGCCATGACCTTCTCGGGGACAGGTTTGTGTTTTGTAATAGTTTTTCCTTTTTATGGTAGAAGGAACCCTGGAGATGAACAAGTCCAGTGAGCCCAGGATGTAGACCGTGATCCTAGGACCATTTGGGAAATAATCCTAGGTGCCCTGCAAAGCAGTCGTGGGTGGTGCTGGCACAGCAGCAAACAGCACGGACTCCCTCACGTTCCCTTTGATATTCACTTTGAATGCTCCCGATTACAACCCAAAGGCCATTTTGGTTTGGGGCTTGTGTATCTGCAACACTTTTTGACACTTGCTATTCTTTCTTTTTTTTTTTTTTTAAATCAAAGATGTTAGCATTGTCCTTATTTTTATTGGTGACCCTCTCTTGGTGGCAAATGACAGTAGTTTTCCGTTGACCAATTTTAAAAGTTTCCTTTAAGTTGACAGAAGTGAAGGAGTGGACCCGTTTAAAGACAAAGATGAAGCAAGTTGATGTTAAGAGGAAGGCAGAAAGGGCGGAACTGGTGACAGTTTGCTTTGAGTAACTGAAGCCTGGGAAGCAGTGAACCAACTCAGCTCCCTGGCCGGGCGTGGGGTGGCAGAGGGAGGGACAGAGATGTCCAATCATGCGGACAAGATCATTTGTCTTCTCAGAGCCAAACTAGGCCGGGAACCCCGGCCCCTTGATACTCAGTTCCCCAAATCTCAAACACCAATGTCTTGGCTTACCAGATTTCCTGAAAGTCATGTTATTTTGTCCAACATGAAGTATTCAACCAGTGCTTCTCAAACTGGAGAGTGTATCACAGTCCGCTACAGGGCTTGCTGACACCCAGAGAGCTGGGCCCCACTCCCAGCAGTTCCCACCACACTTGTAAAACCGCTGCTTCCAACTGTCCATGTGTCTCAGTGGGGTGGGTACCACTGAACATTGGGTGGACAGTGCTCCAGTGTGTGGGATGGACATTGAGCACCCCTGGCCCCTGCCCCCTGACTGCCTGCATTGCTTCCTAGTCGATGTGAGAGATAACCAAACAGATCTCCACACGTGTCCAACATGCCAAGATGAGAATCACGGCACATTTTTTATTTGCCTACAGTTGACGCTTTCAAGCTAAGATGCCGATGTCCCGATGTCTAGGTTGTTGCTTCCCGACTCCTGCTTGTGCTGCATCCTTCTCATGCCTCCTGCCCCCAGAGAGTCCATCTCAACCAACACCATGATCCTTTCTTCATTTTATCTGTCTGTTTTAGTCCGTCTGGGGCTGCCATAGCAAAGTACCATAGACGGGGTGGCTTATAAACGTCAGAAACTTATCCTCACAGTTCTGGAGGCTGGGAGTCCAGGATCAGGGGCCAGTGTGGTCCGGCTCTGGTGACAGCTCTCTTCCAGGTCACAGACTGGCTTCTCACCATGTCCTCACATGGCAGAGAGCAGAGAGGGGAAGCAAGCTCTCACATGATCCCTGTAAGGGCACTCATCCCATCCATGGGGCCCCATCGGCAGGACCTCACGTAATCCTAGGCACCTCCCAAAGACCCCATCTCCTAATACAGTCACATGGTAGAGTTTCAACATATGGATTCTGGGGGGGACACAGTCAGATCCTGTCTGAGTGCTTCTGGGCTGTGCGTTTTGCGATCATGTATCGATTGAGAGAGTGTGCAGTTTAATGGAAAGAATGAGAGTTGCAGCCCTGGCTGACTTGGCAAAGAGCCCACATCTTTATTTTACTCATCAAACGACCCTACGCAGCCTCTTCTCTTCAGGGAGCTTTGGTTCCCTCACCTGTAACCTAACAACGGGGCTTTCAGTTGTTACCTGGAGTGGTCGCCACTAAGGCAGACGCTGAGTGTCTTTCAATAGTAGAGAGGCTTTGGGGTGACACTGGTTCCGTGTTCCAAAAAGTGGAATTCGGGAAAGCAAAATTCTAGGTGAAATGTTGAATTGGCAAGCAAGAGAAATATTTCACTATTAAGGCAGGTAGGTCAGCATGTTTGGATTTCTTCTGGAAATTTTTGGAGTTCGGGTTGACCTCTGATACTGGAGTTATAAGAGAAAGGGTTTTTTAAAATCTGTTCTTCGAGCACATGTTTTCATCTCACTATGAAGTGTTCTTGCGTTTTGGAAAGTTATAAATGTAGTCAATTGTCAATGTGTTTCTTAGAATGGGTTCCTAATGGTTTGTTGAGACAATTAAATAAGACGCTATACGTTTGTATAAAATATATAAGATTATATACATAATGTAATATTTAAGAGTATATCAATATAGAGACAATATTTTTATGTAACAGTTAAAACGTTACATATGCTTTAAAGGTTAAACTGCTTTTAAAACATTAACATGAACTTGTTAGGCCGCTGTTGCACTATGGGGCTTCCCAAACAAAACTGCCCTTTTTCTGCTAAAAAGTCTAGCAAATTGAGCACAACCAGGAAGAGGGAGACAAGCACAGCCTGTTGACGGGCTCCACCTCTTATCTACTGTTTTCTTCCCCTCCCCTAGAATCCCAGCCCCCCTCCGCACTCCCCGTGGAGTCAGCAGGATCCCCAGAAGAAAATCCACCTTTCGGAACACTGCCGGCTCTACTTCGGGGCGCTCTTCAAAGCCATCAGTGTCTTTACCAGCAGCCTCAGCCACAGCCAGCCCCCGGAGAGCTTCATCGCCCAGAGCAAGCTGATTATCATGGTGGGGCAGAAGCTGGTGGACACGCTGTGCAAGGAGACCCAGGACAGGGACACACGCAATGAGGTCCTTTGCCGCAGCAGCCACCTGTGCAGCCTGCTCAAGAACGTAGCTCTGGCCACCAAACATGCTGTGCTCAAGTACCCAAGCCCCACCGCGCTGGGGCACCTCCAGGCCGAGGCCCAGAAGCTGGAGCACCACACACGGCAATTCAGAGGGACGTTGGAATGATCCGCCCTCCCTCCCTCCGTCCCTCCTATGCACCTCTGTCCTACTGGAAAGGCCAGCCTGGGGATACACCGATGGACAGAAATAGCCATGGCGCCCAAAGCTGGTATTACCAAGTGCTTAGGCAACCCCAGGACATTGGCTTATCCCACAAAGGATCAGGGAAGAGAGTCAGGTATTAAGTAAGGACCTTGCTTAAGTAAGTATTTATCATGTATAAAGTGACATTGTAGAAACAAGTTTTGACATTGGTTAAATGTGTCCTATTTTACATTCATTCATTCAACACTTATTTATTTATTGCGCACCTACTATATGTTAAATTCTAGGTGCTGGGCATATAGCAGTAAAGTAAACAGAAATCTTGCCCTCAGGGAGCTTATAGTCTAGTGAAAAGACAGACAATAAAGTGATAAGAGAAATGCATATACAACATATTGGGTGCTAGGGAGAAAACAAAGTAGGAGAGCGGGAAAAGAATTATTTTCAAATGATTCATTTCTGTTGTATTGTATATGTATTTGCTATTTTATTTTAACTGAGTTAAAGATGCATGTTGTATTTGCAACATAACATGTCCTGTTAAGTTCCTTATTAATTTATTTTGTACATTATGGATTCTGTGTTGATAAATTTAGTATGCTCAATCAGCAAATGTTTATACCTCAACAGTCTCAAATCTGTTATCATTTATAATATTATGTAAATATAATCATGAATTGAAACATCCTTTGCAACCATCCTTTCTTTGGCAAGTCTTCGATCCGTGTTATCCAGTTCTGGTACCAAAGCAAAGCTTCCAGTGTTTACTTTTGTTATTCAAATGCTCCCCAAAGTGTGCGGGCAGATGCAGAGGAGGCCAAGTTCTTGTGCTCAAGGCTAATATGGGAAAAGCAAAGCCATCACTCACTCATCGTGATAGAGCCAGGAAGTGTGCTGTGGACAGGATGCCCATCTCCAGGCCCAGATCTAGAAGTGGCTTAGAGCTCCCCTCTTCTTCTTCAAACCACCTCTTCCTCTTTTCCTGGCAGCTGTGTCTTAGCTCATGTTGCTATGGTTACATCATCCCTACTTCATTTTAAGTGAAGGGCGATGATCCTATGTGTATCTTAGCCACTGAACACCTTTGCCTGGAAACAGCATCTCCAGGCTGGAAGTCCCCTGAAGTGGTACCGGTTCCAGTTCCTGTCTGCTGCTCTGCACTTAGTAGGTGCTTTTAAATTGTTGGCTACTGGAAGGCTGATTGTTTTCACTGTTAGTCTCAGGGTTCCCGAAGAAGAAGCCCACTTGGTGAGACGTGGTTCTCTATTCTACAACAGAGAGTTCCACATTCTCTGAACAGCTGTCATCTGTATCAGTTAGGACTCCTTCTGTTACACGTGATCAAAAACCATATCTAATCTGTCTTAAGCAATAAAGGAAATTTATTGACTCAAGTATCTTAAAATAGTCCAGGGGCAGACTGACCGGGACCTGCTGGTTTGGGGTGCTCCAACAGCATCCATGAGGCCCAGTTTCTTAGTCCGATTTTCTCTAGGTTAACGCTCATGACTGCAGGGAAGGTGCCCCCACGTTATATTCTTCTTGGTTTGTGGTCAGAGGAGAAGAAAGAGGTGGTTCTACTTGGATTAGCTTAGATCAGGTATGTGACGCTCAAAGCTCTGCGGTGTGTGGGGCACGCGATACCCAAGTGGACGAAGACCTGGAATTCACACGCACACACGCACACATGCGCACACACACACGCACACACGCACACACACGCACTCCCATGTGTCCTGAGACAGAGATGGCTCCGCCAAGAACTGTGAAGAATCTGAGATTTTCCCCGACTCCAAATTCAAGTTGGCCTGCCACAGTTTTGTGGACGTTGACTGAAGACACAAGACCCTGGGGTCAGAGACTATGTCTGGGGTCCCCAAGACCACCGCCGGTCCAATGATCCCACAGACGGACTCACAGGACTCGGCACATGTTTGTTCTCGTGGCTGTGACGCTTACAGTGGGAGGACACAGCGGAGGGAAAGGCAGTGGGGCGAGTGCAGATGGAACCAGGCTCGGGCTGCCGAGTCCCGGCCCAGTGGCCACAGAGCACCCTTTCTTTCCCCCCAGAACGAACTGTGAAATGCATGTGGAATGTTGCCAGCCCGGGCAGCTCCTGACAGCCTCCACACCCAGTGTTTTTACTGGGGCAGCCTTTGTGGGGCGTGTACAAAAATTCCAGACTCTCAGAAGGAAAGCAGGCGTTTAGCACGAGTCTCGTGGTTTGTACACATAGTTTAGGCACACTGAGCCATTCTTACCAACTCTGGCGGTAGTAGGGACACTCCCACATCCGAGCTCCTCTACAACAAGTGAAGGCCAACTTTGCAAGGACCTCCTAATGTCCCAATATCGTTCAAAGGGTATCAGTCAGGACTGCTGTGTCAACTCTTGTGCAGAGACAAAGGACTTTCTTCCAGCCTCACAGAGCTTATGCTTTATATTTACATTTCCCCACGGCCCCCAAGTCCCATGGGCAATACAAAGGTGGGCACATTTGGGCACACAGTGGGTTTGTGTCAAGCCAGAGAGCCCTGAGCGTAGGAAACCCCCACCTTTTTCAACGGGCTGTGTGCAAACCTGATCAAGCTTCGCCTCAGAGGAAGATGGCATCTTGATTACATCGGGCAGCAAACAAACCTGCCCTCTGCTCTGTAGGGAGACATGGTCTCTGTCTTCCCACAGTGTTTGCTGCAGACATCCTTGAAATGATGGTCCTGCTCAGAAGACATGAAGAAACACGAGAAAGCCCTGGAGAACTGTGCAAAGCCAGGAAAGTTACAGAAGAAGGAGGGGTTGCTGCAGGCCGGCACCAATAAGTGTTTGCTCCAGCGGGCAAATTATCTCTTACACAATAATGGTGATGACACATGTGTAGTAAGTGACTAATACAATCCAGACACTGTTCTAATGCCTTAGATGTTTTAACTCATTTAGTGCTTCTCAAGTGACGTAATCTCTAATAGGTAATGAATATGTCCCTGTAGCATTCAGAATATTATATATGTATGTAGGTGCACAGATAAATGATATAGATGTATATGGAGAGATCTATCTATCCCTATCTAGCTTTGAAATAAGTTCAAACCAAGGACCTTTGATGACAAAGTACAAAACCATTGGGTTTAAAGTAATGAAAACTGCTGCTCTTAGCTAAATGTGTTTCCTTCCTTTTTTTTTTTTTTTTCTTTTTGAAAAAGAGCAGTTATGGGGTGAGTTTCACTGATGAATTCAATGGCATAATTACTTCTGAAAAAAATTTAACAGAAGCATAAAATCACATTTGTTTTAGCTTTTGGCATCTTATTGTTCAATGTTTTTCATCAGTGCCCAGAATTCTGTACTGTTTCCTCTCAAGGTCGGAAGAGGAAACAGTGGGTGTTATGGTGGTATCGATGATGGTGGTAACAGCTTGACCTCAATTAAGTTAAATTTCATCAGGAGGATGGAAGTGGTGAGGAGATCTTCCAGTGTGACAAGGACTGGGGAGCCATGTTTCTGGTTTGGTGACAAATTTTTTTTTAATAAAACATCTTTCTAAAATTTTATGTTCCCCAGGTCTCCAACAGCTGCACATTTGCAAAAGTTGCCCATTTGTGTAAACTATTTGCTAATGCCCTTTTTCCCCAGCGAGGGAAGAGTGTTCCTGGAGAGGGAACAGCAAGACAAGGACCCAGAAGTGGAAGGGCAGCTGGAGAGGTCAAGTACAAGAAGGACAGCCAATGAGCTGGAGCGAGCAAGAGAGAGAAAAGAGGCCTGTGTGAGCTTGAGGGCTGGCCAAGGGCTAGTTCATGTAAGCCCTGCACATTCCCGGGATATCTTTCATAGTTCCTTAAAACTGCAAATTAAAAGGGAATTTTGTCTTGAATTATCTCCACTTCTCACTTTATTTTACTTTAACCCTCTTTGGGACATCTTCCCAAGAGTAACCTAAAGTGATGGTTGTGGAATTCTTAGACTCCTAACTCACAGTTGTTTTTCGTTTGTTTGGTTGGGTTTTTTTGTTTGTTTGTTTGTTTGTTTGTTTCATGCTAACTCTTAAAATGAGTTACTCAGCATGTCAGCTTTTTCCAGAAAGAATTTTAAATTGCAGCTATGGAAGAGCACATGGGTAGAGCTAACAGGAAATCAAACCCTCAGCAGTTTAGAAGTCTGGAACAGTTGGGAAACTATTGTAATGGATAGCAGAAACATTTCAAATACTGGTTCTTAGCCTGGGCCTCTGGAGGCTGTGAATAAAATGCATACATGTATAAATGGTAGCAAAATTTCCTGTCCCAATGGATATTTTTCTGGGAAGATGTTGAAAGTTTTCATCAAATTTTCCAACAGGTCCAATGGCCCCAAAAGGTTAAGAAATATTGGTTTTCCTGGAGGGTGATGGTTTCCTCTTTCATGATTTCCTTCCTCTGCCACCCTTCAAATCCACGGCTTGATGGGGTGGGGGCTGGGGGAGGCCAAATCATCAGCAAGCACCCTTGCAAAGAAATACCCATTTCCAGTTCATTCAACAAAGGCAGCGGAAAGAAGCAGCAGATAATGACAACTGCTTCCCCAGTTTGGCTGGGGGATCAAAATGTGCCAGCTTTCAACACAAATTAGTAACAAACCATATAAAGGTGTTAGCTGTGTATAGTCTGTGGCACAGAGTATCCTAGAGACCAAAATTCTAAAAGCAGAAACAAAGGAGGAAGAGAAAAACTGTCAGCTGCCTGAGCTTTCATACCCGCCCAGGAGGCACTGCTGGTGTCATCAGCAGCTTCTGGGGGAAAGGTTAAGGAATACAACATTTGTTATCAGACGGGCCTCATTTGAGAAAGGCCCTCGTGGTCTACTCCTATTACTCACCTGCCTGTGCCCCCGACCCAAGCAAGACACCTTGTGCATCTGACTCTCAGGTTTGTCATTTGGAAAAAGAGGAGGAATTATACCCCCTACTTCCTAAGGTTGTTGCGAGGAGAGGAAGGAAAGAATGCCTCCAAATCTCCCTGTGCAGTCAGGGTTTAATAAGGAGCACCTATTTTTATCTTTTCTCCCCCAAATGAACTCGGTGAGAGGCAGATTTAGTTGCCAAAAAAAGAGGACTTGTTTGAGAGTCTGTCTAAAGACCCTTGGGTTTATGCTATTCTATATCTGATTTTCTGTCCTGTCAGGGGGGAACCTAACCTTGGAACTCATTCCCAGCTCTCTCACTTACTAGCTGTGTGGCCTTGGACAAGTCATTTGATCTTTCCAGGCTTCCTGTTTCCTTACCCGTAAAGGGGATTCTAATACTGTGTTTCCCTGAAAATAAGACCGGGTCTTATATTAATTTTTGCTCCAAAATATGCATTAAGGCGGTTAGGTCTTATTTTCGGGGAAACACGGTAGTACTTGTCAGCTTTAGGGGCTGCCGAAACTGGGCTTGGCACCCCTCTCTGAATGAGTCTGTACTTTGTTTTGGTTTATTAAGGAAATGACTACTGAGTATGCCGAAGACTCTTCTAGGCACTGAAACAATGGAACAAAACAGGGAATAAATAATTAGGGAATAAAAGTCCCTACCCTCACGGACTTTACAATTCTTGTGATTGGCATAAGAATAAATCATGAGACCAAGGGACCAACTGAGTAAAGGGTTTATTTTCTTTTAATTCCCAATAGTTGCAATAACTGATAACCCAATCTTAAACCCTTAAAGTTTTGATATCCACATATTTTCTGTCCCCAAATGGGGAATATTTTCAGCTTTTTTATGTTTCACTTTTTCACTTTGGTCAACATGGTAACATCCAATCATAAAGGTCCACCTTCCTCTCAATGGGTCGACTTTTTCCTAATGTAATAATTAATGGAACAAATAGAGAGACAGTGCAGAGCTGAGAGGGAACAATCATGGATGTTAGCAGGGGTTTTGCAAGAGATTTGAGTTCTCATTACAGATTTAATACAGCCTGTCTCTTAGGAAGGCCATTTAAACATCAGTGCACCTTTTATAATTTTATCTCTGTTAACTATACCTACCTTTTCATAAATAAAAATATGTTCAGACTTCAAGAGGCTGCGGATGACACGCATCCATGTCCAAACTGTACGCAAATTTTCACTGATCTACAATCTACACGACCGCATCGGAAAGTTTCAGGCCTCAGATAGAGGCTCTTACTCCCCCAGAATCGCCGATCACATTCCGTCACCGGATGTGCTGTGAGTGCTCAGGTCACAGTTGGCGCTCAATAAAGATTCGTTTCTCCTTTTCAACCCATAAACGTTAAGTGAATAACAGATTCCATGCCTACGCATCATTGATTCCATGAATAGGATGCGGCCCTTTCCCTTACGGCGCCCCCAGTCTAGGGATGCGCCAGCTCCAGGGCCCAGCACCGGTGGGCGCTCCTGAGTCCCCCCACCCGCGCCGACCGCGCCCCCGGAGGTGAGGGCTGGGCAGCAGAATTCCAGCGCGTCGGAAAGAGGAAGCGCCCGGCCGCGGCCGGGGAGCCGGGGAACCTTGGGCACCCGGCTTAGGGCGGGAGGACCCGCCGGCGCTTGGGCAGCCCGCGCCGCGGGACCACGCCCAGAGCCTAGCAACTGTCTCCCGGGCAACCGGAGCTTAGCAACGGCCCCGCCCCGCTGCGGCGTGACGGACGTGTGCGCCACAGCGGCGCGCCGGAAGTAACTGCCGCTGTCGCCAGAGGCTCCGGAAGTTGATTCAGCTGGGGGGTTGCTGCGGACCGACTCCCGGCTTGCGATGGGTTGCGACGGGGGGACAATCCCCAAGAGGCACGAACTGGTGAAGGGGCCCAAGAAGGTTGAGAAGGTCGGTGGCGTGGGCCTGGTGGGGACTGGGGATGGTGGGCCCCCCGGAGAGCGAGGGAAGCTGCCGTAGCTGCGCTTTTTATCCCAGTCGGAGAGCTCAGAATCAGCAACGGTATGAACAACGGGCCTTCACTGAGTACTTGCTATTACCGTTCACCCGGCAGTGCCCTTCACATTGGGAACCTCATGTGCATTATCGTTAGTGACAGTAACGCACAGTGACTGCTGCTGATCGAGCTTTGCAGACACTAGCAGCGTTGTCTCGGGGAAGTCTTCCCAAAACGCCCGCTTGGCCCCCAGAAGATCAGGCCCTGCTCTTACCACCGTGTGCACTGCCTTCCTGCTTGGTTAACGTCGGTCCGAGGGGACAGTAAGCTGGTGGCAGCCTGTGACTCTTTCCCCGCTACAACTACGACAGTTCCCGGCACAGGAAATACCGTGCAGGGAATAAATGAATGAGTGACGAAGTCCTGATTCGCACTCGTAATTGGTAAAGTTAGATGATAATAACTTCCCACGCTACTGACAGGGAAATTGAGTCCGTAACATGACCAGGACCTCAGAACCCGTAGGTAATGAAGCCAAGATTCCCGTACATTTATTCAGGATGGTAACGTTAGCACTAATTACTTTTTAATAATAGAAGGTGCGGAAGGCACCTAATACAGTATTTCACTGGTGGCGGGGCTCTCAGTTCTGCACTCCACTGTGCATTTTGATAAAAGCTATTTATTTACGCTGCCAAAGTTTGGCTTTGGACCTGGGGAATGGATAGAAGAACAACTGCAGTAGTGTGATTTTGTTCTTGTTTTGTTTTGTTAGATAATAGAGAGCAGTGATTTTGTTTTTGTTTTCATTTGTTGAATAATAGAGAGTAGTGATTAAAAGCATGGTCTCCAGAGCCAGCCTGCTCGTCTCCTCGTTCCTTCATCTACTTGCTTTGTGACCTTAGACATGTAACCTAACCTCCTGGTGCCTCACTTTCCTCAACAACAAATGTGAAAATACTGAGAAATGGGGGTTTCATGAGGGTTAAAAGGTTATGTTACAGAAACTGCTTAGCACAGTGTCTGGCACAGAGCAAACACTTAAGCAATTGTTGCTGCAAAAATTAAATTTAAGGACATTTTTTCTTCTTCTTTTTCTTGTTTTCCTAGTTCTTTTTTCTCCCAAATGTGCCATCATGTTACATTATTCAGGTTTGGTGTTGTAGGAGGGGGAAAGAGTGGGACGTGGAATATCATGTAGGTAAAAATACCATTTGAGGGTTATGGAAGGTCTTATATCTGGATTTCATACTGTGGATAAGGGTTTGATGTGCCCCTAGTGAATAGTTTACCAAAAAAACACTTATGTTAAAATTGGTGATTTTATAAAGAATTATACAGTCTTTGTGCTGACCTTTTTAAACAAAAAAGCGTATCTTTTCAATTCGTAGTCCTTAAATTCTGCTAAAACTTTGGAACCTGTACCATTGTTACAAATTAACCTGTACTGCTTGTTTTTTCTGTATGGCTTTCCTAACTTATAGTTAAGATACGAATATTAATATTTATGTATAGCTTGCCTAAGCAGTTTGATAACTTGATCTAAACTGTTTCGTCGTAGGTGTCATATTTAGAGGGGACTTTTTTGACATAATATTGCTTACTTGGACTTTTTAAATCCCAGCTTCTTGTGTTACTGTTTTTGATTTTTTAAAAATCATAGTGTGATATTATTGAATAAGCTTTATATGTAGAATTGTGGACCGTATGTCTTTCAGAGGTGAAAATTAATTGGAAGAATTTTTTTTCCTTAGGTTGACAAAGATGCTGAATTGGTGGCCCAATGGAACTATTGTGCTCTAAGTCAAGAAATACTAAGGCGCCCAATAGTTGCCTGTGAACTTGGCAGGTATGGTTCCTTTACATAATCAAGACGAGTTTTTATTAAGTGATTTTTTTTTTTAAGAATTTTAATTTGTAAGTACAGTTACTTATTCTTCAAATGTGAATTATCTCAAGCAAATTTGTGAAGCCTAGGTTATCATTCCCTGGCTCTGAACATACTTCTACACTTTCCTATTCGGTTTGGTTTATTTAATGCATGGGTTGAAAACACAGGGGTTAACAGGAGTTAAGTTATAAGCATAAATGTATGAAGGAGCCAGGAGGGGAATGGTGGGGACTGGGGGAAACTGGCGAGTTCATCTCCTGTCTAAACAGGTAGCTACTGCTCACTTCCAGCCAGTTGTTGCAGTTCAAGGATGTGGCCTAGTGATTCCAGAACTTCTGATTTATTTATTTATTTATTTTTAAGGAAAAGTTGAAAATGTTTAGTTTTGTATTCAATTTCCCAGTTTTAAAATCCTTGTTAAATCGCATTCAAGCCCTCAGGCTGCCAGTTTGCAACCCTTGATTTAAAGTAGTTTCTTTCTTTGTATGATCTGGAAATAGTTGCGAGAGGACAACGTTTACTTTTTTAGTAAGGTCGGGCATTACTGCTACCAGATGTAAATGACCTTGGATTGTACTCAGTTTAGTGCTTCTCCTTTGCATGAAGGGTAATTGTTGCCAGAATGTTTTGATTCATCCTTATTGTTACAGACTTTATAACAAAGATGCCGTCATTGAGTTTCTGTTGGACAAATCTTCTGGAAAGGCTCTGGGGAAGGCAGCCTCTCACATTAAAAGCATCAAGGTAAGACAGGTGATTCTGAAGTGCTCCGAGAGTCTCAGTGGTTGCGGTTTATTTTATAGAATTCATGTATAATATAGACAACTCAGATCGTTGGAATCCCATTCCCACCCAGCAAGCTAAAGGTGTGATTTGGGGCAGGTCACGTAAAGCTCAAGCCAGACGGCCCCACACCTGTGCTTCTTGCCTTATGAATCTGTTATGATTTAATGTGTGTGAAAAATAGGTGTGAAAACTCGTAATTTAATACGTTTGAAAACTCTTAATATGCTGTACAAATGTTGGGAGGCATTATTTTTGTAGTTAAAACTCAGATACTTGAATTTTTTATTTGGAAGACACTCATAGAATTAGAGAATTTTATCGGGAGATCACTGATAAATCATGGTGGTTATCTCCTTCTCAATGGACGTTCTGACTGGCCATTCAAGTTCTTTCATAAAAGTGGAAAAGCAAGTTTTTTAGTTAAGGACATTGTTGAGAGGACAGAGTCTTTCAAATTTGGTCAGTGGGAGAAAAATCAGAAAAGTAATGATAAATTTGAGAACCATGAAGCTTGTCAAACACGTCACCTCATGCGTCCCAAAATAACGCCTTGAGGCCATTTGGCTCGTTAGTGAGACTTATACATCAGAACCAGAGCCCCTGACGCCCAGTCTCAGGCTTTGGGTTGGTTTTTTATTTTTTTATTATTATTTTTTTCTTCTCTTTCTTTTTATATTTTTCATTATTATGTTAGACCTTTTGTTTGAATTCTTGGCGTGATTATAGAATATAGGATATGTTCATTTCAGGCAAATTAGTAACTCTGAAACATAGCTAATGGTAGTGCTATACAAATAACTATATTGATTTTTGTCATCTTTTACCTTGGGAAGAGAATCCATTCCTAAAAAACCCACGGTAGCATAATTATCTTCTCTCAAAAATGTGATTATCATTGAATTTTATTTATACAGTTCTGGACTTAAAACACAGTATTCAGTGTAGGTGGTTGAACTTTCCACTTTAATGCAAAAAAAATACTAAACCTTCCAAGGAAACGAAAGGATTCAAACAAAGCCATGCAAATGTATGAGATTGTCATTACTGTCAATTAACAGTCCACAAATACTCTGAGCAGAAAACTTGGTGAGACACATCCCAGACGGCTTTCCTTCTCACTTACTCAGCTGCTCTCCAGAATGCTGGAATCAAATGGTGTGGTTAACTCTGAAACAATGCCTCAAATGCTCAAGTGCGGCTAAGTCATTCCTTGTAAAATTGAATTTTTGAAAAACTGAACGGCTGAATCTTGGAATGTGATTGTATTCGCTGGCTAATAATCTGCTTTTTAACTCATTAGACTGTGGCCTCAGATTTCACTGTCAATTCAACTGTTAAATAAACATGGATGGTCAGTAATCTGGAAGAGCCTCAGTGAGGATTCATCAGCAGAAAGAGAAAGTGTCCCTTTCTGGATGAAACTAATATAATGCTTTCTCTTAGTGGAGTAATTAATTTTTCATGTCAGAACTTACTTTTCCTTAAATAGAAAAGTTTTTGTAAAATAGAAATTAATTTATTTACTAGTCAGTAGATTTTTAAAATCTTGTTTTTTATCACAATTTATGGTTTAATTTTATATCCATGTTAATTGGTGGTCAAAGGAAAGTAACTAGAAAGGAGAGGTTTGGTATGGGAAGGTACTAGAAGAACCATTTCTCTGTTGACTTAGGTGGTTATTAAGGATAAGAATGATCCATTTATAAAATGATTTCTTAAAATATTGATGGTTTTTCACAGAATGTGACAGAACTGAGGCTTTCTGATAATCCTGCCTGGGAAGGGGATAAAGGAAACACAAAAGGTGACAAACACGATGACCTCCAGCGAGCACGTTTCATCTGCCCAGTCGTGGGCTTGGAGATGAATGGCCGACACAGGTCCGTCTGGTTAAATAGTCCTGGTACTGTTAAGACTTGTTCCACAGCGTAACGATGACACTGACTTCCTTCAGGTGTCCTTGGGTTTGTATAGTGGCTTAGAGGCAGCAGTGCTCATGACGAGACCACGTTCACTCTCTGTCAGCCGTCAGTAATGTGGCGTCTAAGTCCACTCAACTTGTTATCGTCCTTGCGTATTTGAGAGTAGGACAACCTGAAGGAAAGCGGGATTTTAAAAATTGCTCGTGTGGCACTTATGAGACTTGAGTTAGGTTGTTTGCTCTCCTGTGAGAAAGAAAACAAAGGGCAAGTGTTTCCTATCAACCAAATCCCATTTCCTTATGATTGGTGAAAAGTATGCCATGGAAAACGGTGTTACAGAATGTGTGGTTGGTCAGTCAGCTAACGGCCCAGCTGATAGTGACAACTTGCTTTGAATGTGTAGCTAACAAATCCTCTGGCTAGAGCATCGGAAATCTGAAGGTTGAGATTTATACTGCAAATGTAAGTGACCTGTACATTTCTGCCTTCAAAAATATGAATGTTGAATGGGTTTGTAGGTGTCTTTTTATAGGATGTCTCACTACGCCAAAGCTTTAAACTCTTTTCCCACCATTTAGAAATATCTTTCATAGCTGGTAGTCCAGAGAGTCATCTGGTATCTTCCATCGAACACATTACTTGTTAAAAGGTAGTAATTAATTTTTATTATTTTCAATCAGGAAAGTAGGGGCAAAGCATCTCAAGTAAATAAAAACATTTATTGAGCTATTTACAACCACAGTTAACCGGGAGCATTCGGCACATTTGTGTGCATTCATTTACAGACATCAGTGTGCTGTATGTGACAAAACACACCAGAGACTAACCACTGTGCTCTGACGTGGAATAACCTATGGCTTTATGGGTTTCGGGAGAAGGAAAACGGAGGCCCAAGGATCTTCCACTTTTAAAGATTACATTCTTCTTCAAATGTCTGAATTTAAATCATTTATGTCTCTCTCTTAAACTTGGCCATTTAGTAGTAATTATGTGAGGTGATGGATATTTTATTTAGCTAGATTGTGATTATTTCACCATGTATACATATGTTAAATCAAGTTGTACGCCTTAAATGTATACAATTCCTATTCATCAATTATACCTAAGGAGAGCTGAAAAAAGAAAAATAAATAATAAAATAAAAAGCTAAAGTTCACCATTTGGGTCAAGCAGGAAATATTCTGGGGAGCCAGACTCTTGGACCTAACCCTCCCTTACCTGAGCCCCTGACACCCGCCAATATGCATTCTGTCTCAACAGATTGGCATATTCTAGATATTTCATATAAATAGAAGCATATAGCATGTAACCTTTTGTGTCTGACTTCCCAGTTCTTTTTAAGAAAACCATGGTTCACCCCAAAAGAGGAATTTAGCAGAAACAAACTGATTTCTGGGGTCCTGAGTGGGCGTTACCTATAGCCTGTGGCTCTGATGGTGGCTCCCCCTAGTTTTTCCCTTTCATTTGCTCTTCCGCCTTTCGCTTCCCAGTTAATCAGAGTTTGCCTCTTTCTGCTTTGCCCTCCTTCTGTTAATAGGGCCTTCACACTAGAAAATTGAGTCGTTTGTATATCTAGTAAGTTTGTATAATAAAGATTGAAATATGTGAAAAAATAAAAATTAACTGCTAGTGTCATAAAAACATCCAACCTTTTCTTTATTTCAAGAAAAACATAATTTCCTAAATTACTAATAATTAGTAAACGTCCATAAAATAGGATTTTTGGGGGGGTCCCAAACAACATTTAATGAATATAGTACAAAGTTAATAATTGGGTTTTGTTATCACAAGCTACAGTTGCTGTAACCCCTAGGGAATTGGAGAACCTTCCTACTGTGGCATTTTTAGAGGAGTGTGTAAAATAAACTGTGAAAGTGCTTTTTGCCCCTCCCCCCAGTCCCAGCCTCCAGTGGTGGCATTATTAGTTGTTTGCTGTTTAATGCACCCCCACAGACCCTCCCAACACGAACACACCACACTTCCCTCTACCTCTGCAAATAGAAATATAAGTGAATGTGTATTTTTCCCACAGTCATGGAATCATGTTATACATATTTTGTAGCTTCTCTTTTTTTTCTACTTCTCTAATTTAAACACGTTTTATGCCCTTAAATAGAGATTTACCTTATTCTTTTTAATCACTGTGTGAGTATTCATAATTGATTTAACCATTCCCCTATTGATGAACATTTAGGTGGTTTTTCTTGTTACAAGCAGTGCTGTACGGCACAGCTCCGTAAATACACATGTGTGCACTTGCACCCTGTGGGCGTGTTTCTTTAGGAGAAATTCTAAAAAGTGATGCTTTACTTGACACTGTCAGATTGTCTTTCTAAAATGTTACACTGTGTTGTCCCCACCCACCAAATGTGCCTATTTCCTCAGGCATTTTCCAACTGGATTCCTTCAGTCTCTTTCATTGTTGCCTGATAGGTGAAATATTATATGTCATTGTTTTGAAGGGCATGTCTTTAATTAACAGTTGAGTTTAAGCATCTCTTATATATGTTTTGGCCATTTGTATGTCTTTTGTGAACAACATGTTAATGCCCTCTGCCCATTTTTCTATTGTTTATTATTACTTCTTAAGACCTTTTTGTATATTTATTAACTCTGAATTGCATATATATTTAAAGTATTTTTTCCTGAGTTCCTATTCTGTCTTTTGACTTTTTATGTCTGGGGTGTTTTTTTTTAATGTATTTATTTATTTTTATTTATAGGAGAGACTTTATTCCAAAGGCGTAGTGCATAGGGGTTGGAATGGGACTATGGCCTGTGTTTATGGTTTTCATTTATATATACATATTTAGGATGTACTAAATATTAATATTTTTCTTAATGGAATCAAATGTAACCATTTTTCTTTGTGGTTCTTGGCCTTTGTGTAAACTAAACAAATGCTAATTGATAATGTGGGTAATAATTTTTAAGTTGGTATTTAACTCATTCTCCATGTTGGATTATTTCTCCAGGTTTTGTTTCCTGCGGTGCTGTGGGTGCGTGTTCTCTGAACGAGCTTTGAAAGAGATAAAAGCGGAAGTTTGTCACACAGTGAGTTGTTGACATATGTCATTTGTTCCTTCTCGGTAACTGAGGAAATCAGATGGTTTAGGGTCCTTTCCTCCATGTGTCATTTCAACATCCTTCAATTCTTTCTGAAACATGCATCTAATTAGTTGTTTGTCTGCTTAAAACCCTTCCACAGCCACAGACTCCCTCTTGTGACAGGTCCCTGCCTGCCTGCCTGCCCAGCTCAGGCCAACCTCGGGCCACTCCCTAACGAGCCACTCTTTGTCCTGTGCCTTTGTTCCCTCTACCCTGACCTGCCAGCCTGGAGGGGTCCTTCCTGGGAACTTTAGTTCCAGAGCGATCACTTCCTCTGCGAACCCTTGTGCCAAACCTCCCTTCCCGCCGGCCCCTGGGTGTCTTGTTAACTCATGGAGCTCATCAGAATGTAATTGGTGGTTATGTGATGATTTCACCACTGGACCATGAGGGTTTTTCCTTTCTTTTTTTCATAAGACTTTATTTTTTTAGAGAAGTTTTAGGTTCACAGCAAAATTAAGAGGAAGTAAGGGATTTCCCATATTCCCTCTGCCCCGCCCTCACATGCACAGCCTCCCCCGCTGTCAACCTCTCCACCAGAGTGGGATAAACCTATACTGACACATCATCACATCACCCAAAGTCCCTCATTTACACTTGGGCTCACTCTTGGTGGTGTACATTCTATGGTTTGGACTAATATATAATGACATGTATCCATCCTAACAGTACCACAGAGTACTTCCACTGCTCATAATAGTATCACACAGAGTACTTCTGCTGCTCATAATAGGATGAGAGTACTTCCACTACTCGTAACAGGATCATACAGGGTACTTCTATTGCTCATAATAGGATCACACAGAGTACTTCCACTGCTCGTAACAGGATCACAGAGTACTTCCACTGCTCATAATAGTATCACAGAGTACTTCCACTGCTCATAATAGGATCACAGAGTACTTCCACTGCTCATAATAGTATCACACAGAGTACTTCTGCTGCTCATAATAGGATCAGAGTACTTCCACTGCTCGTAACAGGATCATACAGGGTACTTCTATTGCTCATAATAGGATCACACAGAGTACTTCCATTGCTCATAATTGTATCACACAGAGTACTTCCCCTGCTCAGAATAGGATCACACAGAGTACTTTCACTGCCTACAAATCCTCTGTTCCTCCTGGGAGTGTTTGAGAGCGGGGAGCAAGGCTTGTCCATCTCTTTACCCGAGGGCTTAATCCTCTCCTGGGCGTATCGCATGTCCTCAGTAAATGGTCACATGTCTGAGCAAACAGTTGATGTGAGACTCGCCTGCTCTGCTCACATGAAGGAAATGCTGATGACTTGGCTTTGACGGTGCTGCCACCACCCGGAACGTTTGTGTCTTTGCTGTTTTGCTGGCCCATGAAAAAGCTGGCATTTAGTTTACTGCCAGGGATGCCAACTGCTCCTAACTGTATTTTCACCCATATGAAGTCTGCTTGGGTTTTGTTAGGCCTCCCTATACGGTTTCCCCTTGCTGCGAATGATTTTTCAGTCAACAGCTTTTGTTGAGTATCTGTTAGGGGCCAGCCCCTGCCCTAGACACTGTGCGGCGGGATATTGTGGTGGATAAGAGTGAGTCAGTCGTTGCCTGCATGGAACCCACGTTCCAGTTAGAGAGAGAAACACTCAGGGAACTGAGCAAGGCAGTATCAGTTGTGACAGATGCTAGGAAGGAAACACAGAGGGTGACATACGAGAGAGAGAAGCCACCTTAGTGGTGGTTGGCAAAGGTACCTCTAGAAGTTTGAGCAAAAGCTCAGAAGTAACAGAGGCCTTTGCTGGTTTAAGGAACAGAAAGTGTAGTGGAGGATGGGGACAGGAGAGAAGTAGATGAGATTGAAGGGTCAGGTATGGGTCACTTCATGTAGGGCCCAGTGGCCACATTGGCGCTTGTGGGTTTTATTCTAAGAACAGTAGGAAGTCAGAAGGCAGCTTTAAGTTAGACCAGATGGACTTTAGTTTTAAAACAATTCCTCTATAAAAGAAGCTAGATATGGAGGAGGAAGCACTGGGTGATACCATTTACCGTGTTTCCCCAAAAAGAAGACCTAGCCGGACCATCAGCTCTAATGCGTCTTTTGGAGCAAAAATTAATATAAGACCCGGTCTTATTTTACTATAAGACCGGGTGTAATATAATACAATAATTATAATATAATTATAATTATAAGACCGGTTTTTATATTTTTGCTCCAAAAGATGCATTAGAGCTGATGGTCTGACTAGGTCTTATTTTCGGGAAAACACGCGATTTGGGACTCAGAAATAATCAAAAGATAATTGGTGATAAAGAAGTCAGTTTGGGGAGAATATGAATAAAGCTATTATAGAATTTGGAATCCATCTCATTAAGCTTCTTCAAAAGAAAGGAAGTTCAAAGAATGCATTCAGGAATTGATTTATGTCATTTATTCACCAGCACTTATTATCTCTCCTGTATTAAAGGTGATTGATATACAGGTGTTCCCAGGGAGAACAAGATGTAGGTGCCACACCCCTGTGCCCCAGGAGACTGCAGTCCTGCAGGAATCCCACATTACATGAAAGTCCCATTCGGCTTTGTTAGTTGAGGCCAGTACCAGGTGGATGGGAAAGTGATTACTGGAGTTCAGGGGCCGGGCACTCGTTCTGACTGCTGGTGATTGGTGGCTTTATGAAGGAGGAGGCGTCTGTCCTCAGTCGTGAAGACAAAGCGTGGTTCTCGTCAGGCAGACTTTCCCAGAGATTGGGACAGGACTGGTGGCGATAGGAGTGCTGGCCGGCTGGTGCCCAGACAGGACCCCAGACAGCCCTGCGGACAGCACACAGGGATGTGGGGACGCCCACGTCAGCGCTCCTTCAGACCGTCTGCTTGCCTCAAGGAGAAAGTCTCCGCTCAGTCCTCGTATGTTTTTAGCGCCTCTCTAACTCACTGAGCGCCTGAGAGGGGGGACTTGACGTTCAGAGCCTGGGCAGGCAGGGGCTAGTGAGCCTTGTTCTGTGTTCTCTGCCATCTTTACGGCAAGGGGTACTGTTTTTGTATTTATGGTAGGACTTAAAGTAAATGTAAGTAGAAACAATGGTAGATTGAAAGAAAAATGTTAAGATACTGACAGTACATTCAGGGGATGCCTGAAGTTCGTGAGATGCTGTTACAAGTGATGGTGGGTACGTCGTCAGGGAGGGGAGGGGGGATGTTGAGAGGAGGAGGGGGAGGAGGAGAGCAGCAGCCCAGTTCACGGGGAGGAAGTGGCCCAGGCAGCCTACAGGATGGAGGCACAGGGCGAAGTCACAGCACGGGCTGGCCAGGACGGAGGGGCCGGGGGTATGGGAGCAGGGAGAGGCCAGAGATGAGAGGCGGACTGGGCAGCGGAAACTTCGAGTGTCAGACTGAGGAGCCATTGATGCCTTCGGGAGCATGACTGTGTGGACTTGTGCAGGATGGACAGAGAGAAAAGACTGAACGAGAGCAAGAATTTGACAGCAGGTATGAAAAAGGAGCCTGTGTGAGAAGCGTGTACAGGAGCAGGAACTCAGCTGGCGTGGGATTCCACGGAGCGCCACAGGCCCAGTGCAAATGCTCTGTGTTCAGATGTGTGTGTTTTAGCAAATAGTACTAGGATGTTGGTTAAGTGTTAGATGCAATCGTGAGTACACTCAGGATGTCTACTTGAAAGAATGTAAATATGAGAAGCTGGGAAATTTAAGCAGAAATTTATTACAGAAGCCAAATGTCCTAAATCGATGGTTCCCAAACTAGAGTCTGCTTTAAAATCACCATAATAGTTTGTTAAATTTCCATTCCCCATCTCAGACGCATGAAATCAAAATCTTGAGGGTGACTGTGGACCCCCGTGGAGTTCTAATTTTATGTAAGAGTTCCCAGAATGGGCTGTCGGGTTTGGGGGACTCACTGATCCAGAACAGTGAAACTTCTGTCCTACCCATAATGGTGACCATCTCTTAGATTGGTGAGCCATTTTCCTTTGCATTGGCTAACCTCAAACATCATGTTAGTAACCACGTCGACAACCATGCATAACAGAGCTTTACAGAGAAGGTGATTTTATGTCATGGAAACGCGCTGTTTTGAGAGAACTCTGCAGTCATTTTGCTGGTTCGTGGGAAATTTTGCTGAGCGCTTGCAAACGTTTGAAAGTCTGTACCTTGAGCACTTCACGGGAAGGAAAGAAGCAGTGGAAAGGGGAACCGACTGTGTCAGGGTTGCATAAGGAGAAGCAGAGACCAGAAGAGGACCAGGAGCACGGCTCCTGTCTGCTGGTAGGGGTCGCCGTGGCTGTCTAGACCTCCTGCAGGCGAGGCAGGACCCTGGCTGTAATTTAGCAATAGCTCAGGTTGGAAACTTCCTTAAAAATAAATCTGTTGTCAGAAAAGCAAGATAGTAAGCACTTTTCACTTACATAATCTACATAAAAATTGCCTTTGCATAGCTAGATTGAATACTCTACGTATTAGTTTGCTACGGTTACCATAACAAGGTACCACAAACTGGGTGATTTAACAGAAATTTACTGTCTCATGGTTCTGGAGACTGGAAATCCAAAATCACCATGTCAGCAGGGCTGGCTCCTTCTGTGGGCTGTGATACAGTCTGTTCCAGGCCTCTCCCTGACTTGTACATGGCTGTCTTCTCTGTGTCTTCTCATAGGCCTTTCCTCCGTGGACGCTCTCTGCCCAAATTTCCCCTTTTTATAAGGACACCAATTATGTTGGATTAGGGCCCACGCTGGTGACTGAAGCTTAACTAATGACCTCTGCAGTGACCTGATTTCCAAAGGTCACATTCTGACATACTGGGGTTATGACTTCAACATCTGGGGGGGGGGGGACACACAATTCAACCAATAACACTATACAATGTAGAAAATCATAGCGCATGGGAGATTCACTGGCACACTTGAGTGAGTCATTCTCTCACTCATTCATTCAACCAGGATCTATAGCCTGTTACGGCTCACATACCAGTGCTGGCTTGGGAGCATCACTTCACCTGCCTGGGGTGTAGATTCTAATACATAAAATGAAGGAAGCAGAGTAAATTCACGGACGCTTTCCTTTTAGACCCAAATTCCAAACAGTAACATTTTTAAATGAGGACTAAACTAAATGACAAATTGGTGCACTGTTATCAGGAACCAAACTCATACTTCTGATTTAAAGTCCCACGTTTAGTAATACTAAGTGTGTCAGTCAAGCTTGGCTAACTGCTGTGACAAACAGTGACACAGGGAAAGTTCCTGGTTGGCCAGCTTTCTTCTAAAGGACACTCAAGGACACAGGCTGCTGCTGTCTCGTAGCGCTGACCTCCTCTGGTTTTTGGAGTATTGACCATTAAAGTGACTGATGGGGACAGAGAAGGGAACATCCAGCTTAGGAAGTTTTTATGAGCCCGGCCTGGACTTGATGGTCATCCCTTCTGCTCACATGCCATTGGCCAGAACTCAGTCATGTGGCCACACCTAACTGCAAGGGAGCCTGGAAAATGTAGTCTGGCTGGATGCCCAGGAAGACGAGGTGAAGACCAGCCATGTCAGCCACTCTGCCAAAGAATGACGGCACAGTTTCAGGAACTGGAGTCTGTTGTGACAGTTTGAACGACGTGAGGTAAAGCCACAGTGTCAAAGTCTGAAATATTTTCTTTCATTTTTTAGGTAATGTCTGAAATTTAGAGACATCGATGTCATAAGTAGAGTGTCAGGAACCTCTGATATTTGGGGTATGCATTTTCTCCACTTTTCACTCTGTAGTTCTATCTGCATTTGGCTTTTCAGTTCACTAGAAGAGACTTGGGGCTTTGAAATAACTCTGGTTTTGGGTTCTAAAATACACGCACAGTGTGCACCTTTGATTTCGGTAAACAGGGTCCAAAGAGATGTAGTTGCTAGGTTTTTTGTGTTTTCAATGTAAACAAATCACTAGCCAAAAAATTAATTGTATTCCCCACTGTGTTCCTTCCTTCCTGTAATAAGAAGCAGCACGTTGGCGTGATTACAGGTTGCAGAATAAATGATGTGCTTGTTACTCAAAGCATGACCCACGGTCCTGCAGCATTGGCGTCACCTGGGAGGTTTTGTTTTCTCTTTTTAAGACATGCAGCCTCCCCACCCCTCCCCCGACCTGCAGAATCAGAATCTGCATATTACCAAGACCCCCCAGGATTCGTGGGCACAGTCAAGTTTGGGGAGCCCTGAGCTAGATTCTAGAGGTGATCAGTAGCATTTGACTTGCTAGCTCTCTGGCTTCGTTTTTGTGGTCTTTGTAGTAGGCGAGTGGGGTGTGTGGATGTTTTAAACTCACAAATAAAACAGAAGTGTACACCCATACTGTTGGGTTTTTGTTTGTTTTTGTTTTTCGAGTTCTTTTCATGGGAGAGGGGTGGAGTGGAAAGGGGTGAAAATAAATTAGGGAAGGGGAATATCTTCAAAAGTGGTTGGCAAATTCTGATTTTCAGGCTCTGCTTCCAGGTTATTTTAGCTTTCTGCCATCTTGATGGTCTTTGTGAATATTAAGGCTGGGAAATTGCATAATACCCAGCACAGGCAGCCTTAGACTTTTACATGTAAAAAAAATCGAACAGAACAGTTGAACAGTAGACTCTGCGTGTTAGCAAGAAGCCTCTGTCCCCAGAAAGCTAGAGAAATTATCTCAAGATCCTCGTTAATACATCGCCTTTACGATACAGTCCATAGCAGTTGATTTCAGACATTGTTTACATAGGATTTAATTGTGTTTTTTTACTTCACAAGTGAACACAGTGAGAGCCCGACTCAGGGCAGAGCGAGCAGCAGTTCTTGTCGTTGGTTCTGGTGCTCACGAAGGCTGCTGCCTTATCTTGGCCTCCCCGGCCTGTCCCATGCCTTCCAGCCTCCCCCGCCCCTCCTCCAAACAAGCTGTGTTCTTATTCTCACCTGAGCCTGGATCGAGTGAAGGATCTCGATTTTCAGCAGCTGTTTACTGAAGCAGGCAGCCCTCCATGGGCTCATCTGTGTCCCCAGCAGCACCTTGAGATTCTTTTCCTCTCGTGATTTCTTTCTCAAAGCGACAGAAGTGGCCTATAATCAGAAGCAAAGTGTTGTCAGTAGCATTTTTCTCAATTCATTATAGGACTAACTTGTATCAAAGAATCATTTTCCCATCTTCTTTGGTTGATTGTTCTCTTAAGTCAAGGAAACAGAATGATACCAGGAAGAAAGCAAACCCTCCTTCTAATGTCCAGCTCAGCCGTTCAGTTTCGCATCAAAATGAGTCTGCTGTGGAAACCGCCAGTGCGGCTCCACAGAAACCTCTGCCTGCCGCAGCACTCTGAGTCTGTGCCGCCTCTCCAGACACGTGACCACAAGAGGGTCTGTTGAGGAGTCGAATTTGCTGGCAAACAGAGAAGGCGATTGGATGATCCATGGCAAGTCTCCTGGCCCATATACACAGCTCTCCTGGACATAACGGCCTGCAAAAAGAAACCCCAAGACTTAGCTGCCTTTGTTCCCGCCTCAGTTTCCATTCACATAAAAAAAGTGACGCGGTTCTTCTGAGGTCACCTGGGAGGTGTCTTCGCTCCCCAGGCATTCAGATCGCATATGATTTCCACGATTGCTCGGGTGGGCTTTTATGTTGGATTTTGAATTTACGATGGAAGGGAAGTTTTCATTCTTTTTGTCAGTGCTCTCCAAAGTGTTGAACGATTACTTAGGTGACTACGGTGAAATTTTAGCTAGTCATGAACCCAAGGGAGATGTAACAACATTCATTTGCCTGCTAAAAGCTAAATTCTGATAGCTTCTGTTTTACGTTCCATGAACTTTTAAGCCTTTTCCTGGGTTGTGGGTAGTTCGTAAGAATTGGCATTGATCTTAATAAGTCATTACTTCAGCCCCTTATTGGTTTTGCAGAGTGAGTGTTGGATATAAATGGATTGAAATGGGAATTACAGTAGAAGCGCATGCTGATTGGATCCCTTCGAGGTGAACTCAGTAGCACGTTTTATGTGCCCGACCCTGTGCTGGGCTCCTCTCTTACCTCCCACCGACACTGAGGTGGTCCTGTCATCACCTTCAGTGTGAGGCAAGTGAGTTCTCAGCTTGTTTGCGAGAGAAAGTTCTGTCCGTCTTGGAGACCTTCCTCTTTGCTCAGCTCTCTCCCCGTGCCAACCCTCTCATTCTACTTCTAAAAACCTATCTTAAGGAGATATTATGTTTAAAAAGGGATGTGACTGCATGCACAAAAGTGTCCAGTAAGACTGAAATAATCAGAAAGAACCTTCCCCATACTGAGCAAGTATTCACTGAATAAAGGGCCTAGAACTGGGACGTAGTAAGTGTCGTGTAAACGGCAGCTGTTGTCGTGGATGACAGACATTCTTGGTACAATGTCGATAGACTTCCATTAACCAGCTGAAAAGTGTTAATATGAAGACAAGCACTGTGAAAAGCTTAGGACATGGAGAAAAAAGAAGCACGGACCTTGATTACAACTGGATAACTGATCTTTGTACATATGGGTTCAAACTGGAAGGGAACACAGACAGATGGGATGTTTTCAGAGTTGTGTTAGTACTGTTTTGATAATTAAAAGTAAACTCTGTGGGGTGGCCAGTTAGCTCAGGTGGTGCTGGTAGCACCAAGGTTGCTGGTTCGATCCCCACATGGGCCACTGTGAGCTGTGCCCTCCTTAAAAAAAAAAAGAAAAATTTTTAATAAATAAACTCTTTGTTGCTGATAATAACGGATGGCTGTCACTCTGCATACAGAACAAGGCTGTAAGCTTGCCCAGTGGAGGGTGCCTGGTGGCTACATCTGATTTGAGACCCAGCTCTGCCAGCTCTGTGCCACTTTCTGTGACCTTGGGAGTGACCTCACCTCTCTGAGCCCGGGGTTCCTCATCGGTAGAGCGTGACAGCAGCCCTGTTGTATGTTCACTTTGTGAACATGTATCAACCTGCATACTTATGATTTTTGTGCGCCTTTATACTTAAAAGTTTTCAAAAATTAACACCATGCCAATTGGATTGTCACTAATTACAGAGTACTTTCACTGTGACCAAGGCAGCAGTTGTCTGGGGAGTTTTTTTGTTTTGTTTTTACCTTTACATCCGTCGTGAACACGTCCCTCCTCGTTTCTCCATTTAATGGCTCGCAAGTCACCTTCCCAGCCAGCATTCGCTGTGGCACCTGGAGCATCTGGTGGGGGGATGGAGGGGGGACAAGCGTGAGGTGTGAGGTCCAGCTTCTCAGTTCTTTTAGTTCAGGTCTCCCATGCCGTTATTTCCATTCCTCCAGATACAAGAACTAATGAAGAGCTCCTGGCACTATGCCTGGCACTAGTGGGTATCCAGGATGTTTATTAACGGAACAAAGAAATAAAGAACTCTCCAAATATTTGCGCTTAGACTTTTCCAAAGGCCCTGTTTGAGGAGATACAAAATGCTTCTTTCTGGAGAGGGAACAAAAGCAGCAGGTTGGTTTGGGAACTTGGCACTCTGTCAGCCCGCCTTGCACCCCTGAAATCAAAGACCCTCTTTTCCTCCCCAAGTGGAAAGTCTTGCAAAATACAGAGTTATTTACAGGCCATATAGCAGAGCTGAACTAGAAACTTCAGTTAGGATTCAACTCCTGTTGTTGCCACCTATCTGAACACACCCCAGATTGCTGGCTTGTTATTACCTTTTAGTCGGTTCAGAGTCACCCAGTAATGTCGCTCTGGGCTGTGCATGTCTTTGGACCACTGAAGCATGTCTTTCGCACGAATGTCTGTCAGTACAAACTGTACAAACTTCCTCGTTAGTACATAGTAAGCGCTTCCAAAATAAATTGTTAAGTTATGGGGTGGATCAGCTTTGAGTATTTTATTTGGAGACACATAGCTGTTTCCTTCAGGGCTGAATTCGGGATGCCTTGGACCGGTCTTGGATTTCATGTTTCCTTGTTGAATTACCCCAGGAGTGATATTTTTGTCACTCCATTTGCTTCTGATGTAGTGTATGATTTCCTTGTTGGTTTTGATTGGAAAGTCCTGTCCACAAAGATTAATGACATAGTCCCATTGAAATTTGGAATGGACTAGATCTTTCATGCAGTTAATGTCTGCCTGTAGTCTCGTAAAGCCCGTATTAGGCACCTTCTCTCTCTTCGATGAAATGAAAATATTTTCAAAACAGTTAAGCAGGGTTTGCACAGCAGCCTTGTACTTCTTTGGGGCCTTTTCATCAACGTGAATACAATAAACATTTTGAGGTACATAAATAGCCCTGAGAAGCTGCACAAACATGGCCAGCTCCTTCGGAACAGTTATTATATATGCCAACGAGAAGTGACCCTCTTCGGCAGACAGGGGGCGGGATATGAAATGCAGCGCCTGGGAAACCCTGCGGCAATTTCCTGGGGTGTGTAAGGGAGCGAGTATTTCCGGTCCATGAGCGTTTTTACAGAATTTTGCAATTTGGGGGGCTGCCCCTTTCCCTTCAAATAAAGCTGAACACAGTTCATCTGGATAAAAGCCGCATTCCACTGTTGCCGGATAGATGGGCTCCTCCTCTGGCCCCTTGGGAGTTGGGTTCCTTAAATAGAGAAAAATGGCAGTGATGCAAATGGCCGCACACACGAGAAGGCCAGGCTTTGTGGCTCGCAGCGGGCTCATGTTGTGAGCGTCAGGCTTCTTGTCACCGTGGTCTGAAAGTTTTTTCTCTGCGCTTCCTAAAAGAAAACAGATAGAATTTAGGATGCTGTAACCACCCCCCAACTTGACTGAAGTACACGTAGTTAAGTGTGTGATTTGCTCAGTTTTTGTGTATGTGTGCACCCGGGAAACTGTCCCCGGAGCCAAGGTAACAAGCATGTCCTGACCCCTAGGAGTGTTCTGTGCCGCTCTCGCTCCATCCTCCTTCCATGCTCGTCTCTGGGCAATCATTGACACGCGCTCCGGCTCTCTGGATCCGTTGGCATATTCTGTAATTTTATGTAATGGGATCATGCACTGTGTACTTTCTGCCTGGCTTTTTCCACTTAATGATTTTGAGATCCACCCACATCGTTGCATTCCTCACCACTTCATTCCTTCTTATTCTGAGCAGTATTCCGCCATACGGACAAGCCACAGTCTGCTCGTCCCTGCACCTGTCAGTGGACACTGACGTTTGCCGTTTTAGGAGATGACAAGATACCGTCAGCATTTGTGCACAAGGCTTTGTACAGACCTGTGGTTTTATTTCTGTGGGGGTAGATACCAGATTGGAATGGCTGGCTCACAGACACGTGTACGTTTAACTGCCTAAGACCGCCAGCCAGTTTTGCAAAGTGGCTGTACCATTTTACACTCCCGCCAGCAACATCTGAGAGCGCCAGTTTACTCTGGATGGGAACTTGGTTTGGCTCAGGAAATGTTTGTTGATTGCCCCAAATGTAAAACATGATGGCATAATTTTAAAGACTGTTTCATAAATTATGTCATGTTTTTATCAACAAAGCCATCGTTCAAATGTACACATTTCACATTTGGTCTGTAAAATAACAGAACCTTTTTTATATCATAAAAATGTTTTATAAAAATAGAAATTCAGTAGGAAGGAAATACCTTCTTGAAATGCAGTGAAAATAAAGCTTTTAACTTCTTCTTTTGAGAATTTTGGTTAAAGGTAAACCATGTACCGTAGCTGTTGCATTTCTCCTGTACTGTCGCTTCAATGTGGGAGGAGGTTTGGGAGGGTTTGGGGTTTGTCGTCTTTGTTTTTAAGCCTGTGGTCAAAGGAAGGCATTCTGGTCCCATCACAAATGTTAGCCCCACTTCACTGACAGATTGCGCCCCGTGTAATCCCCAGATCCCAGGGGTTGGCTAGTCTCCGTAGCTTATATAATTAAATGAAGCCCAGTCTCGCCTGTGACCCACTGTACTTTGGGCTGCGTGTTTTTCCCTCCCTCGTACAGCAACAGCCACGTGAGCTTGCTGCCTTTCTATTTCTGTTCTGTCAGTGCCATGTCCACAGTTGCCCCACAGTGAAATTTTCCTTCCAGCTCAGTTTCACTTTATCATTTAGAAACAGGTGTGTGTGGGAACTAGGGTCACCAGTGGTTTAGCTTTATTGTCACAGTTTCACACAAGCTTTTCAAGGTGGTCCAGCCAGCCTTGTATCTGAAGCCTGGGAGACTCCCGTGCTGTTGAATGTGAAAACTGTGGAGGTTCTTACTGTTGCTTTAATATAACACCCAGTGGATACTGGGAAATTCCCACGGGAGTCAACTCTGCAGGGCCGGGCAGGTTTTCCTTTGGAAGGAGTGGTGAGCACCGCTTTCAGTTCTGCAGCGATTTCCTGGCCTTGATTCTTGGTGATTTGTTGTTGTTGTTTCTATAGTGTGAAGTCAACTTCGTAGCCATAGTGAACATGGAAGTGTTCAACACGGGACTTTCTATCACTCAACTAATTTCCAAGAAATGTCAGGGGTATTTTCCAAGTGTGGGCAACATGCAGCTCCCAAAAAAGGAGTCTTACTGATTTTTGAACCACTTTTTTCCTCCACAAAAAGTTATAGTGGAAGTATTTTTTTTATTTTAAAGGCTTTAGAAAGAGTGGCAGTTGTCCTTGTGTTTTATGGAGCAGATAGGAAAGTTCTCTGTCCAGACCAGACGCGTTTTTCCCTTTCCGGTGTCCTGTCTCCTCATGTGTTACTGAAATCCCAAATGGTTTCTAAAACTGTCATTTTCAAGGTGTGTGAGAGAGCGTCTTAAGGCTTTTTCATGTACTGTCATTCCGTAATTTAAATTTCCTGGGCTTTATATACTTGAATAGTCTTTCAGTTTTCTGCATCTGCAGCCTTTGATAGGCAGCATCATCAAAATACGTATGTATAGTGTACAGTAGAATTAAATGGTTCCAAACAGTGAGTAATCTTTTCAGTAGAAATAATTACCAAAGTTAATGGTTAAGGATGGTGTTTACATTTTTTTCCTTTTTATAATGCTAGAATCTCTACAATAACAGAAGTGATTTCCAATTGTACTTCTCAGAATGGAATTGTATTACACTTTATGTGTTTGTCCAAGCATAAAATGCTTCCACGGGGTTGTTTCAAAACACATAAGTATCCTAATTATTAGAGCCAGTGAGTATGTTTTTCTCCTTTTCTTCTTCTTTAGTCTTCTACAGTCCCCCCTCCCTGGCCCCCAACAAGCCTGAACAGCCAGAAACAAAAGTCAGCACTATGGCTTGAGACTGTGGATTACTGCTAGAATACTGCACTTAAGGGCAGTCATTTAAACTCTGTTGTGATGGGATTTCATGTGTTATAAAGGCTTTTCAGGGGAATTGACAAGATCCCATATAAACTAACTCTTTTTGCTGAATCTTTTATACTTTAAAAAATAATAATAATTCCCGCGACTAAATAGATAATGAGTAGGCATCTTTAAAGATGAATTTAAAATATTTTGCTGTATATTCCAGAACATTACTGCTTAACCAGATTAAACAATTTATCTCCATTTTCTGGACTGCAGATGGGACATACGACAGTGCCTACCTCATAGGGCCACTGGGGACGGGGGACAGGGGCGGATGGATGCCAGCTTCCCACCAAGCCTGGCCCAGGGAGGTGCTCAGTGCTTGCGTGGGATTGGGGTTCCTTAGTGCTCGCCAGCCCCGGGGTAGTGGCACCCCCAGACCATGAACGCCGGGTGCTCTGTCCACGTACTTGTATGTTTGTCCTAAAAAAGTCACTGTAGCCACAGCAGTGAAAATGGTGGTGTGTTATTTCTAATGGGCTCTGGGCTCAGAATGATGTCCAAAGCATCCTACAAGTTAACAGGTTTTTTCTAGAACTGTCTGAGCTTATTAGACTACTTTGAATTCAGAGACTGTCCAGCTGTCCAGTAAAACAGATGTCTTAATAACAGCGTCCTGATTCCTAAAATGTGCACACGATTTTTCAGCCACTTTGATATGAAGAGGCCAACTTGATTTTAGGATGTCCCCTCAGAAGAAGCACAGAAATAACATGTTTAGTGTCGGCACCCAGTGCGAACTAAGGATTTGGATGTGGCCCTGAGGCTTAGTTAGTATCTCCCCTGTGAGCAATAAAGAAATAAATGGTGGCATTAAAATCGTAAACTCTAATTGGTCTCATACCTGAAAATATTCCACTTTTATTTTCTTCCAAAAAATGAGGACAATTTGTGAGAGAAAAAGATGCTGCTACACCTGCATTTTACAGTATTATTGGCATTATTCCAGTATTTCTACTTTAAAACCATAGAGGAGGCAAAGAAAAGCATTTTGTTGTAATAACAATACCTGTTCAGCCTGTGCCATTCGTGGCCTGTGTCCAGGTACGAAGCACTTACCACGGGGTGTTTCTCATGCCCCTGGGGTGGGGGTCCTGGCTGTGCCCCATCCACGGGCTTTTCTCTCCATCAGTTGCTGCTGGTCTTGCGGTGGCTGCAGCTTAAATCACAGGAACGAAGTTGCTTGGCAGGTTTTGTTCCCCTCTCATCCCTGGAAGATTTTATTCTTGTTGATTCTGTAGATTGAAAACTAGTGCTGCTTTTGTGTCTCTGAGTGTTTCTTCAGGACCGGACCACCCCTTACAACACAGAATGAGACGGCAGCACCAAACGCTGGGCCAGGGTAACTCTCATATTCTGAAAGCCGAGTGAAATTTTGGGTCGGAGTCTTTAAAAGCTTGCAAAAATAGGAAGCCAGCGGTGGTTATCTGCCCCTTTTTCATTGAAGGGATAAATACAAGTCACTCACCAATCTTGCAGGCTCCCTGAGTAGCACTGGGAGCAATCTGAGTGTGTCAGCATGGCTCTGCAGGGGACCTGACTCCCGGGATGCAGGTCAGTGTCCTCTGGAGCCCAGGGCGCCTGCGAGGTGAGTCCCTGCTCACCGTTACTGGGCCCTCCCCGCGTCAGTCTCCTCCGCGGACACGTCACTAACATCCTTCCCTGTCTGGCTGCGAAGCTTCTCTCACTTGCTGGCACTGCCTTTAGGCTTCCCACAGACACATCGATTAGGGGACTGAAGCCAGGAGACATCATTGCACACCAGGGAGATGTACCTGCCTCCCACATATGTGCACACACCTGAGCTGGATGCTTAGTCGGAGGACAGATGTGCTTCACCTGCACCGGGTGACTCGAGACACATTACTCTGCGGCAGAACAGGTGTGCTGTTCCTACAGGCAGACTGCTGAATTGCCGGGAAGAATCGAGGGGAAGGGCCAGTAGGAAACTGCTGAGGAGCAGCAAGCTCCGATATCTGCATTTGTATCACAGACACATGGCAAAGCTTACTGAGCTGTGGCACTGCTGTGTGTGTGTGTGACGTGCGTGCTGTGTATATACAACAGCTCAATCCAGCCTTTCAGCGGTGAGACCCCGGGTGCATTTGTGTGGAGATGTTCAGAGTCCAGGTGCTGAGGAGCTACTTTTATCTGGTGATCAGGAAGGGAAAGACCCTTTCACACAGGGGAGGCCGAGGCTGAGGCCAAGGCCGCCTGCCAGCTCTGAGTCCTGCTGCAGCATGGCCCCGGCACCCCACCCTGAGAGTGTGTTGTAAACGTCGTCCTGCGGGTCCCACTGGGCAGTGATTGGTGCTGGACTTCACCTGGTACTTCACGTCCTGAACTGAAAAGCAGGAAGACCCTCTAAGCCAAAAAGCAGTGGAAGCAAAACCAAGAAAATGGTGGTGTTACCTACATACCGCTTTGCACTTCCACAGCTGCAAGGAAAATGTAGAATAAAAGCCAGACATACTGGAGAAACTATTGTAATAAATGGACAAAACGTTAATAGACTTAGTGTGTCAACTTCTCATACAGACTACAATTTAAAAAAAATGAAAATCCTAATAAGTAAAGTGGACATGTACCATATGCCTGTAATTTATAAAAGAGGTAATGTGAATGCAGGACGACGTTTGTGTCTTAAAGCCAAACAAGAGCTGTCTTTGTGCCTTTCAGATCAGCAGTTGTTTCTTTCCCTTCAAATTATTTGGTGTGATGGGTCCACTCACATGTTGTAAGAAGTCTAAAGTTCATGTGACCTTTTAGGGGAGCGATTTGGCTTTAAAATTTCGTCCCTTTCATTCTGGTTTGAAATACTTCTCTAGGCTGTGTTGTCATTCATTCATTCAGCAGTTATTTACCAAGTGTCCACTGTGTTCCAGACCCTGGGCTGTGACCATGGAACATAAAAGACAAGGTCCCTCCCACTTGGAGATTCCAGTGTGACGGAGAGGAAGCCCGGCTCTAAAAGTCAGCGCGCACACGTGGGCGTGCATTCATCAGTGTAGTACTATACGCAGGAGACAGAGCAGGTTCCGTGGAAGACAGTACCACGTCTCGGGGATTGTGCGCCCGAGACGCATACAGCCGTCTTCACAAGTACTGTTTGTAAGGACAGAGACCGAGGAACCATTGTTCCATTTGCCTGTGATACAGATGTACAGTATTGCAGCTTATTGCTCCTAATTCTACCACTCTTCCCTCAGCAGTTTCCTACTGGCCCTTTTTTTTTAATACTTTTTTTTTTTTTTAATTAACATCCAGAGGTTTTATGAATATACAAATTCTAGTCTGCTTTTTCTTTTAACATGTGATAAATATTTTCTACATTGTTAAAAACTAAACTGTATACTCCTTCCTCCTGTTTTAGGAATGTGATATGATCTATGTAACCATTTCCCCCATTTTTTTGACATCTAAGTTACAAGTGATAAAAGGAAGCAAAATTTAAAATGAATATATGATTTCAGCAGGGCGGTAACAGTAGTACGTGGGGAAATACATTTGCAGGAAAACATGGGTGTTTTTCACTTTGCATATGTGTTACTTTTATAAGCAGAGAGGGAGGGTCAGTCCCTTTGGGCCAGCTGTGCCTTCTCAGCAGCGCTGCCGCCCCTTCTGAAGTGACCCTCTGCCTTTCAGTCCACGGAGAAGAGCCCCTGCCTGGCAGCAGGCAGTGTGACGGAAACCTGCCTCCTGCCCTGCTTTTGTTTGCCCTCAACAGACAGGCCGCTCCACCCAAGCTCCTGGGGTTATAGGCAGAAGCCTCCCAAGGTCAGGCGCACACCAACAACAAGTGACGGGACCTGTCGCCAGTGGGAGAGTCATGTGTCCGGTCTCTAGGGAGCAGACCTCAGGTCTAGGCAGCTGAGGCTTTGAGGGTGTGGGTCTGCTTTTAATGGATCTTTTGAATTTTGGAGACAAAGAGCAAGATGTCTCAAGTTTTAATGTGAGAGGTTCCCGACTTTTTATTTTTAGTGGCTAATTCAACGTTAAAAATACAACTCCAGGCACAAGTGTATGCCAAACGGGGTCTGCAATCATATCTAGACGACTAAACATGTCGAGAAAGGAGACAGCTGACAAGATAGGAACGGGGGGCAGCAGGAGTGGGGGCAGGAAGCCAGGAGGGAGAGCGAACGGGAACACACCTGCCTCTGGGTTGTGTTTGTCCGAGGGCTATTCACGCCAGAGCCCCAGCGCCAAGCCCCACTGGCCTCGTCTGCCACCTGATTCTCTTCCTGCAGATTCTTCCTCATTCCCTGTCCCAGGACGACATCCCTGGGAGAAGGCTTTTGTAGGTCAAAGGAAGGTCTCTTCAGTCATGAAAGCTTACCAGACCCAGCCTTGAAAAGGAGATGACTTTGACCCAAAGCGATTGGTTTTGGAGACAGAACCACAATAAATAATAACCCAGCAAAGGCAGCAGACCCAGGAGCTGGCTAGGCCAACATGCCGGGGGGACAACAACAGCTTCCCAGGAGCTGGGGGGCAGCAGTTGGGCTGAGAGTGAGGGTCCAAGGGTGCTTGCCCTCTGCGTGGTGACGAATCTGTCTCCTTCCTTTTGCTCTCCAGTGTGGGGCTGCCTTCCAGGACGATGACGTCATCGTGCTCAACGGCACCAAAGAGGACGTGGAAATGCTGAAGAGCAGGATGGAGGAGAGAAGGCTGAGAGCGAGGCTGGGAAAGGTAACGGGTCCTTGTGTGTGTCCCTCACCTGCCCGGAGTCCTGGGCCAGTGTTCAGGTTCTGCCCAGCCGCCTCCGTGCTCAGAGCCCATTGCAAACCACCAAGTTGCATTGCTGGCAGCTGCTTCCGGTTTACAACCCGGAAGGGCCTGGACTCCAGAAGGTTCCAGTCCAGGCTGGGCCCCACGGGAATAGCGGTCAGCACGACTGCCGTGCTCTCACTAATTGTAAAACGTGCAGTCGGCCCTCCGTAGCCTCTGGTTTTCATCAGTGGATTCAACCAAAACATGGGTTAAAAATATTTGGAGGTGGGGAAAGGAAATCCCAGAAAGTTTCAGAAAGCAAGCAAAACTTGAATTTGCCACCCGCCTAGCGCACTGCTGAATGTACACAAATGAAGTGATGTGTGGGCACACGTGCTGTAGTCTGTATGCAAATACAGGTCATGTGCAAACACGACGCCATTTTACGTAAGGGACTTAAGCACCCTGGGAGTTTGGTATCCGTGAGGGTTCTGGAACCACCCCCACCCCCTGCATATACTGAGAGACAACTGTACAGACTTGGTGTTCATAACTTGTAAGATAAAGGAAAAGGGGAGTCCCCATCACCCCAGCACAGATTTGAGTGTCCCGGGAGTCACCTGGAGCCCTGGGCGGCCCTGGGCACCTGCGTTTCCCACCCACTGCTGAGCATGCAGCCCCTCGGGCAGCTCTTTGAGGAGCGAGGATATATTTAAAGGGCTGAGCACAGATTTCAAAGTGACTCTATATAAGCGCGTTCATTCTAAGTTTTCTAAATTACTATGATTTTATTATCATACGAGCAGAAAAGAGAAAGAAAAAAGCTTGAGCTGTTTTTGACAAAGGACAGTTACCAAAAAGGATATGACTGTTCTTCATTGATGAAGCTCAGTTTTTAAAAAGCACCAAAGGCAAAAATTGTGTTTTGAAGGAAGGTCCTGAAGACGTTTGTGTGGTCGCCGTTCACCATCTGACTTTAGTGAGTTGTCTCCTCTGTCCCAGGCTTCCTGCCAAGTTGTTCAAAGCCCAGGGGAACCAACGTGCCCCTCTCTGCAAAATACTCACCAGAGCTTCTGGGAATGCCTCCTAGATACTGCTGCCAGGATACCAAAATATTTCCCAGATACACTCGCAGCGGGAAACAGGACTAGCGTTTCGTCTAACTCCTCCTGCGTGTGCTTTTCAAATGACAGCTATGAACGGAGAACTGAGAAATCAACTCTTGTCTCTTTTTTTGAAGGCCAGGGTATTACTTACCCTCAGATTTGCATGTGTGAAATAACAGGAAGTTTTTGTCTTGTACAGGTGTTACAAGTTCCATTGCATATATACATATATGCAAGAAGACATACATATATGAGAAGACATATATATATTTGCCTTCTTGCCATGTTTTCCACTATGGGAGCCTCAGGAACTAATTAGGCTGTGTATCTGTGTATGTGTAGCACCATCTTTTGGCTGTTTAGGAAAATGGCACTTTTAAAGTAAATTCTCTGAATGTGGTCCTGTTTATCCTTTCTGTGATGGAATCAAGTCTAACAGAGCTGTGTGGTTTTAGAGTGGTTAGTTTCATTTAAAAAATCTTTGCTGACCAATATGTTAATGAGCGACAGAATTCTAGTGCCCCAAAACCTGACAAGAGTAACCCAGAGTCTAAGGATTGGCTAACGTGTCTGTTAGTTTAAGACTTAAATCCTTAAAGTTAAACAAACAAATATCAAGGCAGTGTGACAACTTTGAAAAAGCCTTACTGCAATGGGCAAGATTCAGCACGCGTGTATCCTGGCTGGACTCGATGTCCCCGCGTGTACTGTATGTTAGTCTTCATTTAACTGCTTTTTGTGGACAATGAATCGTCCCCATTAACCTTGACCATTACGACTGAAATCTGTCATCATCATTAAAAATTTTTGAAAATGTGATTTTGGAATATAAAACTTCAGCAGATCTCTACAGATATATTCATTCCTGTGTGAGGCAAAAGTGCATAGCTGGAAACCCATGCAAAGGGTCAAGGTTTAGAATTAAGGGCATGTCAAGGTCGTCTTCAGAGCAAGCACCCGCCACCATGTAGAAACCGCATTCGGCTCCTGGGAGGGCGGGGAACCGCTGACCTGAAGTGAGGGCATCCGAGCACCTGCAACTTCCTCTGTCTTTTTACAGAAAGCAAAGAAACCCAAGGCTGCAGAGTCCGTATCCAAGCCGGATGTCAGTGAAGGTAAGATGCTAAGAGGGCCATATTACAGCAAAATGAGACTAGGCTGTGGCCTGAGGAAGCTCATGCTTTTGATTCTGTTTTGCTCTCTTTGTTCTTTTTGCAGAATCCGCAGGACCATCAAAAATTAAGGCCGGGAAGCCTGAAGAAACCAGCCTTGATTCTAGAGAGAAGAAAATCACCCCAGCTTCCAAAAGTGCAGGTGGGTCCCCGAGACCACAGGGAGCTGCTCAGGAAGCTGGTTATGTCAGCCTTACTGGGATGAATCTGGAAACGCAGGCTCGTCCTGAGTCATGTCTCTAATTCATTGGTTGAGCTCTCATGGGGGACTGACTAAGAAACAGTCACTGTACCCCAAAGCAGTAGTCCATCAGGGTTGCTGGCGTCTGGCTTTCCTGTCGTGTGTGCACTTGGTGCCCGGCTGGTGGACTGGGGCTCACGGGACTGAGCAGGCTGTTCCCGACCCTTTAGGGCAGAGGTTTTGTGCCCCCACACGTGGCACTCAGAGCCAGGCTTCCCCCCACCTGCCTCTTGGCCAGCTGGTCAGAGCCGTATGGCGTATAGTCCAGAATTCAGTGCGTTCCTCCTGAAACTCATGAATTTTAACTCAAAAAAGAAAAAAAAAGTATTTATTTCACACAAGGGGAAGCACAGCTGCATTAGGTAAAAGACCGTGTAAGCTCGTAAGTGGCATCAGCAGTGGCTCATGGTTCCCGGTCCACCTGCAGCAGCCGCCTGGGCCTCCTCTTCCCCTCACCGCGCCCCCCGCCCCCGGTCTCCCCCCCATCCCAGCAGGATCTGAGTCATGTCACGCACGGCCCTGGGGCCAGTATAAGCACATCACGAGTAGTGTGATTTTAAATGACAGACTTCAGTGTTTTTAGGAGTTGGTGATGAGATGGTGGATTTCCACCTTCATCCCAAGAGGAGGAAGGAAATCCCCAGGAGTAACACTTACCTTTTCCCTTTTGAGAATGTGGGATTTGGAAGGACCTTTCATCCCAACCTTAAAGCGTCTGGCTTTCCATTTATCCAGCAGCCGCAGCAAATGGGAGCTCTTCTGGAAGAGTCGGGAAGCCTCCCTGTGGAGCCGCAAAGAGGTCCATTGCCGACAGCGAGGAATCTGAGGCTTACAAGTCCCTCTTCACCACCCACAGCTCTGCCAAGCGCTCCAAGGAGGAGTCAGCCCACTGGGTCACCCACACGTCCTACTGCTTCTGAAGCCCCAGCCTGCCGTCCCCACGCAGCCCGCTCAGACCCTGTGGGGCAGCTGGTGTGGGCGCTGGCTGTGCCGTGGAGTCCCTGCTAGGTGTCCCTTTGCACCGTGTCACACGGTTGTTCTCTACGCCTCGGAGCCTGCGTGGCCACTCGTGCCTGTGAGGCTCGGGGTTCCGGGAGAAGGCGTGGTGGGCGCCTGCCCCGTCCCCCTGTCCCACAGGCCGAGTGCTCACTTCCACCTGTAGATGCACCTGGACCTTCCCACGGCCAGGGAGGCCGTGTCGGCCACCTGTGCTTGAAATCATGAGATTCCTGACACCTCGTGGGGGTGTGCTCGGCTCGTTTTGACGAAAATTCTAATGGTATTGCTGCAACAGTTACCGAAATAGAACTTAGGAAGGACGTGTTTCCAGTGCACTCTGCCTGCCGGGGGCATGTCTCCTCGCCCGCTGAGGATGTAGGGGAGGTTTTCTTCTTCATTTTCAAGATAGAAGAGATTGAGTTGGGCACCTGACGATTTGACACAAAAATAAAGCAAGTCTGCCTTTTCTGTCCTCTGTTTGTATTTTTGTTCTTCTGTCCTCTACTCATGTTTTGGTAAGAAAATTTCAGCCATTCCATTGCTAGCGACGGGAGTAACTCCAGGATGTTAGGTGAATTCCACCAGGCAGTGTCCTCAGCATCCAAACCAGCATCTCAACACCCTTCTTCCCCTCAAGGTCACTTTCAAAATCTCAGCTTTCCCCCCTACCCACCACGCTCTTCCTGCTTTGCCACTGGTCCTCTTCTAGTGGGAAGTGCTTTCGACTTTCGAGTTCACTGTAAACCAAAAAACGTGATTCCTATCATTAAGTACACATCAACATTTCCAAACAACGAAGCTTCCTGAGCATGTCTGTTTGGGGTCGAATTCGTAAATCAAGTCTGTCCCTTCCTGCATCACACCATAACCACTAAATCTCAGAGCACCATGTGGGGTAGTTAAAATGCAGGGTACCTGCAGACCTGGGGTCACCTCACAATACTCTGCAGAAGCTCCGACTCTCCCCCAAGAGCCATGTGAGTCAGAGAGACTGGGGACAGGGTGGTGGTTTCTAGGATGAGCCCCTCAAGGTCACAGGACACACCCTCCCGCCCGCAGCCATGGGCAGCAGGCCAGCTGCTTCCCAAAGGGCCCCTCGGAAGTAGGAAGGAGTAGCCCTTCAGGAGGAATGGACTGGTTTAACCACGCAGCCCCCTACAGGACGCCCCCCCCCCGCCCCCCGCAGAGAGCATGCTGTGTGTGTAGAGAGGCCATCGGGGCAGCACAGCTCAACCATCCGCCTCCCCTTGGGTTTCGAACAGCCTGACAGAACTCCTGTGTCGCTGCCCAGAGCTCAGCAGTTTGAGGCCGTGCGGGGACCCAGGGGACCCTTAACAGAGTCAGCAGAAGGTTTTATTCCTCGGGGATATGTCTGAATCAGAACGCCGCAGGGAACAAGTACAAGCCTTGTGCTTCATGAACTGGGATTTCTTGTTCCGTGTCATTTTTAGAAGCTGATGGCTTCAAATCCACTGGCCACTGAGCCCTAGTTATACTCCTGGCATTGGCCTCGGTTGTCTTCTCGGGGTCCTCACACGTCTGGTGCCACCCTTCTCCCCGTATAACGCAGCCAACTCCTGATCGTCCCTCAGACTCGGCCCAAATGTCTTCCCGCACGAGATGACCTCGAGTACTCTTCTTGTTCTCTGCGCCTGAAGCTCTCTGCTCTGACCACATTGTCACATTATACTCTTATCAACCCAGGGATTGTACGCTCAGGTAAGGGCATGTGAGGCGACAGAGTGGTGGAGACGGTGGACACGATATGACCAGCTCGCAGAGCTTTGCTTCCACGCAGAGTGGCTCTGAGATCTTCCATGTTTTCTAAAGGAGTCAGACATCTAGGTTTTTAACATGAAGTTCCCCCTCGCCAACATTTAAGTAGTGTAAATAATTATTTTTAGAAATGTAGACCGTGGAAAACATCACTGGCTCCCAATTTGTAGCCTCTGGTTTAACCTCTTTCCCACTCGGTTCTCAGCCCCACAGGGGCACATGCTATGTCTGCTCTGCTCACCACGCCGGGGGGATTCAGCAAACGAAACGCAGCTAAATGAAGACGTCTGCCTATGAGTGCCAGGGGCAGACAGACGAGCAAGGACACGGCATTCCGTCATCGCCTCCACTCCCATTGCCCGCTGGAAATGTCTCCATGTCCCTTTACATCCTGGGCGGCCACCCTGGGCTCATTACCCCCTACCCTGCTGGCATCACAATGACCAGAGCTTCTGGCTGTGACATCACTGATGGCCCAGCCCTAAGTACCCAGTATCCAGGTACGAGGCAAACAGACCCACCATGAGCAACTTCCTCTCCCGTCGCTGCTCACCATGCTGACGCTGAAATGGTTTTTGTTCCTGCTTCTGTGCCTCTCCTGCGGCTATGCCCTCATGTTTTCTTCTCTGCGGGACAAAGGCCAAGACCCCCAGGGAAAGGTGCCTTGCGGAGGGCACTTTCGGAGTAGGCAGAACCTACCAGAGCATGCCCACGGCTGGCTTGGGAGCAAGTGGCTCTGGGTGGTTTTTGTTTTTGTGGTGTACGTGGTACTAAAGTTTCGGGGAGACAGTGAGAAGAGTAAGGTAAGAATGGTAAGAATAGATCCTTTTTGTTTTGGGGGTTTTGGGGGTTTTTTTACACATTTGATATCGTCTCAGAAATCTCAGACTTGGAGAAACGGATAGTCTAGTTATCACCAGCAGGACCATGATAAGGAATTAGGGTGCCTCATGGTCCTGAGAAATGCTGCCAGATTCCTTTCCTGATGTGTCCTTAGGGAAAGACAGTAGTCCCCAAATGCACGGAGGGTTGAGACTAACAGTTGGAGACCACCTTCTGTTTACTGGGTGAATAAAACCTTGGCTTGCTATGTATCCTGTTAAACGAATTTTCTCAACTTGAGGATAGATTCAAGAACTTGGCACGTTTGGGATCAAAATTACTCAAGGAGCCAGATTTCCTGCCCCTAACATTTGATCTGCTGCAAGTTGCTGAAGTGAATGGAGATGTAGTATCATTAAACCAAGTAAAGCAAAAGGCCTGTCGTAAAAGGAGAGAGATGTGAAGAGGTAACAGCTAGTCCCTAAAGTGGCTAAACACATCCCAAAGGGGACAGGGAAAGAAATATGGCAGCAAGTTCTCTCCTAGACAGACCCCACACTTTACGATACTGAGTAGAGCAGTGGTTAGCAAACCTTTTTTGTAGGTCAGGGAGTAGATATTTTCAGCTTTGCAGCCCATCAGGTCTCTGATGCAACAATGCTGCCATTTTAGTATGAAAGCAGCCCCAGACAGTATGCAAATGAATGTGCATGGGTGTGTTCCAATAAAACTTTATTTACAAAAACAGACGGTGGGCCAGGTTTGTCCATACTTTGCCAATCCCAGGACTAGAGCAAAGCTAGGACCATCTTCTCTTAGGTGAGCTCAACTGTCTTGGCACTGCGGCCAAACCCAGAAAGTCAACAGTGTTATTCACCCCATGTATCTTTCCCGACAGGAGCAGAACCCTCCTCCTGGCCTTCGAAGCTGTTCGTTTCGCCCTCCCCTAAAGAAAAATCAGAATGCTTCCCCCAAAAAAGACAATGCATTCAACACCCTAACCCAACTCGAGATGGACCTTGTGAAATTTGTGTCCAAGGTGCGGAATCTGAAAGTCGCCATGACAACCAGCAGTAAGCTCAAGCCTCAGCAGCTAGCGATACCTGCAGACCCACAAAATGCTATTACAATATATGAAATATGGGGTGAAGAAGAATACGAATGAATGCATTTGTGTGTTGAAGTAGGAGAGAAAAAGTTGAGTATTGACGAACCATACACAAACTATTAAAACTATTCTGAAGAAAAAGAAATGTCGAATTTCAGGTCTTTTCCCCCTCTTTTATTAAAGTTGAGAAAATAAATGTGAGATCCGTAACCGTGGCAGTTATTGTCTTGTTTTTGCCTTTCTCGCTTCCTCTAGACTTGCAGGTGGTGAGAAGAGTATGGACGGCGCCATAGGGGCCTGGGTGTCATTCTTGGCCTTGGTGCCATGGCCCCTGTAGGAAATTTGGGATAAGATGTTGATACCATTTTCATAGTCGCTATCTTTATAGGAGTTATTTGTGCAAAAGATGGGACTGATTCATTCCATTATAGAGGACTGCTTTATAGGTGTTAAATGATTGGTTTAGGAGGGTGTGTGTGTGTCTGTGTGTGTGTGTGTGTGTGTGTGTGTGTGTGTAATGGTGAATTCTAGAATCATTTGATTTTCTTACCACCAGTAAAGTCTTCCTACTCATTCCACCTCATGCATTAATTTTTTCTTCTGCCAAATGAGCAGTTCCATCTGTCTAACTGGATTAAGGAAAATGGAGAATCAATTCGTATTTTCAGTGTAATTTGGATACAGATGAGCTTAACCAGGGGCTCCCCAACTAGTTGAGATGAGTGTTCTCTGTAACGCTTATTAAAAATGTGGATATGTTGGCGTGTTAACACGGCTAATGGAAACTGTACTTAGTCCAGCCTATTAAGTTAGCTTACTGACCCCTAATGTAGGCCATCCTGATACTTTTATAGACGTGCAGGTGCAGGCCTGAAGAGAGAAGTTAGCTGTGGAGGCATGGAAATTCCCTTATTTCAACTTCAGTCCAAATGAACTGTGCCTGCCTGACTCTCCATCACCTCCCTTGCCAGCTACAAAAAAATTAAGTCCCTTTGTTTGAGCAAAGTCTTCAGGCGTCTGTCCCACGTGGATGTGGGAGTGAGACCTCATATGAAAACTGCCCACCTCCTCCCCTCGTGCCAACGTTACTCTACCTTTAAAAAGTGGTCCCTGAACACTTTACTTTTAGTCTTAACTTCAACTTACAGAATAGGAGAAAGTGGAAGGAGCTGAGATTACTCCTTTGTGTCTTCCGTGTTCTTTCTGAGTGTTTTCAAGCAGATGGGACTATGTGAGTTATTTTCAGAGGGTGCTGTGAAAATATGGGACAGATTTTAGATTAGAATGGAGACCATCTAAGAGACCAGCATTCACCAAACCATGGCTCACGGGCCAAACCCATCCCGCTACCAGTTTTTGTATGGCCCATGAGTTAAGAATGGTTTTTATATTTTTAAATGGTTGAAAAGAATCTCACACTATGAATAATATTTCATGACATGAAAATTACATGAAATTCAAATCTGAGGGCTCATAAATATTTATTTCACACAAGCCACTCCCATCATTTACATATTGTCTGGGGCTGCTTTTGTGCTCAGCGGCAGGGCTGAATTATCACACAGAAAAACCGAATGGCCCACAAAGCTAAAAATATTTACTAAGCAGCGCTTTACAGGAAAAGTTTGCCCAACCCTCGCTTATGCTGATCTCATGTGTTGTGTTAATAACTAGGGAAAATAGTCAGCTGTAATCTTCACAAACATCCTATGTCTGTCTGATAGACAACCGTCTAATTTCATAAATCATATTTTTTTGTAGTTCCCTGTAGGTCACTAGCAACCAAAGAAAGATGAGAATCCTAAGAAAGGGCAGAATATCACAATTCCTCATCGCAAGTTGACCTGGGATGTAAATTAGAACAAACTCTGTTGTATATTTGGATTTGAGGGGCAATGCCTCTCAAATAGTGTTCCCGAGTCTTTGCCTCCTTCATACAGAGGTTTGCAGACCACAGTGTTGCCTGGGAAATCATGTTTCCTCCAACCACTCAATTTCATGCCACAAGAAAAGAAAAATGCATGAGATATAGTTTTAGGAGTCAGAGCTCAAGAAAGCATCTCACTTCTGTTGGTATTACAAAAACTCACATTCTAACATCAGCACACTGTGGTTTGAAAAGAGCCGTTGACAGGCAAATTGTAACTGTTGGATCACCACAGTTGTCTACACCTGTCGAATTCACCCCAGTGGCTCGCTCAGGTGGTTGGCAGAATTCTTTTCCTTGGATCGTCCAAGTCATGGTGGTTTTGCTTCTTCAAAACCAGCAAAGAGGGGCAGCCAGATGGCGCAGTTGGTTAGAGCGCGAGCTCTCAACAACAAGGTTGCTGGTTCAATTCCTGCGTGGGATGGTGGGCTGAGCCCCCTGCAACTAAAGATTGAAAACGGCGACTGGACTTGGAGCTGAGCTGCGCCCTCCACAACTAGATTGAGGGACAATGACTTGGAGCTGATAGGCCCTGGAGAAACACACTGTTCCCCAATATTCTCCAATAAAAATTTATAAATATAAAAAAATAGGGGCTGGCCTGGTGGCTCAGGTGGTTGGAACGCTGTGCTGCTAACGCTGAGGTTGCCCGACGACTGGCGACCGACTGCTTCAGCGGGGAGAGCGCAAGGCTCATAACACCAGCCTGGGCCAGGGAGCTGTGTCCTACACAACTAGACTGAGAAACAACGGCTTGTACTGGAGTGCGAGGGGCGGGGGGAGCAAAAGCAAAAGAAGTGGGGGGAAATATATATATTTATATAGCTTGCTTTAAGTCACCAAGTTTGTGGTAATTTATTGCATAGCATTAGAAAATCCATATAGCAGCATACAGACACAAACACACAAAATCTTTCCGTGTGCTGTTTCTGATGCCTAGGATGACACATCCTCCTTCCCTCTGACCTAGTCCCCTGGCCTCTGAACCAGGGGAATGGGACCAAAGGAATATCGGCAGAGGGTCAAGAATGGAATGTCCTGTTCCTTGAAGCCAAAGGTTACAAGCTGTTGGCTCAGAGACCAAACCTCCCCCACCCCCATCACGTTTGTTTGTCCCATAGTCATTTTTTTATCCTTTTTATTTTGAAATAACTAGAGTCATGAGAAGTTGTAAAGGTAGCACAGTCACCCCTCTTAGCACGGTTTGCTTCCCATGGTTTTAGTTACCCACAGTCCACTGCAGTCTATAAATATTACATGCAAATTTCCAGAAATGAGCAATTCATAAGTTTTAAGTCGCCTGCTGCTCTGAGTAGCATGATGAAATCTCGCGTATCCCACCCGGGTAGACGCCCCCCGCCCGTTAGTCACGTAGCAGCCATCTCTGTTTTCAGATGCACTGTCGGGTATCGAGGTGCTTGTGTTCACCTCACCCTTATTTTACCTCATAATGGCCCCAAAGCACAGTAATAGTGATGCTGGTGATTCGGACACGGCAAGGAGAAGCCGTGTAGTGCTTCCTTTAGGGGAAAAGGTGAAAGTTCTCAACTTAAGGGAAAAAAACAATCGTATGCTGAGGTTGCCAAGATCTACAGTCAGAAGGAAGCTTCTATCCATGAAATTGTGAAGAAGGTGTGGGGACAGAGTCCCAGAGGGCAGTTTCCAGGCTCTCGGCCTCACGTGGGAAGGTGCTGGCTCGGGTAGGGTAGTAGATGGCCATCAGCTGTAACCAGTTAGCCATTAGCCACTGATATAACTGCCACGGCTGGGCTGGTTAGTTGGTTGGTTGGCAGAGAAGCGGACAACAGGTTGCAGATCGTGTGGCTCCTGCTTCCTGTGTCTCCAACCCAGCCACCATCAAGAATATAGCGGTGTGACTCCCCTATCTATGGCTCAGTGGATGTTCCTTTTTGGCCTCACCGTGTCCTGCATTCTTATGTGGGGAGTGGGAGCTGAGACCCCACATGACAGAAGGGAAAAGAAATTTGTGCTGGTTTTGCTGTCGCACCTCAAACTGCAAACACCCCTCATCACGCAGGCGTTTTGTCGTCTCACCAAGAAGGGTGAGTAGAGGACAATAAGATATTTTGAGATACCACATTCACATAACATTTATTACAGTATATTGTTATAATTCTGTTTTATTATTAGTTGTTGTTAACCTGTTACTGTGCTAATTTGTGAATGAAACTTTATCATAGGTATGTATATGTAGACAACCCATGGTATGCATAGGGCTCGGTGCTATCCGTGGTTTCAGGCATCCACCGGGGGTCTTGGAACGTGTCTCCTGTGGATAAAGGGGGGCTTCTGCACAAAGACTCTCCTGTACCCTTCACCCAGTTTCCCCCAGTGGTCACACCTTACATAATTACAACGCAATACCCACACCAGGAAACTGACATTGAAACAACATATTTGAAGAGCTCTGTGTCATTTTATCCCACGTGTAAGTTCCTGTAACCACCACCACAGTCAAGGCACAGGACCATTGCATCGCCTCAGAGACCTCCATCCTGCGGCCCCTTATAATCACACCCAACCTCCTCCCCCACCACCCCTGCCAACCACTAACCTGTTTACCACCTATAATGTTGTCGTTTTGAGAATATTATATGGACAGGACCATACGGCACGTGGCCTTTGAGATCGGCATGTTTCATTCAGCATAACACCCTTGAAATCCGTCCAAGCCGTTTCCTGCACCAACACTCCAGGCCTGTCTATTGTTGAGTCCAATTAATCATCCACCTACGGAGGGACAGTGTGGTCTTTGGCAGGTGTTGGTTATCACCGATAACAGTGCTGCAAAGAATCATGGACAGGTTTTTGTGGGCACATCCATTTTCATTTTAGGATAAATGCCCAGAAATATGATTGCTGGGTCCTATGCGAAGTGTATGTTTTGGCTCCGGGTAATTTTTTTTTAAATTATGGATTAATGGCCACCATTTCACAATGAGATTTCACGTTATATTTTAGTGAGGGAGGCACAGGAAACCAAGACGTCCTTGTGAGATGCTAATGAGCACCATGTGACGTTCATCTGTCCTAGACTTCAGCCTCTTATGCTTTCCCACCATCCTTACAGCAGCGTCCAGTCCTGCCCCCCTGGCCCATGGGTCCTGTGGGTTCCCATCTCCTCTTAGCTCTTCGTCCTGCCCCCTCCCAGCCACATGATGCCAAGCCCATTTCTGCCCCAGGGCCTTTGCACGTGACCTCTCTCCCTGGGGTAAGTTTTTCCTGCAGACATCACACTGCTGGCTGCCATGTTCTGGTCTTTGCTCAGAGGTCACCTCCTCTGAGAGGCCTTCCCTGACCACCCTCCCCTCCACTCTCAGCACATCACCCTGCTTTGTTTTATTTCCTGAGTAGCACCATCACTGTGTGACATTATGCTTTTTATTGACCTGTTTCGAACCTAGACCCCACCAGGAGCCCGTTGACTAACTAGATTACAGCATTCAGGATCGTTCCTTGGTCTTCAGCCTTGCAGCATCCAGCCAAGACCTATCTTCCAGAGTTCCTCATACGATTTCTTCCCTTGCGCACCCCTTCAATGTGGTTAGCGACTCCTTGGTCATGTGTTTGGTCCGTTGGTTAATGTTTGTGTTCCTTTTCTGGTCCTTCACAACCTGGTTGCTTTTACTTGTCAGTTTACTTTTTGTATATGTGAAGATATGCGTAATATCACGATGGTTCTGTGAGTCAAAGATTTAGAAAAAGAGACTGCCGCCCTTCCTCCCTGATCCCTGCTGCACGGAGAGCCTCTCCTCCCCCTCCCCACCTCTTCCCCTCGAAGCCCTGTAGCAAATCAGCCTCTGGCTTCCGTTTTGTATTTCTTCCTGTATTTCTGCACAAATGAGCGCATGCCTGTGTATTTTCTTATACCCCTCTCGTTCGTATGTGAAGGGTAGCTGCTGTCGATATTCTTGGGGGCTTTGCTTTTTTTCCCCACTTAACAGAATGTCCTGGAAAATTACTCCATGTCAGGTCAGGTAGCTCTTCCTCATTCGTTTTTTCTGGCTGTAGGGTACTCCCTTGGGTGGATGGACTCGCTTAATATGTGGACATTCAAGTAGTTTCCAGGGGCTTGAAATGATAAATAATGTTGTGACGAATAACCTTGTGTATAAGTGTTCTTGTCTCGTTGGAGGTGTACCTTCAGGGTCGATTCCTAAAAGTGGGATTGCTGGGAAGAAAAGTAAGTGCAGGTGTACTTTTGTTAGATATGGCCAAGTTTCCCTCCAGAAGGGTTGTGCCAATTTGCGTTATCACCAAAACAGGTTTTGAAACCAATATGTGGAGAGACGGCTGGACATCTGCCTGAAATGTCTGTATCTTAAAATGTTGTGTGGCTTGCAGTTACCAGAAGCTGCCACGAGGTGGCAGGCAAAGCCCATCACAAAGAACAGCGCGCTCGGGTTTCCCAAAGATTTTGCTTCAGCGGCCGCGCGGTCACAATAATGTGTAAGCTGAAGTGACAGCATCTCTGACACGTAATCATTTTATATTGTATGAAAGTTGTGATTCTGCCATCTTAAAAATTTCCGTTTCACGGAGCTGCGAGCCGTCTCAGTGCATAATCGTGTGGATATAAAGGCACCTACAATGCGTTACTCTGGGGGACAGAGAAATTAAATTCAGTTCCGTTTTGAAAACTGGTAAAAAGGAAATCTGGTGAAAAAGAAGGGGGCAGTGGCGGGTTGGGGGACTCTTCCGTCTTGCATTCTCCAGGCCATCACAGGCACCCTGGGGGGGCGCAGGGGTGACCTGCCCCACGGTGGTGACGTGCTGGCCATGTGGAGAGGTGGGTGCATTGGGGTGAGATTTGCGAGGCACACGGGAGACGAAGCTCCTGGAGGGCAGGGCCGTTGTCACCACATCCAGCCCCGTTACCCCTCTGGGCCCCTCTCCCCACCGCTCTCATCCCCTTCTTCCGCTGCTCGCCAAGCCAGACCCTTCCTTGCTCACCTCCAGGGGTGAGGGCTCTGGTGAAGGGGAGGCTTCCCCAGCCCAGCTCACACCTGGCGCTCTTACAAAACAGCCCTGACTTTGTTGGGCAAACTTCTGGATTCACTCACCTGAGACCGGGAGGTTGCCCAATGCCTTCCCGGGTGTGTGTGGATTTAGACGGCTGGCAGATGGTTCTGAAGATTTTGACTCTCACTGGGACGGATGCCATCAGCAGCCGTCTCACTTGGACTATATTATTCCAGAAGCCCTGCCTCCACTGATGCATTCGTTCTTCCTTCAGTCATTTATCATTATTTCATCACTCAGCTTCCCTGTTTCCCCGAAAATAAGACCAAGTCGGACAATCAGCTCCAATGCATCTTTTGGAGCAAAAATTAATATAAGACCCAGTATTATATTATATTATATTATATTATATTATATTATATTATATTATATTATATTATACCCGGTCTTACATTATAGCAAAATAAGACTAGGTCTTATATTAATTTTTGCTCCAAAAGACGCATTGGAGCTGATTGTCCGGCTAGGTCTTGTTTTCCGGGAAACACGGTAATACTCAATAAGCATCCCTCTGTGAATGTGGCAGTGGGAGCCGAGGGTACAGTAAAGAGCCCACATAACATGGACCACACTCAGATACCGCCTCACGCCCAGGAGAGGCTGCTATCTGAAAAAAAAAAAAAAAAAAAAAGTGTTGGCAAGGATGTGGAGAAATTGGAACCCTGTGCACTGTTGGTTCCAGAATGTCAAATGGTGCAGCCACTGTGGAGAAGAGTATGGAGGTTCTTTAGAAACTTAAATATAGAACTGCCATATGATCCAGCAACTCCCCTGCTGAGTTTATACCCAAAAGAATTAAAAGCAGGATCTCAAAGAGATGTCTGTGCACCCGTGCTCATAGCAGCGTTATTCACAACAGCCAAGAAGTAGAAGCAACCCAAATGTTCATAGATGGATGACTGGATAAACAACACGTGCTCTATACACGCAATGGAATATCATTCAGCCTTAAGAAGGCCAAGCACCCTCTGGGCCCTGGAAATGCAGAGCTAATCAAATCCTACGATGTGATTGGGGGCTGTCAGACAATTAGGGGAAACCAATAGTAGCAAACACATAAATATAATATACAACAGCCTGTCAGAACGAGTAAGTGCTGTGAATAAAAACACACTAAAGGACGGCCCTCTTGAGCTAGATGGTCACGGAGGACTTTTTGGAGGTTATTTTTGAACAAACCTGTGTGAGGTGAGGGCACAGCTGTGGAAAGAGCCCTCTAGGCAGTTGGAAGAGCAGGTGCAAAGAGCAGGACCTACTTTCCCATTGAGAACGGTGCCCCTTCCTCCCCCACACCAGGGAGAAGAGTGATGCTTATCATAGAAGACGGGTGGCCATCAAGGAGTCTGCATGAACACTTACTAAAATAGTCCTTAGCACCCATTAGTTGCCCCCATATATTTCCTAGTCACATCCCCACACTTTATCCCTTGAAACCCAAACCCTCTTTTCTTTGTGAGATGGTATATGAGCCCTGGGATCTAACTGCTTCTTTGAGTTTCACTGTTCTGTGAACTCCCATGCATGTAAATATTAATAAAAATTGTGCGCCTTTTCTCCTGTGAAACTGTCTTTTGTTTAATTCATAGACCCCCAGTTACTGAGCCTACGAGGGTAAAGGAGAAACTCTCCCCTTCGCCCAACCTTTTCAGTTCTCTCCCCTCAATGCGTGTTGGCTCTTATTATTCTAGAGTTGGATGTGCCACATTTTAAACTATGGATGACTGTCTAGGTCCTCCCTGAAGTTTTGTTATTACAAACACATATGGGACACATTTCCCCAGACTGTGCAGGATTTGATGATCTCCACCTCACACAGCACAAGCTCCATCTGCCAGTGTTTGGGTTTACTCTACAGTCAGCAAACAGCGCAGCCACAGCCAGTCAAGACACTGAAAACAAAAAGCCTGGAATGGCTTCCACTTCACTAATTTTAGAATTCCCAAGTACAGTTAAATGATGACTCATCCCATTTCAATTCAAAGCTGTTTAATGGGCCATCTGGTTCATCACAGTATGAAAGACTTTGCCCAGAAACCTGGAAAATTACCTAAGAGGAAGTCAAAGCAGATTTAACCACTGAGCTGAAGCCCCAGGGAAGATCAGCTGACTGTCAGCTCCTTGAGGACACGAATGTTGTTAAATAATTAAACTGCAGGATTTCTGGGCCTATTTGCCTGTGAAGTGATGCCTTTTTTTCCTGATTACAAAAGCAATGCACCCCAAAGCACAAGTAACCAAAAAAAAAAAAAAAAAAAAAAGGATAGACGGGACTCGGGACTTCACCAAAATTAAAAATTCTGTGCTTCAACGTGAACTATAAGAAAGTGAAAAGACAACTCAGAGAATGGGGGAAATATTTATAAATCATATACCTGCAAGGATCTAGTATTAAGAATATATAAAGAGGGGCGGCTGGATGGCTCAGTTGGTTAGAGCACAAGCTCTTAACAACAGGGTTGCCTGTTCGATTCCCGCATGGGATGGTGGGCTGCGCCCCCTGCAACTAAGACTGAAAACGGCGACTGGACTTGGAGCTGAGCTGCTCCCTCCACAATTAGATTGAAGGACAATGGGTTGGAGCTGATGGGCCTGGAAAAACACACTGTTCCCCAATATTCCCCAATAAAAATTAAAAAAAAAAGTCTGGGGCAGAGGATAGCAAACTCTCTTAAAAATATATATATATGAAGAACGTACACCTCAACAATTAAAAATGGGCAAAAGACTTCAACAGACATTTTTTTTTTTTTTCAGGGAAGATGGCCAATAAGCATGTGAAAAGATGCTCAGCGTCATTAGCCATCAAAACCACAACAAATCCCACTTACCCTCAGTAGGATGGCTGTGTTTAATCACAAGGATAAACCATAGCAAATGTTGGTGAAGATGCAGAGAAATTGGAACCCTCACACATCACTAGTAGAAATATAAAATCATGCAGTTACTTTTGAAAAAGATACAGAACTTCCTCAAAATGTTAAACATACAGTTACCCTATGACCCAGCAATTCCACTCCTAGGTGTTTACCAAAGGAAAATGAAATGTGGCCACACAAAACCTTGTACATGAATGTTCATAGCATTTTATTCACAGTAGCCCAAAGTGGAAACAACCCAAATGTTCACCAACTGATAAATAGATTAATAAAAATGGTATATCCATACATTGAAATATTATTCAGCCACGAAAAAAAAATGAAGACTGACATATGCTACAAAATGAATTCATGTGAAAACACGCTCAGTGAAAGAAGCCAGACACAAAAGACCACATATTGCATGATTTCTGTCACACAGGAAAAACTTCTCCGCTACCCTCTTAGGTGCAATGCGTGGGGACCTGTGAATTAAACTAACGAAAGACAGATTAACAGGGAAAAAAGGCATACACATATAGTTCTTATTAATATTTACAATGCACAGGGGTTCACCGAAAAGAAGAAAAACTCAAAGAAGTGGTTAGACTGGGGGTTCTGTACCATTTTAACAAAGGAAAGGGGGTTTGGGCTTCACAGGATGATAAATCGTGGGGACATGACTAGGAAATATATGAGGAAACTAATGGAAGATGAGGGTTATTTTAGTCATGTGTGTTCTTGCAGGCTCATGCCAAGGTGGACTCCATCTCTGGGGACCAGTCTCTCCTCTTCCTGGTATGGGAGGCGGACACCTTCAAAGGGAAATGCGTGCCCTGTTTTTAGGGAGCTCCAGGGAACCGCCCAGAAAGTGGGGACGAACGACCACTGTTGGCGAAGTCCCCTCAAAGTCAGCTCAGGGTCCTCGCTCTCACCAGCAGCACCCACCCCAAGCCCGTGAGGTCCCCATAACCTGTGTCTGCCTCTGAAATGGGCCTGGGAAATGTGGGGTGAGAATGCCCCCAAGGCTTCTGTGTGCCTCTTTTATTCACCCAAAATCCATTCAACAGAAGCCACTCTCTAACCTGTCACAGTGTCAGTTCTGCTCGGATTAATATGCTGTCATCACAGCTGAGTAAAAGTCGCTGTTTATGGGACGCCCCCTGCAAGCCAAGGCTCACCGGCTTCCCAACCTTCATCTCATTAATGTAACCTTCCAAGAGATTCGGCAAAGAGCTGTGGGTTCTGGAGCCCGGCGGGGCTAACTGGCTTTATCACTTCCTGCCATGGGAACTGGGACTCATGACGAATTTCCATTTCGTCATAGGTGAAATGGTGGTGACAGTGGGGGGCCCTGAGAATCTGCCCCTTGTACCTGGTCTTTTGTATCTTTGGATGCCCTGAAATGCGAGAGCGGGTGAGCCAGAGCCAGCAGCCTGGTGTTGCTAAACCCGGAGCTAACAATCAGGAAAGTAGGAAAGCTGCATTCTTTCCCTTCAGGTTTTATCTCATCTACAGCTTCAATGACAAGAAGAAAAAGGACTGGAGTTTCCTCATTCCTTCCAGGCAGGACTGGCTACGTACATTGCCGGACTCATGGGTTTGTTCAAAACCCATGAATTTCAAGACAACAGTAGAGCATTAAATCAGTGTGGGACCTTTGTGAGCCCGGGGTCCTGACAGGCCTGTCCTTAGAGCTCCGTTCCCGTCTTTCACGATACTGACACAGCCCCTGCTATACTTAATAAGCATATTCTCAAGTCTGTCATCCAGGATGTCACCAAGGACGGAAAGAGGCCTGATGTCATTGGAAATGATTGGGGGGCAGGGGGGAAGGAGCTGGGAGATGGGAATTCCCTTCTCCTGGCCCCACATTGTCTCCTGTCACCCTCTCAATCCCTGGTACCTGCCCTGGGTGGGACAGGAGGGTTCTCAGAAGAAGGGACGAGGCTGTAGAGACAGCATCGTGCTGTGTGAAGTTTGGGCACCGTCCAGAGGTGAGAAGTGACAGACGCATAGCTCTCTAGTCCAGCCCAGCTTCACGGAGGCACGAGGCCTTGTCACAGGAGAGTCGGGAAGTGAGCCATTTGCTGTGGCAGTGGGGGGCAGTGGTTAGGGCCCAGAAGTGGGAATCTGGAAATCGAGCCTTCCTAACCCCAGTGCTGCCTCTTGCCAGCTGTGTTACCTCAAACAGTTTCCTTAACTTCTCTGAATCCCAACAGCAGGATCACTGAAAAGATTCAGCAGAATGTCACCATGAAGCCCTTAGTGCAATGCCCGGCACACAGGAGGCATTCAGTAATAATACTCTATTATTACACCAAAAATGTGCTTTGGATGCTCAAGGAAACAAAATCCCTTGAATAAAGGGTTAAAAACTGCGAGTCTTCTGAGTTGGACGTGTTACATATTTCTCTGCCTTTGGACGGAGTAGACTGAACGTCTTTTAGCCTTTTCTGATGACACAGGGTCATTACTTGTAATACGAAAATTCCCTCGGAGCCCAAAGCCTGACTGTATTTTGAAGCCAAACACGAGTCGTGGTCGGGTGGCCACATTCACTATCCAAGAGGCTGCATTTCCTGAGACGTGTGCGAGGCGTCCGAATCAGGGGCAAAGGCTTGGTCCACAGTCACTCGCAGAAACACGAGGAGGAGGACACGGTTGCCATGGCCACACCAACCGCAAATCACTACCTCCGATCTGCCGGGTCAACATGCAGATACCCCAGGTGTGTGATCCAGTCATAGAGTGAGCAGTGATTGGGCCCCAACGCCCAGGCCAGAGACGGATGTTAGCTTGTCCAAGGTCACACAGCTGGAACACGCTTCAGTGAGGCTTTGAATCAAAGGCTGATCCTCGTTCTCATAGCTTTCCACTCAGCGGTGCCGGCTTTAGCAAATAAAAAGACAGATGCCCGCTTAAGTTGGGGTTCCAGACACACAATAAATATGTTCTAGTGTAAGTATAGCCCATGCAATATTTGAGACACACTTATACTAAAAATGTATCCCTCATTGATCTGAAATCCAAATTGATCTGAGCACCTTGTATGTTACCTGGCAACCCAGGCTGCCTCTGTCCAGTGATTGGTGAACACAGACACAACATCTTGGCAAAGGAGACATGGAAAACCCTGGAGGTTGTACTTGCCCCGCCACAGCGATTTGAATAGAAGATCCCCTCCACAAACAGCACATGTCTGAGCACTCCTGTAAAGGGGGCTCTCTAATTCCCACTCATTCTTTGCAACAGTTTTATTGAGATGTAATTCACATACCCGGCAATTCACTCACAGTGTACAATTCAACGGTGTGTTTGATATACTCACAGATACAGGCAACCATCCCCACAGACCGTTTGAAACATTTATATCGCGTCGGAAAGAGAAGCCTCCTTCCCATCAGCACACCCGCTGCCTCCAGCCCCTGGCAACCACTAACCTCCTGTCTGTCTCTATGGATTTGCCTGTTCTGCACACTTCATACAAATGGAATCCTACAATTGCGACCTTTTGTGTCGGTGGCATGTATGGGTCCGTCTCTCCTTCCTATGGCTGGAAATATCCCCTTGTGTGGAGAGACCACCCTCCATTTATCCATTTGTCCCTGGGGAGACATGGGGGTTGTTTCCACCGTCGGCTTGTCCTCCTGCTTCTTCTTAACCACATCTCCTGATTTCCTTCACCGTCATCACAGCATGTTGGTCATGACCCTCTTTGTGAACAGAGCGCCTTCCCGTTCACGCCCTGCTTCCCACACGGCCGCATGCCTGGCCCACACCTGATGAATGAGGGATTGGAAACGGACCTGCTCCCACCGATTCAGGCTCCTGGGAAAAGAGGGCATCGTGTGCCAAGGGAGAGGAAAGTTCTTATAATTTCCAGGTAGGAAAAACCCTTTGGTGTGGCCGTGACATGCTGCATTCCTCTCGGCCACAGCTCCTCTCTGCTTTGAGAGTCTACAGGATCAACCTTATCTTCCTCTGAATCTTTCATGTACAGAGGAGATGTTGGGACAAGTGCTGGAAATGGGTGTGTGTGGGGGGGTAGCCGGGGGAGTTGGGGGGGGGGGTAGAACCATTATCTTCCGGTAACTTATTCCTGAAACGTGCTGGTATCACCAAGATACAAATCTTACAGCAGCTTTAACAGCCGCCACCGTGCAGAGAGAGCAATCCATTTGTACTGGACGCTCCTAGCCCAGGTGGATATGCTGATATCCCCTCTGCGCAGCTTTTTATTTCATTTTATTTATGATTATGTATTTATTTTTCAGTTTGGGGGAATTTTCCAAGTATACCCTTGTCTCTGGCAAAGGAATTTTTTTTTTTTTTATCTGCCCATCTGAGTCAGGACTTTATTCATTCATTCAACACTTAATTCCACCCTGTGTTAGATTCCTGGGCCCATCATAACAAAAGCACCACAGGCTGGGTGGCTTAAAACAACAGACTTCTATTCTCTCACACTTCGGAAGGCCAGTCCACAGCAGGGGCCAGCAGGGCTCTGGGCAGAACCTGCTCCACGTCTTTCTCCCAGCTTCTGGTGGCGGCTGGAAATCCTTGGCATTTCTTGGCCTATTGACCCATCACTCCCATCTGTGCTTCCGTGCTCGTCTGGTGTTCTCCTCACTGTGTCTGTTCTCCATTTCTTGTAAGGACACCAGTCATATTGGATTAGGGCCCGTGCTATCCCACTATGGCCTCATCTGAACTAACGTCATAATAACATCCACCAGGATTCTATCCCCAAATAAGGTCAGATTCACAGGCACTGGGGATTAGGACGTGAGCATATCTTCTCAGGTGACATTAATTCAACTCACAACATACTCCCTCTGAGAAGAAAACCCAAAAATCTTATTGGGATTTTCATTGGAATTGTATTCAATTTATATCAGAATTTTTACCTTTTCTTACTCAAAGACATGTTAATTCTCCTCCTTTGTTTCTATTTTGTGTGATGTCATTCAGTGAGATTTTATTATTTTCCTCATAAAGCACCATGCCTCTTCTTATTAGGTTGATTTCTAAGTATTTCATTGATTTCGTTCTATATTGTGAATGAATGTTATTTTTCTTATTTTTATTCCGAGGTGTTTACTGCTAGAACGTGAGAAAGCTGTTGTTTTTGTGTATTTTTCTTGAGCCCAGCCACCTAACCAAAATCTCTTCTTTTTTCTAGGGTTTTATCTTTTTTTTTAATAGCTAGTATATTTTCGGTTTTCTAGGGACACAGTCCTACAGATAGGGAAATGATAGACTGTTGCATTTTCGAATATTCTGCAGCAGATAAGAAGAGTGAAGCAGAGTTATCGGTTGACCTTGAGCCATTTCCACCCAGTAGTGTTATGTGAGGAAGTAAGATGCAAGAATGTATAATGGAATCCCAGTTTAGCAAAACAGTGAGGAAAAAGGCAGTAAGTTTGTATAAGGATATATGTTTATATATGATATTATGTTCATAGGGAAAATACAGAACATTAGGTTGTTAACCTGGGCCACTTGTCAGGATGGAAAGTTAATATGAAGGGAAGAGGGGAGAAGAAAGGAAAGCAGCCAAGCAAAAAAGAAAAAAAAAGACTCTACCAAAATATCCAAAATCATGATACAGTCACATTTATGCATTTATGTAAATTTATATAAATATGCACATTTATGTTGTATGTGTCCAGAGAAACTTAAAATAATTTTTCCAGTTTTATTGGTAATTGACATATAACATTGTATTAGTTTAAGGTACACAACATAATGATATATATTGGGAAATGATCACAGTAAGTTTAGTTAACATCCCTCACCACACAGTTACAATATTTTTCTTGTGATGAGAATTTTTATAGTCTCTTGGCAACTTTCAAATATACCATACAAATATATTAATTATAGTCATCATACTGTACGTTACACCCCCAAAACTTATTTATTGCATAACTGAAAGCGGGTACATTTTGACGGCCTTCACCCATTTCCCCCACCCACCAGTGTGCTCTCTGTTTCTATGAGTTTCAGTATCTTCAGGTTTCACATATAAGTGAGATCATGCAGCATTTGTCTTTCTCTGACTTCTTCACTTGTCATAACGCCCACAAGTTCCACCCATGTCACTAATGGCAGGATTTCCTCCTTTTTAAGACTGAAGAATATTCCATTGCATATTCATACCACCTTTCCTTTATCCATTCACACATCAGTGGACACCAAGGTTGTTTCCACATCTTAGCTTTCATAACTAATTTTTCAATTAACACAAAAACAAAGAAGTGAGAGTCTGGTGGCAAGCATGGCTCTTGAAGCCAGAGCCCGATAGGGACACATAGGCCAGGCCGTGGAGGACACCCAGGGGAGGACCTCTGGCTGCAGTAAGAGGAGGAAGGTGGTGACATCGAGAGCTTTGCTCGTAGGCATCTGTGCCCTGTTTTGTACAAGCAGCCCTGTGTTCCTTTGGGAGCCACCTCTCTCCCCTTCCCTCTCCATCACCTGCCTTGTGCCTCTTCTTGGTGGGACCCTCAATGAAGACACCCTGTCTGGCCCTGGCAAAGGTGGCTGAGTGCCTGGGTGGCCAAACACATGCTCCTCTCAAGGTCTGATTCTTGAGCCAAGGGCCAAACACACTGGCAGCTCAATGAGCCAAACACACTGAGCAAGGTGGCTTCTTGCCGATGGCTTCTTGCCTGGAGACACCTTTTTTTTTTTTTAACTTTTATTTTACGTGTGTTTTTCCAGGACCCATCAGCTCCAAGTCAAGTAGTTGTTTCAATCTAGTGGTAGGGGGTGCAGCTCACAGTGGCCCATGTGGGGATCGAACTGGCAACCTTATTGTTAAGAGCACCGCGCTCTAACCAACTGAGCTAACCAGCTGCCGCGTTGCCTGGAGCCACCTTGACCAGTGTTCCACCTGAGACCAGTTAGGGAGGTTTTCCTTTGATATTTTCAGCCTTCCAAATATATTCCTTTCTGTCCTGTGAGAGCCAGAGGCCATGTCTGCTGACAATGTACCCCAGGTGGTTTAAAAAAAAAAATAGCTAAAATCGTCCACTGTCTGGAGCACTGCACACAATTACATAACAGCCTTGTGACGTGGCTCTTATTACCATGCCCATTGTACAGATCAGGAAGCTGAGGCTTCCGCTGCACTAGGATTTGAACCTGTGTCCATCTGACTCCGAAGGTCCTGTCAGTGACCACAGTTCTATGTCTCCCTCCAGGATAGTGGGGGGATACAAAGACACAAATGGGGTATCGCTACATGAGCACACTGCTTCATAAATCAGCACACAGAGGGTTTTATGCAGACACGGAGATGGAGAGGCCACACAAGCCTGGGATGGTGATGGTGGGAGGTTACAGGAAAGCTTCCTAGAGAAGGTTGCCCACGTCTGAGCTCAGCCCTAGAGAATGAGCAGGGACAAGCCAAGAGAACCATGTGGGGCATTGTGGACAGAAGAATTGCATGCGATGTGCCTGCCAAGAATTTGAGGCAGAATATATTAGACTCTTAGCTGCAACCCCAATGGTGGCTAAACATAATGAAAATTTAATTGGCTCAAATAACTGAAAAGTTCAAAGGGAGGTAGACATGGTGCCAAGGGCACAATTAGCTAATGCTGTCCTCAGGATCTGGTCTCTCTCCCCGCTGCTGTCACCCTTTCTATTATCTTGACTCCATTCTCAAGCAGAGAATCTGCTGGCAAGGTGGCTGCCTGGAGCTCCTGGAGCCCCTGCCACGGAGATCTGCCTTTGGCTTCCTTGTCAAATGTCTCCTGACCTCTTATTGGCTCTTTCTAGATCATTTGCTTATCCCTGACCAATCACTGTGGCTAAGGCGAAGCAGAGTGCTGATTGGCTTAGGCCTAGGTCATCTGACCTATCCTTGGCCAGGGTTGATCAACTTGGGGCGACACCTGGACAGTAACAGGGGAATGAAGGGAAGTCAGAGCACTTGTTTCCAGAGGAAGGATGAATGGAAAGTGGGGAAACACCAAATACTGTCTTCTTGGGAATGTGAGGTAAAAGCCTAGAGCAGTAGGGGTAAGGCTCAGAGACAGGTGGGGCCAGATCAAGGAGGGCCCAAAGGCAGACAAGCTTGCAGCTCAGATGCAGCTGGGGGTACGTGAGCCAGCATCCCAGAGAGTACAAGTCACACACCTGGTCTCCTGGCTCCAGATCCCGGCTGACCCAGGTGGCAGTGGCGAGGTGGCTGGTGGCTTCCATCTTCAAGTCAGTTCTCTCATCTTTGACAATAATGGAAGAGTAGGGATTCTTTGAAGAGGCTGCTTCTCCTGAGTTCTTTCCTTCAGTTGGCTTGTAATCCACCCAATATACTCCAAGGTCCACACACCGTTTTCTGTAATTGCCCAGAAAGAGTAAACATTTTGGCTTTGTGGGCCATCTGGTCCCTGTCACAACTATTCAACTCTGCTGTTGTAGTGACAGCCGCCATATTATTTACAAATTGCCTGGAGTTGCTTTTGAGACCATATGGACTGCAAAGCCTAAAGTTTCTACTCTGCCCTTCACAGAAAATGGTTGCCAACCCTGTCATTTACTACGAACATCTTTCGAGCTAGTAAACACCCGTCCCTACCTTGCATTTTGCTTCCATCCCGCCAGGGTTTCCAAAGCTGCTCTACTGAGGGCATCCATTTTCCTGGCAAATGTTCTTGGCACTGAATTTGCCAAGGGAAGACTCCTTCTGAATTTGGGGAGCAATGGGAAGTGTCCCCAAAGCCCTGCCTGACTTCTCTCTCAGCCTGGCCCTGGTCGCTAAGCTCTGACAGGCTAAAAACCATGTTCTAAGTTATTTCTCCTGACCCAAGATCTTGCAACTTTGCAAAGCCATAAATTAGGCCAGCTGCTGGAATCTCGTTGGCCCTGTCCTGAGAGAGTCCAGGACAGTCCCTTATGTTCCCTGCACCCTAGTCCCATCCACATTCAGCTATTTTTCAGCTCCTTGACTTATTTTTTTCTCCTTAATTACAGTTTACAGCTGGTCTTATCAGGAGCAAAGGCTGCCTTGCTTCCCTGGGGTCACCATACATCCAGCTGGACTGGGAGGGTCTTCCTGCTGAATCAACGCAGGCAGGAGGATTCAGACAGAGGCTTGAACCAGTTTTTCTAGTTTCCAGGCACTCTCCAGATTCTTCTCTGGGTTTACTTTTCATAGGAAGAAACCCTACCTAGATTTGCCAATGACATGGGGCTCTTTGTCATCCCAAATCCCTTGGGAGGCCCACCAGGAAGTCAGTTGTTTGGAAAGTGTTGCCTCTTAGGCTTTTCTTTTTCTCCAAAAGAGGAATTATAATCTTTGCTCCCTATAACCTTGGACTTCTGCCAAGTTTCCTTGGTAGCATTTTCACTTGATAAATATGAGCCTTTCTCTTCCTGAGCTAGGGGAGTGATTCTTGTACCAACAGCGAGGCTTGAAAAGCAAAAATTCTCATGCCTGGTTATACCCCTGCATTTATCATGTCAAACACACGAAATGCAGATGGCATCCCCCAGTGAACTTTTAGATGAATTGAAACGCCAGAAATAAATGAGAGGTAATCATTCTGCTCATTTTTCAAATTTTATAGCACTGTCTTTTTAAAAATTTTGGGGACTTTGGAGTTTCTTTGACGCTTACTTGAAATTTTGTTTTTTGTTATTATAAAATGATACGTGGTCATTGGAGAATAATTCTTAGACTGGGCAAACGAACAAGCGATAGCCATAGCTCATATTCAAAAGCGGCAAACATGAATAATATTGTCGGACAAACTTTTTCAACCTTTATTAGTAGAGTAACAGGAACTGTAGGGTGTCTGCTCAGCACCCATTTCTTCTCTTCCCCTTTCCTAAGAGACCCCCGATTTAGTTCTGGCATCCACTCTGAACAGGTGCTTCGAGAGGGTGAAGCTTGATCAAGCTGAGATTAATTTGTCATGGTGGCCATTTCCCTCCCAGTAAGTGGCTTAGACCTGCACATGGGATGCAATTATGGGCAATGAGATAAAGGAGCAGATGTCTACTGAGGGGCTTCTAGAGAAGGTTTTCTTCCTCCTACACGAGACACACAGCGATGCCCTCTGCTGATTTTTCTGATGACTAGATAGGGCTCCTGGAACCACCTTGCCCTCAACCTGAGAATGATGCAGGGTGGGGAATAGGGTAGAGCCCCGAGAGTCAGGATTAGAGCAGGACCCCAGTGTCTCGTGCCTGCCCGCCTCTGCCCTTCTCATGTCTTGGAAGACGTTCCCAAATCTTAAGCCACTGAGTTGTGATTCTGTTACTGTAAGGAAAGCATCAGAAGTGAACAGCTAGTGTGTGCGTGTGTGTACACATGTGCACGTGTGTGCACGTGCGTGTGTGTGTATGTCCTTGAAGCCCACCAACCAGATCCCATAGAAACATATTTGCAGTTGAATAAAGGTGGGCCTATTTAGCTGCTGCACCAAGGACCCAGAGGAGCCTTTGGGAGAGCCTTGGATGGGGAAGGATGGAGAGACTTGGAGCTTGTGCTGGGTGATTCTAAGGAGGGATAGGACAAATGGGGGCCCGTTCTGGAGAAGTTAGACAATTTGACGATTGACTATCTTAACAACCAAAGCAGGACGGGCTTGGAGTAAAGCAGGGTTGGCACTGCCATTGGCGAGTTAGCAATCACTCATGTTCGGTGAGAGAGGGATGTTTACTTATGTTTATGGCCGCTGTGTGGCCTTGTCTGCGACCTGCTCCAAGCACTGTTATGTTCTGTTGAGAATGTCATGGTCCGGTTGTAAGGCCCATCCTCACTTGCTCTGGTTGTGAGCAGGGCCAGTTTTCACTATCTCAGTATAAGCAGACAAGCGGAGTAAAACATTAGGACTCTTTCTCATCGCTTCTCCATGTGGCGTGGCATTCAAAGACGCAGAGTCTCCATTATAAACAGCTGAAATACTGGTTTTTGTCATGGCAAAATGTACATGGAGAAATACACACATAACTCAAGCCCCGTGCAAACATTTTAAAATTACTTGTTCAACAAAAAGAGAACAAGGAGGAAATTTAGCCAATCCTGGAGTATACGGATATTTAGGACCTTATAAGAAAAATAATCTGGCAGCTAATGGAATTCTTAATTTTATATCTAGGCATCTTTGTATCATAAATCAACAATTCCTAATTCTGAGGTCAGCTACATAAAAATCACCAAGATGGTTGATGAAAAACTATACATTGCCACCTCCTTCATCACCTGAGATTCAGTTGATCTCACCTGGGAATCTGTTTTTTAACAAACCTGTGAGGTGACATTATATACAACCAGGACTGGAATAATCAAGATACCATCTCACTCACATCCTTCCAGTGTCTCTGCCTCAAAGTCAAATCTCTTCCTCCTCCAATTTCAAGGACTCTGATTGGCTCCAGTTAGGTCACATGTCCCACTCCTGGACCAATCATTGTGGCTGGTAAAATGAGGCACTATTTTTGGCCAGTTCTGGGTCACATGCCCTTCTCCATGGCCAAAAGGATGGGGTACTGTGATTGACAGCTATGGAATCCTATAATGGATTCAGCGAGGAGTGTTTCCCCAAAGGAAGTTGTAGGGACCCACGCTGGGCATGTCATTCCAGGAATGCCTGAATCTGGTTTTAGCTCAAGCCACTTCTTCCCCTTAAAGTCTACCTACCTCAAGAGGCAAAGGCAAATTAAAAGTCAGCTTCATTAGGGATTTTGGCAGAATTTTAATGCAGACTGTTGATAAATACTGCTGTATGTCTTGGCTTAGAGGCGAAGCTGGAAAGAAATTGCCAACTGCCAGTCAACCTTCACCTGGCCACTGGGGGTAAATCATACCAAGAGATGCGAGAGCAAGGATGCAGAACTGAAAGACTAGAACTACTGGGGTTGGGAGCTGCCATTTGAAGTGACAGTGACCTGGCCCATTACCAAATCATACTCACTCGGTGTCTTAGAATTTGACCCAATCAGATTTATAAGTCTCCCTCCCTGAAGGGTAGGAGGGATGAACTGCAAGATTGCAAGTTGAAAAATGCCAGGGAAAGGCTCTGATTGGCTCAGCTTGGGTGATATGGAGGGGACAAGCAGAGAGAACCCCAATATACCCACCTGCCTAGAGAGTTCTGGGTACATAAACGATTCTTCTAAATACCTCCTTGCTCATTCTGAGATGCTGTGACATAACAAGAAATATGTCTATTTGGTCTCTGCCCTCATTGCCAGGCACATAGCTCCGAATACACTTGGAATCTCCGAAGTGCTGTGACTTTTTGCTGAGGAGACAACTGGTGGCTCAGGGCTCCTGGATAGTCTCTGATGGGGGCTGGTTGCCAGGGGAACCAAACTTGTGCTCAGAGCTTTGGCCATTTCAGCCCCACCCCCTGAACTACTGGGGGGAGGGGAGCCGGCCTGGAGGTTGAATTAGACACCACTGCCCCCACCCCAGAAACCCCTGGTAGGATTCGGTTGGTGAACACGTGGAAGTCCTGGGAGAGTGGACGCCTGCAGGGAGCATGGAAGCTCCGTGCCCTTTTCCATCCCTTGCCCTCTGCATGTCTTCTGCCTCCTGTTGCCGAGTTGTGCACTTTACAATAAACTGGTCATCTAGTAAGTACAAGTTTCCTGAGTACTGTGAGATCTTCTGGCAAATTACTGAACCCAAAGAGGGTATCGTGGGAACCCCTGGTTTATAGCCAGTGGGTCAGAAGTCCTGGGTGCCTAGACATGTGAATTGCATCTGAACTGGGGGACAGTCTTACAGGACTAAGCCTTTAATGCACGGAGTCCATTCATAATAGTTGTCTGGGGAGTTGGAGAATTGATTGGTGTGGGAAAACCCATCATACATCCAGTGTGAGTCGCGTGTAGTCGTAGGGAAAAACAGTTTTTTTCCTGTTACGTGCTCTTCATTTTTCTTCCCTTAAATGTATTTATTTTACTATAAGAAAAAAACTCTTTCACAGGGTCTTGCACGTGGACTGGAAGCAGGGGTGGCAGCCAGCAGAGCAGAGAGAAAGCCAGCAGACGGAGGCAAAGAGCGCTCATCCCCGATTCTCATTTTATTCATGTGCAGACTGAAAAGACAGTTTCAGGTGTTGGGTGCAGTGTCCAGAGCAGTGACCTAGACATGTAGCTAACACCTTTTATTATTTCTTTTTTCCTTTTTGGGACGTTAAGATTTCTTCACAGTATCTTCAAATAGCTCTTGCTTTGACCCAAAATGATTTTAATTAAAAACGGTAACAGCAAAGGAAAAAAAGACAGTTCCTGAAACTCTATGGGTAAGAGAAGGGAAGGGTCAGGAGTGGCAATCTACCTGGAATGTAGGAAATTTGTTACGAAGCAGTGTCTTCCTAGGAAGCATCCTCTTTTTATTTAGATTGTATGCTTATTGGGGTTGGCTTGATATGGGGGTACTGGTAGAGACAGGGAGGTGGGGTGATAAGCCCCCAATAATAATAGCCAAACAGAATATAGCACTCAGGATGATGCTTTATGACTTTATGGAAACCTCATAACAAGCCTAGGAGGTACTAGGTCCTTCGCAAGCTTTCTAAGATCACATAGCTAGCGAGCTGTGTGTAACCACCAGGCTATCCTGCCTCCTCGCCTTCAGAGTGGCTCAGATTCTGGATTTGCAGCTCCCTGGCTGGATGAGCTCGGGCATTTGCCTTCTTTGAGTCTTGGTTCCCCACCTGCAGAATGAGGGTGATAGAATTGTGGGGAAGCACTTGACGCTCCTGGCTTTGACTCTCAGCAGCGGAAGTTGGGGTAGTTATTGCTGACTTAGTTTGAGAGGGCATTGTGCCAGGACTGGGTTACTCATGCATCCCCCCACTGAGCCCGGCTGAGGCCAAGGTTCCATGCCAGGGAGCAGCTGCCCATGCCTGGGCCTGCACAGAGCTCGGCTGTATGTGGAAGGATGGGACCAGCCACTCCGGAAGCTTCTCTCCTTGAAACACTTTGACATGAAGGAATCGTCCTCTTTTGCTTCTCTTCCTTCCCTCCCCACTTCCCTTCCTCCCTCCATATCTTCTTCTTGAAACGCCCAGAGTCGGATAATGCCTTTTCCTAAGTACCTAACTGAGCAGGACGGGCAATATGAGCTCGGTTGGCACTGGGCAGGATTAAGGGAAGATTAAAGCCCTTTGTCGATTCTCATCTCCTCTCTGCACAGACAAGACCTGAAATCTTGCTAAAGAATTCCCTTAGTAACAACTTTCTCTGGGGCTTTTGTAGATTGCCGCTGGCTGGGTGGAGCTCCCACTGTGTGCAACCTTCCCAGGGAAGGGAGCCAGGCTGCCCACATCGGAGCAGGGTGCCAGGGTGTTTGCATTGGGTGGGGTCTCCATTCCAAGGCCAAGTCGACTCACCTCTTGGGCCAGTTGCTTCAGACCTCAGAGACAAGCCACATCACGCCAAGAGACTTTTGCTCCCCAACTCCAGTGCCCAAGGGTGCGGTCCTGTGGTCACCCCAGCCCTCTCCTCCCTTTGTGTTCCCTTCTCTTCATTTCTCCTGGTTTGTGGAGGAAACATACAACCTGCTCTTACATAAGGCCAATCCTCCACCTTGCCCCAGGTCCCACTTTTTTTGACCTTCTCAAGGGCTTCAAGTCTCTAATGATTTTCTCGTCTCCTGAGTCATCCATCTCTCCCTCTCCCTCGCATCGATCTCATCAGCCTACAGAACTGCCCCCATAGAAAAACAAGAACAGAAACCCTGACCTCTGCATGTCCAACCCCTCCACCCTCATTTCTCTGCTTTCCTTGAGAGACAAACTTCTCTACACTCACTGTCTCCATTTCCTCCATTCCCACCTGTTCTCCAGCCACTCCAGTCTGGCTCTGGCACCCGTCCGAATTCGCTCTTGCCAAAGTCCCTAAAGCCCATGTTCCACTAGACAACAGACCCTTCAGGTCCTCAGGGTATGGGGCTCCTTAGATGTACTTGACAGAGTTGATCACGTTCTTCCAGAAACTCCCCTCGCTTTCCTTCTGTGACACGCTCCAGGTTTTCCTACCTCCTCCCCTGGCCACTCCTTCTCAGCTTTCAACCTCGACCCTTCTTCCTGCCTCTGACTGCTGGGTCTCCCATGGCTGGCCCTGGGCCTCTTCTGCAGCTCATGGGATGACCTCATCCATCCCATGGTTTTAAACCTCGTCTCACGGTTGAGGACCCTAACATTTACGCCTCCAGTCTTCCTGTCCCCTCACAATTCCATTGCCGACTTGACACGTTCGTGTGAATGTCTCTTGGGTATTCCACCCCGAATGCGTCCAGAATGAAACTTCCCGTTGTCTTTCTCATCTGTTTCCTCCCCAGTTTTCCTCAGCTCCAGAAATGGTACCACCCTTCAAGCCAGACACCCACGCTGTCATGCGTGGTGTTTTCATCTCCCTCCCTTAACCCTATCACTCAATCAGCCACCAACTGTCAGTTCTGCTTCCCAGATGCCCCTTAGATCCCACTTTCTTCATCGTCACTTTGATACCCTGGGCCAGGCCACCATCAACTCCCACCCAGACGCTGTAACAATCTCCTAAGTAATCACCAGCCCTCGTTTCTCACACTGCTGTTGGCTGAGATTTTTCTAGAATGAAAATCAAGTCAGATCCCTTGCTTAAAACTATTTCATGCTCCCTACTGCTCTTAAGGTGAAGCCTAATCTCCTTAACATAATTCACACAACCCTTCAGAGCCTGGCCTCTCCCTCCAGTCTCCACCACCACCACCACCACCACCACCAGCCTCCACCCCCTGCCCTAGCATTAGGACCCTCGGTTCCAGATACACTGCTGGGCTCCCAGAATGTTGTGTCCCTTCCCGGCCTTTGCACTTGTTGCTCCCTTCTTGGGGTGCATCCCCTCCCCTCCCTCACTCCCCAGTTCTGGTTGGCTTCTACTTATCCTTCTATCCTTGGCTTGGCTGAGATGTCACTTCCTCCAGAAAGCCTCCCCTGACTCATTCTCCCAAAACAAAACAAAATCAAATCAGATGAAAAACCTGAGTCATAAGCTTCTTTCTTCCCTGAGGAGGGATTAAGAAAGCTGTTTTTGTACAACAGGCACATCATTTTTACCTGCTTTCTTCGTTACAGATTAATAGAAATGGGTTAAGGACAGCATCTAAATATATATAATGACATACCACTAGAAAAACACAAACCTTTATCTGATATGTGACTGATGTGATCAGCTGATTGGGACAACGCTGCAGAAAATGAAATAAAAGCAGAGACTTGACTCATGAAATGTATACTTTGCTCACATAAAAAGATACTTAACTGGGTTTTTACAAAAACCGTTTTTTGTCTTCCTAATGGGTGGTCCATTATCCCAATGACAGATTAAAGAATCCATTTCTGCCTTTCACGTATGTAATCACAACACCATCTTCTGCGATGTTAAACACACCCTTGGCTAATTTTGTTCCATTTATATCGTTATCATCATTATTATTTGGGATGGCTTAAGGGTTCCCATGGAGTGAGAGGCTGGCGATAGCATATTTTGACACCCTGTGGTAACACTATTAGTTGTATTCCAAGTGTCTGGCACGTGGTAGGGGCTGGAGGAATGAATGAAATTACTCTCAAACCGGAGATCCAGTGTTCACGTTCTAGGTCTCCGGTGGTCAATTCCCTCGGCACACACAGCCTCCCTTCCCTGAATACGCAACCATAGAATGACACAAAGGCAGGGTTCCTGGAGCAGCCTCGGGCTCCTCTTCCAAATGTATCAGTTGTCAGCTGAGCACTTGCTTACCCGAAGTTGTCACGGAGCAGGCAGGCTGCCCGCAGGATGGAAGAAAGCGTAGGCAGCGGGAGAAGGGACCAGGTCCCAACTGGCCTTGCAGATTTTATTCTCAGTCTGGTGAGAAGAAGCTCTCAGGGAATTAAAACACATCACCTGATCTAACTTCCTCCTCGTTTGTTTTAAAGATCACTGCAACACTCTGGAAAAGCAGATTCAGAACTGGGGAGAGAAATAAGGTATCTGGCTGAGACTGTCAACACCCATTTATGACACCATATGAGCCCCCCCTCCACCGCCACCGCCAATGGCAATGCCTAGAACCGTCTCGCCATCTTGTGGTCAAACCTAGGGACTGCACACGTCCCATCTTGTCCAGTGCTGCATGCAATGGGCGGGTGGGACCAGTATTTGGAGCCCAGGCTGACGTCCCATCAGAGTCTGGAGTCTAAAAGCCTATGTTCACATCCTGCTCTGACCTCTCCCAGCCGTGAGATCAAAGAGGATTCAGGACCCTTCTCTGAATAATGGCGAGAACAATGCTCTCATCTCTTCAGATAGAAAGGCAATGAGAAATGAGATTGTGGCTGTCACAAGCTTTTTGTAAAGTCTCCTGTGTGTGGTCGATGGGTATTGTTTCTCTTCAGTTAACATAAGAACATCTTTCTTCAGCGTCGCCTTTAAACAAGAAAATAAGATGCCTGGGTGGTTTGGATGTTTAGCTCTGGAAGAGGTTCAGGCTTATTAGGTGTGGCCTCCTAGGTTGGGGGGGCGGCAAAGCCATGACTGTTCAAGGTCCTGTTGGAATGTGGACCTGTGCTCCTCAGGTCGGCTGTGAGTCAGTCGAGAGCTCTGACTTCAGGTGAGGGCACCAGAATGGGGCTCAGGAAGGGGGCCAGTCAGGACAGAAGCCGGGTCCTTCCTGGTGCAGATGAGGAGGCGCCCAGACAAACTGTGAGTGGGGCTTGGTGCTCCAGGCAGCGCCCAGGGGTGCAGAATGCTGGCACTGAGTGGAGATCATGCCCAATACCCGTCACTTTACAGAAGACGAGAGAGACTGAGACATGGGAGAGACGAGGGGCGCTGCCCAGGCCACTCCCCCTTTCAGTAGCTGTCCCATCCCAGCAAACTGTGTAGCTGCCATCGTGGGCCTTTGCCTCATCATGACCAAACACCTATTTTCTCAGAGGGACCATGGAACTATGGACTTTATAACCTCATCATTCCATTTAATCTTCCCAGCAGCCTTGCAAAAGGCTTGTTTCCATTTTACAGATGAGGAAACTGAGGCACAGGGCGATGATGTGATATACACAGGACTAGTGAGTGGTAGGTCTCAGAACTGAACCCATCTCCATTCAACTCTAGCAACAGGGTGCATGGCCACTAAAGTGTACAGCATCAGAAGAAGCTTTAGGCTCTTGGGTGGGGGGTTATAAAGAGGTGGTGAGGAGCGACCTTTTCTCCTAGGAGGTCCATCTTCAGAGTTTACTTAGATCTACTCTGGGACCTGGAACAAATCGATTACCCTCACTCATCGCTTTTCGAAAAATGAAATAGAGGCTACAAAATGGCGGGCAAAACAGCCCTGCCTTGGTGCCTGACACATGGCCAGTGACCAGAGGAAGGCATTTTCCTCCTCTGGTCCCACCCAGCATCCAGCTGCCTCCCTCCCCCCACCTACTTTAGAACCCAGATAAATGAAGCCTCCAAAGTTAGGAAGGAATGAAGCGTGAGTGCCTCTGGGGATTTCTTCCTACCCCAACAGTACACCTGTGGGAAGAGAAGCAGGGACATCCCTTGTTGGAAATACCCCAGGCCCCAGGGACGATGGCAACCCTGTCATTTAATGGAGAACAAAACTCTGTCCCAGGAGTCCTGGGAGAGCCTGGAGAGGGCATGGGGCTGGAGGGCAGATGCCATCTGAGGCTGGCTCTTCGGGCCTGAACCCCCCACAACAGAGGCAGGTCCCAAACCTTAGGCTGACCTTCCCCAAATATCCAGCTGCCGGCTACCTGGTGTCCACTCACAGCCTGTAGCTTGGGTCATCTTTGCACTGTGTCCTCTACCCTAGGAACAGGAAAGTCCCCATTTGATTCTGGCATTGTTTTTATGCTTCCTCGGAAGTCTTTCTAACCAGGCTGGGGGTCTGAAACAGACCGGACCTGGGAGGAAGTTTGTCAATGGTGAATAAATGAGGAAGTGATGGATGATGGATTTCTTTCTGGTTCCTTGGAACCAGGGGTCATCTTTTCCCTCCCACAGAGCCTTCTGTCTGTTTTAGACTTCCTCTATCTCTGGAGTCCAGCGGAAGGGGTTTGTAGTGCCCAGGCATTCCCACTGTCGTTAGTGCCACCCCACAAACCATAAAGCATATTAAAATGCACGCGTTAAAAATATTTCATGTGGCATAAATGAGAAAAGATTGTACAACTGAGTTTTGCCAGGAACAAATTGTTCACTTTCTCCTTGTGATTCGCATTTTATTATATTTTTTATGCAATACTATGAAAAGAAGACCAAAACATTCTATGTTTGGAAATGTAAAGACAAACCTCTAAATAATTCATGAGTGAAGGAGGAAATCATAATGGAAATGAGAAAATATTATAACAACCTAGTTAAACTTGCGAATGCAGCTAAGATAAGTACTACAAGGAAGTATACGGCCTTAGACATGATGAGGAAAAAGACTGAAATTGATGAGCTAAGTGTCCCACGCAACAAATTAGAGAAAGATCACCAGCATAAACCCAAAGAAAATGGGAGGAAGAGAATGATAAAAAAATAATAAAAATTAATTGGAAGCAACTCAGATATCAACAAACCAAAAGTTGGCTATTCAAAAATAAAAACCGATAGATAAAACCCTGATGACGTTACTTATGGGGAAAAGAGAAATTTTAGGAAAAGAGATGTGCTACAGATACTGTAGAGGTAAAAAAAAAAAATAATAATAATAATAAGAGAACAACTGAAGCAGCCTTATACCAATAAATTTGGAAATTCAGAAGAAACTGACAATTTTCTGGGGACATATAACCTTTTAAAGTCACTTAAGAGGGATGCAATAGATCTGTCTCCATTACGTCGTATCGGTAGTTTAACATCCGGGAAGTAGAGACTTCACAGGACCCTGATGTTTTCACAAGAAACTCCTACCAAAAACCAGATAGTCCTTTTATTGTTCTAGAGGATGAACCATGAAAGAAAACTGCCCAACTCATTGTAGGAGGCTAGATTTACCTTGGTAATACCGGAGAAGAACCTGTGAGAAATTAAAACCATGGCCACTATCACTTATGAACATAGATTCAAAAATCCTCCATAAAGTGTCATCAAGGGGAACGGAACTACATATGTAGAACACACATGAGGATGGAGCTCTTGTGTGGAGGCCCCTGGACAGGGCGCGGTAGCAACCTGGCAGCTGATGTCGACCTAAGGAGGGTGTCTGAGAGCCAGTGGCCCAGTGGTTGAGGAGATTTGCTGCACACAAGGGATTGAGAAAATATGTAACTCTATCGAGACTAATGCAATCCATGGGTCTTACTATTAGGGAAAGGAAGTTCAAATATGGAAGGAGGGAATGCTGGAATGGATCCTATGGAACTGAATTAGAATCGGAAGGACAGATGACTGTGTGAATGCATGTTTTTCAGTATAGATGGAAATGTGTACACACATACACACACACACACACACACACACACACACACACACACACACACACACACTCTCTCTTCCTGTCTGTCTACTAAGATGTCTTGGAAGCAGTGACATCCCAGTAGCGATGAGCACACCTAGTACCCAGATCTCGGCTTCTAACCACCAGTCTGAACTGGAAGGAACCAGGACTCCATGGAGAACTGAGCAGTTCTGGGCTGGGCCACAAAGAGAGCACGATGTCCTTGGAACTTCTTTTTATGCAACAAAGTAAGGAAGCCACTAAACCCAGCTTGAATGGACTCCCACTTCCAGATCTGGGACAACTTGAACTTCAAAATAAGTAATGATAGAAATGGATTACAACCCACTGAATAAAACAGGAATCCATAAATTCACTCTGACATAAATTAAAGAATGAAGAAATAAATGAAGACAAATAAAGTACATCCTTACACAATAATGCAAACTCTTAAATGTAGAGGGAATGGCGAAATTAGAATCTCACGCTTTGGCAATCATCATAGAAATAATTCAGACAAGAAACATCTAAGTAAGCAAAACATAAGAAAGTAAATCCACTATTCCCTCCCCCACCAAATGAATAACACTTCAGTAGCCAAATAAGATCATCGTTTTAAAATTTTTATTTCATTGGAATTCACTTTTTCAAAAATGTAAATAGATCTAGATTTGTTTATTTATAAAATCTAATTCTTAAGAAGTAGAAATAATTATGTGAATTTTTTTATATTTAAAGCTCTGTAATAAAATCTACTTAAACCATTAAAAAAAAAAAGAAACATCTAAGGACGCTAACAATTAGTGGGTGAAAGTCAAATGCAAATGGGAAATTAAGTATCTCCCCCTGAAATACTTATTAAATGTAAAAGGGGAAAAGTAACTTTATCATGGAGAAACTTGCAAAAACCATCTTAATCAAGAAATCAGTGTTAATATCGCCAGTAACTGGGCAAGTTTGAATCATGTGCTACCTAATAAGAGACAAGAAGGATACAATATCCCTCCTTGTAACCTGGGTCTAGTCATGAGGAAATAGTGGATGAACCCAAATTGTAGGTCACTCCACAAACTAACTGTCCTACGGTCTTTTTTTTCTCCCAATTATAGTTGACATTCAATATTATATTAGTTTCAGGTGTCTAGTGTAGTGTTTAGACATTTATATACTGTCCTACAATTTCAAAGATGTTGAAGGTCATGAAGGTCAAAGAAAGACTGAAGAACTGCTCCAAATGGAAGAACCTGAAGAAATACGACAATGGAGTGCAAAATGAGATTCCAATTGGATTTTTTGATATAAAGAACATTATTATTAGGGTAACTGGCGAAACTCTGAATGAAGAGTATATGGGAGTGCTTTATTCTACACTTAAAAGTTTTCTGTAAGTTTGCATTTGTTTCAAAATAAGGGGTGTGTGTGTGTGTGTGTGTGTGTGTGTGTGTGTGTGTGTAAAACTTGACCAAATGGCATAAAATTAGATTTAAATAAATGAGAAAAGACCATGATTGTGGTGGCTTTGTAATAAGTTAATTTGGCTAGTCTGGACTTCGTTGCCCACAGTTCTCTTCCCTGTATGTTTGTGGTTAGGATGGCCCAAGAGAGCTGGTTCAAGTCTTGGAGGGCAGAAGCAGCAGCCTTATAGCTTTTCATGCTCATAAGGTCAGACCAGGGTCACCAGGCACATCTACAGCCATGTGTGCGCTTTGGCACCTACCTGCCTGCCGGCAGACCCCCACCGCCCTCAGCCAGGCACCACCTCCACTGCCTAAGTCGGGCTCACGTGTGGGCTTCTCTGCTTCCAGGTGCCCTGACCTCCCCCCCGCTTTTCCTCCAGGTGCTGGGCAGCAGTGCCCCTAGCGTTAGGCGAAGACCCTAGCACACGGTGGGCATCGGGATTGGCAGCTGAATCGTATTTGAGCACCTGGTGTTGGCTCCATTTATGACAACTGCGCTGAGTTCTGGCTCAGAGAGTCCTAAGCCTACAGCCTCCATTCCCGGCCAGCGGTTCTCAAAGTGTGGTCCCTAGAGGAACAGGGGCAGCCCTGCCAAATCCCTGGGCCCCACCCAGACCCACTGAATCAAACACTCAACCCCCGGGGTAACAATCTCTCCAGGTGATTCTGACACACGTTAACGTTTGAGATTCACTGTTCTGGAGTTTTGGAAAGACCCCAATTAGGGCAAAGGGGTTACCTGCCAACAGGAAGAAGGAAGAACCTTTCTGAGACCCCAGGCAGAATTTCAGCTCTTTCCGGGACTGATGGTACTTGATGGTAGCTATTGTCATTCCAACGGCGAAATCAGCATTTTCATCGCCCCCCCGGGAGCCCGCCCAGCTGACGGGGAGTTTATGGCTCACGTCATTTTTTCCCCTTTTCGATAATCGCTGCTTTATTAATGATTTTCATCTTTCCAAATGGGACTGCATGGGATTTACTGGGTAAAGCTTTTTTTTTCTTTCTCTGAGAAGAAAAGGGTACCTTTTATCATATACCAAATCTACGTGTGTATTGAGGTGTTCATTCCCCTCGTCGACCGAATTTGTTATCTTTGAACTAGGGCAATATTCTAGTTTTCGGGGGGGGGGGGGAACCTTGTCTTCGGAGTAATGTTAAAAATGAGTATCATTATTTCAAAAAGTGTTCGACGACACGAAACAACACATACAGTAACTTTCCACCCCTCCACTCACGCAACCCCAGGTGCCAGAGGCGGAGGTCTGGGTGAGGGCTCGTAGCAGGATTAGGCAGCGAGCCCCGCGGCGGTGCCAGCCTTTCAGGCAGCGGTGCCCACCTGGGGACCAGGACCGGCGAGGTTTGCACCCTTTCCCTAAGCGTCTGGGTGGTCCTGACCCTCTCCTTGCAAGGGTGGGACCTCCTGGTATTGTGGGAGCCCATTTGGGTGAGCACGCCCCTCCTCCACCCCCTTCAGGACCACGTGCTGGCGCGCGCTCCACGCCCCACGCAGCGCAGCGGGCCGCGCGGTGTTGGCACCCGCATCGTGGGCTCCGCCTCCGCGGCTCCTGGCGAGGTTACCTGTCCGCAGTATAGGAAACAGCGTTGATACCTAGACTGAGCAGGAGTCCACGACTAGAACCTGAGCGGTGACAGTCAGAGGGGAAGCTGGGGCTCATGGAACCTGAGCTCCTTCTGGACCTCGGAGATCACAGGCCCAGAACTTTCGCGGGGGCTCCAAACCCTAAGGAAGATCTAATGGAAATGCCGGTCCCTCCTCAGGAGAAAAAAAGGGACCTAGGAACAAACACCAGGTTTCGCCCACAGTGCCATGGCCTTTGCCGCTTCCTGACACCCATTTTCCTAGGTTCTAGGTTTAGAAATCTTATCTAGAAACAGGGCTGCGCGTGCGTGTGGTGTGCGTGTGCGTGTGTGTGTGTGTGTGAGAGAGAGAGAGAGAGAGAGAGAGAGAGAGAGAGAGAGAGAGAGAGAGACTGAGAGAGAGAGACTGAGAGACTTACTTGAGAATTTCAAGTACAGAAGACCTATTTTATAGACTCTCCTTTTTCTATTAAGTCATTGGAACTTTTTTGGTTTCAAACCCCGCGCGTTATCTACCCCTCCCCATCCCCCCCAACTTTCATCTTGTTCCACCTGCTACCTGGAGATGCCATTCCTATCTTCCTCCTCTCCAAGGTGTTTTATGCACTCTGCGGAACAATGCAAAAGGGGCAGGAGGAAGGGGGAGAGGAGAGAAGGGGAGGGAAGGGAACATTAACCACACCTAGTTCCTCTCCTCCCCTCTGCCTGCCACGTGTCTTTCTGCCCTTTGCTCATGCTCCGTAAGACATATACTATATATATATATATATATATATATATATATATATATATAGCCACTTAGGTAAACATGCAACATCTCCATGGAAATCATTTTTGCAGGGTATACAACTGGTTGTGTGAATTAAATGAAATGTCAGAGGGATGAGTTGTGTGCCGGTGACATACAGCAACAGTATAACGAGAGTCGCCTGGCTGCCCAATGACTCACGCTCTTTCCCCTACTCCATCCTGAGAAAATAGACAAGCTCCTTCACGCTAACCTCTGTCCTGAGATGCTTTGTACACCTACTATGTGCCAGGCACGGCACTACGCTCGTTATACATTAGCCCTCCTCTTATCACCACAATCATTTTACAAGGCAGTTACTTATATCATTCTCCTTTTATAAATGGAAAGACTAAATCTCAGAGAGGTACTTAGTAAGTCCACCAATGTTGCCCAGCCAGGAAGTGGCAGGGGAGGACTTTTAACCCAGGGAGTCCGGCTGCCGACTGTGGCTTCACTACTGTTCTCCACTGACAATGATCACATAGCTTCTCTCTCCTGAACATGTGGTGTATTTGTTTCCTGTGGCTGCTGTAACAAATGACCACAAACTCAGTGGCTTAAGACAACACAGCTTTATTCTCTTACAGTTCTAGAAGGCAGAAATCTAAAATGGGTGGGCAGGGCTGTGTTCCTTCTGAGGCGTTCGGGGAAAGTCCATTCCTGCCACTTCCAGCTTCTAGAGCCTTCTGCATTCCTTGGCTCATGGTGCCTTCCTGCATCTTGAAAGCCATCACTCCCACCTCTGCTTCCATGGTCACGTCACCTGCTCTTACTCTGGACCCCAGGATCATCTCCCCCTCTCAACACCTATAAGTTAATCACGTCTGCAAAGTCCCTTTGCCAAGTAAGGTGACATATTCACAGATTCCGGGGGTTTGGATGTGGACATTTTGGGAGGCCACAAGGACATTCTTGTGTCCACCACACTTGGTTATTTCCATTCTGTAGACTAATAACAAAAATCATTTTGGAATGCCTTCCTAGACTTTCATTTCATCGATTTCATTCCACCAGAAAAACCTGTAGATCCAGCAAAGGAGCTTCATTAGAGCTCCCACAGTAAGGGGACAGCAGGGATAGCAGGGAACAGTCATTGTCGGGTCTTAGGGCCCTGGCTGGGTGATTCAAAAGCGGGTCATGAGAGGCAAGGAGCTGCTCAAGATTGGAGCGAGTTGCTGACATAACAGCTTTGGAATGGAATGGTGGGCCCAGGTAGTGAGAGCTGATGCATGGTCTTGTCTTCCAGAAGCAGGTATTTCCTGGAACAAGCAGCCAGTGCCTTTTGCCAGATCCCAGGACTGGATTGCTTACCACCGGGATTAGGTTGCTTTTAGTTCTCACACTCACAATAGTAATAATTCCCTTTTTTTTTTTTTTTTGGAGCACCTCCTATAGGCCAGATAATTGAATATATCTTGGCAAGTACAACAACCCTAGAGGCTAGTATTTAACCTGATCTCGGTAGGATAACCAAACAATTCCCCTGTAGGATGTGGGAGTCAGAAGGTGCTGCCTAAAAATCCCGGCTCCTCTGCCTACTCCTCGGGTGAATACAGGCAGGTAAATTCTGGGGTGAAGCTCTGTTCCTTCAACTGTACGATCAGAATACTGCTTCCTTCTCTGAGTGTGAAGGTGTGTATACACGGCTGTTATACACCGTGGGTCCCGTTCAGCTGCAGTAGGCCTGCTCCATGCCCGCCCTCCAGTGTCATTATTAATGGTGCCCTTTTATTATTCTCCTAAGTATCCTGTAGATGATATATGGGCACAGGTCCATACCGGGAAGCTATGGTTTTTATTCCTACTGTTTAGGTGAAAGGCGGAGGGTCAGAGAGGTCAGGTGACCTACTCAGGGCCACACTGCAGAATGGGAACAATTGTCCAAGTTGAAGGTCCTCAGCAAGCCAAGTGCTCTTCCATCTGCCTGGAGTCGTCCCCCAAGCCAACTCCAGACAACGCCCCACTTTTGGTGTAACTTTATGTACTTGTGTGATTTTTTAAATTAAATCCTTTCCCCCATGAGATCAGGAGTCCCCGGAGCCCGAACGAGGTCGGTGTCATTCATGACTGTACCGCAGTGCCTGGAACAGGTGGGGAGTGCGCCGTGTGTCATTTATGTGCAAACGCGTCATCTGCTGCCTTGTGTTCAAGAAAGGAAGTGACTGTGTGTGAGGCCGCTTGTGCCTTCCTGAGACCCGGCTCGAAGGTGCTGCCCCAAAGTTCCGGGAGGGTCCATCACCGCAGCAGGAAGGAACACTCTCAGTAACAGACGGGACCTGCTCCCGCCATTCATCGCGGGCCTCCCTGTAAACACCTAGGAATTGGTGAGAAGCAGAGCATTCATCATTGTCTCACTACTTCCACCCAAAACGGCACTGACAGCCCCCCACCTTCCACAGGTAGACACAGGAAGGGGGAGAAATTGTGCCCAGGCAGTGGGCTCTCAGGTATGGTTTACATGCTGGGCTGGGGCCTGACCCCAAATGTCCCCAGCCAACAGGATTTTTTCCTGTAATTACCATACTTTGGGCTTGGCTCTCACAAGGTTATCACCGTCCAATCAAGTGGGATTTCTGGATGCTGATAAAACAGTGTCTCCTGTTCATAGTAGCAGACTGAGGAATGCTTTATGCCTGGTCGTCCCAATAAGGTTGTCCCGGGAGGAAATTAACCCGCATATGTGCATGTACGTAGATTACGGTGCTGTGTGGTCCTGGTAGTATTAATAAAACCCCAACCACTACAGGAGTTTTTAGCAAGCCTTACCATCTGAGGAGACCCCATGACTCAGCAGTTTCAATTCCAGGAACCTCACCCTCAGAAACACACGGGACCAACAGGTGTACCATGCTTTTATCTCTCCTTGTAATAACAGGAAAAACTGGAATAACCTAAGGGTCCATTAAGGGGGAAGGGGGTGATGACGCACACATCAGGGTATATGCATACAAAGGAATGCCTCCCTGCTGCTAAAAGTAATGACAGAGTCCTACATGCCATCAAGGACCAGAGGGAGAGAGCAAAACAACTGTGGTGGCTCTGCCAGAGCTGAGTGACAGGTCTGAAACCAGGCTGAAAAGTCTAAGGAGATTGGGGTTTGCCAGCCTTGGCACTGCTGACATCAGGGACTGGATGCCTCTGGGTCATCGGGGTCGTCCTGTGCACTGTAGGATGTTTGGAGCCAGCATGGCCTGGACTCTACCCACTAGATGCCTGTAGCACCCCTTTCCCCTAGTTGTGACAACCAAAAATGTCTCTAGACATTGAAATCTGTCCCCTGGGGGAAGATCCCCACCCCCACCCCTGGCCGGGAGCCACTGGTCTAGGGTGACCTGTGACCAGGTTTCCTTGTGATCTTCTGGTTTGGCGTCTTGCGAGCTGGGGAAATGACTGACATCACCCTCTTTCACTCTCAGAAATGCCCTGTCTGATAAATTACATGATCCCCATTTTCTCCTGAGAAATATACCCATGCTTTGCCAGTAATACCTGACACTGTGAGCCCCAGTCAGGTGTGTCTTCAGCCGAAGTCACCTTTCCTGAAATGTGGGCAGGCATCGTTCTGATTTCCATGGTCCCCGTGTATTTTTCCACATTTCCTTAAGGCCAAAGTGAAATTGGGACCCTGTGGGACATGGAAAAAGCACAGCAAGGTATTTGAATGAAATTCTGGGAGGGATCAGCCAGTTCTACATTTTCTATAACTTTCCCCGCCAAGATCTGAGCACTGCTAGAGAGCCGTGATTTCCCTTGTAATTCCATGAATAAATATTGAGTGATTGGATGGTTCGGGGACTCAGATAATTCCTGGGCATAGAGCAGTGAAGCAATGGACAGCCTCTTGGGGCTCTTATCCTCTAGTGGATACTGGGGGGGTTGACACTGGCCAACAGGCCAGAAATAAGAAAACTGACAAATGAATGAAGCCCTACAATTGTGTAACTCAAATGCCCCTTGGCAGCTCCTCCCTGACCACCTCGCTGAAATGCTCTGGCTGGTCACTCTCCCAGCCCTCTCACCTGACTGTCGTTCCTCGTTTGCTCCTGGTCCTTGGCATGTTCTGCGGCAATCTAGATCTGACTCGTTTATTCCTTAGGTCCTTTCAGTGGAAGGGACGCTGCAGGAAGACAGGGATTGTACTCTGTTTTGTTCACTCCCGTAACCCTAATGCTCAGAATAGCTCTGGGCACATGGCACGTGCTGCATAAATACTTGTGGAACGAATGATGCAAAGAGACAACTGGGGCACAGACAGGAGTCACAGGGCGCAGGGACGTTGTGGATCCGGGTTACGGAGAAGGTGACATGCACAACACAACCCTGTCTGAGAGGGGACCAGTTAGTTGGGGCTCCTCCCATGCTGATGCCACAGAAATGTGTGGACACTGAACACACCACAGAGTGACCCTTTAAGGTCAGGGCTCCACTTGCCACGATCACAGAGGGCTCTGCAGACATTGCTTTTCATTCTCCCTCCTCCAAACCCAAGAGGTGAAGAATGTCATTTATATTTTAGGTGTGTGGAAACTAAGGCATCAGAGGTTAGGTAACTGGCTAGTGAGGGATGAAGATGGGATTTGAACCCAGGGCTGTGGGACCCCTCCACACACACACCCCACCCCCCCACCCCACACACACACTAGAACAGCCCCCATGTGTGAGATCACTGCCTGGGTCCAGGTCTGCCAAGCAGCTCTTTGGCTCTGACACTACCCAAGCCCCTGGCCTGGCAGAGCAGTGTGCACGGAGTACGCGTGGTGTAGGTGAAGGAAGCAGGAGGGCAGCGTTCAGATTGGAGGAAACAACCATCTGGCAGGTCCTCATTTCTGGTGAAAGGGTCAGGCCCACCCAGAAGCTCCGAAATTGCTTGCACCCAAGGCTGGGTTCTGCTGCCTTTGAAATGTTGGCATCGGTCTTCCTCTTGCTCCCTAATCCTGCCATGAATTCTAACCCAGACCCCTGGGAAGTGGGATTAGATAGGGAGTGAGAAATTGCACCCTTTATCTGTTGTTTCAACTTTGTTTACCGTAAACATATAGCCTTTTTGTAATAATACTGAGTTCTTCCAATTTTTGGTCAAAAAGTAAAATAATCCGGTATTAGTGCAAGGAGAAGCAGGCAGCTCAAGGGGGCGTTGGTAAATGGCAAGAGGTGTCATTTCACAACAGTGGAGAAAGAATTATTCAAAAAGAATAGTAATCAAAGACATTCTAAAAAATGTCACCTCAGTCATTAGTCCTAAAGAAAGGACAGACATAGCAAAGGAAAAAATGTACAAAGTGAAATCTCAATAGAAAAATAGTAGAAAGGAAAGCTAAGCAATGACGCAAACACCAGGACTGTGAGGAGAAAGGCGCATACATTTCACTACATACGAATTTCCAATGTGAAGTATGTCAAACATGACGCAAGAGGGGAATGGAATTACCGTGGCTTCCTCTGTGCTCAGCCCCCAGCTCGTAAGGGGTCGTGAGGGGAAGCTCTGAGACCCTGGGTGCTTTTCCCCAAAGGAACATTCCCCCAGCCTCCCCACAGATAAACTGTCTTGAATTTAAAGGCTTTTTTCCTCTTCATGTTTTTATTCTTTCATTTCTTGTGACAGTATTGACACCTCTTCTTCAGGTTTTAAAAATCAACATGGGGTGGCCGCTTAGCTCAGTTGGTTAGAGCACGGTGCTAATAAGACCGAAGTTGCCCGTTTGATCCCCGCGTGGGCCACTGTGAGCTGTGCCCTCCTTTAAAAAAAAAAAAAAAAAAAAAAAAAAAAAATTGATATAAATGTATCCTATTGATATACCATTTTTTAAGTTGAGGCAAATTCACATACCATAAAACTCACCATTTTAACCATTTTAAGATGTCCAGTTCAGAGGCATTTAATACATTCACAATCGATGCAACCATCGCCTGTATCTGCTCCAAAACATGTTCGTCACCCTGAAAGGAACCCCCATGGCCATAAAGCAGTCACTCTATGGATTTGCCTATTCCGGATAATCATATAAATGGAATCATATAGTATGTGCTCGTTTCTGACTGGCTTCTTTCACTTAATATGATGTTTTTGCGGTCTGTCCATATTGCAGCAAGTATCCATACTTCCTTCTTATGACTAATATGCCATCATATGGATGGACCCGTTTTTCTGTCCATCTGTCGATGGACAGTTGGGTTGTTTCCACCTTTTGGCAACTGAGCCTAGTGCAGCTGTGAGAATTCATGGGCGAGTCTGTGTTTGAACGCCTGTTTTCATTTCTTTAAGGTCATGGGTAATCCTATGTTTAACCTTTTGAGGCACCACCAAAGTGGTTTTCGTAGCAGCTACATCATTTTGCATTTCCACAAGAGCTATACGAAGGTTCCAATTTCCCCACACCCTCTCTAATACTTGTTATTTTCCTTTTTATTTCCCATTATGGCCATCCTGGTGGGTGTGTGAAAAGCTTTGAAAACTCCTTCTTAGCAATGATTTTCCTTACCAATATCTGTATTCGTACGTGTCGCTTCCCGCAGAAACATGTAAAGCCTTGAAGGAGTTTAGGACATTCCACCCCAAAATATGCTGCTTTGGCGTGTTCATTATTTTGAGCTGAAGGCACTTGGGAAACAGCAGATACAGGAAAGGCTCCCTGACCTCCCCCTTTCTGCCTAAAAACAAGCCATAAAATTTCCCATGAGAAACATGTCTTCCCTGTGTCAGGAAGAGAACATTCCAGAGACTGGGAATGGGGGCTGACATGGATATGTACAAACAAACCTACTAACGTCACCCCTATTTCCCACTAGTCCCCCCACCACCATACAGCTCCCAGTCTCTTCTTTACAATTTACTCAAACACCTTTGTCTTGTCATTGCTTCACAAATTTATCACATCTTTGTCTAAAAGGTATACAGCTTCCTGCTCTGGTCACTTCTTCAGGTCTTCATTCTTTTAGGCTGGCCCTCACGTACATGTAAACATTTAATGAAACTTGCGTGCTTTTCTCCTGCTAGTCTGTCTTGTGTCAGTTTCATCCTTAGGCCCAGCCAGAGACCCTAAGAGGGGAGGAGAATTTTTCCCTCCCCTTCAGCCTCAGTAAGTAGCTGACTGTGATTTTACATTCAGTGCCCAGCTCTTTGCCAAGTTCCCTCCATAGATCATTTCACTTACTGGTCACACACCAGCTTGGTGACCCTGGGCACCTTACTGCCCTGCATTTGGCAGATGAGGTGACACCGGCCCAGTTACCAATCTGGAGGATCCTTACTACGAAGCAGCCTCAGCCCCTCACTCATTAATAATTGTTTTTCTCCTCAAAACTGCACTAAAACTAAAGGCTTGGTCTTAATTTGTGTTTAGGCTGATCTTTCATAATTTTCTGTATCTGAGAGATTTGGGGAGAACAGATGTGGGCCTCAGTCTGTCCTCAGCATGGGTGATTGGACCAACAGTGAGCCCATCTAGTGTCCCAGACTTGGCCAGGTGACAATTACAATGTGCCACTCTGCTCTTGTCACTTTGTTCTTCCCTGGTGGTGTCTTTAATTCACTCCTATTTCCTGAAACTGGAAATGGGGTTCACAGACTTAATTAGATTCAGGTTAAACTTTTTTTTTTTTTTTTGGTCAAAAATTATTCATAGGTAGGGTTCACAGAGCAAGCAAAAATACAGAATGCCCTAAATTTGAATTTCAGATAAATGCACTTTTTTAGTGTAAGTTTTGCCCTATATAATATTTGTATAACTCATTTCTACTGAAAATAATATTAGTTGTTTATCCAAAATTCCAATGTAGCGGGGCATCCTGCCTTTTGTGGAGGTACTCCTGTTAAGATCACAGTGTGGGGGTCCACTTCACAGGGCCTCTGTGTCCCAGGTACAGGTCGGACCACTGGGTTACGGAGGTCATTTCCAGATCTCTCAATGGCCGGTGTCGGAGTCCACTACAACAAGTACTGGAAAGGCAAAATAAAACATGACCTTTGTCCCAGAGGAGCCAACCGCCTGGGGTCTCTGGCCCCTTCACTTCTCAGCTGTCTGCCCCGCACATACTTGGAGCCCCACCCGTGTTTTGTTGACTTTCACGGCCCGCATGCAGGGTTAACAGAAAGATCACAGACTCTGGGACCCACTCTGGGATCTGCCTTCTATTCCCAGCAGATGTCTCCGGGCAGGTTATTCTTGCGAAAGCTCAACCTCCCTGAGCCTTATCTGCCCACTTTACAGATGAGGGAACCAATACCTGACTCATTGGGTTGTTTTGAACATGAAAACAGACAATTCATTCAGCAAGTATGTTTAGACTCCTTGATTATATCAGTAGGTGCAGAAAAGACATTTGATAAGAGTCCATACACAGTCAAGTTTAAACAAATCAACAACCTTTTCCTACAAGAGCAACTGAAACTGATAAAGAGCGGCCACCACCATCCTATAGTAAACATCATTCTTAATGGTGAAAATGTTTCACAAAATTTAGGAATAAGACCAAAATCCAAACTGTGTATTGCTACTTTTATTCAACACTGCACTGGAGATTCCGGCCAGTATGATTGGGGACTATATTTCCGTGTTCTAACACATTGGTTTATTTAGATCATGGGCATGTCATATTTTCATAGTGAAAAACCAATTATTGTATTAAAAATATGACCAAACACACAAGCAAAGGCACAAAAGCCCAACAGCAATTGCCTTAGTAAAAGCCTCAGCACCCCCCACTCCCCATTTCTAATCCAAGCCCATCCCTGTTGAGAAAAAAAGAAAAAAGAAGGAACAGAGCATAAAGATGAAAAGAAAAAAAACAAAAGTTTCATAATTCAGTGATAATATGACTGACTACATCCAAAATCCAAGAGATTCCACAAACCATTACAACCAGTAAAGGAGTTCAGTAAGATTACTGGGGATAAAAAAAAGATCAATATTTAAAAATTTTTTAAATCCATAGTTTCTATACACAAGGAAATAAGAACTAGACATAGTTAAAGATATAATACACAATAGCAACAAAAATGATTAGGGATAAATGTAATAAAAGACGCAAAAATTTGGGGAGAAATTTTATAATGCGTAACTAAAAAACTAAAAGGAAGTTTTACATAAAGGTCAATTATCCTCAAATTCACCTGTAAATATAATGGAAGCCAATTAAAGAAGACTCGAATTGGTTGAAAAATTTGTCAATGGTGATTCATTTGTTCTCCATGGATTTTAGTCTCTAGAGCCTGGATTTTAGACTTTGGAATTTTGTAAAGGATCAAGAAGAGCTTTTTTTTTTTTTTTTTTTTTTTTTTTTTTTTCCAAAATAAAACAAAAGAGGATGTACCTTAAAAGATTTCCATATTTCCTCTAAAGCTGTGATAAGTGAAACAGTCTGGTGTCAGACTAGCGGACTAGAAAAGACGCACACTTTCATGGGAATGTGCGTGTGACAGGGGTGAGCTGACAACTTGGGAGGGAAGAAACGGATCAGTCAACAAATGTTTCTGGAAACTGGCTAGCATAAGAAGATAAATTAGATCCTCTTATTAGATCACTCGCAAAATAAATTTCAGATGGATTAAAGAGCTAACTATAAAAATGATAACTCTGATAACTTTTAGGACACAGGAAATATAATCATGGTAACAGGGTGGGGAAGGAGACTCAACCAAGATAAAATAACAAAAACCATAAAAGAAAATGTTGATGCATTTAACTGCATCATTAAAGAAAAGTGTCCTATGGTGGGGGGGACGCTAAGTGAAAAGACCATCCATAGATTGGGATACGATATGAACAATAGAAAGTAGAAAAATAGACAAAAGCTATGAACAGGCAGTTCACAAAGTAAACCCCAATGTTCTATAAAGTAATGAAAGTGCTCAGTCTTGCCAATGATTAGGGGAAATGCAAATTAAAACCCGATTCCATTTTTCACGCATCAGATTGGCACAAATTTATGAGTCTGAAAACCTTGACTGCCGGTGAGGAGATGCGGAAGTGGAAATTCTTATCGGGAGGATAAATGGACACAAATAAATTAATAAGATAATTTCAGATCATGGTTGTGCTGTAACACTTACAAATAAGATGGCATGATGGGAATGCCCACGAAGAGACTGTCTTAGAAAGGGTGATCAGGAAAGGAAGGTTTTGTGAGATGAGGGTCCCCTCGCCCCCCAAATTCTAGCAACACTGCCTGGCACGGAACAGCTGCCCAATCAATGTTTATTAAACTCACCCGAACCCTCCTCGTGCATCTCCCCTCCTCATTCAGTCTTGTGTGGAGATGCCCAGCATTGCCTTTCAATGAATCTGTGACTATATAACATCAGGTTCTGAAACGCTGAAGATACAGAGAAAAACTTTTAGCTCTGTGCACAGAAAGTGACAGGTAAAGGGACAAGGGACCCGCTGCAGTGGGGACAAAATTGATGACCAAGAAATGGTGGGTTGAATACTCACGGCGGGGGTGGGGGTGGGAATGAGGAGGGAAGAGGGATTGGAGGAGTAGAGGGTGGGAGGGTGCAAAGAAGCCTCTTTAGTCAGTGACGACTGAGGGATGGAGGTCAGTGTTAATTAAAGAGGAGTGCCCAGGAGGCAGGCAAAGATAGGGTGCAGGGTTAGGGCTACCTGTCCTAGATTCCCTTGGAGCCAAAGCCCTGGAGCTTTCAGTATTTGAAGCTCCAAAGAAGGACATTTCAACTTTGTACTTAAGTTGCTACTTAAACATGGGTGGTTAACAAAGCCGTATTAACACAGTTCTGAAGAAGACCTTCCAGCTTCAGGGATGCTAGATAGAGTGGGCCGTTTGTTTTGCAAATTAATAAAATACAGTCACGTGCCACATAACAACGTTTTGGTGAATGATGGACCGCATATACAACAGTGGTCTCGTAAGATTATAACGGAGCTGACAAATTCCTAGGGCCTGGTGATGGATGTGGTGGCCGCAGTAATGTCACAATGCAACACATTACTCATGTGTTTGTGGTGATGTTCAATTATGTACCGTACATAATACCTAATCGTGACAATAAGCGACTATGTTACTGGTTTATATATTTGCTGTACTAGTTATCACTAATAGAGTGTACTCTTTCCACTGATTAAAAAAAAAAAACTTTTCTGGGTGGTGAACACAGTGGGATTTATAGATGATGTAATACAGAATTGTACACCTGAAAGCTATGTAATTTTACTAACAATTGTCACCCCAATAAATTAAAATAAAATAAAAACTTTGACGTAACACAGCGTGCCGTGTTACATGGGCAGGAGTCTCGTACATCTCGTGTTTATGGCATCTCTTGCTCACACCGCTTCCTCCTGGGCTTGATTTCATCTCCTGTTGTTTTGTACAGTAACACGCTGTACGGGCTTGCAGCCCAGGAGCAACAGGCTGGGCCACGTGGCCTCGGTGTGGTGTAGGAGACACCACCTCAGTAGGGGTGTGTGTAAGTACACTGTGATATTCACAGAACAATGAAGTTGCCTAACGGTGCATTTCTCAAGATGTAGCCCTGTCATGAAGCGGCCCATGACTGTACTTGGAAAATTTTTAAAGTTACGTAAAAATTAGGAGGCGAATGGCTTAGGGGACGGAAAGGTCAACTCTTTATTTTCTGCCTTTCTGCCCTATTCTCCTTTGTTTTGTGGGCCACGCATGTCTTGTTTTTATCATTAAAAACTACTTCTTTGTTGTGCAGTGTAAACCTATCAGCATAGGCTTTTCAGGCCATCAGAAATTGCACGTCTACGTCTCCCACTGCCCTCTTGTATGCCAGGCCCCGCCTCTTGTTTCCTACGCCCCAGGTGTACCCAGCCAGGGCAAGGTCCCACTGTGGGAATTGGGGCTCCTGAGGGGGCTGCTTTCCTTACAGGTCTCCCCAGTGGACCTGACCTCTAGGTGTGCAGGAGAAAGACGCCCTGCAAAGACCCTGGCACACGGTGGGCATTTAGGAAATGTTTACTTAAGGAATTGCAGGCATGCCTCGTTTTATTGCGTTGCAAATTATTGTGCCTCACAGATGTTGCGGGTTTGTTTTTACAAACTGAAGGCAAGATTCTCTAACAGCAAAAAATATTACGACTTGTTTTATTGTAATACTTGCTTTATCACAATCAAAAAACAACGCGCAATCTCTCCGAAGTCTGCCTGTAGAAACAAGATTCATTGGGCACCTACTTGTGGTTCATCTCATGATGATTAATTCATATGAGCCTGTGATATGCTGTGGCCTGCTGAGCGCTGGCTAAGAGGGAAAAACCTGCAGGTCTTACATTCCCGACAGCACAGATGTTTGCGAGCTTGACCTTGCATGGGAATCTCCTGGAGGACTGCTGGGACCCACTCCCGCCAGTTTCGGATTCCAGGGTTCTAGGGTAGGACCCGCTAATTTGCATTGCTAATGTTCTGTCTGGTGATGCAGAGCTGCCTGTGGGGGAACCAGCTTTGAGAACCAGTGTTCTAGAGTTTAGGAAGATGGCCAATTTGGGTCAATGGAGAACTCCCAGCAGGAAAGGGGAAGGACCTTTTTGGAGGCACAGCCTGCATTTCAGCTCCTTCCTGGGCCAAAGCTGCCCATTGTTATTCCCACAGGGGATCTGTTTCCCATCGCCCTCCTGAGGGGCCAGCGGGATTCTGGCCAGCATCTTTTCCGTTTTGTTTTTCTTCTTACTGTGGGTTCTCCAGAGTCCCGCTGCCTAGACATACCGTGGCGTCTCCTCTGTTCTTAGTGACTGTATCTGTTGAATGGGGCACAGACTGAACTCCCAACATGGTTGGGTTGAGACAAAAATTCAGGGTCACACTGGAGAATATAGCACAGGGCTGGGCACCAAATACTCACCGTCAGCTACTGTGGCGGTTTTGCATTTTCCTGTAGCAGAGAGACCTAGATGGACCTCCAAGACATCCCTGAGGGGGTGTTTTGGAGACATCCCCTCCAGGTCACAGAAGGACGCAGTGTGCTAGCATTTATACTGAGTTTTGTACCTGCATGGGACCCATGCATCTTACTCGGGAAGTAAAAGAATAACAGCACACACTGAAGAAAGTACTCCAACTTGTTTGCCTGGGGGGGCAACTTGTTATATAACGTGTTCCTTCCTACCCTGGGAGGGGGGCACTCAGGTGGTTATGCGATTATGCCTTCCGTTTTTTAATACCTGAAATATCTCAGATTGGACATTTTTAGGTAGTAAATTTTGTCAACAATGTTTTCTTCATATCTTGGTGTGAAAGTCATATAAATTATGAGACTTTTTTACTTTAAACCTTTCACTCTTTGTTATAAGTGTGCTCTTCTGGGGGATGAGAAGTGAAGCTTCTTGCCCCCCTCCCAAGTCTTCTCCTTCATGTCTCTTATTATATGATCTGTTCTTTCTCCACTGTTGTGGAAATGATACCTTTTACCATTTGCCATTTGGGTAGGATATTAAATACCTTGTTCAGTTCCATTAAGTTTCTGATTGCCTTTGTACCAATAACAAATGATTTAATTAAAAACTTAATTTTTTAAAATAAAAAGAACACATGTTTATGGTAAGTGAGGTTGGAACAGCGATACAGAGTGTAATTTCCCACCTCGCAGATAAAGGTCTGGGTTAGGGTTAGCAGGATTAGGGATGAGAGCCCAAGATTAGAGATGGGGTGCCTGCATTTCAAAGGCAGCCGCGCCCCATTGGTGACTAGCAGTGGGGGTTCCAGCCAGTTCATTAAGCTTGGCGGTCCCCCTTCAGTCACTGGAAGTGGAGCCCCTTTGGGGCTAGCAAGAAGAAGAGCTGTGACAAAAATGTCCTGAGTGGTTAGTTGTCTTGTTTAGTCATACGGCTCATTGGTAGGTGAGATTCTTCAACTCAGAGCGGTATAACAGGACACGTGCTGTTTCTTTTCCCTGGAATATCTTTCCTCCTCCATCATACTGTCACATTTTAGAGCTCCGGATATTTGATGGAGGCTGTCTCCCCCAATAGACTGGAAACTCCACGGGGGCAGACACGAGGTCTTGTTCGTTCACTGCTCTATACCTGACGTCTACAGTCACGGGAGGCACATAGTAGGTGGTCAAGGGGTATTTGTGGATTGACAGGGTAATGCTTATTCTACAGCCCGGTGCCTAACAAAGGCTTAAGACATGCTAATAATTCCACACGACAGGGCTTTTATGCACTGAGTGACACAGTCTCCAAGCGGCTAGAACAGAATCTTCTAAGGGTGCTCAAAATTCCAGCAGCACGGCTTGCGGATCGGTGACAGACAAACCTGTTTCCACCATTCATCTGTGTGGGAGCGACAATCCTATTTCTATGAATGACACTGGGCCTATGAGCAACAGAGTAACAGAGACTCCATCATTCTGGCTGCTTTTAGCTGAACTTTAATAACAAGCCACATTTCACCATCAGTGAGACCTGGGAAGTGGAAAGAAACATGGGCACTTGGCTCTCTCAGACTGGGCGTATGTGCCAGCACGCTTTTATTGCTGGGCTCCTGGCTGGGGGCCTTCCAGGCTTTCCCTTAAAATCACCACACTTGTAGGGAGGGGGTATCTCATAGATTCATTACCTCCTGATTAAAGTTCTAGATTCTTCTGGAATATTCTCTCAGCTACTAGACTATCAAACCCTTCAACCCTTGGTCATCCTCCAGGTATCCTTTACCCCAGCAGAAAATTATTGTTTGTATTTATTGATCAATGTAAACTCCACAAAGTGGACTATTCTGCAGATATTGAAAAATGAGATATAGCACTAGACCATGATGTATTAGAAGCGCCACGAATGTTGCTAGGTGGTAGATTTGTGTAAAATAGCAAAGAATAAGGTCTTCACAAAAGCTGTTTACAACGATGTATACTTAAATATAGAACGAGGACCCCAAAGATCTATCAATCTTCTGAATTCCAGTCACTTCTAGGTGGAAAGTAGGGAGCTTTTATCATAATAGGAAGGGGGCCAAAGAGGAAAGAACCTGCTAGAAATAACTGGGTAACCTCCGGAATGACGTTTCCTTCTGGAAAAAACCTAGGGAGATGAACAGACATTTACATATTCTATAGCTGTGCATTTATACATATTCCCAGAATATTTTATAACCAAAATAGATTTGTGCATTACTGGGTACTTTAAAAAAAAAATACATGAAAACAAAAAACCAACAGAACTTTGTAAAATAGGAAAAAGGCAAAACTCTGTCCCCACTCATTCACTTCCCTCATCCCTTCCAGGTAATCTCCATAAACAGTGGTTCCTTAGATCCGTAATTGTTCCTTTGTAAGTAAATCTTTGTGTTAAGAGATAATGGTAATAGTTTTCTGCCGCAAAGTTGGATGGCTATGCACTGGAAAAAGGAATTAAAACCCTACCTCCCACCCCGAAAGAAAGAAAGAACCCACAAAACGAACACCTCTTTCTGAAATCTGATCTCCTATGCATATTGCGTACACACAAGAGTTGACCACCAGTCTTTTAAATAACAATGTTGTTAATTAGAATAATACTAGCAGCTATTGTGTGCTTAGCAGGGCTTCAATTGTAGTTTAACAGCCTTCTGTCTCTTGCGGGCTCACAGCTTATTTCCATTTTATTTGTCATTACTATAGAACGTTTCAAACATCCAAAAGTCGAGCGGCTTGGACAATGACCCACCCTTCATCTGGTCCTCACTGTTTCAACAACTAGCACTTTCGGTCACTTGTGTTTCACCCATCCCGCAGCTCCACTCCCCCCCACCACTGCCAATATTTTAAAAGAAACCCTAGACTTTGTGTCTTTACACACAAAAATGCTCCTGTGTGTCTCTAATAGAGACTTTTTTGCTTGTTTGTTATCCCATCACCAGACCTCACCAGGATTATCACCACCAACAGAAGTTAATAGTAATGTCTTACCATCGAATAGCCAGTCCCTTTTCAATTTTGTGTTTTTTCAAATCAGGCCAGAGGAAGTGCAGAAAAACTCGGAAACACTGGCAAATGCCGTAAGGCCTTGCAGGAGTGGTAGGTGAGAGATCAGAGGGGATTAACGCCGGGACACCACCGGGGGAGCCTGTTAGAAATTCAAAACCCATGTCCAGACCCACTGACAGCAACCGGCCGGTTTACTGAAAACCGCGGTGGTTTGTGTTTGAAGCTCCCTGTCTACTGCACAGAACGTAGTGGCCACTGCACTCTGGATTAATCCACCTTTTCTCCTGACCTCTGGATCTTGCTGGCTGGGAGAGGCTTCAACCAGGCCCTCAGGGACAGATGAGGCCCCACCATGCTGTGGCTCTCACTCCAGTGGAAGAGACAGACAATAAACAAATGAATGTAGAAATAAATAAAATAATTGCAAGTTGAGATTGCCCGCAGGTCAGCTGGGTGCCCCCACACACGCTTTATTTAAGTCTTACCCCTTCCTGAGGCCGCCCTCATCCCCCCACCCCACCCCTGCCTTCCCTTCTTGCTTCACTTTGCCCTCACCTCCAGGTGTCGAGCCTTAGATCTTTTTTTTTTTCTTCTTTTCTCCCCAGCTAGGATGTGAGGCATAGGATAACCATTTGCTAAATGGAAGGCTACTATGAATACAACTTTTTTTGAACAATGAAAGTACCCAGTAGCGATCAATATGTGAACCAGCTATTTGAATCCACTGCATTCCTACCCACGGAGAGAGCACCTGTGAGGAAAGAGGCTGATAGAAGCAACGCCTGAACTGAAAATGTTTCACCTGACCTTGCAGTGGGCGCGTCCCATCAGAGCTGGGAGCCCCCCGCGGCCACGCCACCGCCCAGAGCTGTGACCTTCCAAGAAGCCCTGGGCCAGGCTGCAGGTGAGTCATTGAGGACTCGATGTCCTTGTGGCCATCCTCCAGGTCACCTGTCTGGATTTTTATTTCTTTTAACCCGAGGGTTAAAGAGCCTGGCTTTTTACTGTCCCTTTTAGACATAAAAATGACCTAATCTCAGCCCCATTAGTATAAACCTCTCAGGTGAGTCTATACATTCAGAGTCATTCTACTCAAAAATAAAGCAAGACTTTGGGGGCAGAGAGGAGGGTGTAGGGTTGGGGGCTGGAGAACAACAAATACCATGTTTCCCCGAAAATAAGACCTAGATGGACAATCAGCTCTAATGCGTCTTTTGGAGCAAAAATTAATATAAGACCCAGTATTATATTATTTATTATATTATATTATATTATATTATATTATATTATATTATATTATATTATATTATATTATATTATATTATATTATATTATATTATATTATATTATATTATATTTATTATATAGGCCTGGTCTTAAAGTGAGACCGGGTCTTATATTAATGTTTGCTCCAAAAGACGCATTAGAGCTGGTTGTCCGGCGAGGTCTTATTCTCGGGGAAACAGGGTAAGATTCTAAAGCTCTGCGGAGGATGAAGGCAGTGAGAGGGGGCACGTGTGGAAACAAGGCCGAAAGCTTTCACGCTCCATCTCGGCCTGACGTAGGATGTCTATTTAACCATCAGGGCAGGACAGAGAAAGTCAGACTCATGCCTGCAAGAGACTCTGAGAAATGATAAAGGCAGCGCTTCAAATAGGGATTTTTAAATAAGTGCTGTTGGGGAAATTGGCTGGATGTCTATCCATTTGGAAATTGTAACAGGAGTCTTCCCTCTCCGACCTTGAACACATACAAATCACTTCCTCAATTCCATGTGGGTTCAAGGCCCAAACCTAAAAACAAACTCTGTGAGAATATTTGAAACAAGACAGGTGAAAAAAAACTAGTGCTATGGACACACACGGGCAAAAAGCACAAACAGGCAGTTCATCGAAGAAGAAATACAGTGGTCAGTACATGTGGGGAACCCGGCCATCATCGGGCCGTCTCTACCGTCAGACTGTGAAGATGCTGAAAAAGAGCTACAGCTACGGACGACATAGGAGTATAGCTAAGAATATTGCTCCCTGGCAAATGCATGTAACATGGCAACGAATAAGGGCTTCTTTACAAAAGTCATGTGCAGAAATGTGGACTTAAATACATAGAAAAAGGACTTCAGGGGGCGGCCGGTTAGCTCAGTTGGTCAGAGCGCGGTGCTCTTAACAACAAGGTTGTGGGTTCGATCCCCACATGGGCCACTGTGAGCTGCACCCTCCACAACTAGATTGAAACAACTACTTGACTTGGAGCTGATGGGTCCTGGAAAAACACACTTAAAATAAATAGAAGTTGAAGAATAAAATTAAATACAAAGAGAAATTTAAAAAAAAAAGAAAAGAAAAAGGACTCCGAGGACACTTACCAGACTTCTTAATTATGGTTACTTCAGGAAAAAGCTAGGATGTTCCTACTCACGATAATGTATTAATGCCTCCATCTCTTATAGGTGACCCTGTGTGGACTGGGCCCTCTGCACTGTTGAGGTATTTCATTAAACTGGTTGGAGCGTTTTAGAAGCTACATGTAGTGTTGACCCCACAGAATGCACCTGTGTGATTCTGTAAGTCCCATAGGTTCTAGGGGCAGATGACCCATTGAAGTCTATAACCCAGAATTTCCTATATGCTCTTGGCACCCAGACCTTTAACTAGCCTGTGGGTGTCTTTTGTTTAGGCCACTGGCTGTATTGAAAGGCGACTCAATCAGACAGGGCAGTGGTTTAGTCTGAAAGCAAGTGGTTTGCCACCTGGTGTTGGGTTCTCACACTTGAGCTGCCAGCGTGGCCCTAAGGGGCAAGTCTTAACCCTCTGTGTGCCTGGGGTCCCTCAGCGTGCAGTGGGGAGTCACGTCCACAGAGAGGACTTGCTACCACCTCTAAGACAGCACACCCTTCACATCCTGCCTCCTACCTTTCCTTCATAGGCGTACCTGACCTGTCTTAGGTGTTAGGTGTGTGGATGGTCACTGTGCCCCCCACCCTGTGGTAAGCTGTGGGGCAGGGGCTCTGCTGCTTTTCTTCCCCCAGTCAAACCCGGCCCCTTGGAGGCGCTTAGATTGAATACACTACATGACTAAAGGACAGCTTCACCCACCACCCCTGCAGATTAGGGAGCATCAGATTTACCAAACGGCCACTGCGCTGGGTCTGTGCTTTGTAGGCACTGCTGATAACAGGATGGGTGTTTGGGGCCTGGGTGACTGAGCTCCTGAGCCCACCGTCACTTCCCCTCTGGAGCTGGGCTCCTGTCATGAGCCCCAGGGCCTCGCAGTCCCTCCCCTTCCCTCTGCTTCCTCTAAAGGACGTATTCTCTGTCCTCATGATTTCAGCGACACCTCCTCTGGGAGGCTGTTGCACCCCCAGACTAGGCCAGGCCACCTTGTACCCACCCACATCACCCCTGTTTCTTCATAGTTTCACCTTTGTAGGTGTTGTTAGTTGTATAATTGTTTGCCAAGGTTTGGCTCTCACCAGCGACAGTGGATTTGGGCTTCTTTGAGCTTCCTGGCACCAGGTCTGGCATAGAGGAAGTGCTCCAAATTCTCATGGAACGAATGATGCAAAGAGACAACTGGGGCACAGACAGGGAGTCATATGGCGCAGGGACGTTGTGGACCTGGGTGACAGAGAAGGTGACATGTGTAACCCAACCCTGGTCTGAGAGGGGACCAGTTAGTCGGGGCTCCTCCCAAGCTGATGCCACAGAAATGTGTGGACACTGAACACACCACAGAGTGACCCTTTAAGGTCAGGGCTCCACTTGCCACGATCACAGAGGGCTCTGCAGACATTGGTTTTCATTCTCCCTCCCCCAAACCCAAGAGGTGAAGAATGTCAGTTCTGTTTCAGCTGTGAGGAAACTAGGCACGCAGGGGTTAGGTATCTTGCTAGTGACGTACGAAGATGGGATTTGAACTGAGAGCCGTGGGGTCTCCATGTCCCACACACCAAACAGCTCTAGGTGTGTGGGCCACGGCCTCAGTCCAGGTCACACTCGGCCTCTTGCTGGCTCTGACGTTGGCCAAGCCCCTGGCCTCCCTTCTAACTCCCCTGCGCCTCAGTTTCCTCATCTGTATCTGGGAATATTCATAGGAGCCCCTTCACAGGGCTGTCGTGAGGTTCAAGTGAGATCAAGCACAGAGAATGCCTAGGTCAGGCGCGGCCAGTACTTTGCCATCAGCACTCTCTCCTCCGTGCAGGGCCCACAACATGCCCAGTGGGCACCGAGGCAGGGGGTGTTTCCTTGCCGCTTCTTACTGGTTTGGATGACTGTATGTGCCACCTCCAGAAGGACTTCCCTTTCCGTAGGAGGCAGGACAGTGAGCTGGTTGGTACCAAGCCCTCGATACAAGAGGCCAGGTTCAGCTTCCGTGGCCTGGCTCTGGGGCCTTGGATGGTCAGTCCTTTTTGAACACGAAGTCCTTAACCGAGAAATAGGTGTAATCAGTGTTTCCATTTCATGAGGTTGTCAGGAAGGTTAAATGAAATCGGTGCTCAGAAATCAACAAACATCTGTGGCCTGGCATACAGTTCGCACCAGTGAAGGTCACTGCCACTGACCCTCCCTGGCTCCTCTGTTGTCTGGTTTAAGACCTTCCTCGTGGAACTTGGCACCAGAGCGCCCTGGCTTCCCCTGCTGCACCACCTCCCAGTACTTAGAAAGGCGGAAAGTATTCTCCCCTCTCCCCAACCCACATCAACAGGGAAAACTTTTGGGGTGCGGGATGGGTGGAGACTGAAAGTTCTGGAAGAATGCAGGACTTGCCACAGGCCCCTGGAAGCCCGGTCAGCGCCCTGCAGTGTCAGGTATTCACACATGGACACAGGCCACCCCCATCAGCCGGGCACTGGAAGCTAGCCCCCGCTTCCCCATGCCCATCTCTTCTCCCACCACGACCAGCCTTCTCAGAGGTGCAGAGGCAGACCCCTTGGTCTCCCCAGGACTTGCTGGGGTTCCTTTCAATTGTTCCAGAACCATCTATTTCCTTTCAGTCAAATAGAAGGAGATACTCCAGTCTGAAGGTGGGGTAGTGGCGGAAGGTGGGGGGATGGGAGGACCTGGTCAGAAACCGCTAGAGGCCTCCCCACAGTAGATGCAAAATAACAAACCATCCAGGTTTCTATTGTATTTATAACCCCTGAGCTTCCTTCTCCACTGCAGGGCACTCTGCTAACTGCTGTTACTAGTGGAACCTGAGCGGGACATTCTTATGGAGATCTGCTATTGTCCCGTTTACAAAGGGGGGAACTGGAGTTGTCCGGAGGCAGGGGGCTCTCCTCCATCCCCCCTTCTTTTCTTCTCTCTGTGGATGTTTAGAACAGTAGATCCTATATCCTCAAAGGTATCCCAAAACATAATTCTTTAAAAAAATTAACTAACCAGCTGTAAAAAATGGAAGTATTATATAACTGACATGCAGCATTATATTAGTTTCAGATTGTATAATATGATTCGATATATGTATATATTGTGAAATGATCACAAGAAGTCTAGTTAACATCCATCACCTTACATAGTTACGGAATTGTTTTTTCTTGTGATTAAAACATTTAAGATTTACTCCCTTAGTAACTTCCAAATATGCAATACCTTATTATTATGTATTATATTATTAACTATAGTTGCCATGCTATACATTACATCTCCATGACTTATTTCTTTGTATAACTGGAGGTTTGTACCTGTTGACTCCCTTCACACATTTCGCCCACCCACCCTACCCTCTGCCTCGGGCACCCACCAGTCTGCTTTCTGTGTGTATGAGCTTGGTTTGGGTATTTGTTTTGTTTTGTTTTAGATTCCACATATAAATTAGATCACATGGTATTTGTCTTTCTCTGTCTGACTTATTTCACTTAACATAATGCCCTCAAGGTCCATCCATGCTGTTACAAATGGCCAGATTTCATTCTTTTTATGGCTGAATAGTATTCCATGATATCTATTGATAGATATTCTAGATGTCACATTTTCTTTATCCATTCATCCATCAATGGACATTTCGGTTGTTTCCATATCTTGGCTATTATAAATAGTGCTGCAGTAAACATGGGGTGCATATATGTCAAAACGTAATTCTTAATTCATTTACTTACTTATTTATCCCTTCGTGTATCCATTTAATCGTGCAATAAATGAGCACCTGCGTGGTGGCTAGATTCCAAGGACACCAAAGGGCCGAGATTCTCAAAGTTTTGGTCTAAGGACCTCTTTACATTTTAAAAAATTACTTAAATTCTCAGAAAGCTTTGGTTATGAGGATTATCACTAGTTACTGTATCAGAAGTTACTGAGACAGTTAAAACATTATTTATTTGAAAGTAATAATAATACACCTATTACATAGTAACCTAAACATATTTTATGGAAAAAATAGCCATATTTTCCAAAACTTAAAAAAAAATAGTGAAAAGTGTTGTTGTTGTTTACGTTTTGCAATTCCCTTCAATGTCTGGCTTGATAGAAAGCACCTGGATTCTTCTATCTGCTTCTGCCATCAATCATCCTGCATCATGTAGCCTCTGGAAGATTCCACTGTACAGAGTGAAGGAGGCAATGACATGGTATGAAATAGCTGTGACCCAATACCTGACACAGGTACATGAAATACATATACAAGAATATATGGAAAGGTAAAGTCCACTTCCAGCCACAATGAAGCAACTAACTATACCTGGCCTAGCCTTACTGCTGTAAACAACCAGAAAACTGAATAAAATACCCAAAACGCCTATTTTCAGACACTGGACAAGCGCGTCACAGGGCTGTGGTTCCAGAGAGAAAGGCAGTGATGTGTGAGCTCAGCGATCTCCCGGCTTTCCTCCTAGGGCATCTTTCCAGCCTGCAGTACTAGCAGCAGTTTGGAGGAGCTGAGAAGGAAACCCGAGTGGCTCCAGGGGTGTGTGCCCTCCACAGTCACACAGGGGCTCGAGCTTAGAAGGGCCTGGTACGTGGGTCAGTACTCTGTGGTCACTATGCTGAAATTCTTGACTTTTGAACAAGGGCCTGGATTCTCTCCTTTTGCATGGGACCTGGCAAATTCTGTAGGCAGACCTGGGAAGCAGAGATTGGAGTTCAAGGAGACTGAGCTGGAAAGAACTTGAGAAATCGGAGAGGAGGGAGCAACTCACATGAAGAGTTCCCGAAATCTCAGGGATGCCTCCTGAATCTTTGCTTGGATGTTGTGATGGTGAATATCATGTCAACTTGACAGGGCCACCAGGTGCTCAGACATTTGGTCAAACATGATTCTGGGTGTGTCTGTGAAGGCATTTCTGGATGAGATTAGCATTTGAATTTGTAGACTGAGTAAAACAGATGGCCCTCCCGACTGGGGTGGTTCTTATGCAATCAGCTGAAGACCTGAATGGAGCAGGAGGCGAAGTAAGAAGCGACCCCTCCTGCCTGACTGAGGAGCTGGGACGCTGGTCCCTTCCAGCCTTCAGACTTAGAACTGGAACATGGGCTCTTCTTGGGTCACGAGCCCGCTGGCTTTCGGACTGGAATGTGTACCATCGGCTCTCCTGGGCCTCCAGTTTGCTGCCTACAGATCCCGGGGCTTGTCAGCCTCCATAATTGTGTGAGCCAATTCACATCTGCATCTATAGCCATAGACTATCTCCCGCTGGTTCTATTTTGGGTGCCCCCTGACTAACACAGACGTGAAGCTGCACGTGTGCAGTGTGAATGTGCGTGGGGCAGGCAGGAAACAACCACCAGGAGAGCTGTGAGCCGAAAACTCCCAGAGATCACACACAAGGCTGGGTCTGAGGCAGTGCAACAAGGTGGAGAGAAAAGCCATGCAGATGGGAAAAGCAGAGGGGAGGGGAAGCTGTGCAGAGAAGCCTAAGCAATCTACTAGGAACTAGTAGAACTAATAAGTGAATTTAGCAAGGCCTCGGGAATACAAGGTCAACATAAAAGTGTTTTTAAAAAGTACCTGTATCTTTATACACTAGCAACAAACAATAAAAAATGGGAATAAAACAACCACAACAATAACATTTTTGATAGCCATAACCATTTGCAATAACATCCAACAATTTGGAAAACTTAGACTTAACAAAATATGTGAATGACCTGTCTATAGAAAACTACCAACTAACGCTGAGAGAAATAAAAGGAGACACAAACAAATGGAAAGACAAGCCATGCGTGCGATGCAGAAGACTCAGGTCTACCAAAATAACAGTCCTCCTCAGACTGAACAACAGATCCAAGGCCACCCTATCAACACCCAGTGGGTTGTTTTTGGTAAAAACCGATAATCTGATTCTAAAATGTATGTGAAGATGCAAAGGACCTAGATTAGCCAAAACAATTTTAAAGAACAACCGAGTTTAAAGAACACGATGTGATTTCAAGACTAACAAACAAGGCAGTCTGTTATTGGCATAGGATGGGCATGTAGATCAATGGAACAATATACAGAATCCAGAAATAGATCCACAAATATGTGGTCAATTGATTTGCAACACAGATGTCAAGGTACTTCAATGAGGAAAAGGTAGTCTTTTCAACAAATTGTAATAGAATGAGTAGATATCTATATACAAAGGAATAAATCTAAACCACATACAAAAATGAATGTAAAGTGATCACAGAAGTAAAAATAAGAGCTAAAACTGTAAAATTTCTAGAGGAAAACATAGGAAAAATTTCATGATCTGAAGTTAGTCAAAGATTTCTTAAGTTGTACACAAAAAGCACAAACTATGAAAGAAAAATAAGTTGGACTTCATCAAAATTTAAAACTTTTGCTATTCAAAAGGTTTCACTAAGAAAATCAATAGGTGACTAAAGATTTACGTCCAGAATAAAGAACTCCTGCAACTCAATAATAAGACAAAAAAACCCAGTTAAAAAATAAGCAAAGATTTGAACAGACACTTCACGAAAGAAGGCATAAGCACTCAACATCATTAGGGAAATGTGAATTAAAACCATAATGAGAGAGACACCATTATGCACCCACTAGAACGACAACATTAAGTGTTGGTGAGGGTGTAGAACAAAGAAACTCTCATACATTGCTAGCAAAATAGTGTAGCCACATTGGAAAACTGGCAGGTTCTTTTGGGGGGGGGGTTGTTTGTTTATAAAGTTTAACGTGCCTTTATAACCCAACATTACCAGTCCTAGGTATTTAAGGAAGAGGAATTAAAAAAATATATCCACACTACGACTTGTATATGAATGTACAAATGGTTTTATTTCTAATAGCCCTGCAATGGACTGAATGTTTATGTGTCCCCCAATTTCTGTATTGAAACCTAATCCCCACTGTGATGGTATTTGGAGGAGGGGCCTTTGGGAGGAGATTACATCCTAGGGTGGGGCCCTCATGAATGGAATTAGTGCCCTTATAAAAGAGACCCCACAGAGCCTCCTCACCCCTTCTGTCATGTCTATGAAGCAGGAATTAAAACCTCAATAGACATTGAATTCGTTTGACCTGGGACTTGAACTTTCACTTCCCAGCCTCCAGAACTATGAGAAATAAATGTTTTGTGGTTCATAAGCCATCCAGTCTACGGCATCTTGGTATTTTGTTATAGCAGCCAGAGCTGTCTTAAGACAAGCCCCAAATTGGGAATAACCTGAATGTCAGTCAACGAGCAGGTGAATGAATAAACGAATGGTAGTGTATACGCACAATGGAATATTACTCGGCCATGCCAGGAAGCAAACAGGGGCATGCCAACAATATAGATAACCTCAAAAACATTATGTTGAGCAAAGGAAGCCAGACATCAAAGTGCACACATCTACATGTGTTTTATTTCTATGACACTTGAGGACCATTTAAAAGAAACCCTGCTGGTAGAAGCAGATTGATGGCTGCCTGGGACTGGAGATGGGGGCCACTGACGCAAAGGGGATGGAGGGGACTACCAGGGGTGATGGAAATATTCTGTATCTTGATTGTGGCAGTGGTTACATGGGTGTATACATTTGCCAAACTCAAACTGTACACTTAAACAGTACATCTGATGGTATGTAAATTAGACCTCCATAAAGTTGATTTGAAAATGTTAAGAAAAAATATACATGGTAAGAACTAATTTTGTAGAAACCCTGTGATTCCCATCCTGATGACGGTGCGGGACCGCAGAGGAAAGGACAGGTTCAGATACCTTGCACCTGACTGAGCGCTGCTTCAGCCTCACTTCAAGCTGGGCTGCCTCGCCCTGCCCTGAGCTGCCTCCTGCAAAAGCTGCAGAAGCCCTAGGCCAGGCTGCAGGTGAGTCACCAGCACTCTATGCCCTTCTGGCCATCCTCCAGGTCACCCGGAGGGATTTTAATTAACCGATCAACCTCGAAGCTGTAGACATTTTGGACCAGATAAGTCGCTGTCCTGGGGGGGCTCTCCTAGGCACTGTCAGATATTCAGTAGCATCCTTGGCCCTTACCCACAGATGCCAGGAGCATCCTCCCCAGAGCTGTGACAACCAGAAACATCTCCAGATATTGTCACATGTCCCCTGGGGGACAAAAATCACCTCCTGTTGAGAGCCACTGCTTTAATGGAGAGCTCTGCCTCAGGCCTGGCTTTTTCCGGTGTCTCCTAAACCTAAAAGAGACCTAATCTCAGACCTATTAGTAAAAAGGTATCAGATCTTTATATTTACATCCTGAGTAATTCCACTCAAAACCAAAGCAAGATTGTGTGTGTGTGTGTGTGTGTGTGTGTGTGTGTGTGTGTGTGTGTGTCAGGGAGTGGGGGGTGATTCTAAGACTTTTCTGGAAGACGAATCAGGGAGATGAGGCAGATATGGAAACAACGGTGAAAGCTAGAACAATCAGAGCACAGTTTGGCACTGGCTTAGGAAGAGATGATGAAAGAAAACAGATCAGAGGGCGGAAAAACACACAAGTACAGGTATATATAGAGGTCAACTTCTATGATTAAAAGTGGCGTTTCAGTCTGTGAAGGTAATTGGCTAGCATCTCTTCATTTGGGAAAAATTAAAATTAGGTCTGTCTACCCTCCATTCCCATCGATCCCTCTCTGCCCCAATACCAGCAGCATTAAAAAGATCTGAATATTAACAAAAACTTATGAAGTTAAGTTTTAAAAATATTGAAGACAAGATAACTTGATAGAAAACAATGAGCAAGTACCACAAATGGGAAGAAGTCACACAAGTGACCAATACATTTTTGAAAAGATGCAAATCAAATGTACCTTTTGAGCTACCTGATTGGCAGAAGTTAAGGGATGGTAAAATAACCTCTCCGCACATTGTAATCGTGAGATCGGCACTTTATCCACTCTGCGGATGGGAGCGTGAAGTGAGACATTTCTTCTATGACATCTGAGATGGTGCTTCTCTATCCCAGGGTCTGATGCCCAAATTCCACTTCCAGGTATCACACCTAGAAAAGGTAAGTCTGCATCTGTGGCCACACGCTGGCAGTCCCCAGGCCCTAAACAGCCTGAGCTGGGTTTTGTTCCTGCCACAGGCCGTTTTAAAAGCCACTTGACTCAATTTGTTAGGGTGTGTGTTTGATCTTCAATAGACAGGTTAGCATTGAGTGTCCTCAGTTACCCATTTCTGTCCTAATTTACCTGGCCTGACCCTGAAGGGCAAGTTACTAAACCGCTGTGTTCCTGGGTTCCCGCAAATACAAAATGGAAATAGGAGTATTTCCCACCTCGTGGGGTTCCTAGGATGATTAAATGAGATAATACACGCAAAGGGCTTAGAACACAAGGAAGAATCAATCGATGCATGTTAGCTTGCATGCATATGAAAAAGGCCAATAAAAGGGAAAAAAGCTGAATGTGGCAGCTATCCTAAACTCCTAAACATTAGTTCAACTTAAAAGCAGCAAGAAAAGACCAAAAAAGAAAGGAAGAAGGAAAGCAAGAAGTGAACCTATATACCTCAGTGTAGAGATGTCCCCACTCTGTTGCTAAGTGCAGAAGGCAAAGTACATGATGACCCCGCCATTATTAAAATTCATTATGTTTAATAGAGACTTAATGTGACATTTGTGATATCTTCTGTATCATGTGTAATATATATTTTGACTAGAAAAAGTGTGAAATTGTATTTCTGTGTTTTAATGGTGTTTTATCTCTGTGAATGGGAAAATTGGGGACTTTCTATTTTGTTTTCTTTGGTGCTTGCATTTTAAGCAAACTCACTGTTCGAGTCTCTGCTCTACAACCATCTCCTTGACCTGGCCACCTCCTTGAAATACCCGTCTCCCCACCACTCCCCAGCCTTGCCCTTCCTCCGAGTGCTGACGCTATAGTTCCATGAATACGGTGTTTATTGGGTCTCCAAAGGCCCCTGGCTCCTCAAGTTCAGGGACTTGGCCTGTCCTCCACTGTCCCCTGGCACATGGGAGGCCCTGGGAAGCAGCCTGCTGAGTGCATGAAGAAACGGATGACCTGGTGAGACTATCAGAGAGGAACAAGACTTTCTTTTCTAAACATCTACGCTGGGTCAAATAGTCTGTAGCTAATAGGACCAGTGTGTTGGGTGAATGAATGAGTCTCGGCTGCCATTTCCTCAGGTGATGACGCTCCTACCAGGAGACAAGCTCCCCAGGCCCCTCCAGACCCTCCCGGCCTTGATTTTAACTTAGTGTTGCCTTGCATTCTCTGTTCCAAAGTCTGCTCTTCAGCTCATGGCTGAGTCAGCGCCTCCCCAGCCAGTTATGGGCTTACACAGCCCCACAGCACCCTGGCTTCTGTTCTGGCATTTTCCTCAGCACTTCTTTCTTCCCTCCTTCCTCTCTCCTCCCTCCCTCCTTTTCCCCCTCTTTTCCTTCCTTCCTTCTTCCCTCCCCCCTCCCTTCCTTAATCCTGCTGTAATAGTTTACTTAATGCCAGTATACATTTCATGAGTTTGGGGATTTTGTCAGATTTGTCAATATTCTGTATCCCCAGACACACAACAGAGCCTGGCACATAGTAGGCCCCCAAAACCATCGTTGAGTGGACGACTGCCTCCCCTTCTAGACTACAAGTTGCAAGAGGACAGATTGCCTACCTGCTGACAGCCTAGCAGAGACACTGGTGACTATTAGTTGAACGAATGAAGGAAAGAATGAAAGAATGAATGCCTTCCAGCTCCTCTCGCTCCGCTGATTAACCTGACCCTGGGGGTGTGGGTGTGTGTGGGTAGGTTGGTCAGCCTGAGTAGCAGGTTTTAGCTGTGAACAGACCGAGCAGCCTGTGCTCTGAGGGAAGGTAAAACGCTCAATGAGAGTAATGGTAATATGAGGGAACATTTTTATTACCAGCTGTTGTTTTAAACAGGCTACACACGTAATCTCATTGAACCTTCAACCCCATGTGATAGGCACAGCGATCTCCATTTTGCAGATGCAAACACTGAGGCACTTGAGAACTGAAATAGTTTGCTTCAGGTATGCAGAGTCAGGATTTGGAAATCACCTGGCTCCCAAGCCTGTGGTCTTACCCGGAGTAAAAATGAGGGTGTGGCGAATTCCAGGAAATGTAGACACCACCAGCCTTCTAGCTTCCTGGGTGAGTGACCATCCTAGATACAATAGGATATTTAAGTCATTTGGGCCCCTGTTTTCCACTGTTCGGTACGTCAGGGGAAATGTGTGCCCTTTTACACTTATAAAATAGCCCCTCAAGCAGAAAAAAAATTCTAAAAGTTCTACAATCAAAAAACATGGCCATCTACAAAGCCCCTCTTGTCCAGTTGTTCACATGCCATTCTCAGCTCTCACCAGCCCACCTGGTAGGGGACACAGAGGGGCTTGGGACAGCCAGCTGATTGGAAATAACTGCTTCCATTATATGATAACACAGTCATAAAACAAACAACCGCCGCCTGTCTTCATTTAAGATGTTGATGTTTTGTTCATCAAGGATGTGTGTGTGTGTGTGTGTGTGTGTGTGTGTTCATTTTAATTTTTTGAAGTTCGTGCATTAAAATGATTGTCTTGATTACCAAGGTTTTAGGTGTCTCCTTAAATTTCGCTCCCTCACCCTAGTTCAGCTCTGGCCATTATCCTCCCGTAACTGGCCTTGTAAGGAACTGACTTGCCCTTCTTTTGGGGGTCATCCAGAGTCACATGGGCAGCTGGTCCAGGTGAGGGGAAATTGTGATTTCTGCCTTGTCCTGGGGGTTGTGGCCCAAAAGAAGAAACGGGTGACTTGCTTGTTTGGATGGGCTGAGCTGGGGAAGACTTGATTTCTGGTAATCACCTCTTTGGGGGCCTCAGCGTTTTCCTGAATGTAACTGAAATTTGTATTTATAATCTAATCCTCTGGGTGGGGGAGGACCCATGGACAGGAAGAATCAAACTCTTTTTAAAAAAACCATGTTTCACTTAAGATAAACTCCCTTGCCTCCTCTTCCCCTTACCCCCAAATTCATATGAATTATAGCATTTTTAACAAAGTGTATACATGAAGGAAAAACTGTTTCTTTAAGACAACGTGAAATCAAAGTCTGAATAAGTGGTTTTGAGTAGGGTAAATAAATGGTTGTTTAAAAGGCCAATGTGTGATAAGATTAAAGAACATCCTTTCAATATAAAAAGGCTTTTCATGACGTAGATCACAGAGAGGAATAGAGGCATCGCATAACGTATGCTCTTAAATGACGGTTTGGGAACTTGCCAATTTGGTTCAGTCTACACAGTCTGAGAGTCTTGCATGTGAACAAGGGCAGAAATAATTCACACTTATTGCCCGTGGGTCTCAAACTTCAGCAGCTGCCAGAATCACCTGGTCAAGGCACAGGTACTCACTCGCCCTATTCACAGAGTTCTAGGTTCTGTGGGTCCAGGGTGGGGCTTCAGAACTGGAAGTTCTAACACCTTCCCAGGTAATGCGCTGCCCTGGTCCTGACTTCACTTTGCAAATCAAGGCTTTGTGATATGTCCGAGATTCTAATGGATAACAGCTTCTCAACTGACAAATAAATGAAGTTGGACTTGGTTGCAGTAGTAGAACATAAAAACTTGCCCCTAAAAGGATAAATGAGGGCAGGCTAGTGTTCTGAATCTTCTTTAAGCATGCCTACGCTTCTTAGGGAAAAGGAATGGTACAAAAACATTTCCAACTCTTAGTTTTCGAGGCTAAAGATTTTGTTCAGGTGAAAAATATATATATACATATATATACATGTACATAGGTCTTTCACATTTTTGGGTTGGTGTGCCTATCTTTGGAAACTAGTATTTTATGGTATAGAGTGGATCTAAAGAATGATATTTTTTCTTTGTTTTAGGCTCTGGTTTTAATGTGGGTGTTGATTGTTGCTGGCCAGGGTTTCCCTCTGGATCCCTGGGTTGCCATGGTGCCATTTTGGCTTTTTAAAATGTTGTTGTTGTTGTTGGGCTGCTGGCCTCACTGAAATGAGTCCTTACATGCAGAACTCAGGAGTTTGGCACCAGATCCAGAGACGTCCACGTTCGTGAGCCACGTGAGGAAGATGAGGGAGGTTAGCTGGAGATTCTGCAGCCCCACTCGGAGGACTTCAAATTGTGGGCAAAGGCGAAAGGCCACCCACGACAGCTGTGGGGCTGGGGAGCTGAGGGGTCTTGGAAAGGGGTCTCGAATAGCTGCCCTGTAGACACCGCTAGTGGGAGTTGTCTAGAGTACGGGGACCCCGGGAAGGTTGAAACCTTGCCCAAGTGCCAATTTTTCATAGTTACATATTGTGACAGTCCAAGGTCCTCCAGTTCCTGAGGTCAATACATTTGGGCATTAACAAGGGTTACTGCATTTTTAAAAATTACAACAGTATGATACAATCACAGCAGCAACAAAGACCAGAAACGCATAACAACAACAAAATTCCTTTCTGGACTACATTTTGAAATAAAAGCAGGATGTTAACAGTGATGAGTGTGCTCATTTAAACAAATAATTAAAACAAGACACTTAATTGCAACTCCCCCCAAAGGAAACAAAACCCCAGCCATAAGGAAGTAAAAAGTCAGCTTTCTCTCCATACCCTTCCCCCACCTCTCCATCCTATTGCTTGGGTGTAGCTACCCCCGAAAATGTGGCCTGCGTCATTTTAGCTATTCCTTTAGTAGGACCAAAAAACAGCATGTGTTAGTCTTAGAACAGAAGAATATTAATGATCAAAATCCAAGTTACACCTTCAACTAAGCTAAGTTTCCCAATTTCTGCTCCAAGTTCAGAGTGGATGTTTAAATCCCTTTACACCAAGCTGCCATCACTTTTTATTTCGTAACATATAAAAAAACGTCCATTTCTCTCCATGGATGGTTCTATCATAAACGTCTTTTGGTGCATTTTAGAAACTGTGCCTTTGAAAGGACGACCGGGGACAGAGAAACTGGTGGAGTTTACCAGTAGGTGGGGTTGAAACCCGCAGTTTTCCCTGCCATTTCTTTCTCTGTCCTCCTAGGCATAGGTAAAGGAATCTTGGGTAAATTTTCAACTCATCTCCCCAGGAGAAAAGAAAGTAAAAAAAAAACTTTTGGCGTTGCCTAGGAAGTTTTTATGTGAAAACCATCGAGGACCCAGGTAATGAGGAAGAGCTTCTGTACAAATCTAATTTCTTCTGCCCACCGGGGTGATCACCGTGAGTCTCATCACGTGATAGTTTAGTCAATAAACAGTATTTATTTCTGTGTTTACGGTCTTCCTTAAGAAGACTGTAGTTTACTGGGCTCTCAGCTATTTTTTTCTTTTTTGTAACCAAGGCACTTTGCCTCTTTTCTTAAGGCAAATAGCACAGATACCCAAGGTGCAAAGAAGTCTCTTTGCCTGTACCCACCTCCTTCTCCTGCAGGAGTTCGCGGCCCCTGGTTCAGTTTTACCTGGAAACCTGCGAGGTGCCTCAAGTGAGATCAAAGCTAGAAATGGCAGCTGAGAATTCATGGAAATGTTAATAGGTCTGGCTTTGGAGACAAAATAAATTTTAAAATGTCCTTTCTCAGCAAGACGTATCCGGACATTTAAAATAATTTCGTGATGGAAGAAGCCCTAGTACTGCCTGTCATATAGTACACGGGGAAGGATCATTCAAAACGCTGGGATGACCCCTTTCAGTCGGCGAGTTTATAGTTTCCCAGAGGAGGAGGGCAGGGGAGGAGTAACAGAACCTTTCAGGTGTGTCCTCCAATCGCCATAGCCCGTTTTGCCTGCGAATTGCCCCCCTCCCCCTTCCGTTAATTAAATAAACGCTCAGAGCACTTTACAGCACCGGACTCGGCCCTTGGGCAGCTCTTCCTTGGTATCTTCCATTCTTAAAATCCTCAACTCACTGAAGGTTGAAGAGCGGACGACATGAATTTCCAGTTCCTAGGGGTGAGAAGAGAGGTGTTGGGTGGAGGGCTCATGGGACTCCGCAGGGAGGAGAGGCGTCTGGGAGGCCAGGCAGCAAGGGTCAGGATGCCCGCCTGTGGGATGGGTGCCGCTGGAGCGTGCAGGGTGGCTCCTGCACGCTGCGCTCTTCTGGCGTAGGAAGCCGAGTCGGCGCCGCCCGGCGCTGGGCCATAGTGGGCCTCCTCCTCTCCTGGCGGCGACCAGCTAAATGCTTTCAGGCCGTCAGGCTTAGGTGGCCTGGAGGTGTCTGGTGTTCTAGGACCGCGAGCTGAGAAGGCCGCTGGGGACACTGGGCTCGCGCTTTCGTCCTCCCGCCTGCGCTCGGAGCGGTTAGGCTGAACACGAATGGCCCGGGAATGTTAGTGGAGAAGTGACAAGCACTCTGCCGTGGAACTTGGCCTCTGGAGGGCGGGGGTCCCCCGGGACAGGGGAGGCGAGAGCCAGGCTTGTCGCTAACAGATCCCCGAGAGCCGCTAGGGAGGTGGCCTCGAATAGCAGGCAAGTTTGTGGCTTTGAGGTGGTTGGACAACTAAAAATTCACCTTCGCCTGGTGAGAAATGGGGCGATGGTTGTCAAGTTAGAGACTACGCTCACGACCCCTACTCTTGGCCAGCGCACTGGCAGTGAGCGCCGGGACTAGACCTGGGACGGCGGGATCTGGGCCCTCTCCGGAAGCTTGGGTCCTACAGGCCGCCTCAGCTCTGAGCCTTGCTTTGTCCATTCGGACAAAGCAGATGTTTGCGCGGAAGAGCTATACACTGCAAAGCCCCCTCAAGAACACAGTTTGGCGCGGCGCGCTTAGAAAGAAGCAGTGAATGGAGTTGCTTTGGACTTGGGGAATCTATGGGTGTGAGCGGCACTTGGCACGCCCTTAGAACAATTATTTTTATACTATTGCTATTTTGGAGTGGCTGTGAACGGATGCTTATGGCACCGCAAGGTGTGCACCTTAGTGAGTTTAGACAGTTCGGGTGCTCTTTGATGCCAAGTGTCTGTTCAGTGGGTGCTCTAGAGGGTAGGGCGCATGAATGCGCCCTCCTGCCGGATTGCTGCAGGCCTTGGCTTTTCGGCTTTACCTAACCGGGCCTCACCACTGACTGCGGTCCCTGCCGGAGGTCATGCTGTTCCCGAAGGGTGGGCCCCCTTGCACGCGGCGCGGCGTCCGCTCGGGCGCTCGGTGGCTCCCACCTGCCGTTCCCGCTCCCCTTCCCAGGGAAGAGGGGTCGCAGGCCACCCTCAATCCAGCTGTACCCGCCCTGCCGCCTTTCTCAGTTAGCGGTGGTGGTGTGGGTGGCCGAGGACCCCTGCCTGGGGTCCCGAGCTCTGTTTCCAGAGGCACCCGCCGGCGCCTTGTAGGAGGTGACGCACAGTCTGGGCGCTGCTGTCCTTGCAGACGCCTCGTCGCCTCCTGTCTTGGGTTTCTTGGGCCATCCGAGCAGTTGGAGGCCTGGGTCCAGCGCTTCAAGCGTGTGTGTGAGTGCAGGCTCCCTAGGGGGCGACAGAGGGGAGCCGCTGACAACCCACCACTCTGAGATCTTTAATTATGCGAGGCGGCCAGCGAGGCTTGCCCAGGGGATCCCCACACGTTGTTACTGTTAAGCGGCGGCGAAGTCCGGGAGGTGCGGGAGGGGGGGCACCCTCCCGGGGGCGGTGGCTGCCTACCGGCGCCGCTACGTAGTCTCGGGTCTTCGTGCGGCGAGGGGCGGGGTCCTGGAGGGAGGTCTGTCTTGGGTGCCCAACACCCCGCTCCCTAGCTCGCGGCTGAGAAAATAGTTGAGCTCAAGGAAGGTTTGAGGCTTCCGGCACCCTGACCCGAGCGCGCGTGCCGGCGTTCCCGCCCAGAAGCCGAGGGTGTGAGTGTTTGGGCAGGGTCATTCTAGCCGGGAATGCCGAGGACTTGTTTGAGCCGCCTTCTACATCTAGGGCGCGAAAATTCCGATCTAGCTTGAGCGCGTGCCCCTTGGAGAGGGAACAGCGCCGGGTTCCAGGGAGCTGCCTTAGGAATGAATGGTCTTTGCCAAGCGGTTCCTAAACCGCTGCCCCCCTAGGGCTCCCGGAACCGAGGTGCTCAGACCCTCATTGCCTCTGCCATAGACGCCCCCCCTGGCCGGGAGCAATCCGGCCTTCGGCGATCGCTGCTGAGAGAGGGAAAGACAGTCGGTCTGGGTTGGGGGGTTGGCACCTTTCTGCTCAGCTCTGACCCCAACCTGCCCGGGGTAAAGTTGACCACCCAGGCTAGAAAACTTGTTCACGCTGCACCCTAGGCCGGTCTTGGAGTTAAACCCGGGGTTAAAAAGCCCAGCATGGAGGAGGCCCCCGAGTCTCTGATCTGGATGTCTGGGGCACCCGAAGGAGGTGCCGCAGCCTCCCTGTCAGGAGTGCCTGGGACCCCAACCTTCCATGCCCTGGGCGCCACCGTGCCTGCCTGGCCCGTGTGCTATTTCTGTATTGCGCGGGTACCCCTTGGCCCCACCTCCAATACCAGGAACCCTGCTTCTACGGTTTTTTTTTTTGTTTTACTCCCAGACTCCCATGTTTTGGGAGCGAGGTGTCAGGGGTCATGTGTGCGTTGTCCTTTTTACTTGAGTGCAAAGCCCCGCAAACATGGCCCCAAAAGCCCCCAGTGGTTTCATTTCTAGGTTTTGTTCTCACACCTGGTCGGAATGATCACCTCAGATGTGTCTACTCTAGGGTGAGGGGGGAACGTTTAGTTTGGAGGACGCCTATTTTTATTTTAGTTATTTAGTTTAGGCCCATTTGGGTCTAAAGAAATGCTAAATATCAGACAATCCCGAGGAGGAGCGGGAAGGCGGTGGATGCAATCATTCTGTGGATGGGGTGTGGGGGGTAGTGTCCACTCCAGACCGACACTGGACTGATAGAAATTGATTATTGCGAAATCGGATTCGGCATCAAATCCCAATAATCCACTTCTCCGATCCCCTCAGAATGTTTAGCTCCCGCAGCCAGTTGGGATGTCCCAACAAAATTCGCCCTTGAAAATTACCGACTTTACCCTTGGAGTGAAAAGAGTCAATTACAACAATTAGGCCAAAGGATTTCGTTTCTTTAAAAATTTTTTTTAATATTGCGTGTTGCTTTCAAGTTCGGGTGGCAAATATATATTGAGGGGAGAAGCAGCGTTTGTATGGAAGGCAGTTTCGTTTTCCGCCTTCATCTGCGGAACGGGGGTGCTCACCTCTCCAGCTGGAGCCCCTCAGGCCCCTCCCTTTCTCCCCACCCCGTCCCTCCCCTCGGCGGTGGCGCTTGGGTTGTGCTCGGCCCCGCACCTTTTTCTCGAGTGAGTTGAGGCTTCCGAGTGTCTGGTCTGTCCGAGGCTGCTGCCGGTCCGACGCTGGGCAGGGCAGGGCTGGGCTGGGCTGGGCTGGGCGAGGGCGAGCGGGTACCCCCGGGCCGCAGCCAGCTGCTGAGATGCAGCTTCGGGCGATGGCGGCGAGTCTCCGCTGTCCCAGACTTAGGGGCCAGTGGAGCCCCGGCGCGCTTGGGGCTGACTCCCCTGAAGGCCTTTCTCCCCGTTCTCGGAGGTACTGAACCGCCCTGTGCCCACAAAGCGGGACTGGAGGGGAACGTCTCTCGGATGGGTTGGGCTCCAGCAGCAGGATTACAGTTTACACTTTGTCTCGGTGTAGCGGGTGGCGGGGGGAAGTTTTAGGAGATAAGAGGACCCCAGCTGTTGAGACACCTCGAACGCGGGGTCTCTAACTCCTCGTGACAACGTCTTTTGGAGGATGAGGGAAGGCGCTTTAGGCGAAAGAGGAGGGCTCTTAGATATTTGGATCCGGGTCTTCACATCGGCCAATCTCTGGCATGTGCGTGGTGGGGGTCTGATGGAAGGTGCGACGGGGGACCCTGGCCTCGCTGGCCTGAGGCTGTTCGGGAGGTGCGGCCCACTCCTTTTCTGGCCCCCCGCGTCGTAGTCTCCGCACCGCGCGCCCGACTGGGGTGCGGGGCGGAGCTAAGCTGGGACTGGCTGGGGGCCGCCCCGCCCGGCGCCGGGGCCTTCGCGCCGGCCCCCGGGGAGGAGTTATGATAATTTCCTTCTCATTAAGGCGCCCGGGTCCCCCGGCTATCGCCCGGACACACAGTGCGGGCGCGGCTTCCCGGGTCCTTGGCAGCGGCCTTTACACCGGCGGCACCAGCACCTACGCTCGCAGAGCCGCGGATGCGTCTCCAGTGACCGGTTCAGCGAGGCCCGCGCGCGGCGGGGGCGGCGGCAGACACCTGGCCACCGTGACCCCAATTTTGGATTTACCGCTCGGGGGGTGGGGGGAGCTTGGATTTAACTGGCGACTGTTTTGGGGGACGCAGGACGCCATGTTGTGGAAAATAACCGATAATGTCAAGTATGAAGAGGACTGCGAGGTGAGCTGGGCGCGGGCACAGCCCGGCCCCGCCCGAGTACAGTCCAGGAGGCGGGGGCCGCTGGACCGAGGTCGGGGGCGAGGGCGCAGGAGCAGCAAGCAGGCACCCGCCGCTGCCCTTCAATGGGACGGGGTCCACTTTTCCGGACACCCCCTAGTCCGTTTCTCCGGGGCCCCCTTACTGAGTCAGGCCTTTTCCAAAAGATCCAGCCTCGGGAACGGGGCCTGGAAAGAGAATGGCAGATCCCACACACCGAACTTACCGGTCTGTTTCATGCGAAGCAAAACAGCCCTTCTGCGGGTTTTCTCGGAAGAGCGCCGGGTCTACAACCCTTCCTTAGACGTGGCTTTTACGCACGAAATCTCCGTCCAAAGGGGTCAGACGAGGAGACCTGCCGGCAACAGCTTTTGCGGAGTCTCCTCCTAGGCGGGCTTGTCATCTGCCCCGCTACCTTCTTAGGGAAAGAAGAAAACAACATAAGTTTGGCTTTCAAGAGAAGTGGGGGCTGGGGATTGTTGATGGGGGGGGGGCCCGCTGAGGCCTGATGGGGCCGTAAGCGCTCGGAGTGCTCTAGCCTGTCCGACAGGTTGAGCTAGAGTTTCGGAGAGTGGGAGGGAGGGAGGCGGCGAGCGGGAAGAGGAAGACGCAGGCGGCGGGAGGCGTGCGCCGGGGCTCTGGGACGGGGGAGCCTGGGCTGGTGGCCCACAGGAGCGCACCGCGCCCCCGGGACCTCGAGGGGCTGCCCCAGTTTGCAGGTCCGTACTCTAACGCTAGGGGGCGACGGTGCCATGTTTCTCCTGGTTCTTCACTACCCTGTGACCCCAAGAGCACGCGGAGACACGTCCTTAAGGAATTAAGTCGGACAGCCGTGGGGCGAGGGGACGTGCGCAGGATAGGTTGCTCAATGTTCGGGGTCCTTAATTCTTCTGTGCCCCGATTGGTAGGGACACTGACCGTGGCCGGGAATGGCGGTCTTACTTCCTATCCTCACTTGGTCCGGACATGCTACCAGGGAGTGCCGCTCCGGCTCCGGCGCGTTCCTTCTCGAGTTCCTCCACGGCGCTGGGTGGCAGGCCCTGTTGGGGAGTGTCACTTGCCGGGAGGTCTTTGTCCTGAAGGCGTGGAAGGAAGATTCCCTGGGGCGGGGGAGATGCGCACTTCCCGCGCTGCGCGCTTTATCTGCGCCCGCCGCTTCCCCATCTTCTTTTGCTTGGTGACGCCAACATGTGCGGGCTGGTGAGCGAGAGCGAGAGCGCTCTGCACCGCGTGCCGACTTCCTCCCGGGGCCCGGGGCCCAACTTCTCCTGGCCCAAGGCCTGGAGCACTGACTTGGCATCTCAGAGCGCCTGGGGCGTCCGAGTGCCCAGACCTTCGCCGTCGGGCTTTGAGGGCGCGCCCCCCCAGGTCTTTCATCAGTCTCCCTTTCCTCTGCAGATTCGCGGTTTACAACGAAATTCCCAGGGCACATTGCTTCTGGGTGCCCTCCGGCCCGAGGGCAGGCCCCGAGCGTCGGGTCCGGGCTAATGTGGTGGGTCCCCGGGGGAGCATGGCTCAGCGCGGCGGCTGTGGCCAGTTCGCAGTAGCGGGGTTTCGTACTAACCGGGTGTCCGTGTCTCTCTCCCAGGATCGCCACGACGCGAGCAGCAATGGGAACCCGCGCCTTCCCCACCTCTCCTCGGCCGGGCAGCATCTCTATAGCCCCGCGCCGCCCCTCTCCCATGCCGGAGTCGCAGAGTATCAGCCACCACCCTACTTTCCACCTCCCTACCAGCAGCTCGCTTACTCGCAGTCAGCCGATCCCTACTCGCATCTGGGAGAAGCGTATGCCGCTGCTATGAACCCTTTGCACCAACCGGCGCCCACCGGCAGCCAGCCGCAGGCCTGGCCCGGCCGCCAGAGCCAGGAGGGGGCTGGCCTGCCCTCGCACCACGGGCGCCCGGCCGGCCTGCTACCCCATCTCTCCGGGCTGGACGGTGGCGCCATGAGCGCCCGCAGGGATGGCTACCGCCGCTCGGACCTGCTGCTGCCCCACGCGCACACCCTGGACGCCGCGGGCCTGGCCGAGAACCTGGGCCTCCACGACATGGCGCATCAGATGGAGGAGGTTCAGGTGAGCGGCTTCTCAGCCCCTGGCCCCTCGGGCCCAGACCCTTTGACCCCCAGCCACTCTCCGAACCCCCGTCCCAGGCTCCCCCGAACTTAAAGGAAACTTTGTCATTTCTACCCCAGATTGTTGACGACCAGCACCTGCTTTTGCACGATCAGACTGTTATTCGCAAAGGTAGGCAGTGAGCGACATCTTTTATTTTCCTCGGGCCACACGCGGCCTGTACTGGTTCTTAACTGTGGTATGAAGTTATTAGCTTAATGGGCAAGGTGGGGACATTTGGTGGCCGACTGGGGTGGGACAAGTGGCGGGAAGGACAAAAAGGATGAGGACTCAGGGAAGGCGGGTTTTAGGAGTCAGAAGAGAGGGAATTTCTTTCTCAACTAAATGAGAAAGGATGCTGTCTCATGCTGGGATATGTTCCTCCTTGCATTTGAGGGTGTTTTTACAACGTTAGAGGAAGTCTTCCAGAGTGAGTTAGCATTGATTTAATTTGGAAAGCGCGCACGTGCGCGTGTACACACACACACACACACACACACACACACACACCCCTGGTTGGTTCTGTGACAATTTTAATTGTCGGAGAATGAGTTGTGATTTTTATTTCCGATTTCAAGTACGCATAGGGTAAAGACCATTCTGACCTGCATAAAAATGTTTTGAAACAGTTTGGCCTATCAAATAGCCTTGAAAGAATCAACTGAGTAGTGGTGGGGGTGGGGGGGTGATCTTGTCAGGTTGGGTTTCTGCAGGATCAGGGGAGACGGGATTTGCAAAATTGGATTACTGTACTTGGTGACTGAGTGGCTGATGAAAGTAAGTTACATACTGATGGGATTACCAGTATGGTTGTTTTGAGAAATGGAGTAGGCCTAAATTAAAGGTACTTACAGTCTGTTACTTGAAGTTAGACTGCTTGAAATCAGCTGGAGGAAAATGGGTTTGGGGGAAAAAAAAACAAAAATAAATTGAATTTCCCAGTAAACTTAGAACAGAACAGGTTTGCTTGTATTTAAAATTTTACCATGATCAGTTGCACTGAAATGTTTTTGGCAAAGGATCTGAGTGAGTCTTGTGATTTTGGTTATTCCTTGAGTGAGAGGGGGGAAAAAACCCCACTTATTTCGTATTGAAGCAGTCTTTTGAAAACAAACGTTCTAATTAAACAGATTTTAACAGTGGCTAGAAAATGAAAACCCTCCACGCTTGGGATCTTGACTAATTAACAAGGTGTTAACTTGTGAATTTCAGATTCGATTTTCTGACGAATATGGCTTTTAAAAAAATCTGCTTGCAATTTATAGCCCCACACGGCCATGTTATTTGTTTTAGCGTTCTTTCAGCCTTGCTTAGTGGTTTGAAAGGTCTCTCTTGCTTGGATGCAGCTCTCAAGACTGCCACTTGTTATCTGCATTCACAGGTCCTGTTGCCATGACCAAGAACCCCTTGAATCTCCCTTGTCAGAAGGAGCTGGTGGGGGCTGTGATGAACCCCAGCGAGGTCTTCTGCTCAGTCCCTGGAAGACTGTCCCTCCTGAGCTCCACATCTAAATACAAAGTGACAGTTGCTGAAGTCCAGAGGCGATTGTCCCCGCCTGAGTGCTTAAATGCCTCATTACTGGGAGGTGTTCTCAGAAGGTACACGGGGACACGTGCAGGCAAGGTGGTTGGGTGGTTGCTGGGGACTAGATAAAAGGACCCGGAGATATTTTTAACATTTACATAACTTTTATACCTAACACTGAATTCTAATCAGCTCAGAGAGTTTGAGTGCATTTCTTCTCTTTTAGAAAGTGCCAAATGTAGAAGGAAGTGCTAAACCAGAGCTAACAAATTCTCACTGGGTTAGAACCGGAGTCCGTGTATACAGTGGTGGCCGTCTGTATTAAGGGAAGGCGAGCTGCAGGGGCTTTGTTCCGCCTAGAAAGATGTTTTTTTGGAGCTGCTGCAGTTTTCACAAGTGAAAATTGACTGGCTCCAGCACAACTTGAAATAGTTTGTGACTTAAAAAAAATGTTTGCAATACTAAGAAAGATTTTTGAATTTTACAGGGATTAATTAAATGAGGAGTCCTTCATCGTTTGATTATGCTCTACATAATGTAGATAGTCTGACGAATTGCAGCACTCTTAAGAATTGGGGATTTTAAAGTGTGGTTTCTTGAATAGCCACAGTCAACTGTGTTTTTTTTGTTTTTAGTTTTTTGTTTTTCATTGGGGAATATTGGGGAACAGTGTGTTTCTCCAGGGCCCATCAGCTCCACATCGTCCTTCAATCTAGTTGTGGAGGGCGCAGCTCAGCTCCAAGTCCAGTCGCCGTTTTCAATCTTTAGTTGCAGGGGGCACAGCCCACCATCCCATGCCGGAATTGAACCGGCAACTTTGTGGTTGAGAGCTCGCGCTCTGACCAACTGAACCATCCCGCTGCCCCTCCGGAAGCTCAGCGGCAGCTAGTTGTCTTCAATCTAGTTGTGCAGGGTGCAGCTCACTGGCCCATGTGGGAATCGAATCGGCAACCCTGTTGTTCAGAGCTCGTGCTCTAACCAACTGAGCCATCCGGCCGCCCCATATAGTCGACTTTCTTTCACTCAGAGCCAAATCTAAAAATGGAGGCCGGTCTTTGCGGGAGAAGTTGGACAAGATTGGGCTGAACCTTCCAGCCGGGAGACGGAAAGCGGCGCATGTAACCCTCCTTACATCCTTAGTAGAAGGTCAGTGGAGTTTTGGTAAAGTTTTTGTGGTGTTTTTAGTTTGCTGTGTCTTGAATACTTCTCGGAAGAAAAATTAAACTTGTAACTCAGTCGCAGGTGGAGCCAGGTGAAGGTGATTTGAATTGTCGTATAAGTTCATTACAACGAGTTATAGTAATTTTGTCAAGTTAAGTTAATATTTAAATATCTGGCTGCTTACGTATTCCTGTTCTGGGTTCCCCAGAAGATCAGTGTAAAAAGAAATTGGTTTTTCTAACCTAAGAAATCACACCCTAGGGTGTTGAGACATGTCCTGTTAAATGATCCAGTTTTTGAAAGATGCAATCGATCCATTGGTTTGCCTTTGAAAAGCTCGTTACTTACTGGTGGGCAGAAGTATGTGTGGGTTCTGGGCTTTTTGTAGGGATTGTGGTCAGTGAAGAGAAGCCCTTGTATAAACCATGGGACTGGCCCAATTCACAATTCCTTTATCTCCCCCTCACCCATTAAAAGGAAAAAGTACCTGACCTGGGCCCACCGATGAGCCCCTCCCCCCAATCCTAAGGTAGTAGAATGTGACATTAAAGTTTCTTGAATGGGCCTGCACTCCCCAACCTGGAAAGTAACCAAGGATGCAATATAGCCTTTAAAAGGGGGTAAGAAAAAGAAGTAATTTTTAAAAAACCAAACACGCACACTTACTGTGCTTGGGAAAATGGAGTAGAGGCCTGACAGGCTTATCCTGCAGCCTCCAGCCACCTCTAGCATCTTGCCCAATCAACGAATTCTGGGCTCTGGCTCAGGGAGCCAGTCAGGGGTGTGCTGCCCTCGTAGCCAGGCAAGCTTTTGAACACTTTTTCCCTGGTCTAATGGTGCTACTTTGGTGCTGAAAGACTTGGCAGAGCCCTGCTCTACCTTTCTACAAGTGTCTTTGGAGGTCAGGGCAAGGAGAAAGGAGCTGCCTGTTAACTGCCTGTGGGGACCAGCTGTCCTGCATGGAGAATGGTGGGTTCTGCGTGCACGGTGCATAAATGCGTCTCCACTAGATTTTCCTAGCTTGGCAGAGGCACTTGAATAAGAAAGTGTGTGCCAGAACAATGGTTCTCAGATTCTGATTTAGTGAGTCCGGGGAGGCGAGTGGTGAGGGGGGCACCATCTGGGCTTCTGAAAAGCGCCGGCCGCCTTGCGCTGCCGAATTGGGACTGGGCACCTCTGGTGGGACATGACTCCTGTTGGTTTTCTCTCCCTCTGCTCCCCCAAGCTGGTAGTTGGGGCTCTTAACATTTCCTATAGGAAACACACTACTGTCTCCCTTTTAGAAACATTCTAGAAATTTGCTCCCTTCAGTAACGAGGTGGCCTAGTTTAGAAAAGTTCCACGTCAAAGACTGTCACAGTTGCTGTTGTCAAGTGTGATTGTCTTTAAATTTTCCTACTTCTCCACAATAACCCATTATCAAGAGAAAGCATGGCTGTGTCTCAATATAATCTGTTCAAATTGGGCAGGAGACTGGTTAACAAGGGTTTAAGGACAGTTAAACATGTCGGGGTCTTCGTATGATTTCACCCTGTATTCCTAGGGGAGAGTCCCTTCTGCCAGGGACATTCTGCTTCCCACCTGGATTGTTGTCCCTGTGTAGACGATTTTCTTTCAGATGAAAAAGTGACTGGTAGACAGAGCTAGGAAAAGAGGAACAGGACAGGGACAGGACATGTGCGGGTGGGGACCACGGCATCCTAACGTCTGTTGTCGCTGCTGCTGATTGTAGGTGAGGCTATTCACTTGGCTCGGGACTTTGCGTATGTCTGTGAAGCTGAGTTTCCAAGTAAACCGGTGGCTGAGTACTTAACCAGACCTCATCTCAGCGGGCGGAATGAGATGGCAGCGAGGAAGAACATGCTGCTGGCTGCACAGTGAGTATCCAGGCTCGAATCCGATTACTTTGACCTTGAAGTTGAGAGGCCAGCACCCCTCTTTGGTGCCCAAGAAAGAAATGCGCATGAAATAAGTTAGGGCGGAGAACAAAAGAAAATGGCAAGGCGCTTCTTTGACCAAGTCAAATATGTTAACTTTTGGGTGGGTTTTAAGTAAAATGAGTGTATTGCTCCAGTAGTGAGTATTTTTTTGAGCTGCTTGGTTATTGAGGTCAAAATAGTTCAACTACCTTTCCATGATGATATGTGCATAGCTTCCGAAAATGTGTTGGAAAGAATTGGTTTTGTCACTCCAGTAGAGATTGTGTGGCTTCTGCCTCCTGGTAACAGGACTTGTTTCTTGTAATGATCATTGAATTTGTAGGAGACAAGTGGGCAAATTAAATGTCTCAAAAAATGACATCGCAGCTGTGGGATTTCTCACAGAAACCAACAGTAAATTGGTTTAAAAATCATGGTAAATGAAGCAGAACTAGTCAAGTCAGGAAACCGGGGCAAAAGGGAGGGGGGAGCACAGCAAACCAGCCTGGATAAAAAGAGTGACTTTCAGGGAAATGTGTCATTCTCCCACTTGGTTTATTAAGCCAACCTGTACCCACATCCCTTGACCTCCTGGACTGGAATCCTGGCCCCACTTAACCAGTCCTGGTGACCTTGGCCTTGGGACTGGAGTTAATCCTGTTATCTTTTCTCATGCGGTGAGGGTTAAATAAAATAGGGTTGACTAGCACATAATAGGTGCTAAGTGCCTCTCCTGGAGATTGCTGTTAGTTTAAAGGAGGGCCTTGGCTCAGGCCAGCAGGTCTGACTGCCTCCCAGGTGTCACCCTCAAGGCGATCAGTCTCTTATTCTTCACCTGTCAAGAGCTAGGTTGTGCTCACAGGTGTGTGTTGACTGTCTTCTTCGCAGGCAAGTGTGTAAAGAATTCACAGAGCTTCTCAACCAGGACCGAACTCCCAACGGGAACAACCGGCCAGCCCCGGTCTTGGAGGCAAACATCCAGCACTGCTTGTCTCACTTCAGCCTGATCACCCACGGCTTTGGCAGCCCCGCCATCTGCGCTGCTGTGTCTGCAATGCAAAACTACGTAAAGGAAGCCCTGGCCGTCTTAGACAAGTCCTACATGAATCCTGGAGACCAGAGTCCAGCCGATTCAAGCAAAACCCTGGAGAAAATGGAGAAACACAGGAAATGAAATGGGCGTGAACATAGGGCCAGAGAGTCTGGAAGGAAAGTCTCCCAAACCGCTCTCCACCCGACAGCACAGACAGGACCTCCTCTTGCCTGGGGGAGAGGTTGAGCTTGTTACCCACCTTCCCATTAAAGGCCTCTGTCAATTTCCGGATCTTTACATACCACCCTCCTGGAGTCCTTAGAATTTCTCTAGCACTGAAGCGTCTCCTTAACTCTGGACAAGTTAACAGAAGGTGACAAGTACTGGTTCCTTACTCGTTAAGCTTCTGTTTTATTTTTTTGAACCCCGTCTTCCTTTCTCTGAAAAGTGGTGCTACAAGTTTTAGAACCTTTTAAATAAATCCCCCAGGCTAACAAACCCACTCTTTAGCTGGGAAAATGTCAAGTTGATGGGATTCAGATCAACAATAACTTTCAGAGCAACAATAATGGCTGGCTTTTGTGCCCACTAAATATTTATCTACAAAAGGTATTTATCTAGACTCTTCAGATATCAAATCCTACATCCCGTAGGAGGCAAAGATTCTATCCGCTTAGCAACTAGTTAGTACGTAGTATTTGACACACTTTAAACCCCCCCTGTTCGAAGGGGGCCTTTGGGCTTTTACAAAATTTGTAGAAACAAAGCCTGCTGATTTTTTTTTTTTTTTTAAATCTTTGAAAGTTAACTCTTCAAATGGGAGACTCTTGAAATGACCTGTTCTTTTAAGGTACTGAAGCTTTATTTGCGTATTTATTTCACATCTTGGTGTTTCGAGTAAACTTGAAAAGGGTAGGCATGAAGCATTTTTTTGCTGCCTGTTACCCCATCCCGGAGGAGGCGCTGTTCTTTTGAAAAACGGTGCGTTGAGTGTACAGATTTTATTTATGCATAATTTAATCGGGTCTGTAAATACGGGTGCACTTCTTATGACTTTTTGAGAAATGGGATTCCATTTTAATAACTTTTAAAGGTGATGGGTCATCTAAAACACATGTTTAGGTTTTATTCATATGTATACAGGGTATTGAGAATTAAGAGGACCCTGGGATTTGTTCTTGATACGAAAGATTCTATTTAATTGAAGCTTTGTTCACAAAGCAATAACTTTGTGTCTCACTCCTGGTGGGCCAAACCCAAAGGTGAGTGCACGACACAGTGTGTGTGGGTGACATGGAGTTTCGGAATTGAACTCCATGCCTAGAAAACATTCCCCAAGTAATTGTTGTGTATATGAGACCTGTATAATAAAAAGTATTCTCGATAGAAGCTGTGACCGGCTGGTTATAACTTGATTTTTTTTTTTTTTTTTTTAAGTATCTCAGATGAGTGGCGGGTCTAATTTGTGGTTTGACTGGCTGAGTTAATAGGACTGAGCAGAAAGACTGTGCCAAGGGGACCCTGACGTTTCCTCTCCTCTCTCCTGTAAGACTGCTCAGCTGCCCCTAGTTTCTGTGTGGGTAGGACCATCCTCCTCACCACCACGGGAGTTGGGAAGTGTGTGAGGGACAGTTGATTGACAGTAGTAACAGGAGCCAACAGTTTGGGAATAATGTCTCTTGTGTAAGGCTGCCCTGTTGAGAAACACTGTATTCTGCGGGCCAAGTTGCCACCTCAAAATATTGAGACTGGAAGTGAAGTGGTTGTAGGTAGGTAGTCCTTGGGCAAACATTCCTTAGGAGAACTTGGCATTCAGTCAAATGCAGGCTGTGGAGGTGTCTGTGGGCTTCTTCCCACTGTTTTCAATCAATCGAAATTGTCCATCTTTGGCACCGCGGTAACGGGTGTTTATCCAAGGTGTGCTCATAGTTTTGTCCGCGGGTAAATCAGAGGTGGGGTCTCTGCCCTCTGCTTGGGGAGCAGAAGAGTGGCAGGGCTTTCCTCCTTGCTGTATGTTTTGAGGATCTTGGATGCACACTGCCGGTGCTTGATTTCAAGTTGAAGTGGCCTGGCATGTCCTCCAGGAAGTGATATGTTTATAGTTTGGCATGAGTGGCGGGGCTTCAAAGGGAAGTGGGAGCAAAAGGATTTTCCACATTGGACAAGGCCGTTGCTGCAGCTCCAGTCTCATAATCTTTATTCATAACTCTACCAAATGCTCCGCGATTCCTGACTTAATGTTGGCATTGGATGTGATTAAGTAATTTAAACTCTGCCAACCTAATACTTTGCGCTTGGCAGTTTGTCCTTGGCCACTGAATGTTCTCATTTACTTGGGTTTATCTGGTTGATATGTCAAAATCACAATTGCTTTGCTCTAGAGCAGCGAGAGGAGGTCTTATGTTGGCAGTGATTTCTCAGTGAAGACGTGAGATATTGGGTGTTAAAAGGAAGTTATGGGGACAAAGGGCCGAAGGTAAAAGGACTATTTTGTTATCAGCATCTTAACTTGCTTTTGGACTACAGTCTGGCTTTTAGGAGCTGTGCCGAGTTGCAATGCAGACAATGTTCTGGAAACGCCCCAAAGTCAACCAAGGATTGAAGTGAGTCATAAGCAGGGCTTATGCCTGGCTCAGGGCTCACTTCTTTCTCATTCCCGGGATAGCCACTGACTTTCCTGGGCCCCGTGCACTGATACCAGGGTTTTTTTCCCAGTACCTCTGAGGTGATACCATGCAAAACAACCAGGTCCCCTCAAGAGGTCCCTACTGAAACGCTGGCTGGACCAGGTTGTTTCCACCAAGTGCTTGTTGATTGGTGAGAAGGCTGCCCTGCCCTTTGAGCACTTGCAACTCCAGTGGCCCTAGCCTGAGGCAGTTGGTACACCTTTGCTTCCCGTGGGCCAGGGTGGTTTTACTTTCAAGCCCTGCGTTAGTCAGATGGCACTGTTTTCCTTCGCCCTGTGCCATGTTGCACTCTGGCTGTGAGACAGATTGGGCTTTTTATTAAGGCACATGACACCGCTGAAGTCTTTGCCCTCTGGGAGAAGAAATGAAGATACTTCCGTTGTTTTCCTGGTTGCACTGAAGGAAAACCCGTCATTGTCTGAAGGCACGCATCTAGAATTCCCATTTAGGACAGATTCTTCAGCAAGACTGCATCTGTCGGCTGGAGATGTGCCCATCCTTGAAGATGCCCTTCTGCCTTGTGGGCAGCAGTTAGAGCTTCTCTGGAAGGTCAGAGAGGGTGTTTTCAATAGCACTTCAGGGCTGTTACCTTCCACGTGTGCACAATTTGTTGTGGGTTAGAAAAGAGATGGTTAGTCTGGTTCTCATTTTCAGCGATTCCATAACAATGGCCATTATTTTCTTTTGGGTCTAGTGTCAGGGTGAGCTCTACAGTTCCTATATGTGAACATTAAAAAACAAAACAGGATAGGGTCATGGATGGGTAAGAGACAGAGACATTCCTCTCAAGGCTCGGTGGCTGGTGGGGGGTGGGTTGTGGAATGTATTACAGAACTTCTTGGGGGAAACCTTGGTTACCAGCTGTCATGAACGCCTGTAGAGTTTGCCATCACCTCTGAGGACTTCTGAGTATTTCTCTAGTCTTTTCCTTTTCCTGGGGGGCAGTGTGGCTGTTTGTGGCAGTTTAATTTGTCTTCCTTTACAAGTAGGTGGAGACTCTGGAAAGTAGCTACCAGGGGCCCCAAGGGAAAAGAAGAGTCTGAGGTTCCTTTAAGCACTCCTTACAGGTGAGGGAGCTTTCTGTTACTCCAGCATCGCAATGACCCTTCGCAAATGTCTTCCCCAGCTGCGGGAGCTCAGTGGGCGGTGAGGGTTTTTCCCATAGCTGAAGCTAAGGAGGGTTTGCTTTTGAAACCTGTGTGCTGCAATGCACAGGTGTGCTCTTCCCAGGGGTACTGTTGCATCCTCAATATTACGATCTCACGATACCTGGAATTTCTCTTTCAGTTGACAGTCTTCATTTGCATCTCTAAAATTTGAGGGCCACCATGCTGGGGAGGCTTGGTGACACTTGGAGGCATCAATATCTGACCCCTTCCTGGTTTTGCCAACCCAGGCTGGCATCATTCCCAAGGTCCACTGATATAAGTCGTACCATACCTGGAAAGTCTTTTTGTGCTAGTAACATGAAACATAATCTTCTGCAGAAGCAAACTTGACCTCATGCTTTCAAAAACTTACTATTACATTGGAGTCCATAGTTTCATGGACTGCTCAGTTATTTTTGGCACCATCATAGACTGTAGTTTTCCTGCCTCTTTTGGATAACATCTTGAAGGGGAGATGGGTGAAAGAAAAACATGGAAACTGAGTAGATTTGAAAAGCATAATTCCAGGAACCTATTCAAGGAATAGCTTTGTTAAGAGTCTTTACAAGGTCAGATCTTGGGGTTTTTATCATGATACATGGATTATGCCTGTGGTTTCTTAACATTTTTCAAGGAAAGATCTTGGTCTTAAGGAATGACAATCTCAGGTGACCGTGGATAGGTTGAAGGAGGTTATTTTGGCATCTGGTGCTTGCCGAGACTAGAAGCCTTTTGGGACTTCATGGGGGCTACGGGTTGAATTGTGTACCCCAAAGGTGTACGTCCAAGCCTAACCCGTCCCTCAGAATGTGACCTTATTTGGAAATAGGGTTGTTGGTAATGAAATTGAGGTCATGTTGGAGTATAATGGGCCTTAATCCATACGAACTATGTTCTTACAAGAAGAGGTAACACAGCCACAAGAGGGGAGGAGGCTACGTGATGACGGAGGCAGAGGTTAGAGAGTTGCAGCCAGGAGCCAAGGAACACCAGGGAATGCTGACCACCAGCAAAAGCTGGAAGAGGCCAGAAAGGATCCTCCCCGCCAGATTTCAGAGGAAGCCTGGCCCTGCTCACACCTTGATTTTCAATTCTCGTCTCTAGCACCGTGAGACAATATATTTCTGTTAAGTTGCCCAGTTTGTGGTACTTTGTTATGGCAGCCCTATAAAACGAACAGGATGGGAAAGGATGTCTCCCTTTGTTATTTTCTTCCCATTGATCTATCTATGGATTCTTTTCTAAACATGGGGTGTCATCTCTGCCTCCCCAAGCCCCCTCCATGGTCTGACCACCGGGTCTGGTCCATGTAATATCACGGAGGCTCTTCACTATTAAATGGAATGTCATTTCTGAGTGTTCGTTCTTTACTAGGCTGAGGCACAGTGACATTTTCTGGTGGCCAGGACATTAGCCAGTGACCTGACCTTTCGGCTTCTCAGGGAGGAGTCACCCCAACTTCTTTATCCAAAGCAAATCCTAAACTCTTGCTGGCCTTTTTCACTTTTCTACTTGTTTCATTTAACTGGGTAGTTCTCGGTATCCCAACATTGACCCCTGAGCCGTGGCTGCTAAACCTGGCAGGTCATCAGAGGCATTTGGAAGGATTAAATATTGATGCCTTCGGTTGCCTTTGACCTGTTGAATCAGTAACCCTGGGTCTAGGGTGCAGGAATCACCAAGGGACTCCTTATGGTTCAATTGTGTGGCCACGAGGGCAGGCAGCCTGTCCATCCGCCCTCCAGTGTCCCCCTGTGTACTAAGCAGCTCCATGCCCAGCACACGACACTTGCTCAGTAAGCACCTGTGTTGAATCATGGCCAAGCAGGGTGTCGGGCGGTCTGTGGAGGCTTGTCATTGCTCAGCGCCACCTGCGCATCCAGAGCTGCCCTGCCGGAAGGGAGTCTGTCCTCTGTTCTCCCGACCTAAGCTGGTGCCCACAGGCATTATTACTGGCCGCTAGTCGAGTACCGTAGAAGCAGGGAGGCCGCTAAGCATCCTACCGTGCCCAGGACGGCCCTGCAATAAAGAACGATGTGGCCCCAAAGGTTAATAGTCCAGAGGTGGAGAAATGCTGCCATAAACAGAGAGAAATCTGGAAGAATTGCTCACACCATAAAGAGAATTTACTTCTGTGCGGTGGGTGATCAGCTCACGTTTTACCTGATGTTTCTATAGTGTGTAAAAATTTAAAAACAAATATGCATTCCTTTTCTAAATAAAAGAAGAACCGACGTCATGTTTATACAAATGGCTACATGTTAAGTGAATAAAAAATTAACGTTGAAAGAAACGAGTCAAGGAAGCCCGTGTAAAGTTCATGTGACAGGAAAGGACCCGCGTCCTTGGGTAGCTGTTCCCTAACATGAAATTTGGGGCTGTGGTTTTCTCCCCGAAAACAGTTCTCTGTAGGACAGGTGAGGGAAGAGACAAGGCCACCCCTCCCCCTGCCCCATCCTAACTCTGGGCTTCATTCCCTCCTGTTTCTTTTTCTCTTTGGCCTGAGAATGCTGAGTTTCTGTGAGCAGGAGACATTGTTCCACGCCTGACATCTGTTAATAGTCTTTCCCCGCAAGACAAAAACTTGCATGGTGGAAGGCACCAACAACTTAAGAAAAGATCTTCAGAAAAGACAGAATTTTCTCAACTCTTTTCATTGTTGTTTTCCCTAGCCATTGTTGCTAACTTGTTCTAGCAGATGACAGAATGAATTAGAAGTGTCGCAAACAATTGCTTATTTATTGGTGAGAAAAGTAATACATCTCACGTGCCCGTACACTTACACTATGGGAAAAGAGATGACAGCCCCCTAAGAGGTTTCTCTGGGCAGGGGGCTGGGAGACAGACCAGGGTGGAGGCTGATGGCTGTGGGGGACGCGGATTGTCCACTTACTTTTTCCACTTTGAATGTTTTAACTTGCACGTGGTTAAAACAATGAAACCTGCTCTCAAACCTAGAAAAACACTAGGTTTAGTAAACACACACAGAAATCTGATGCTTACTGTAAAACAATCTACTGAAGGAGAGAAAGCACACCTGCATTGTTATTTAATTCCCCAATAACCCTATTTTTGCCCATTTTACAGATGAGGCACTAGAGGCACAGAAAGTGAAGCAATTGCTGACGCTTCCAGAGCCGCCCTGGCGGCCTGCAGAGGCCATTCTTAGAGCAGTGGCATGTGCCAGCCATTGTTTTAGACACTCTTCTTATTAAACTAATTTACTCCTCCCAACAACTGTAGGAGGTAGGCGATAAAAGCCCCATTTTACAGATGGGGAAACCGAGGCACAGGCTGGTGCATTGTCTGCTCAGGGTCCCTCACTTGGTAAATGGGACAGCCCTGACTGGCGCTCCAGCTCCGGAGTCCTGTCCTGGAGGCGGGCAGTTTCCTAATCCGTTAGGAAGGGGCTAGATATGGAAGACAGGAATGTTCTGCCCCATGTAAAGTGCTTGGCTCAGTGCCTGGGACATAGTACGTGCTCGATAAAGGTTGACTTGAGCTCTTTTGAAGTAGGTGGAATGGAATGACCTCTGGTCAAACGAGAAGAAAGGAAGAAAAGGAAAAGAAAAAGGAGAGGGGAGGGGTGAGGAGGGAAAGATGTGCAGAGAGAAGGAAAGCGGGGAGGGGAAGGCAAGAAGCCCCTCTGGGTGTCCTCCATCTGCTGGGCTGTGCCTCTTCCACCCCGTGGAGAGCAGTGGGGAGCAGGGGGTTTCTGGCCCACAAGCTCAGGGTCCTTAGTCTCCAGCTTGACGTCAATTCAGTCTTCAGGGTTCTTTTTGCCATCACTGCTGCCCTTTCCGGGGTTTGTCTTTCTGCCTGGAAGCTTTTCCTACCTCCTTGGGCCTCACATGCTCACCTTGTTCTCAGCCCTAGTCTCACCGTGGGCATCACCTCCTCCGGAGCCTCCCCAAGCCTGTGCTGGCTTAGGTGTCCTCTCAGTTCCCATCACACCTCCTGTCACGCTGTGTGGTCACTGTGTCGTGCTGCGTCCGCCTCCTCCCGGTTCCTGCTGTCGAGGAAGTCATGGCCTGTTCATAGCTATACCCCAGAGTGCAGCAGGGAATCTGGCTCTTAGTAGATGTTCAATAAATATCCGTGGAATGAATGAATAAATCCATTTATACCAAAAGGTCAGGAATTGCTGAAGTGAATCTCCAGGAGGCCAATTGAGGTATTCTCCCATCCATCCGTCTGTCCATTTCCATCCATCCATCCATCCATCCATCCATCCATCCATCCATCCATCCATCCATCCATCATCCATCCATCCATCCATTCATCCATTTCCATCCATTCATCCATCCATCCATCCATCCATCCATCCATCCATCCATCCATCCATCCTTTCATCTACCCACCATGCTAGCGAGCCAAACCTGCCCTGGACCCTGCCTTGTGGAGCTCACACTCTGTTAGAGGAGCCAGACCTCAAGCCAACAAATCACAAACGTAGCTGCCAATGTGGTGTGCTCTGCGTAAGGAAAGAATGGGGAGCCAATGGAAATGCCACTGCCCCAGTAGTTTTTTTTTTTTTTTACAATAGATAAACTTTAAATGGTGTTATTCCCAGCATTCAACAGTAGCTGGGGCACATTTTTGACCTGGGGCAGTGTTTCTGGTACCCACGACATTGTGGCTACTCAGGTTAAAGTTACATCCTTCAGCGACAAGCTCCCTGCTCTCAGAAGACACCAGAAGGAGGGGACCTGCAAACAAACAAGCCAGATCACACCAGGGGGATGGCATTTATTGTTATGATTATTTTGTGTAAACTGGGGCCCCGAAGTGGAAATACAAATGGCACAAACGGGACCTAGAGAGGAGTGCGTTCCCCTCCCGCTCCTGTCTCCCAACACCCAGTCCCCTGGCTAGAGACAAGGCTCATTGCCAAGTAGGTGTGCGTGAAGGGATATTTTAGGCGCAGACACACAATTACATGTATTTCTTTTTTAACTTAAATGGTGGCATTTGCATACAGTCTGGCACTTTGCTCTTTCACTTGGTTTGTCATGTCGATGTTTCCTTACCAGTTCATATAGAGCTGCCTTGTTTTGCAAGGTACGCTTTTGTGTGTGATGTACAGATAACTCATCCTTTCCAGTCTCCTGCTGTCATAAACAAGGACACAGTGACTGCACTGCTCACAGGTCATTTCACGGGGGTGTTTGTGGGTGCATCCCGACAAGCGGAGGAATTGCATTTCTGGTTTTGGTAGATCCCACCATCCTGCCCTCATTGCACTGTACCCTCATCCACACCCCTGCAGTCTACATGAATGGGGGCCGGGGGGAGGGTGGTGGGTGGTGCTTTACATGGGGTGTTCCAGGAGTTCCCCCCGAGGAGGTGACATTTGGGCTGATGGGTGAGAAGGAGCCATCATCTCTCTGTGCAGAACTGGGGACAGAGGTCTCCCGGCAGAAGAAGAGATGAGGTAGGGTGGGGGTGGGAGAGTGCCACAGCCGCATCTGTGGGCCGTGTGGGCTGTGGGAATGAATTGGATTCTGTCCCTGGTGCCATGGGAAGCCATTGGAGGGTTGCAAACAGGGAGAGCCGTAGATTTATATTTTGAAAAATCACTTTACCTGGGGAATGAACCACAGTGGGTAGGAATCGAAGCCAGGGGCCCAGGTAGAAGACCAAGTAAGAGACAGGAGACAGTGGTGACTTGCCAGCTGATGGGAGCCATGATGAAGAGAGCTGGAGTGATCTGGGAAATATTTTAAAGGTAGAGCTGACAGAACTTGATGAGGTGGATGGAATTGGGGCATGGGTTGGAGAGTTGGGAGGGATCTGAGATGGGAAGGGCTCAGTATACCAGCTTTGTGTAAGTAAGACTCATAAAGTCAGTTGCCAGGAAGGAAAACCCTCAGCTGCTTTTAGCTGGGACCCAAGTCATTGAAGCAGGGCCCCTGTGGCTGTCCCTTCCCTGGAGGTGACCTGTGCTGGAGCTTCAAGCTGACCTGGCCTAGGATGGGTTCCATATTGGTTCTGAAGGCTGATACCTCCCCATGCCCCGACATTCTAGGACAGAGTTGAAGGAATGGGCATGGTGGGTGGGGCTGGTGTTGTCTAGCTCAGAATTTAAAATTCTTAAGCTTACCTGATCAGAGGCGGTGGCTGGGGTGAGCCCAAGGGTGGGGCTCATTAGAACTTTATTGACTGTCAACACTGGCAGGAACCTTAGAGGTCATTGGCTAAACCAATGGATTTGGATTTGGAGGGAAAAAAATCATTTAAGTGGTAAGTTACATTCATGCCCTTTATATTTTTATTTTAAAGAATTAAAACAATACCAGATATTGTTTATTGAGTACTTATTATGTGCCAGGGTCTAGGCCAAATATTTTTTATCCATTATTTCATTTCAATCTTCCAAATAACCCTGCAGGGAGATGCTATCATTATCTGTCCAGTAACTGAGGCCGAGGATGTTGGCCCAAAGTTTCAGCTGAGATGTAGTCTGCGCTGCCTCCCTCTGACTCTAGAAAATAGAATTGGAACCTGCAAGGACACTTGTTTTTCTAGCCTTCTGTGCTTAGCTGCCAAAAGTGAGACCCAACCAGACGGAGTCATGGTGTGACCAAGAGACAAAGTTCAGAGAAAGTTAAGGATGTTGGATGGACACTTCCTGGACCAAGAGAGTGTGCCCACCTCTTTGGCTTTTATTACCCCACCTGTCATATTGGCTCCCAGAGAGAGAGACCCAAGAAATACTTCCACCAGCACCATACAAGGTCTGGATGTCCCTCCACTTGTTTGCCAAATTAGAGTCCTATTTGCTTAATTTTTGCGAGTGTGATAGATAGAAAAATATCCCATGATTACAATGAACACATTTTAAAGAAACATATCAAATGTTGGGGTGCCACATGCACCCCCTCCCCAGTGGTCTTTCATGGCGAAGCTTCCGGTTTAGTGTCAATTCATTTATTTATTCATTCCACACATCTTTGAAGCCAGTAGTGTCTGTTGTGTGCCAGACACTGTCCTATGGTCTGGGGACACATCAGAAAGACGTCTGCCCTCATGTGGGCTGTGCTACATTCCGGTGGGAGACCCCATCACGAACACAATAGGTATGTAAATGACACTGAGTGTTCAATCATGAGAAGGGCTTTGGAAAAAAACGAGAGAGGGAAAGGACGGAGCATTCCTGTAGCTAGTGAAGTGTTGCATTGAGAAGGAGAGGGCGTGAGCTGTGGGGGGCAATGCTGGTCTAGGAAGAGGACAAACAAGTGCCAAGGCCCAGGGGGGTTCATGCCTGGCACAGTGAAGGACGCTCTGGGAAGACTGAGGCTGGGGTGCAGTGACTCGGGAGGACGGAAGGGTCTCGGGCCCTTTTTAAGGGACTCTCTATGCTGTTTGCTCTGGGTGAGGTGCGGCCTTTGGATTAACGAGGAGGACAGATGGGACCGGACCTGTTTTTAGCAGGATCACTTTGGCTGCTGTGTTGTAAATAGAAGGGAGGGGGTCAAGGTCATTAGAAACGGGGACAGACTTTAGAGGCTGTAGCAATCATCAAGGAGATGCGGGCTTGGTGAATGAGTTGAACAACGTCCCCCTCAATTCGTGTCTACTTGGAACTTCAGGATGAGGTCTTGGTAGGACGGAGAGTCTTTGCAGACGTCCTTAGTTAAGGATCTTGAGATAAAATCACCTTGGGTTTAGGGTGGGCCCTGAATCCAACGACTAATGTCTTTATATAAAGAAGACACAGAAAGATACATACAAACAAGGTGATGTGGAGATAGAGGCAGAGAGTAGAGTGGCGTCCACACCAGCCAAGGAAGTCAGGAGCCATCAGAAACTGGAAGAGGCAAAGAAGGATTCTCCCCTCAACCCTTCAGAGGAAACAGGGCCCTGCTGACACTTGAATTTCATATTGTTTGTCTCCAGAATCCTAAAAAACTGAATTGCTGTTGCTTTGGCCACCAAGTTTGTGGCACTTTGTCACAGCAGCCCATGACACTAAATATACTTGTGTTTGAACACTGATCAGAGTTGGGATATATTTTGGAGGTAGAACCAAGAGCACTTGCGGACGGATAGGATGTGATCTGTGAGCCAACGAAAGGCGTCCATGCTGGCGGCCCAAGGTTTTTATTCTTAGTGTGTGGAAGAAACACTGGGACTCCAGAGGGCTGTGGGGGAGCAGGTTTAGGAGAGATCACCTGGTCCACTTTCGATATACTGAATTTAAGATGCCCAGACATCTAAATGGAGGAATGTATAGTCTCATCTGCCCTTTATTTTGATCTGTTTGGGTTTTTTTTTGCTTAAGGATCTTCCCTGAAGATCCTTCCATGTCAATGCATTAAGAAATGCCTCTCTTTTTTGTAGCTGTACAGTATTCCATCAATGGATGGACCATCTTATGTAACGAGAATTGGGCATATTTTCAAATGCCTGAATGAATGAAACCATGTACCATTGTGCGTCCATGGCCAATATGTTTTGAGTGCCTACTGCATATCTGCCCTGAGAGGAATGGCTTCATGAGGGAGGAAGTCATTTGGTAAAGTGGGGGAGGGGCTGCAGTTTCAGATCCATCACCCTCTGTGAAACGGGGGCGTTGTGGTATCTAAAGAGATAACCCACGCAAAGCCCCACGCACAATCTTTCGAAGCAGGCAGCCAGGATATTGTCTGCTTCCATGTCTCACATAACCATGTTCCAGACACCTGAGCCCACAGGAGGGTCTCATTTCCCTCTGCAAATTCCAATCAGGGTTTTCTTAGGACAGAGTGCGCGACCCACTGGATGGGACTGGAGAGGCAGTTCTGGGTTTAGTCCTGCAATGGGATGAATTCACAGTTTGGGGGTGGGGGCTCCCTCCATGTGGCGTGACCAGATCAAATGCGACCACCACCCCAAAAGGCATAATCTCCATGGATGACTCTGCCTGGTGGTGGTTTCTGAGAAAAGACATACTTGAGCCTTTCAGGAAATGGTCACTGAACAGAGGTAAGAAGACCTTAGTTATGGGCCTGCCTGCCAATTAAAGTGAAATCCCGAGTTTACGAAGCATAAGAGCGGCTCCCCAGACTCATGCGGCTCCTTCCTTTCAGCTCCCAGAACATATACAGCTAAGGTGGCTTCCAGAGTTTATGGTAGAGCCTCACCACTGTGTCTGAAATGTTCTTTGCAACCATTTAGCTGCTTTTCCTGAAAAGATACTGACTGTGACATAAGAAAAGGACTATAGTTTATGATCTCCTGAAGGGACTCAAATTCCCCTCTTCCTTTCTCGCGCTTACGAATGCATTCAAGCTTCTAGGAGCACCGACCATGTGCCAGGCCCAGTATAGGCAACGGGATGCACCCCGGGAAGCTGACAGGCTCTTTCTCCTTCCCGTGGCATTTATAGCCCATATCAGCACCTGCCCTCTGACAGTCCCTTTGCAGTGCGCCCTAAGACAGGTTTCACCCTGCCCCACGCAGGGCACAGCACTCACCAGCTCTTCTGACTGACCCTGGAATTTTGGAACCACCTTTCAGTCAGTCTCTATGGACTCTATATTATCATGTCTTCGTTTATAAGGTATTTACTGAGCACCTACTGTGCACCAGCTCATTTATAGCTTATGGTGATGAATCAAATAGACTTGGTCTCTGCCACAGAGGTGAAGGTCATTAGTACCCTTTGCCCTTTGTCCCCACGAGAATCTGGCAGTGACTCTTCTGCGAGGTGGGCACCATCCCATCTTCTTCTTCCCATTTTGCAGAAGGGATCATCACCAAATGATGAGTGGGAACTGGGTCCCACCCAGCCCCACCTTGCTTCCATTCCGATGCCTACCTACTGGGCAGTTGCTGAATATTAGAGCATGTGCAGGCTGAGGTCAAGTGTGAATTCTGTGGACCCCACCCTTCAGTCCCACTTGGAAAAGCTGGAGAGTCGTCCTGCCTTTCAGGATTCAGAACAGATACATTTGCATAAGAAATGAAAATCCATCTGAGCTCGCCCTGCCCAGTAATTTACAATTCCCCAAACAGGGCGGTCCCACTTTGTAGTCTCAGCATCCCACCTCCACCCCCAGATCCCATTTATTTCTATGGACTCTCAAAAGAGGAGGGCCTCAAAAAAACAGAAAAGTCAAAGAAAAACAACAATAGGAAAATTATGGTAGCTTCTAAAAATTTACATTGAACAAATAGACTTCTTTTTCTTTTAACAACAAGAGGAATAGAATGCAGTATAGTTGCATTGCTCAAAAACTAGTTATGGGTTGACTAAAATTAGCAGAGCTGTTAAGAGAAGGGGTCTGGAGCCAGGGACGGCCTGGACTCACTTCCTGCTTCTGTCACTTCACAGCTGTGACTTTGTACAAATAAACGAACCTCTGTCAGCCTTAGTTTCCCTAATGGCCCCATGGATTCCCCAGGCAATGAACATTCGTTGCTGTGGGTGGTGCCTGCTCCTTAGGAGGGTTCAGTCTATGGGTTTTACTTTGAGGTAGTGGGGGGGCCCCACGTGTGCAGCTGTAGATGGTGGTTCTTGTGTGTGCATCTTGGTGACAGCAAGGCTGCTCACCTTGGTGAGATCCAGACTCAGGATCTGGTGAACGTCCAGCTCAGCTTGGCCATCCTTCTTGAAGAAGCCTTCTCAGACCCTTTCACGTGCCCTTGACCCATCATGACTTTGCTTCAGCTGAAATAGAGGTATCAGCAGGACACTTTTAACGGAAGTGATTGCATGCTTACCCTGGCAATAGGCCAGTGAGGTTCAGGGGGTCAGAGGCCACATTTTATCCATCTTTCTGCCTCACTGGTCCACCCCAGTGCCCAGCAGGCAGACTGGGATGGCAATGCTCAGCGTCAGACTGCCTGGGTTTTTGAGTGCTGGCTCCCCCACTTACCAGCTGTGTGTCCCTGGGAAAGTTGATTAACCTCTCTGTGCTTCATTGGGGATAATAATAATGGCATTGGCCAAACGAGAGGATTATTTTGAGGAGTAATAAAGACCATGTATGTCAAGCACCTTTCACTGTGCCTGGCACACAGTAGGGGTTCATTTCCCTCGTGGATTCATTCAGTGCATGCTCATCCTATGCCATTTATGCACTAGGTCTTCCAAATGACAGGGAGTCAATGGAAAAAAAAAATAGACCATGATCCCTGCCCTCCTGGAACTTCCATTTTAGTGGGGCAGTGAACAAAAAAATAAGTGAGTGAACTTGATAGTATGTCAGATAACAAGAAATGCGGGGGAGGAAAACAGAATGGGAAAGAGGAAGCCAGGGCAGGGCGAGCTCAAAGGGAGCGATCGTAATGTCATTATGCTCACGATTAGTTGTGTAATAAGCATTTGTGCAGTGACAGGGAAGGGGTGAATCTGGGGTGGCAACACCTGTGTCTCAATGAAATGGCACAAAGAGGGTGAGTGGTTGTCATGCAGGGACTCTGGTCCCGCTCCACATGGTGAGGCCAAAAAGGAACACCCACGGAGCCATAGATAGGGGAGTCACACCACTACAGTCTCGCTCGCGGCTGGGTTGGAGACACAGGAAGCAGGAGCCACACGATCCGCAATCCACGGTCTGCTTCTCTGCTGCCAACCAACCAACCAACACACCCCACTTGCCAGCTGCAATCCGCCCTTGCTAGCTCAGCCACGGGGGTTATATTAGTGGCTAATGGCTAACTGGTTACAGCTGACGGCCATCTACTACCTGAGCCAGCACCTTTCCACGTGAGGCGGAGAGCCTGGAAACTGCTCTCTGGGACTCTGTCCCCACAGTGGTGGGTGGTGGGGTAAATTAACAGAATATTTTCCCCAAATGACATAGTGAAGTTATGTATGACAGACTTATATATACATCCATGTATATAATCACTACATACACAGTCATATCTATGACAGACATATATATATATATGGTCATATACATACATTTATTTAAAAATGACTGATTTCCGGCCTCCGAGTCATTGCGCCATGTGGAGGAGGGGTGTGCTTTGGGCGCATTGTGTGCCAGCCACGGAGCTAAGCCTTTACACACATTTTCTCATTTAATGCTCATCCCCCCCCACCCTGCCCCGCCAGGCCGGAAGCTCCGGAGCACCGAGCTTCCCACACTAGATCGTAAGCTCTCGGCACCGAGGCACCTCCAGGACCATTCACTGCTGTACCGAGAACAGAACCTGCTGTGTCGTGGGTGCCAACGCATATTTGGAAGAATGAATGATACTCAATACGCATTTGTCGAATCAAGCGGTGTTTCTACCCCCAAGTACACTCGGCCAGGCAGTGGCAGGAGGTGAGCGCTGCGTCTGGGTGTGGAGCGTGTTCCAGTCTTTCCCGAGCATCATGGGGGTCACGGGGCAGGCAGGGAGGGAGGCCGGCAGAAGCTCCCACAGGGGCCCCTAGTGGCTGGGGCGGAGGTGGGGTTGGTGCCAGCCCTCGGGGTTATAAGGGTTTACATTTCAGCCAGTGGCTTCAAATTCCCAGGACATGCAGAGACCTGGGCCCGCAGGAAGCGTGGGTGTCAGGAGAGGACCTTTGGCTCCAGCAGGGGTCATGTGTTTGGAGAGTCAAGCTCCTCGTGAAAGTGCTTGCAGAAGTGAGCCTCATAGGCCCAGAGATGAGTCCGGAAGTGTTTCTGCCTTTGAGGGGTTTATTAATGGGAGGTGGGGGGACACCACAGTGGATTGTTATTTTTAAAATTTCTACATTAAAAAAAATGAGCATGGTAAAAAAGTTCCAACACAACAAAAGAGATGTTTTTGCTGAAAAGTAGATTGTGTTGTCCTCCCTGAGTCCCATCCTCTCCCTGGGGGCTACTGTTACTTGTCAGTGCTTTCCTTCCCGAAAGTGCAAATTTAAGTGTGTGGTGTAGACCCTTCATACTCACTTTTTATACTTTATGCTTTACACACTCCTTTGCACCTTGTTCTTTTTTCCATTAAAATCATAACCCTTTTAGACCTACATTTTTCATGGCTGCATGCTATTCTACTGTGCACTTAGGCCATTGGTGGTGGTTTGTTTCTTTTGCTAACAAAAATTATGCTGGAAGGGACCTACCTGAGTAATCATCTTTAAAATATATGTACGTTCCAGTATAGATCCACATGTATAGAAGTAGAATTTCTGGAGTAAAGGGCATGATATTTAAAACCGTTCAAGTTATTGCCTAATTACCCTCCTAAGAGATTGTATCAATGTTTATTGTCACAAGTCTCATGAGTCTTTCCCCATATGTTATAAACACTGTGTTATCAAACTTTTTGATATTTATAAATCTGATAGATAAAAGTGCCATCTCATTTATATTGACATTTCTTTAAGAGGTTGAGAATTGTTTTCCACATATTTGTTTTTTATTCTTATGGGAGCTGCCTGTTCCTGTTCTTTGCTCTTTTTTTTTTCTATTGGGTTGTCTTTGTAAGAGCTTTTTATCTATGAAAGTGTTTTGTGTTGCCCCTTTGGATTGTACAAGTCTGGTTCAGGGGTCTAGTGACAGAGATAAGTCTACAACTTATCTCTATATGGGAGCAAAAACAAAGCTCCCTGGATGCTGTGTGTTTGTATAAGTCAGGAGAGACTTTTGGGAGGAGGTGGTGCAGAGGTGAGTCTTAAAGGATGAGATGAAGGCAGGCGATGTTTCAGTAGGGTGGGTCCCATAAGCAAAATGTCATGGCAGGAAATGACGTATGTGTAGGTGGGAGGCTGGGGAATTATACCTAATTCTGTCTTCTGAAGGTAGCGTGCTAGGAGGGGGGTGGTGTAGTGGTGAGAAGTGAGATTAGACAAGGCCACTTATGGCTTTGGCACACTTTCCTGTAGGCAGCGGGAAGACAGAAAAGGTTTTGGGCAAATGCTCAGATTTGTGTTTGAAGAACGCTTGTCTGGCTACTTCGTAGCATGGAGTGTGGGAGGACACGACTGGAGAAGGAAAAGCAAGTAGGGGGCTATTGCAGCAATCTGGAAGAGGTGATCGTGGCCCAGGCTCGGGGGTCCCGAGCGTGGAAATGGGGAGATGGGGATACCCCTGAAAACCATTCATGTTGGGAGGAAGGATTGGCAGAAGTGGTAACGGAGTCGCTGTAGAAACTGACTCAGCTCCAGTGCCTCTATGTGCGACGGGGATTTAGCAGAGGAGGATGAGGTAGGAATGAGAAGAGGTGAGAATGGGACTGAGGTCTGGGCAAATGGTCTTCCAGGGCTTTCTACACAGTCAGCAGATGTTCCAAAGATTCCTGACTCTGGATTAGACATTGTTTGGGGCATCTCCCCAGCCCACACCCCCTCCTCCGCGACCTGCCTTGCTCCCCACAGGTGTGGGTTCTTACTGACAGGTGACACTGCCTCTCCATGGCTGCCTGGATCGGGGCAGAAACCTGACCCAGAGGACATCAATCAGAGCCTCTTTCCCTGAACTTTGGAATTTGAACTGGAAAAGACGCCGGGTACGTTGGCTGTGGGACCAGGGCTCCCCTGACTTGCCCAGGGCACTCTGGACTGGCATTTCTGTGCCCTGTGTGACTGAAGGGGACTCTTAGAGAGGGGTAAAGGGAAGTTCCTGGACAGAGAGAAGCAGGGACCTCCAGCTCAGCAAGGCAGATTGAACGCCCATGGTTATCACCACTCCCTCCCCAGAGCTTGCTAACAAGCTCGGAGTGCACATGAGATGTCAGAAGCGAGTGGAAGCAGAAAAACTGGTGGACAAATGGTTATTGGCTTAGCCTTCCAGAGAGTTTCATGAAGTGCTAAGCTTGTGAAAGAACCCCTGTGACTCTTACGCTGTCGTGAATGTGTTTCCTTCCCTTTTGATCAGAGGCTTCTAATATCCCAAGAAAAAATCATTCCTATCCCGGACGTGCCTCTCCTGGTCCCCATTCTGCTGATCCCAGGCAGCTTGGAGGAAGGGGCATCTCCTAGACCAAGAGTTGACCCAATCTCTTTGCCAAGTCACCATGGCAGCTGCAGCCTGCCCGTGCCCCCGGGAGCCAGGGCCATGTCCGAAAGGCTCCATCTGAGGCTGGCAGGGGATGGAGCAAGTTGGCTCTGCTTCTGAAGTGGGAGCCATGAACCCACACTTGGTTCATTCCCCTCAAGGGGCCTCTCTCCTTCACTTCTCTGGATGAGGCCGGGTTCTGGTTCCCGCTCCTTTGCATCTTCTCTCCTCCCATGTCCAGCAGCTCCGGAGGGGCAATGGAACAGTCTTTAAATATCTGAAAAGGAGTCATGAACGTTCTTTCAAGTCAAGTGCCCCTCCATTTATGAAGCATTTTCTCTCTGCCTGCAGAAGTTCCTTTTTCTGTTTTGTAATTAGCATAGATTCATTTTTCTAGGTTCCAATTCTTAATATCAATCATTTTATTGATCAAAAAGAATGAGGCTGTTTTGGTAACACAAACATTTGAAATAGGGCTGGAAGACAGGGTGATCAGCTGTCATCAGCATGATAATATGGTTTGTCATCAACACCGTGGCATTTCTGAGTAGCATTTCTGAGAGCACATGGGCTGTCTTACTAACAATGCTGGGACAACAGGTGCATGCAGTGACAGTCCCAAGCAAACTCATATGGTCACCCTACTTGGCAGCCCATTTATTTCTGAATTGGTTATGATGGTGAGAACCAGGGAGGGCGTCTGATTCACACAATGAGTGACAGGGGTTTTGTGTTTTGTTTGCTTTTAGCTTGTCTTACAACAGTGGTTCTCGGTGTGGCTCACCCGGGACGGAAGTTGGCAGCTAAAATTCAGCTGCAGCCAGTTTTTGTAAATAAAGTTTTATTGGGACACAGCCACGCCCCTCTTGTCTATGGCTGTGTCTGTGCTACCCAAGCAGAATTGAGTAGCTGACATAGAGAAACTGTGGCTTCACACCCAAAAGATTTTGTATCTGGCCCTTTCTAGAAAAAGTTTGCTGATCCCTGACCTGGGAAACTGAAGTCCTAATGTCCCTCTCCCAGGGGACTGATTTAATTGCCCCAAGGGACAGCCTGAGTACAGGCGTCTGAGTAGATGAATCTAGGGGGGAGAGCCCAACTGAGGCTTTTGGGAGGAAGGAGGAAGGAGCGGTGGTCTCCTGGGCACAAAAGAGAATTCCAGGCCAAGGAAATAGTGTTTGTGAGGACCCAGCAGGAAGACCACCTGGGGGCTTGCAGGCACCCAGGCTGCTAGAGGGCAGGTTCAAGGTGAACCTGGAGGGAGGAGGTAGGTAGGTTGTTTGTGGCCCCAGAGGCTTAAATTGGGCGGTGAGTCAAGATTCCAGGAAAACAAATAGCTCTACATTCCAGGGCAACCCACTGTTCCTCTAACATCCAGGCTGTTCTTGTCCCTGGAGGGGGAGGCAGTAGCTGGCCCCTTGCTGGATGTTGTAGGAGAGAAGGCAGGCCCAGATGGGCATCTGGGGCAGGTGACAGAGATGCGGGTGGGGACATCGCGTCCTTGGAGCCCATAGGTCTTGGGTTCAGGCCCCAGCTCTGCGCTTACTACCTGCCTTCAGTTGAGTCCTTGGGAAACAACTTTGGACCAGAGATTTGTGTGCAGGGAGTTTCATGGGGTGAGTTCTCAGGAGCCACACCTATGAGGGAGGGTGAGCAGCTGGGCTGGACAGAAGGAGGTCTCAGCCCATCCCCTGTGGGGGGAGCTCTGAGCTGAGAGGGCCCTTCAGAGAGGTCCCCAATCCAGGTACTGTACCTACCAGTCCCTGGATGCAAGCTGTCCCCCAGGAAAGGGGCCACGGCACAGATGAGGCAGATGAGGCCGCTCTCAGAGGCCAAGGGCAATTATCAGGGAGGAGCTCCGACTCCCAGCCTTGGTCTTGGAGGGTGGATCTAAAACCGCAGCATCTACAGCAGCTGTGTGACCTTGAGTGCAATGCCTAAACTCTGTGCTTCCATTGTGCAAAATGGAGTGGCCAGGCTGTTGACACGATTGGAGATACTGCATTCTAAGCACCTGGCCCTAGCCCTGGGCTCTCAGATGCACCCTGAATATTTGTTTAGTTGAACGGATGGGTGAACGTTTCGCTTTGTTATCTGAAGGAGTCTGAGCACTCCCTTTCTGGTGGAAAGATCATGGGGACAGTGGCCTGTCCCACCACTAACCGGCGGGGTGACCAGAGGCTGCTGTTCATTCAGCTGTCTGGGCCTTGTTATCTTGCAAACAGGGACAGTAACACCCATCCATCTCCTTGGAGTGTTGGGAGCGAGTGGAGATCATGAGATGGGGAGGTGAGAGCTCTGGAAGGGAAAAGATGTCTCATGGGGGTGGGCATGGCGGCAGGTGGCTGAGCAGGAACGGGGTCCCTTGTCAGGCCTTGAGTGCAGCCCTGCACCCAAATACACACATGTAGACACGCATATACACACGTACATATTTCCTGTCACACACATTTGCATGCACACACACTCTGCATAAGCCCATATCGGTATATGGCAGTGTGTGCAAATGTACTCATGCACGTGCTCTCAACACATGCACATACCTGTACATGCCTCTTCACGCAAGCGTGTATCCCCAAGTGTTTGCACCCACTCACACACTCACACCAGAGCCAGACAGAGACTAGGAGTGGAGTCGTCTGAGGGTCCCGCTCCCCTCCCAGCCGCTGACCCTGTTTTGGAGGGCTGAGGAACAGGGTGGCCAAGCAGCTCTGACTGGGGTTACGTGCGTGGAGGTCAGGCTGGCAAAGCCGTCTGTCTGCCTCTTGGCACAGGCTGCCAGGCTGGCAGAGGCCGTGTGCTGGGCTCAGGAGTCCCAGCCAATGTAAACGGGCTCCTTTGGGAATAGGGCTGGTCTGCAAAGTGAACAACTGAGTGAGCAAATCCCACGTAGCTTTTCATTTAGTGAGTTGTCACAGAAAACTGAAATGCACCAAAGAGTGAATGGTGCTCAGCGCTGACCAGTGGCACCGAGGGTGATTTCTGTTGCCCTCCTTTTGTTTTCACTCATTTTTCTATGGCCGGTATGCCTTAGCTTTGAATAAGAGGATCGTAAACGCGGTTGGTTGACATTTGTTGACGATGTTTGTCCAGCAGCCCGTCCTGTCACCCAGCTCCTCACTTGTCCTGTGCTCCTGGTGGCTCTGGTGGAGCTGACAATTGTGGAAGCTGAACCTGGGACTGGTAACTGGTAGGCGTATGGGCTGGGCCTGGTGAATCATAGCTCCCTACTTCCAAATCCATAGTGATTGTCACGTGGCCCATGTCAGGCCCATCGGAATCCTTCCTTATCATTTGCTACACAGACCTGGGGTATATCAGTTTTCCCTTTCCTCTGGGATGTTAGAGCTGTCTCTGGCCAGGATCCTTCTTCCCCCTTACCTGGGAGAAACGCCTCTGCAGTGGGAGAGGCTGATACCTAGAGAAGCGAGCCATAGAAAATAAATCCCTTTGACTGTAAGATGTACAGTTTATTATTTTGTGTACATCTAAGAAGGAAAAATAAAAAGCCTGCCAGTTAAACTATGACATGCCTTTGGCTATAAGTCACATTCTGATTTCAGAGATATTAATATGTGAAAAACTGAGAATCAGTGAAATGTATATGTGGATGGATGGATGGATGAATGGATAGCAAGAGAGAGATACAGCAGGAGGGTGTGGGCAAGAGTGTGAGAGCTCATGTGAGACCGTGTGTGTGTGTGTGTGTGTGTGTGTGTGTGTGTGTACGGGTGGGGGAGAGTCCCGAAAACATCTTTGATCACCTGGATTCAGCCATTCCTGAAGGTGACATCAGGAATGGGCCAAAGAAGACCCATTGTTTCTTAAGCACATATGAACCAGATTTATGTCATTCACAGTGGAGAGCGACTGGACTGACTCGTCCGCTTCGGATCCCATTAATTGCCCAGACACATGTAACAGAAAAACTTTTTCTTTTCTGTCGTCTCCTCATGCTAAGGACCCTGTAGTCAACTTCACTTGCAGGACCCCTAGTGGCTGGGATGGGCTGAGCCTGACAGGCATGTTGCAGATACCTGCGGAGTTGACTTTGGATTGTTGTAGAAACTCCTTGGTTGCAAATGTCAGAAAACTCAGTTCAAAGTAGCTTAAGCAAAAAGTGGGATTTGTTGGCTTATGTATGTGAAAACTGCAAGAGTATGCAGGCTTCAGGCACAGAGGGATCTAGGTGCTCACAGGGCTTTTTCAGCACGTCATTTCCATCTGGCTGGGTTCTACTTTCTTCTCTGTTGGCTTCACTCTCAGACTGGCTGTCCTTGTAAGGTGACCCCTGGTCAGACGTAGACCATCTAAGTTAGCAATCCCAGTGGAAAGAGATTTTCTTCCTCCGAAAAATTCTGAGTGCCTAGGATGGAGCATCAGTGGACCCACTGGGCAGGTGCCGGTGGGGAACCTGTTACCTTAGGGACACGAGAGACTGAATGGGAACATGCTGACTGGGCACGTGAGGTCATGTGACTCAGAGTGGGTGGGGCATCAACTGCAGAAGATGATACAGACTGAAAGTGATGCAGAGGTGGCTCCCCAAATGAAAATTGGGATTCTGTTACCAGAAGAAGGGAGGATGGGTGCCCAATAGGTGTCCCCAACAATTCTACCCCTCTCTTCTGGGTTAACACCATGTCAAGGAAGGCCCGCAAATGCTAGCCACCTGGTCCTCCGGGCCTGGCCACTCCCCAGATTAGCTCTTCCCTGGGCTGCCATCCAGGGACCTCCAGCACTTGGTAGGTCCTGGGGCCCCACTTTCCCCCTGCAGAAATGAAACATATGAGGCCTGGACGGGGCATCCCTTGGGGGGCTGGAGCCAAGAACCCTTTCTGGGTGCCATTACGTGACTTCCCCACTTTGTGCCTACAAAAAATGTGGTCTTAATACAGCATGTTTGACAACTCAGGCAGGATTAAAGGGCAGCCCTAATTGACCAAGGGGTGGGCTTCCACCTGCTTTCTCTCCAGAACAATTCCACATGGCAGGCATGGTTACTCATGTCATTCTTATGTCATTTGCGGGGGAGAAGATATCCAAACAGTCTGTGGCTGGGAGGCATGACGCTGAGCAGGCACCGGCCCCTTAGGGCCACAGGAAGGATGGAACAAGTGTCTCTGAGCTGCGGCTCTATCAGATGGAAGCAGCTGCCTGTCTGAAGAGGCATCACAGGGTTCCAGAGCCCACGTCCATCACTTTCCAGCTGGGTGACCTTAGTGAGTGAATTCCCTTCCCTGACACTCACTTTACTCATCTGTAAAATGGGGCTCTTGTGGAACTGAGTGAGATGATGCTTACAAAGCGCTTGGAATGGTATCTAGCACATAGTAGGTGGTTATTAAAGAGGCGGCAGCAACTGTTGTTGTTAGTGTTATTGTTAGACCAGTCCATTTCCCACCCTGCCATCAGAGGACATTTTCAAAATGCAGCTCTGGTCACATCACCCTCTAATAACCCCACAAAGATCTTACTCTTTTATTAAGCTGGCTTTCTCAACCTCAGCACTATTGACATTTTGGGCCGGATAATTCTCTGTTGTGGGGGCATCCTGTGCACCATAGGATGTTTAGCAAGCTGACCTCTGTCCACTAGACCCAGTAGCACCCCGCCTGTCCCCTGCCAAGTTGGGACAAGCAAACATGTTTGCAGACATTGTCAGATGGCCCCGGAAGGGTTGTCCGCTCCTCTGTTGAGAACCACTGCCTTCAGCCAAACCCAGAGCAGTGTCATGGTCTCCCAGGCCCATATGGTCGGGGGTCTGGCTCCCACACACGCCTCTGGTTTCATCCAGCACAAGGCTTCCCCTTGTCCTCTCTGCTTCAGCCACTCTGGTCTCTCTGCCACAGGTCCTTTGCACCTGCTATTCTCTCTCGGAGAAGCCTGTCCTGGCCTCCTTTGCCTCTTTACCTCCAACTCATCCTTCAGACCTTAGCTCAGCTGCGACTTTCTCAAGAAATCCCAATTAGCCTGGATAGGTTGAATTCCCCTCAGTCTCGGCTCTCCCTGCGGTGGTTCCTTTTGCAGCACTTGTCACAGTTGTCATCTTACGTGTTTGTGTGTGGTTCTTTAATTAACATGCGACCCCCCCTTCTGGTGGAGTGTAACCTCCCTAAGAGTTGGGAACGTGTCTCCTGTGTCCAGTGGTTACACCCCGTGAAATCTTGCTGCATGTTTGTTGGATGAATGCGTGAGTTCTGAGCAACGCAGCTTCATGCTGTAGGCTAGTGGCTGGCCATCTCCCAGCCAGTGTCCTGGACCCCATTGTAGATGAAGGTCCCTGGGTTGGATGGAGATCCCGGGAATGACAAACAAGGTTTTTGTCCGGTTTTGGTTTCCCATTTCCCATTGGTGTATTACATACATAGAATAAAACACACTGATCTTAAGTAAACTTGATGACTTTTCACAAAGATGGTCCTGTGTGACGCCAACATCCAGACCAAGATATAGATGTAGATTTAGATATAGAGCAGTGCCAGCACCCCGGAAGTCCTCCTCTCCCTCCTACTCAGTATCCCACCAAAGGGTGACCACTGATCTTGCCTCTGTCATCATAGATGAACCGTGCTGGTTGTGGATGTGGTGTTAGTCAGACTGCTCCAGAGAAACAACCCGTAGGATGTTTGTATACATAGAGAAAGATTATTTTGAGGAATTGGCTCGTGCAGTTAAGAAGGGTGGCAAGTTCAGAATCTGCAGGGTGGGCTGGCAGGCTGGAGACCCAGGGAAGAGCTGGTGTGGCTGTTCAAGTCTGCTGGCAGATTCCTCGTGGCCCTGGGAGGTCAGCCTTTTGCTCTGTTCAGGCCTTCAGCTGATTAGACGAGGCCCACCCATGTCCTAGAGGGCTATCTGCTTTACTCACTACCCACGGATTTAAATGCTAATGTCATCCAGAAACGCTATCACAGGCACATCTGATTAGTGTTTGACCACATATCTGGGCATCGTGGCTCAGCCAAGCTGACACAAAATTAACCATCGCGGACGTCATGTAACTGGAATCATATAGCATGTCTTCTTTTGCGTCTGGCTTTGGCTTCTTTTGCCCAACATTCTGTCTGTGCGCTTCATCCATGTGGTTCAGTAGCTGTAGTTTGTTCTTTTTCTTTGCTGTGCAATACTCTGTTGTATTAGAATACTACTATTTACTTTTATTGTTGATGGACGTTTGGGTTGTTTCCAGTTTGGGGCTATTATAAATAGAACTGCCGTATTTTTTTGGTGGACATAAGTGCTCATTTCTGGAATTGTGGAATTGCCGGGTACAGGGCACACACGTGTTTTCCTTAGTGGGCACTGCCGAGCACTTCCATGGTGGATCTCTCAGTTTACATTCCCACCAGCAGTACCCGAGGATTCTAGTTCCTTCTCATCCTCAGGGACATCGGATGTTACCCATCTTTGCGATTTCAGCCATTCTGATAGTTGTGGATTGGTATCTTACTGTGGTTTTAATTAAGGCTTTGTTTAAAAAAAAAATTCTCTGTCGGATGAGACCAAAGGCAGACTCCCACACAGCTTGAGAAGTTTCTTTTATTAAGACCATCCTATGCATCGGTTTTTAGAGAGAAGGAAACTAGCGTTTACCTTGCATCTCTTCTCTGTCAGGTACTGTGCTGGGGGCTTTACAGGTTTCATCTCATATCCTCCTCAAGACAACTCTTAAAAGGTGGACCACCCTGGGGATAGAACGGGGACAGGTAACACTCCCAATCCCCCAAGACCTGAGCATGCAAATGAGACGTCAGGTTCTCACTCCCCAGGGGAACTGGTTCAGCAGTTGCTTCTGTGACAGGCACGGTGTGAATGTGACAGATGTTCCCGCAGAGAGAAAGCTGCTTCTGATGGGAGCCGCTGCAGGAATCAGCTCGGTCTTGAGCACACATGTTTTATGTCCCTTAGTCCCCGCACAGGGACCACAGGTTGCAGGTCAGCAGCGCAGAGGCTTTGCCTGCAGTTTCCACGAGGACCTGTGTCCTAGCGGATTGATGTGGCATCAGCTCCTGGACTCTGGGCCAGTGACATATTCTTACCAGGTTTCAGGAAAGGTTCTAGGTGAAGGTTATTTTGCTGTGTGAAGGCATCTTTAAAACAGTCCAGTGTTACTGTTTCTTATGTCTTCTTTAGGAGAAGACTTGAACACTAGAAAACAGGTAGGCAACCAGAATAAAAGAATCTCCAGATTTAATGCATTTTATCGATTGAAAAAGCCAACATCTTGTCCTTTCTTTTCTCATTTTTTCCTGTGGACTACTGGAAAGTTCACCACAGACTGGATTTCGTGAACCAGTGGGTAATAGAAAAGTACACACTTTGGCGCCAAACCTAGGTTTGGATCCCAAGCCTAGCACTTAGGGCTGTGTGACCTGGGCAGTCACTCAGCTCTTTGCAACCCAGTTTCTGGGTAAATTCTCTGAAGGTTACCTGCAGAAGCTCGTGGCAGTGCCCAGCCCGTGTTAGGGGTTCAGTGTTAGTTGAATGAATTTCTGTTGTATTTCAGATCTGCAGTCCCTTAGCCACAAATGCAAAATCTCCAACACTATGAAGACAGAAAAGGTCTTTTCTTATATTTGGTGCAACTCATTTGGCAGCCAAACCTGACAAAAGGCTATTTTACAGTCTTTATTGATCCCAGCTGGAGTGAGTGTTCCTATGTTTTGCTTTGGAAATATTACTGTATTTGATACTGAGGTGTTTTCCCAGACCTCACAAGGGGGTGTCATACATTGTATAACATCTGCAACGTATTACCTTTCTACAATCTGGAACATCATGAATGCTGACGCACATCTGGCTTTCAAATGTCAGGAACTAAATTCAGATTTACTTAGGAAAAAAAAAAGATAGTATCATCTCATGGACCCCAAAAAAGCTGAATCCAGGGGCTTAAATGCTATCTGTCTCTTTTCTCTCTCATCCCTCAGCTCTGAGTGTCTCTGCTTTTCTTTGAGTGTCTGCTGCATTCCCATTCTTGCCTCAGACAGTGGAGGGGGCAGGGCACCAGAGCTGGCTCTTTTGGGATCACCCCTGCAGCCCTGCATTGGATGGGGCAGGATGATGGGTCCATAGGAGGACTGTGGGCATAGCAAAGCAGCCGACGCACCGCCTCAGTGTTGGGTGAGTTCCATGGCAACCGTCCTTCACTGGCCATTCCCTGCGCTAGGGACATCCCAGTCCAATGGAAGAAGATACCTTGGAGGAGCGTAGACTCTTGTCTCTGAGCCTCTCGTTGTGGCTCTGAGTCTCCGTCGCCCACCTGTGATATGGCTGCATCTCTCATGGTAGACTTCCCTCTCATTTCCCCAGTCAGAACTCCAACCCTCCAGTTTTCCAGTGTTTCGTTCCTGGCAGTGATTAGAGAAGCCGCTGCGTGTGCTATGCTGTTCTCTTTGCTGCAATGTTCTTACCGCCTTTCACTGGGGTAAAGCCAGCTCATTTGCGAGTCCGAGTTTAAAGGACACATCTTCAGGATAAAACTTCTCTGACCCTCTACGGTTCTCCCTTGAAATTCCCACCCAATCCCTGCCTTTCTTTACTTCACAGCGTCGATTTCACTTTGCAATTATATATGAACTGGGCCTTTATTGCTTTAACAACCATCGCCCTGGCTACACTGGCACGGCTGACGGCAGGGCCACATCTGCCTCACGTACCACTGTGTCTCCTCAGCACGGACACACACCGAGTGCTTTTTTTTTGAATAAATGTGTGAGTGGCAGAACATGAATTCAGACCCTGGCCTCTCTGACTCAGGGGTTCTCATTGCTAATCACTGTGCATCTCTCAGTGTCTTCAGATCTAAATGAGAAGACCCGAGTCCATCTTATTCTAGAGTGTTCTAGAGTATACCGTGATGGCTTTCCATTTTCTTCCTTTCCTGCATGGATTAGGTCGGTGCAAAAGCAATTGTGGTTTAAAAGCTTAAAACTAATTGCAAAAACCACAATTACTTTTGCACCAACCTAATATTTCACAAGTGATAACTCGTGAAGGGCCAGACTCCTAGTTCTCAGCAGACTCAGAGCTCCCATCTGGCTCCAGACATCCTCTCTCCCGGCTCGCCTCTGCTTAGAAGGAGCACGGTGCCCCTGGGATGATTACGATGCTGGCAGTGTCCTGGCAGATGTGGAGCCTCATGTATGTCTCTGGTCTTTTCCTGATAGTCTCCAAGGAAGACTGTCTCAATCCCAGGCCACTGGAAAGTTCTCTCCCATGAAGTGCCCCACGGGAGTATGTAAGGGACATGTTTTGGGAAACTGATCTGTGTGGTTCGGTAGGAATGGCCGTCTCAGTGTTCTGTCCTGGAGCCTCATTGTGGTTAGGTGGTGGAGCCACACCAGTCGCCATGGCCAGGGCTGGCGGGTCCAGGCACATGGCCCAAGCTAAGCCAATCAGAGTCTTTCCCTGGGATTTCTCTAATCTCTGCTCGTGATGTCAGATGACTGTGAGACTGGACCCAGTGTGGCCATAGTTCTAGCTGCAGGGAACAGCTATCCTGATGGAACAGAGCTGGCTCGCCAAGAGAAGCCGAGACAGTAGACTAGAGGCCCTTAGAATAGCAGTAACCCCACTTATCGGACACCCCTAGGTGCCAGGCACTTTGCCCACATTTTGCCTAAAGCATCTGCCAGGATTATGGCAGGAAAAGTAAGAGAGATGAGGCTCTTGGAGGTTCGGGCGCTTGCCTAAGGTTTCTACGTGGTGGAGCCCAGGTTCCGACACAGTGCAGCCTGCCAGAAAATGCTGCGGCCGAGTTCTGGGCCCGTGGGATGCATGCCTGCCTTCCCTTGTGGGGAGTCCCCTGTCTTGGAGCTTGTCTTGCCCCAGGAATGCGGAGGGCATCCCCTGTGCAGTTTTGTTAATCACAGTGGGCGAGGATGGGTGCATGCCTGGTGGGTGTGGGGTGAGCGGAGGACCCTGTGCCAAGGTCTCAGATGCCTTCCTTCCCTCCCCCGCCCACCCTCAGGGCAGATGTATTGAGGCCACAATGGAAGCTACTCTTATGAATACCTGGGAAACAAAGGGCTGCCTTCACGAAAGAGAAAGTCCCTTTGCCCAACACCAAGCCTAACGCCCAGTTAAACAAACATCTGCAAAGCACACCCATTCCAAAGAAGCAGTTAGGAAAAAATCCTACATCTGTCACTTGAGCAGCCCCATCCCCGGAGGCCAGGCAGAGGGAAAGGCCACTGGTGGCCTAGCTAACAGTCAGCGAAGTGGCTGGCATGCCTTTGAGTTGGAGCGCAGCGGCTCCCGGCTCCACCAGCCAGGACAGAGCTGATGGCGCCCCTGAGCGGGGCTCCGGGACCCAGGAGCAGGGCTGGGGGCTCTCCTGAGGACAGGAAGGCCCCTCTATGCCAGATTTTCAGCAACATCAGGATGTGGAGAAAGCCCAGCTTACCACATCCCCTTGGCGAACGTTGACAAGAAATGCACCAGCTTTCAACACCACTCTTGTTCTCCATCAATGGGTCCCATTGTCGGCACAGACTCACGGCTCTGGAGTTGGTGCTGTGCCCTAGCCAGAGTCTCCAACCAGGGGATCTGGGCTCATCCACTCCCTTCCTCGGCATTGGGAAGCATCCCCAAAGTCTTGCCCAAGAGCCCCACTGAGGAAGTTTCCTCTTACCTCCATTGGTGGAGGGACAGAGAGCTGGAGGAAGTGCTCTGCCATCCTCCCTTGGGGCAGCGGAGCCTTTGAGGTCCCCGACGTTGCCCCTTTGTTATTGCTTTCCACTGATGTTCCCCATTCAAGCCCAGGACAGAGCTCAGCAAACTACCACCTGGGGGCCAAATCTGGCCCACCACCTGTTTTTCTACAAGTTTTATTGGAACAGCCATGCCATTCATGCACATTCTGCTCATGTCTCCTTTTGCCTTATAATGGCAGAATTGAGTCGCGGCAATAGGGAGTGTATGGCTCACAGAGCCTCAAATTTTTCCTATCTGGTCCTTTAAAGAAAAGCTTTGCCCATTGATGGTAGGTTGGAAGGGAGCTGCAGAGCATTTAACGGTTGGTGTTTTCAGTCTCCAGCTCAACTGACTGACTCGCTCATTCGACAAATACTACCTGAGTATCTGCCATACACTGGGCTCTAGCTGGTTGCTAAGGATACAGTGATGGACAAGGGACACACGCTGCCTGCCCTCAAAGGAAGCAGAGGAGACACCATGGTACCAGCAGGTCACACATACTTCCTTACGGCTGTGCTGTGTGGCGTGTTATAAAGGAAAGGGCGGTGTGCTGTGTGGACCCAACCCAGGGGTCAAGGACGGCTCCCGGGTGAGAACAGGACGGCAGCTGAGACCTGGAGGAGGGTGTGTGGGAGTTCATCCAGGTCAGTGTGTGTGTGGGGGGAAAGACAGGATGGAGAATCTTCTCGACAGAAGGCCGGGCCTGGCTGAGGCAGGGCAGAGCCCAGTCTCCTCCAGGAATGGAGGGAGGTCCTAGGAACAAACTTGAGGGATGAGCTTCAGGAATTGGACGGCTGCTGCCCGTGGGCCATCGGTCCACCATGCCTGGTCTGGTGACAGACCGGGACAGTATCTCTCCTTCTTTGAGACACAAAGTTTTCCCTTCTCCCTTGTACAAAGCTCCATCTATATTCAGATCAACAAACCTGTTCTTCTAAGGTTGTGTTGTCTGATGTGGTAGCCACCAGCCACGTGGGAATGGAAATTTAAATGAATTCAAGTAAAAGTGAAATGTTCCGATCCTCGGCCCCACTAGCCACGCTGCACTTGACAGCCTCGCGTGGCTGCCACGGTGCCGAGTGCAGACACTGAACATCCATCATCACAGAGAGTTGGCCTGGGCAGCGCTGGCCTGAGGAGGACCCTGGTCTACTCCTCCATCAAGAAGTCACCATGTGAGGACTTGTCTCTCCACTGGAAAAACTGAGGGGTCCGGGCTTTGGGATTCAGGCTTTTCCATTCAAGCTACGTGAGCTTGAGCAAGTTACTGAAGTTCTCTGAATTTTAATTTTGCCCTCGGCAAAACAGGCCCGGAACAGTGTTGGACGTCGGTTCTGGAGGTGGTCCCTCTACACGGCCATGGTGGTACTATCAATGTTTGCAGTAGAGCAAACAAAGTTAAAATCCTTCACCCCAGACTCCCTATAGGGAGGAAGCTGTCTTTGTTGGGAAAACAAAGTGCTAAGTTGCTGTGGAGGAGTCTGCCCTGGAGGGAGCAGGAACCTGTGCTGAGAAGAGCAGGAAGGAGGCAGAGAAGGCCTGCGAGGCTGGGAGCTGTGTGACGGCGCGGCAGCGAGGCTGGTGTGGCTGCAGGTCATTCCAGAACAGGGACGTCCAAAGATCAGGGAGAGGCTCTTTGCAGGCTGAGCGGTAAGCCCTTATCCTGAGCCCACCGACACCGCTGCTGTGAATGCCTCAGGAAATTGGAGGAGTGGCGTGTGGTGTCACGGCTGCTTTTCCATGTGGCTGCCTGTGGTGTGGCAGAGACAAAGCACACAGGCGGCAGAAGGATCCATCCGCCATGATAGTTCCGGGAAGGGGACTCCCAATCATGGGACCTGGGACCCTGGGAAGACCAGACAAACTGGGATTCACGGAAATCTTGAGAAGCCTTGGACTTGCACGGGACAAGGTCATCTGAAGAGCCAGGAGGCCTCGGAGGACATCTGGTTCACACTGAGCTCTGGACTCTGAGAGCAGGGTCTGAACCTCCCCATCTTTGCACAAAGCCCAGTGTTCTGGATGTGTGGGCGGGGTGCTGACATAGCCATTGGCTTGAACTGGAAGTGAGTCATTCATTCATTCATTCGTTCATTCGTTCATATGAATAATTGGGCAGACCTGTGCCAGTTGCATGTGCCCAAAGACCCAGTCCAAATTAATTTTAGGGGAAACAAAAAGAATGAACAACTTATGTAATGATAATAATCAAATCTGGCTTCAGGGAAAGCTGGATCTGGGGCTCTAAGAATAGAAAAAGGACTGAGTTCTCTTGCCTCCTCATTGGTCCCTCTTTTCCATCTAATAAGAGGCTGCCAGTAGCTCCGGGCCAACACAAGCTTCCTCATTCCAGGACTAGGAACAGGGAGAGCTTTCTAGAAGCCCCAGTGACAATCTCCTTGTGAGTCATTGGCTCTGATTGGATCACATGCTTATCCCTGAACCCATGGAATAGAATGGTCTCACTGGCTTGGCTCTCACATGGTCCATGTGGGCTGAGCCAGAGAAATTAAGGACCAAAGTCAGTCAGAGAACTGAGGAACACAGAGCTGAGCGGATGCTGGGTGTGGGACAAGAGAGGCCCGCCATCGTTAGTTCACTCCACACCCCAGGGCTGGCTCTGGGTGCTGCAGAAGGCAGGCCAGGCCCACAGCCCTCACAGAGCCTCCGTGCTAGCGGGAGGATGGACCCTTATTCCAGTGGCCCTTTGCCTCCTGTCCTTTCTGGCCTGCGTCCAGCCCAGAGAGGAGAGACACTAACTGTCCATTGTTGCCGTGACACTTCCTGACAGCAACAAAGGGCCTTTCACAGTGAGAGAGAAGCAAGTAGATGCGGGAGGACCTGAAAGGCACAGAATTTGGTTGTTGAGTTGCCAGGTGGAAAATACCCAACAGGTCATGTTCCGAGTTTGGAGCTAAAACAGACACGCTCTTAAAAAAAAAATCCATATAAGGCTCGCATTGCAGGTACACCTTTTGGAGTCAAGGGCACTGGGCTGGGTCCTCAGAAACTCAAAACACATGGAAGGTTCTGGAAAAATCAGTGAACAATGGGGCCAAGCTTTCTTCCAGGTTTTTCCCTCACTCTGGCTGGGTGCACTCCGCAGGGGGAACTGAGGTATCAGGAATTGGGCCTCGGGGTCTCATCTCTCTCCCTGCCACCGAGACCCCTTTCAGTGGAGAGTTCTCGGCAGAAGGAGCAGTGAGTGACAAGACTGTGGCGATGAGAACACGGAAAAACCGAGGAACCAAAAAGCTGAAGGCTGGAGCAGAGAGAGAGAGACGGGGTGCGGACTCGGCCAAACCTGGGAGGAGTTGGGGAGCCAAGATCAGTTCTGTCCGCATCCCAAGAGCCCAGGACACAATTCATGGGGTGAAGCCGGGGCAGAGCAGGGGGTGGGGTTTGTGTGAGGTTCCTGGGGCTGCCGGGAGGCTTCAAACAACAGAAATGAATTCTCTCTCCCAGTTCTGGAGTCAAGAAGTCCAAAATCAAGGTGTCAGCAGGGCATGCTTCCTCTGATGGCTCTGGGGAAGAATGTTCCCTGGCGTCTCCCAGCGTCTGGTGGCTCCTTTCAGTCCTCTGTGGGCCTGGGTTTGCAGCTGCATGCCTCCCACTCCCCCCCACCCCCAACCCACCCTCTGTGCGTCCTCCCTTCTCAACCCCAGTCATTGGTAGGGCCCATCCTAATCCCATATGATCTCATCTTCCCTATTTAACATCTGCAAGACCCTATTTCCAAATAAGTTCATATTTGAGGTTCTGGGTGGACATTTTGGGGGACACTATGCAATTCACAGTGGGGACCTGATGATTTTCACTTGGCACAAAGGACTCCAGGAGCATGAAGGATGGATTGAAGGAGGTCCGTGTGGGAGCAGGAGGCCAGCTTGGGGCACGCAGTAGAGAGGTGGGGGAAACCTAGGCTAGGATGGGGGTGGTGGTGATGATGGGACAGTGGATGGAGTTGAAAGATGTTTGGGAAGCAAACTCAGCAGGACTCGGTGACTGACAGGATGTGGGCAGAGTGAAAGGGACATTTTAAGAATACGCCTCAGGTTTCTGGGTGCCGGTCAGCTCTATCATGAGCGAACCCTATGTGGTGAGTCAGATGACATATGAAATAGACATGCAGACAGGAAGAAAGAAGAGACAGAGAAGAGAGCTTGGGCTTGTTTACGTCCCAGGAGATTTGCCCACAAGCTGCAGGGCTTCTCTAGGGACACCTCAAAGCTGGGCTCAGGGCGTGGGCACCGCACAGAAGCCGCTGATGGCCCAGCCATAGAATAAATAACCCTCCCAGTGAGCTCATTCTTCAATTAGGTCCCTGCTCCTGCTCACTCCAGTCCCTGGACCTGGGAAATTGCTGGTGACATGACTGAATGCAGCATCCTGTGACCCTGGGGCTGAGTTGCCCAATGCTAGGTGACAAGTTCCCCTCCTCCTCGTGATGTCTGGGAGACATGGCCTGACATGGGGGCAGGGGTGGTTGTTCAGAGTCTGGAATTCTGACCCAAGACTCTGGGGAAGGCCCCCAACTTTTTCTCCCTTGCAGTCCCTCTTGGGGGCTTCTGGTATCACGGAGATAAAGAACATATCGTGTTTCCCCGAAAAGAAGGCCCAGCCGGACAATCAGCTGTGATATGTCTTTTGGAGCAAAAATTAATATAAGACCCGGTCTTATTTTACTATAAGACTGGGTTTTAATATAATTAATATAATACAATGTAATATAATGCCAGATCTTATATTAATTTTTGCTCCAAAAGAAGCATTAGAGCTGATTGTCTGGCTAGGTCTTATTTTTGGGGAAACACGGTAGATGCTGCGGCCAGGCTGCCTGGGTTTGCCTAAAGAGTCTGCGTTAGTTTCCTGTGGCTGCCGTAACAAACTAACATGAACTTGGCTTAAAAACAACAGAAATGTCTTCTCTCACAGTCTGGAGGCCAGAAGCCTGAAGTCAGTGTCACTGGGCTGAAATCAAAGTGTCAGCAGGGCCACCCTCCCTCTCGGGGCACCAGGGGAGGGTCCTTCCCACCTCTTCCAGCTCCTGCCACTTTTTCTTGCTTTGCATCTTCAACTTCCCCTCTGCTTCCCTCTTATAGGGGTACATGTGATGGCATTTACAGCTCGTTGGATAATCCAGGATAATCTCATCTCAAGACCCCTAATTGAATCACACCCACAAAAGTCACATTTACAGGCTCCAAGGCTTAGGACCAGATGTCTTCAAGGGGGCTTTTATTCTCACTACTACAAACCTCTTAACTTACCATCTGCACCGACAAGTTGCTTCCCTCTCTGTGCTTCAGTTTCCTCATACGTAAGTACCAGAAACTCTGCTTTTAAAAAAAGATCCCCCAACCTTTAGCTGGCCACAAGGCAATTCAGATAAAGACCATTTCCCAGGCTCCCTTGCAGCTTGATGAGACCATGTTGCCTCTGTTCTGGCCAGTGGGACACCAGCAGAAGTCGGTGTGTGTAACTTCTGGGCAGTGCCCTTCTCCTTTCCTTTCCTCATTCTTGTGAGTTGGAAGTTTGATGTGATGGCTGGAGAGCTGGTGCAGCCATCTTGAACCATGAGGTGAATTTGGGAATGGAGGCCACCACCTCATAGGTTCCTATGACGATTGAACTCAAGGAGCATTAGGAAGAGGGCCTGGCACATACACATGCTCCATGACTGTTTGTTTCTCCTCCACCGCCCCGTCTACCCTTTGTCCTCCCCTCTCTGTACCTCCCTCCTCCTTCCCCTATGAATAGTTCTCTCTTCTTCCTTCCCCTCCCCCATTCACCACCACCACCAGCACCACCACTCCCTTATCCCCATTATCTTCACTGCCGCTGCTTTGGGTCCGAGGTTCCTGAACTTAGTGTCAGTGTCCTTGATCACAGCGTTCAGCCCTCTGACCAGCTGAGTGCCAGGTCTTTGAGTTCTGCATCTACACGTGCCACACCCACAACTTGCTTTTTTAAGATAGTCTTGATTACTAATAAAAGCAAACAATGATTAAACAAATCACCGTGCTGGGCAGTTGACATACCAAACATTATAGGAATTATAGGAATTCTTTTTTTTTTTTTTTTTTAAATTTATTGGGGTGACAATTGTTAGTAAAATTACATAGATTTCAGGTGTACAATTCTGTATTACATCATCTATAAATCCCATTGTGTGTTCACCACCCAGAGTCAGTTCTCCTTCCATCACCATATATTTGAGCCTAGGAATTCTTTTGTAAATTTTAAGTGATAAAATTTAAGTGATTTTTGTCAATTTTAAATGATAATTTAAAAAAATTATCGTTATGCAAGGAATCGTGCTATCTTTATGAAAGTCCCAGCCCTCGTTCCCAGTGTTTCAGGTAGAGAAGCTAAGGTTCCAAGCCTCATGGTCCTATGGGAATCAGGGGCCCACCTGCTCCTCTGCTCTTAATCATGGCCCTGCCTCCTTCCAGGGCACTTCATGGAACCCCGAAAGGGGCCTGGCTCTGGGTTCATGAGTGTAAGGGAGACTAGGAGAAAAAGGATCCATCCCACCCATGAGGAATTCCTAATGGAGAGGGAATGCTGGCATTGGGAGGCCACCTGGGCTCAGCCCCTGAGGAGGTAAGGTTTGAACTGTGTCATGATGGGTGGTGGGGTGTGTATAGACAGACAGTGGGGGAGATTGCGGGAGTGGGAGTCGGGGTGTGTTTGGAGAATCAGGAAGTAGATGGTTTGACCTGGAGATGGGTGAGGGTTTTGAGTCTAGGCAAAGTAATCCTTCCTCTTTTTAATCAGAGATCCTTTCTCCTCCAAGAAATGTAGTTTTCTTTATATCAACATGTATTTATTGGGAGAAAATTGGGAATATGTGTACAGAAAATCAGAGCAGACTTCTCTACCTAAACGTTCACTGCTGTCAGTTCCTTAGGGTCCATGGCTCAGCCTTACCAGCCCTCCAGTGCCAGGCTTCCTGCTGTCTGCTGTCTCCCTGTGCCCTCACAGGAGAAGGGGCGAGCGAGCTCTCCAGGGCCTCTGCATAAGGGCACGAATCCCGTGAATGAGGGCCCCACCCTCATGACCTGGGTACCTCCCAAAGGCCCCGCCTCCTAACACCATCCCATTGGGGGTTAGATTTCAAGATGAATTTTGGGGCAACATTCATTCCATAGCAAGTTTCCTTCCAGGACCCCTCATGCTACCCTTTTATAGCCACAGCCACTTCCGACCCCCGACAACCACGGTCTAGTCTCTGTTTCTATAATTTTGTCATTTCAAGAATGCTTTATATATAACTTATACAGTATGTAATCTTAGAGGTGTTTTTTTTTTTCCATTCAGCAGAATGCCCTTGCATATTGTCCACGTAATTTTGTATCCTTTAGCTAGAGGATTGGATTCAGCTAGATGGATAAATCACAGTGTATTTAACTGACCCCTTCATGCTACCTAGTTAATTTCCATTAATAGTTATTTTGAGTTATGCTGTGACAAATACCTTTGAAGCTGAATATATGCTTAAATAAAGATTTATTTCTGAAGACAGATCCCTTGCATTGGACTTGCCAGGTCATGCGTATTTTTAAAAACATCTTGCTTAATTGCCCAGTAGAAGCAACGTCCCAATTTTTATAAACACCCCCCCAGCTGATGAGGGAGACTGTTCAGGTCCCTATACCCTTTCCCCCTTTCTTAAGGAGAATGCTCCTGTTCCCTTAAGCTCATCTCAGACCTGGGGTTGCTAAGTATGGACCGGAAGAGACAGAACAGATTAGCAGCCAGAATATCGGGCTCATGGACAAAGGGACGGTGAAGGGCTCCGGCTCTGGTTGGGCTCTGGTAGGAATGTCCCAGTTTGATGAGAAATGAGGTGGCCACGCTACTGGTAAGGCACAGAGAAGGAGGGGACCCATTGATCCCCTGTGCCTCCGCCCCCAGCCTCTTGGTGCTCTTTACTATTTAAATGAGGTCACCATCATGTAGGGTTGCCAACACAGGTTCCTGAGGGGCCAGATGGGTCAAGGAAACAGTAGTGTTAGGGTGACACGCCCGCTCCTTTCTATTCCGATGCCCTTCCTATCTTCCCCAGTCCCCATGGTTTGGCAGATTTAAGATGATAAGACATACTCTCTTTTCCTCTTAACTGCCACCACCCAGACATGCTCTGGCCTCAGGGCCTTTGCTCTTGCTGGTCCCTGCACCTGGCGCCGTCTCCCCAGAGATCCCGACTCACCCCTCACCTCTTTCAGGAATCCCCCATCACCTCCTGAGTGAGGCCTTCCTCGCCACCCCCACCAGCATTCCCAGCCCACTTTCTCGTCCATTAGCATTTATCACCATCCCCAAATTCTCCATTACGTAGTTACATATTTGTCTTTTTCCCCCATATTTTTGCTGTCTTGTTCTTTGCTGTATACTTAGTGCTGAGACCAGCGCCTGACTCATGGTAGGCACTCAGACATCTTGTTGGATGAGTGAGTGAACGAATGAATGAAAGAAAGAAAGATGAAACGAAAGAATGATTCAAAGGAAGGACGGAAGGAAGGAACTCGCTGTAGCATAAGAAGAATCACGCTGGAACCCCCACCTGGCTGGCGGCACATCTCTAACCTGATGGGTGAAAGGGAGTGGTGAGGTCTGGGGTAAACTGACGTGCTGTCATCTGAGGGGACACCCGCTGTCCCCCTCCAGTCCACTGCTGCTCGGCCATTAGTTTTTTAGGACTGCATGAAAAAAATCTCAATTTACATGATCATAACCAGATAAAGTTGCCAACATTGGACCATTTCTGGCCTACAGAAATGGTAATTCCATGTGATTCAAACTTAATACACAATTCTTTCCAAGTTCAGGTCTTGCCAACAAATTGACAACAGTGTTAACAACAGCAAACCCACTGCTTGGGCTGGAGGGACACACCTGTGAGCTGGGTGCTCCCCGGACCACTGGTCTGCAAGCTCCGAACAGGCTCACTGCTGCTCGTTGCCACCCCCCAAAGCAAAGAATCCAGTGCTGTCTGGCTCCGTGGGGCCGGGAGCTGCTTTGGCAGAGAGGGGCTGGGCTGGCAGAAATTGAGAAGTGGGAGAAGAAATGTGGCGGGAGTCCCCTCTGTCCATGCACCAGCTGCAGACCCCCATGAGAAACCTCTGCTCAGTGAGGGGCTTCTGCCCCCCTCAGTGAGGGGGTCTCTGGGAGCTGCAGGAGGTGGCATCACCTTTGCTGGGTCCAGACTGCTCCTTCTCACTCCTGGCGTGTGGTGTCGTCAGGTGGCAAGAGCTTGTCAGCAATGGTGCTGTATGTAATCAGATGCACAGATGCTCAAAACTCAGGAAGGTGCTAAAGAAGCTTCTGGGCAATTGAGGGGGTGGGGGAGGGGGAGAAGAAACTTCTGGAAATATGACAAACCAATCACCCAAGACAGTGTGAGGGGGCATTGGTGGGATTGAAAAGTGGTCCTGCCTGTGGGCAGGGTCAGGTCAGGCGTGGCCTTCTTCTTGTAGTATCATGAAGGAGACACGCCAGTCAGGGCCCACCATGGTGGTTCAACCTGCACCCCAAGTACCAGTTGGGCGCCTCCCTCCTTTCCACCTTGCTGTGTCCCAGGGTCTCCTATCCCCTCTGGGTTGGACACAGGGTGTTCAGACCCCTGGATGACGTCAAGATGTCCCTGTGAGCTCTGGATTGTCCTGGAGGCAAGGCGCAGTGGACCTCACTGTGTCACGGCAGCTCCGGGAGGGACAGCAGCTGTGAGGCACTGGGCTTGAGGCCAGATGGACGGGATGCAGTGGCTGGTGCACACTCAGGGGCAGGCCCGTGAACAGTCAGTGTAGTCTCAGAGCTGGCGCTCACTAGGCACTCAGCAGGTGGTAGCTGTGTGTGCATTCCTGCACACAGACCAACATTCCCTCATTTGTGCATTCGGCCGGGTTACGTACGGCCTGAGAGCACTGGCTCGGAGCCCTCCTGACACCAAAGTGCTGTGAACTCAGGGTCCTCATCTGTAAAACACAGATCACGATCTTCCCTTTTTTGCAAGATTATTGTGGGTTAAACATACAAGGTAATAAAGCTGCAAGCACCAGATGCAGCCTGCAGGGGACCTTAATAAATGGGGAGACTCTGGGTGGTCCCTGTAGATGTCTAGGGATCGACTCCAGGAGCCACGTGACGGAAAAGAGAGAAGGAACTTTTCCACCCTCATCTTCATGCTCGCTTTGATTTTTAAAGAAATGTGCTGTCTAGTGAGAAAAGACAGGATGGGTGACGTGGTGTTAATTCTGGAGATTTCTCTTATTAGTTGAACTTTCACTTTAGGTTCTTTCTTGCCAACTTGTCCAGCCTGAGCAGTGGTAGCCAAAGCTGGCGGGGCTGTTGGGAGAGACCCCTCCTGCCTTTGGAAGGACATGTGGGGATCCAGAGTCATGTCTAGAGCCAGGACGAGAAGGTTTGATTCTGATAAGTGCACAGATTCTCTCAGGGTGGGTTTGGGCTGGGTCCTCGTCTTTTCCAACAAGGAAGAGGATTTTCGCCTTTTTTGGGGTATGGTTGAGTGGCCCGAAGGGGCTGGGCCTGGCGTTACCCTCTCCCCAAACCACCATCTCCACCTTGGCAAAACCACTGTGCCTGGAGTCAGGAAACGAATACGGAGGGCCATCATTCATTCATCCACCCCTTCATTCATTCATGATGTTTATTAGCGAATAAGTGGGGTGATCACAAAAGGTGACTGAGAACAAAGAAAACCCTCATGGATGCACCACGTAGCTTAAATCAGCTAAATCTGTTTGATTTCCAACATTGGTGTAGCTGGAAGCATTAGGTTGTAAGCGAGAACGGGAAAACAGAAGCTGTGTTATCACCAGGGCGTGTTAGACGGGGCCATTAGCACAGAAGGGGCAGGTAAGACCCCTCAGCCTTCCCCTCCTGGCTGGCCAGAGGCATGATGTGGCCCTGGGATAAAACTGTCCTGTCAGGTCGCACTGCTCCAAGACAAGGAAGGTACTGTGCTCACGAGAAGTGTTGGATGGGGTCCAAAGGTGTCCCAAGAAACAGTCATGGGAGGACATGACCATCAGGAATGACGGAGGGACACTGACCCTTTCTGCCTTGGAAATAAAGGGAGGTGACGGTCTGCTGGGGATGGCCCACCATGTCCCCTTGCTCTGCCCATGTCGGTGCAGCCACCTGCCAGGCTGGCATTTATTTGTCCAAGGGCTGTGAGTGGTTGTTGTGGGTCAAATTTGCTCTTCTTGGGGCAAGGAGGCTGCAGTGTGGGAATTAACACCCCCGGTGCAGTTCTTAGCCAGTGACAGACAGGAGCGGAGCATGAATCACTGCAGCAATAAGTTTCGTCACCCTGGTGGTAGCTGGTAACGCATCCTGCGCTGGCTTCTCTCACTCCCCACTCCCCACCAGGGGACCCATGGGCTCACCTCCCAGCTAAATCCCTTGCATTCAAGTCCTTGCCTCAGCGTCTTCTAGAAGCTTGCCCCATCTGCCCTCATGACACTTAGGCGAGGAAGACAGATGGTAAAACCAGCACCTCCTGACAGCGCGTTAAAGGAGACCCATGGAGCTGCAAGGAAGCCACCAGGCTTAGCCTAGGAAGAGACCAGTACCTTGGTTTGGGATCATTTACCTGTAGGGGACTTTTCTGCAATGCAGGGAACTTTCAGAGAACTCAGAAATATGTATGGAGCTTCCTCTGTACCGTGCTGAGATGCAATGCTGAGGCCACAAACGCCCGGTCTGTCACGCTGTTCATGGTTTAACTGGGAGACGGACGACAGGCATTGATCAGGCAATCCGAGCAGTACCTGTGCAGGCACAGCTGTCGTATGGTTTGGCAAGGGGAGGTGAGAGGTGGCCCCCAGTCGGGGAGCCAGGGACGGCGTTGCTGAGTGGCCTCCACAGCACAGGGAGGCCTGACTGGGTGCAAAGGGAGGGCTGGTGTTCCAGGGAGAGGGACCAACGTGAACTAAAGCACCAAGGGCGAGGGGCTGCATGTTGGAAGAGTCCAGGGCAGTGTGACGTGTGCACAGTGAACGAGGTGGGCGGTGGGAGATGACGTCCAGGGAACTAGATCGAGAGCACAGTCCCCGGCCATTCAAGGATTTGATCCTTGGAGCTGTGACACCAGTGATGGGCTTAGCTGACATGGTCAGATTGACGTTCTGAAGAGAAGCTCTGGCTGCTGTGTGATCCAGTCAGAGTTTATGTCAAGATCCCCTTCGACCCTGTGCCCTCCTCTGCCGCCCACTGGGACCGTGGGACTGGAACCAGGAGTAGGAAGGCTGGGTTTGGCCGTGACAGAGTGACTGTCATTCCACCTGAGCCAGCCCATTGCACACTGAGTCTCATGCTGCCAGTCACCTTGCTCTTTCCAGAAGCATGTGACCCCTAGAAGAATGCACGGGGCTTGGTGTGGCCTTATACAACTTCCCTCGTGGCTGGAAAATAGGGCTCCTGTCAGCTGATCAGCCCCTGAGAGCATGCCTTGGATCTGATAAACAGACGTTGGCAAGTGGGAGGTTTGAAGATAGTGCCAAGCTCTGTGGTTTCGACTGGTCCTACAAGGGAAACGGTCGTGCAGGAGGGGAAAAAAGTAGGGGCGACTGAGACACAAAGAGGCAGTGTGGGGGCAGGGCAGACAGTGGGCAAGCTTACAGGCCTGCCCCTTACCACAGCCTTGCAGGCGACCACCAGCCCACCCAGCAGGACTCCATGTGTGTGGGGTGAACAGACCAGCCATAGACTCACAAACCTTCCTTCCTGAGGTGTATCCTTTGGAATTAAGGGGGTGGAATGGGAAGGAAGACCAGTGGGAGATTTTGTAGAGAGCTTTTGGGGACAATAAGCTGTCCTTCATGTGGGATGATGTGGCTTAGAAGCTGTAAAGCCTTCACTTGTTTTGCCATTTGGGTGCTTCTGAACTGAGCAAGCCACCTTCCCTCGCTCAGTGTTCCTGGGGCCCATTCTCCCAGAAGCCTGGCTCAGGCTCCTGCTGTGAGCTCATTAAGAGGTTGTGGAGCCCCACAGAGACCCCACTCAGGCACTCTTTGAGGACAGCGTCTACTGTTTGGCTGGACAGGGAACAGGGTCCCCTGCAGTCAATCTAGGCAGGTCTTCTCACGGTTGGGTGGCTCTGGGCTGGGAGCTCCTGCTGTGTCTCACGGGCTCTCATTCTCCAGCAGGCTAGCCTGGGCTTGCCCGCATGCCGGTCACAGAGTCCAAGAAAGGGAGTACAAGAGCTCACAGCCCCTTGAGAATCAGCTCGCAATTGGCACACCACTCCTCCCGGCACGTGGGAGAGCTCGCCCTTTCTTCCCTGCTTGAGAAGCTTGAGAAGTTGAGAGAGGCTCAGAGAGGTGAGGCAGCCATCCTGTGTTCAGGAGTGGAAAGCCAAGATAATCACCGAGAAGGTCTGACATCTGGGACCTGTGAAAGTACCACCTGTCTCTGAAGTTCCCATTATGGGAGAAGACTAAGCCCTTAGCATTCCGGTGACTCTGGCAGGTGTGCTCTTCATTGCAGCCCGAAGCACTCCTAATTAATATACCAGTGTCCCCTGCACACTCCTACCCAAGTCTGAGTGTGTAAGGCCGTGAACTAGTCATGAGAGTCTCATTTTTTTTTTTTTTTAAAGGAGGATGCAGCTCACAGTGGCCCATGTGGGGATCGAACTGGCAACCTTGGTGCTACCAGCACTACACTCTAACCAACTGAGCCAACCAGCCACCCCAAGAGTCCTATTTCTTGTGTTATGCTTTCTTGATGGGTCCTGAAGCAGGGCTTCTTGGCTCTCGTTACACTGTGGGGGGGGGGGAGGGTTGGAGAAATAACTCCTCTGGTCTTATTCCAGAGCCCTCTTCTCTCTTCCCGAGCTCCCGGCATGTGGCTAGAGCACGGTTTCTCAGTCGTGGCACTCTTGACATTTTGGGCAAATACTTCTTGTTGTGGGGCTGTCCCGGGCATTGTGGGATGTTAGCAGCACCCCTGGCCCACACCCATTGGATGCAGGAGCACCCCATCCCCAAGTTGTGACAACCAAAAACATCCCCGGTGGGGGGCAGAATCATCCCCTTTTGAGAACCACTGCATTAGAGGACTGATCTGCAGACAGACTAGAAGACTGTCTACCAAAGTCCCGAGTCTCTCTCTTGCTCTTCACACCGGCTTCTTTACCCGTGTCAAGACTGTCGTGCCTAAATTCTCACTCACAGTCAGGACGCCCTCTCACTGGACTCTCCTGAAAATGGAGGACCCTCTGCAGATGGCCTCACTGTTGGCCAGAAACACTTGAGAGAATCCTGAATCCCCCTGGACCGAGGTGGGACCTTGACAAAACACCCAGATTGTTTCTTCCAATTGTTCTCACAGTTAGAAACTTGGGGCCATAGCTTGAAGGCTGCGTGCTATCCCTGGGCTTGGGCCTGAATCGGCTATGGAGAGCAGGGTGGAAATTTTAGAAATAAGAATATGTTTGCTTGCAAGAGTGCCGTCACTGCTGGATTTGCGATCAGTGAAGGAAAAACACAAAGCTGAGCTTTTGGTGGAGTGGCATTTCCAGCACCCAGATGGGCCTTGAGGATAAAGAGACAAAGTGTGTCTAAGACCTTGTTGCAAGGACACGTCCCTGGATGAGAGGTGGGCGGGCAGCCAGCCCACCCGCCGCTCCTCCTGAGGAGGAAGCACCAGCCCAGTCTCCGCGGGGAAACTGGGTGTGTTGGGTTTTGTCTAACATCTTGGAGTGATTCATGTATTCTTCTGCTCTCAATAAAACCCACCGGCCTTGCGAGGACCTTCTCATCATCATAGAACTCTGTTTTGTATAAAATAAATTGGATCCGTTGGCGTCTGATTCATCTCCACTGAATGCGGCAAAAATAGTGTTTTGTGAGAAATACTTGCTGTCCAGTCAGCAGGGAGAGGCTTCTTAATAAGGCCTCCTGCCCTTTGAAAACAGGAAGTTCCAGGCGCCAAAAACAAATGAGTTCTGAGCTGGCGGGGTCCAACTCCATACACGCCCCCCCACCACGCCCACCTGTGGGCTCCGTCCAGGTCAGCCTGCCCAGCCATCTCCAGCTTGACACCGGGGTGACTAGGCCTCTTTTGTGGCCCAGGCTTTCTGGTACCCACAACGTTCCTGCCCTTACTCAGAGAGAAGACTCCGTCCTCCCCCCCTCAGTTCTCCTTCGGGCCCCCTCTCTTAATCCTCAGAGTGAGAGCAAAACCCTGAATGTGTTTTTTCCTCAGATAAATTGAAAAAAGGAGGCAGGTGCCAGAGGTTGCCAGCTGGCACTCTATATTCTTTCTTTCTGGCTTAGGGTTGTAAAGGATCCCTGTTTTATGATGCCTTAGCACAAGTACCTGACCCAAGAAGCTTCTTGAAACTTATTTAATTGTAGGCGGACGGAAACCCTACCCGAAGTGCCTCAGATAAAGAGGGAGTTTGTTGCTGTACTAGCTGAGGGACCTCACCTTGTTCTGACGGCTTTCCAGTAGATCTTCTGCCTGGATCTCTCCCCTGAGCTTCTGTCTCCAACTGCCCACGTGACACCTCTGCCTGGACATCAAAGGTGCGTCACATCTAACACAGCCTGAGCAGAGCGGTGGTCTTTTCTTGCCACTCCACCCCCAGCTTTGCTGCCCCATAACAGCCAATGGTGCCACCATCCATCCAGCTCAAGACAAAGATTGAGGAGCCACCCCCGACTTCCTTCTTTCCTGACCCTGCACGGTCATTCAGGAAGTCTTATCAGCACTTATTCAGTAAGTCTTTCCAGCTCCATCCACTTCTCTCCACTTGCATCCCTGAATTTCTCGTCTGGGCGCCATCATTTCTTGTTTGCACTGATCGGTGAGTTGGCCCTAACTAGTCTCGTGCCCTTTGCCCTTTCCGTCATGCAGTCCAACGTCGTCCAGAGTCCATCCAATCAGATCCTATCTCCCCCCTTATTTAAAACCCACCAAGGCCTCCCATTTCACGTCGAACAAAATTGGAGCATCTTACCGTGGCTCGCAGAGACCTCCACCTTCAGCTCCTGGAAGCTCCTTGAGCTCTCCCTCTCCCAGTTTGTCAACTTGCTCTCTGTGCTCCAGGCACACTATTCCCCCTTCTGTCCCTTACCCAGGCCGGGTTCTTCCTTATCTCAGGACCTTTGCATCAGTGGCTCCTTCCCTGGATCTGTAGGTGGCTAGCCTATCATTGGGGTCTCTGAACAGCCCCCCAAACTTGGAGACACCTCTGACCTCTGTCTAGAACACCATCCTCTTGGACCATCTTCATAACCCTTATCTGCACCTGACATTGTTTAATTTGCTGAATGTTTACTGTCTGTCGTCTCTCAGTAGGCTGGAAGGTTCTGATATCAGAGATCATTTGTCTTGTCACCAGTGTATTCCCTCATCTAGAACAGTTTTTTGCCACATAGGAGGCACTCAGTAAATATTTGTAGACTCAGTGCCTTGTATAAGCAAGTATATCAGTCCGGGTCTGGTTACGAAAGTGGAAACCACAGAAGTTATTTAAACAGAAAGAATTTAATGTAAAGTATTCATTAACCCAGTATTTGAGGACTAAAAGGACAATAGATGAATAGCTAAATCAGTAGGTACAACTTTATGACAAAGGAAAAATGAAAGATCATAGAATTAGACGAGATTACAAAGTTTATTTCTTTTTAAAATAAACTTTTAATTTTAGAGTAGTTTTAGATTTACAGAAAAACTGCAAAGAGAGTACAGAGAGTTTCCATCAATCCCACACTCAGTTTCTCCATTAACATATTAGTGTCGTCTGTTTGTTATGCTTAATAAACCACTGTTGACTCATTATTGTTAATTGAAGTCCATACTTTATACAGATTTGCTTAGTTTTTTCCTAACGTCCTTTTTCTGATCCAGGTCCCACCTAGGTCACCTCATTACATTTAGTCGTCATGTCTCCTTAGGCTCCTTTTGGCTGTGACAGTTTCTCAGACTTTCTTTGGTTTTGATGACCTTGACAGTTTGAAGGAGTCCTGGTCATCTCTTTTGTAGAATGTCCCTCACTTGGGATTTATCTCAAGGTTTCTCACAACTAGACTTGCGCTACGGATTGGGGAAGGAAGAACGAACCCAAGGTGATGAGTCTTCTCATTACATCACATCAAGGGTCCATACTCTCAACAGGACTTAACCACTGTTGATGTTAAACTCTGTCACCTGACTGAGGTTGTATTTGCCAGGTTTCTCCACTTTACTCTCTAAAGTTACCTTTCTTCCCTTATTCCTTCTTGTCAACAGTTTTCTTATCCTGTTGTTGTCATTGGTCTGTAGAAGTACCCGTGACATAATTCTAGGCCTGCATTTGATGCAAGAAGGGAAATAGAATGTCATATCAATTTAAATACATTTGGAGCAGAGTTTCTTTGTTAAAAAAAAAAAAGCCTTTTCAAAATATATGTTTTCCTCAAGGGAAGAGGGCATTCTGTGTAAAACATTGTTGCCCTCAAAAATAAAAACTGGAGTGAGGTTTGGGTTCTTTTCCAGGGTGCTACCATTCATATTTGAATGAGTTATCAAAAGAAGTAGATTTCTCTCGTTTCTAGTTTTCCAAGTACTGCAAATTTATTGGGGGTGGTGGGGAGGGAAGAGTGATTCAGATGGTTGGGGACTCCTGAGTTCTCTTGCGGATGCATTAAGAATGCTTTAGAAATAAGTTATTGACTAAAGAAACTGGTCATTACGTCTTCCTACAATATAAACGGAACTTGCATTTTAAACAAACAAGCCACTCCCTCATCCCACCTCTGTACCCCTAACAACCTGACCATTGTTTTTCTTTTTTTCTCTCAAGCATTTTTGGAGCTCATAAAAAAGGTACATTCCTCACCAATGGCAGCCAACCTTTTTTCTTTGCTTTGTTAAAGCTGCCAAATGTTACTTGCCTCAAAAAAGGCACTTTGAGGTACAAGGCAGAGTCGAATCAGATGAAGGATAACACTATTTTGAAGGGTGCGTTTATGAAAGGGGAATATTGTGCATTGCTGGGCAGTTGGATCAGCCTGGGATGGTGGGTTTTGCTAATAGGAACGTGGTGTTCTGCTGATGACCCAGTTTGCTTCTCTGGGTACCTAGAAAGCTCCTGGGTAGCTTAGCACGTACTGCAGGCTGGAGCGTGGACAGGATGTGCGTGCCCATATCACAGCTTTACATAATATTCTACACGCTGTCTACATGTCAGCCATGATAAGTGACTGCAGCCCAGGTCTGAATGACTTAAGTAAAATAATCATTCATTGGCTGCCCAAATCCTAGGCGGGGCCAGATAACAGATCTGCGATGGTGCTGGGCCTCTGAAATGGTCTGCTATCAGGGATAGGTCAGCAGTGTTCTCGAGTCAGGGAAAATGGGCAACAAGTCGTGCAAGGTGCACCTTACCTGGCCAGCTTCCCTGCTTGATGCATCGGCTGGACTGCCATGGACGATGGGGCACACCTGTCGCCACAGAGCCCCAGACCCCACTGCCATCCACTTGAGTCATTTAGGAGGCATGCCTGGTCCCAATCTGCCACTCTCATGTGGCTCCTCAGGTTGCTCAGCTCAGAACCATTCTGCTCCACCCCGTGAATGGCCCATGGGCTTTCCTGCCAGCGCCGAGCTGAAGCCCAGACCTAGGATCGAACCTCGTGGAATCCGATGGCTGGAGAAAATGTTGGTGAAATTCTCAGGAGGGGAACACTGGGCGCTGTATTTCTTAGGGCTCAGGTAATTTTAGAAATATACACATAGAAAATGATTTCTGTCTTGCTGCTCTGTCGCCCCCTCTGCTCCCTTATCTTCATATTTGCACCAACATTTTAACACTAGGATAATTCCATGAAATGCGTTTAATTTCAGCAAACTCTCTATATTCTGAAGAGGAAAGGAATGCCTGGTGGCAGGTCTTGCATTTCTGTGTGTACGCTTGTATACACCCTCTTTCCTACACCTTATCCATGCCTTATCCAGAAGGAAGGGACTCCATTTACTTCCCACCCATTGTCCCATCCTACCTTATCCCGTACAGGCTGTATACACAAACCCTGTTTACGGTAGTTGGTGCATGATTAATGAAATTTTCAAGAGTAATTCTGACCACACCCAGTTCTTTTTATATGCACTGACTTAGAACCCAGACAAAGTGATTCCTAGGAAGAGAACCATGAAGAAAACAGACAAGGCCCAGATCTGCATGGAGCTTACATTCCAGTGGGAATTTTTAGCTTGGCACAGCTAGGATTCAAACTTGGGTTTGCCAGGCTCAGAGGGCATCGCATCCATCCATAGCTCTGAGGAATGGAGCAAATTCATACCTACCTGGTACCAACACCAAAGTTTACAAGATATAGTAGATGGGAAAACACGGCAAAAACACAGGAAACAATTAGAAGTAACAAGACATTTCCTGCTTGTTACCTGAGTGATCTAAGGCATATATAGCTAACCTCTTTGATTTCAGCTTTCTCAGGTTATGTAATGGGGCCCATTATAATGGGTCCCCTACATGGTATTCGTGAAGATTAGAAATAGTCATGATGCTCACCATTTATTGGACATGTATTATATTGTATTGTGCTCAACATTTTACATTCATTCCCTCAATTAATCCTCCCAGTCATCCTAGGGCTAGGTACCTTCATATTCCCATTTTACAGGTAGGCAGACTGAGGCTCCGATGAGTTTAGTAACCGTTCCCAGGTCACACAACTTTTAAGTGGCAGAGCCAGGGTTTCAAAGATCTCAAGGAAAAATGATTCCATGGATGAAGAAAAGGAGCACTGGAGAGGATAGTTGACATGGCTCGCAGAGTTGTCGAGAATGTGAGCTGCGGTGATGATAACTCACGGTTTTTAGACCATCGATGTACCAGGCACTGTGCTGAGAGAGCTTGACGTACGTGGCTTATGTGGTTTGGGGGTCACTGGCACCATCATGATCATCAACGTTTGATGAATGGGGATGCTGCAGCTCCCAGAGGAGACTGACCTGCACAGGGACACACAGTGTGGGGACAGCTCGAAGCCACGTCGCATGCCAGGGCCTTGCTCTTCACACACCATCCTGCTGCCTGTGTGTAAAGCACCAGCACAACATACACGGCAACTTCCCCATCGAAGCTGTTATTAAAGTCCTAAGAAAATGACTGGGAAAGCAATTCATGGGATTGTAAGATGTAAAAGCACAGAGGAACTCTTGTTTTATATTAATAGTAATGCCGTCTAACACCGCTATGACCCTTGTGATGTGTCTCATGCAGACACTCTTCTAAGCCTTTTACACATAACTCATTTAATCCTCACATTTTACAGAGAAGGAAATAAAGGCGCAGAGAGGTTAAGTAACTTGCCCAAGGTCACACAGTAAGCAGCCAAGCTGAATTCAAACTCAGGCATTCTGGCTCCCGAGGTCATACCTTCCATCCTGGACCATGCTGTTCTCCACTTCCCATCCTCAGGCCTCCTTTCCCGCCCCCATACTTTTCAGTACAGTTGACTTTTGAACAACATAGGCCGTAGGGGTGCAGACCCCTGCGGTAGTCAAAAATCCACACAGAACTTTTGACTGGACAGTCAGCCCTTCCAATACGTGGATTCAACCAAACGCCAACGGAAAACTGTTTTCAGCTGGGAATTCAGTTGCTTTTCGGAGCCGCTTCAGTTGGTCGAATCTGCGGCTGTGAAACGCAAGGATACGAAGGGCTCCGCGTAGTGGGCCTGTGCCGGTCACACCTGTGTTGTTCGGGGCGTCACCTGTGCATCTTGTTGAAGGGGCCAGGTGAGTACAGACAATTCTGGCTTGTTCTTTTAAAGACGTGCGTGGGTGAGTCATAATTTATTCCACGGCGTTTTGGTTCTTTCCACCCTTTGGTTCCTACCAAGGATGTTGGGATGAACGTTCGGGCCGGAGGTCGTCCCGCAGCCTGTGGACGGATATCGGCTGGATGCAAAGGTAGGATGTTTCACCTGCATGTTTTGGATCCTGCGTTCATTTAAGCCTGACGTGGCTATTATGTGAGGCACAGCCCACGGATGGAGGTAGATGGAGATTTATTGTCGATGTTGCGCGTTTTAGGCTGAGCCAAAAAGGCTCCTTCAGCGGCTTCACAATGGCGGGTGCTTGAGTTGAATACAAATCGCATGGCGTTGGCCTCAGAGAGTCTAGGGCCCAATTGGGTGGTTTATTCAGAATCGACGATGACGCCATTCGCTGTCAAGCCAGGCTTCTGTGTGGTGCCGATTCTGGAAGGAGGGGAAAGTTGCGGGGAGGCAGATGCTGGCAACGTGCAGTAATGGCTCAAAGCTGGTTCCAGCCAGGCTGGTTCCACCAGGCACCACCTGGTGCCCCGGGCCCTTTGCTTCTCGTAGTGAGGGTTATAGCAAGGGTGCCCTCCTCACCAGGTCGTCGGGAAGAGTCAGAGGATAGACACAGTGCACACTCAGGGCGGCGCCTGCTGGTGGGTTTGCCTGCAAAAGATTGCAGCTGTTATTCCTATGATGATGTCCTCACTTTAGGGTATCCATGGAAACCTGGATTTACAAAGCTGAAGTTTCCCAAATGCCACTGTTAACCCTTCAAGTGATCCCAACGCTCTACTTAACATTTTGGGTCTTAATGGCTCAGAACTAGAGCTGGTAAGCACTTCCCCCCCTCTCCACCCCACCAAGGGCGCATGCCCTAGGTCCCCACCCACCCAGAGACCCGGCACGCTGTGCACTCCGCTGGGGCAGTAGTTTTGACCATTTGCTCCAATATATGTGTGCAACTTAACAATACATGGTATTTTCATTTATAATTGTATTATTAGAAGTTATACATCATTTACAAATTACATCCATGTATTAGGTCAAACCATAAGCAATTACCGTTTTTATAGGTCACAACAGCCAAATAGCTACGATTCCATGTGGCAATTTTAAAAATTAAAATATTAGGAAGTCCAAATTTATTTTTTACTTTATAGATAACATATAAATAGAAGTGCTCATTCTTTTTGGTGACTTTGGGCAAAATATTTGCTATTGCAAAGCCTGCTTCCTCTGTAGAGATAATGCTCCAACTTCATAGCATTGTAGTGAGATTAAAAAAAAATATATATATATATATATATATATATATATATACACATACACACATACACACACACACACATACACACAGATACATATATATATGTATGTGTGAATTACTTATTGTAATAAGGGTGCGATTAAAGTGAATCTGTTAATTAACTCAACATTCTACTTTCTGTTTATGTGCTTGTTTGAAAAAAATGGCGTGTAACTTGCTGGGATATTAACATAATCCTCAGTGTCATGGTAATGGCTGCATCACATTGGATCATATGGATTTTTAACAAGTTTTAAACTGAACCTCTATCGATGGCCAGCTCACTTGGTGGGTTGACTCTTTCGTAGCCGTATGGTTTTAGCTCTGTGTGTGCTCTGGAATGATTTTTAGGGTAAATCTGGGCCCTAGGCATTCTTCTGGCCTCACCCTGCCATTTGCCTCCTTCCTGTCTGGGAGGGGAAAGTGAGTTTGAAATGGACAGAAGAAGGTTTTGGCTGGGGACTTTGGGGTGTGGAGTGGGGCGGGATTCTGCCGGCCCAGGTAGGGCTGTAAAACCAGATAAAAAGGCTGGTTATGCATGCTGATGGAAGCCCAGATAACCGAGTTTATAAAACCCTCCTGGCAGATAGTTTTACAGATGCCCTTCTTTTGTGATTTTAATATGTCCCCACTCCACCCACCAACAGAAACTATTCCAGTTTGAAGGCTGCAAAGAGCCTGAGAACAGGTGAGATGACGTGCCCTCCAGCCTCGCTGCTCAGCTGTAAGGGAACGTCACTAAGTGGGAGACCTTGTTAAAATCAAGCGTCTGGTTCAGCAGGTCTGGGGGCGCCCTGGAATCTGCATTTCCAACCAGCTCCCCGGTGTTGTGATGCTGCAGGTAGGTAGACCATGCTTTGAGGAGCAAGGTTCAAGAGTGTCCTTTGTGGTCCAAACCCTGCACAGTGGGGTTAGTTAGGTGGCCTGGAGGAGGCCCTGGCAAGGACTGAGATATTCTCACCCCTGGTCGTAGCCGTTCAGTGGGGCCTGACATTCAGCACTGGGCTTTGCCCTCGGTCCCTGCTGCCATCATTTTCCTGCCACATTATGGATCTTCCTTTGTCCCCAGGCTTGGCTGAGCCCATGTAAGGCTTGCCATGACTTCCCGACTTAACTCCTCCGCCTGGCACCGAACAGCCGCACAATAAACATTTGCTGAACGCCGGACTGAGTGATGCCATAGGGCCACAGTCATCTCCGGGCTCTGTTGTCCCTTCGACTCCACCCCTCATCTGCATGAGTGCGCCTCCCAGTTGGATTGGAAAAGGTTTTGTTCCTCTCTCTTAGTTTTCTACAGAACAGCAAGCGACCCCCCTTTGCGAAAGCATTTTAATGCCTGTTCTTCTGCTAATTCTGGGGTCACCTGGACTCCAGGTGATTAGGGCCCAGGCTCAGGGGCCGCCTGTTTGTGCTCTGTTCTCCCAGTTGCTCGTCCTTTTAACTTTTTTGTGCCTCGATTTTCTCAGCTGTGTAATGGGGATAATAAGATGGCTGTTAGGATGACAAAGGAGTTAATACCTGAAACTCGCGTAGAACAGCACCAAACACCTTGCGAGCCCCCCCTCCCATGAGTATTAGAGGCTGTCAGCAGAGTAAGAAACAGACTGAGCAGCTCAGTGGCCAGCTCAAGGCTGCCTACCTTGCCGATGAGAGAAGCGGGTTGAACAAGGTCTCCTGACAATAAATTCCATGTGCTTCTTATTATACCCCAGGAGTCCCTGATTTGGGAGTTTGTGGACCAGAGCAATTTATTCAAGTCGTTAAATTCTGGGGGTGGGGTTTGTGGACTGGGTGGCCAGCTCTGAATTACCATCCAGGATCCCTGGCATTTCTCTGTGGATGGGATTGGTAAGCATTCACATGACAGCAAGGACAGAATTGATCCCAGAATTCAGAAGGATTGTTCTTGTGAGGAGGCAGTTAGAAGGGTCCTCATCCACGCGGCATGCTCCTTCTTCTCTCAGTTCCACAGGGACTCTTGACACCTTTGTTCTAGAGCAGCCATACCTTATCTCAGGGAGCACTAGAAATGTTTGGGTGCGCTATTTGACTGTCACGATGGCTGATGGGCAGCTGGCCAGTTGTTTGGCCCAGTGTCCAGGGACAGAGGGATGCTCAGTAAACAGTCCTCCCTTCCCCCTTCCCTCCTCCTACTTTTGTTCCTAGAGGTTATATCTGGGTATTGGGGGACCCATGAATCTTTATATTTTCTAGATACGGGGAGAGGGGTAAGACACTGCCCAGAGGACAGGGATAGGAGACAGGGTTGAATGGAGGCATTGGGGAGATGACCAGGAACTCAGCAGAGGTGTCCCCACCTGTGGGAAAGCTGCTGGGATGCAGGTGTGTGCAGCAGGTGCAGGGGTTGGTGCTGGAGAGAGGCACCCCAGGCAGAAAGCAGCCAGCACAAAGGGGCAGAGACGAGAGAGCGGGGCCTGCTTGGGAAGCTGTGAGTGGTGAGGGAAGTGGGCTTCACATCCACTGGCCAGACACCATTGGCTGTTCTGTTCAGGAGGGTGGGACATGGTCAGAAGTTCCCCCTTGCCTGCCCTGTCCTTGAAAAGGACGTCCCATGTGACAAAATTATGGTGATCAACTCAATGGCGGTGGCCCCACACTTGAGCTACCTGCAGATTTATACTGGTTTCCAGAAACATCAAGATTCCCAAATTCTTGACTCCCTGTTCATTCAAGTTGATTAATTGGGCACCTGCTGTGTGCAGACCCCACTCTCGGTGCTGGGCACATGGTCGTGAACAAGACCTTCCTGGTCCTCATGGTCACCATGATGCGGAAAAATAGTGCAACTCAAAGGCTGCTGGCTTCCTCCAGGCCCGGCACCACCGTGACAAACTTCTTTCCCTGTAGCATTTTACGGACAAGGAAACCGGTGATTTATCCAGGAGCACGTCCCACAGCTAGGATGTCCAAGAGGCAGGATGGAAACCCTGGTCTGTGAGCCTCAGAGCCTGAGCCCAGTGGGGGGGTGTTAGTTTCCTCTTGCTGCTGTAACAAATTGCCACTAACTAGTGGCTTAAAACAACACGAATTTAGTATCTTACAGTTCTGAGGTCAGAAGACTGAAATGGGTCTCACTAGGCTAAGATGAGGGTGTCGGCTGGTGTGTTCCTTCTGGAGGCTCCAGGGACAAGCTTGTTTCATGCCCTTTCCCTCATTTTTCTGCATTCCTTGCCCTGTGGCCCTTTGTCTCATCTTCAAAGCCAGCAGTGTAGCATCTTCAAATCTCTTTCTGTCCCTGACCCTCCTGCCTCCCTGTGATAAGGACCCTTGTGATTACATTGGGTCCACTGGGGATAATCCTGGATAATCACCATCTCAAAACCCCTAACTTAATCACACCTGCAAAGTCCCTTTTGTTATGTAAGATGACATATTCACAGATTTTGGGCCTTAGGATGGGACATCTTTGGGAGCCATAATTCTGCCTCCCACAGTGTGCAGAGCAAGAAAGAGCAGCGTTCTTACCGCGTTTCCCCGAAAATAAGACCAAGTCTTATATTAAGTTTTGCTCCAAAAGACACATTAGGGCTTATTTTCAGGGGATGTCATCCTGAAAAATCATGCAAGGGCTTGTTTTCCGGTTAGGTCTTATTTTCAGGGAAACACGATAGGTTGGTTGTTTGGCCCCTCTGTCTGGTCTTCTCATGTATGTCACGGGGCTGAGGATAATACTTGTTTCATGGGGCTGTGGGGGGAGGGAAGGAGTCGTCAGTGCAAAGTATAGACCACGTGTCTGGCTGAGGACACATTTGCTGTTGGTCTCTGACCTTACGCCTGCCTGTAAGTAACTAGCTGTACTTTTGGGTGCAAGTCCCTTGCCCACCTGTGACCACCCATTCTGGACTGTTTCCCTCTCACGCCAAAGGGGGGGTTGACCCCCGTGACTTTGAAGTTCTCTTTCAGTGTTGACATTTGATCAATCTATGGCCGTGAGTGTGTGTGTGTGTGTGTGTGTGTGTGTGTGTGTGTGTTGTGTGTGTGTGGAGTGAGGGTGGGTGGGACACAGACTGAGAGAGACACTCTGTGAAATGTTTATATTTTATGCCTTTTGATGTAATTCCAGTCAGACCAGATCTTAAGTCATACAGCAGGAAGCTCCTTTAAATTTTTAATTTGTTTTTCTTAGAAATGATTATTTCCACATTGAGCCCAGAGACACTCGAGTCTCATCCTGTCTTCCCTCCTTTTATTGTTCCTAAAACTCCCCAGGCGGAGGCTGTTTACTGCTGCCAATCAGGTGGGTTCTGCACAGACCACGCTCTTGGCACCAGCAGTTACCCTGAAATGGCCACGCACAAGGAAACTTGGGTCCAGCCTGTCTCTCGGGAAAGCTGTAGTGTCTTTAGGGAAACTTGGCAGCTTGTCCTGGATAGGCTGGGGGCGGGACAGGGTTTTTATTTTTTTTGGGGGGGGGTCACTTAGGAGAAACCCAACCTGTCGAAGTCCTTGCTAAAAGCCACAGTGATGTTTTACAGGATGGTTGAAAGGGGCAGCTGACGTGGGGGTGGGGGTGTGGGACTGGGTTTCTTGGGGGATCTCCGCGTTTCAATTTTGATGTCAATGGCCGGGTCCTGGTGTTTGAAGGACAATGGAGCAAAGAAGAAGAACAAATCACTTACATTTAATAAGAACTGAGGCAGGAGACACTTTTTGTCTTTAAGAGACTTAAGCCCCAAACAACTCAGAGGTGGCCGCTGGCTGCGTCACCGGCCTTTCTCAACTGATAACCTAGGAGTATGTGGGGTTGGAGCTGGGGGAATATTTGTGAATCGGGGTGCGTGGGGTTAAGGCCTTGCCCAGTCCACTTCAAAGGCTTGTTCTTTAAAAGCAGGCGTGGACACCAGGGAGCCCCCGTGAGGGGCTGGGGACACCTGGGCTGGGGTGCTGGAGTTCTGTACCCGCTGTTGAGGGGTTCAGGGTCCTTTGCAGGGCACACTTCCTGAGGGTCGGGATGGGGTGGGAGCAGAACGGCTGGGCCTGGACAAAGCCTGTAACTCTCTGTGCCTCACTTTCCTCATCTGTGGAAAGAGGGTGGCTTTCAGCTCACAGTGTTGCCAACGTGATACGAACTAGTGGGGCCCACTCTGCCCAGGGAAGAGCAGCTGTGGGGCTTCAAAATGGAAACAGCCCCATGGACGTCTCGGCCCAGATACTCCTTTGCTGCAGGGCCGTCCTGGGCACAGTAGGATGTTTAGTAGCCTCCCAGGCCTCCACCCATGAGATGCCAGTAGTACTGCCCCCTTCCCCCGGTTAGGGCAGCCAAAAATGTCTCCAGGCACTGCCAAGTGTCCCCTGGGGTCAACTCCCCCATAACCAAGTAATAACGAAAGTGCATGCCTTTGTAAGCAAAAGGAAAACAAAAGTCAAAGACTGTATCAGACAATTTAGAAGAATATCAAGAAGAAACAGCTATCCAGAGATTCCAGTGTAACCACTGTTTCCATTTAAACGTAAATATTTACAGAGATTTTTCTGTGCAAACACACAGTATACACACGCAAACAGCATATATAACATTTGAATAGAAATGATCATATATATACTATTTTATTTGTTATTTTCTTTCAAATAATATTTTTATTTTGCTAAGTTTTTCTAAAATTTCAAAAGGAATACATTTTCAAATGTTATTGTTACCAGATCGAACAATACAGAGGTCTGTAGAGAAGGAACCTCTCCTGCTTGGCAGCCCGCTCATTCTGGTCCTATTATTGCTAACATGCGGTAGCGACGATTTATGAAAAGCTTTCTCGGTGTCTCCAAGCAGGTGCTGAGTGAGCCCCTGACGTGTCATCCAGGTAGCCCTCGGAGATGGAGCTGCTTACTTTTTTCTTCTGCTTTGTAGATACAGCTACCCAGGCACAAATAGGGCTCCCTTCTTGCCTGGTGAGGGCTCGTCCCAGATCCATGACAGGCTATGTCATTGCTGTCTGTTAGGGTGGAGAGCAGTGGGTCTCGAACTTGAGTCTACATCAGACTCCCCTGGAGGGCTTGTGAAAACACAGACTGCTCACCACTCACCGGCAGAGCCTGACAACTTGCATTTCTACTAAGTTCCACTTTGAGAACCGACCTTGATTCTTATTTCTCAGCGTGTGTGTCAGATACCACCGAATCCGTCCGAGGTCGTGTTAGGTGGTATGCCGGCATGGTACTAAGTGCCATTACGTTTCCTTGAAAGAGACAGGTATTTTCATTTTCAAACCCTTTGCAATCCTTCTGATTACGTAGAAGGGCAAGTTTCCGTTTGGGGTCTGTCCTCACACCTGTCTAACATTTGCTGCCCTCTTTCTTTGTTCACTTATTGTTATTTTTAACAAAGAGAAAGGGCCTCCAACTTAGACCCCTCAATAGGCACTGCTTCTCTAGCTAGGATTTAGTAATATTTGGTTTTTGTTGTTTTTATTTTGTTCTTAGCCACCAGGAATGGCAAATGATACTGGTTAACAGCAGTGATATAAACTTTCCTTTCGAAATATGTTGAAGTCTCTAAAGGAACTCACTTTAAAAGAAAAATAGGAAGCCAGTAAAGTGTAGGTGGCATTGTGAAGGGGACTGGAATGACTGAAGTTTGGGAAACGTTTGGAAAACAGACACCTTACATCCTCACGGCACGGTGAGCCTGGCAGGTGCCTTCCCGTCTCTCGCTGGGCCCCAGTCCTCTCTCTGGGCTGTGGGCTCGGGGGGTCCCTATTCTCACTGTGTGTGGGACACACAGCAGCTTCCCTCTGATTTCTGCCACTGAGCACCAAGGAGGAGGAGCTGTCCCCTCGGGGCTCCTCGGGACTCCCCATTGGCAGCTGGTCTGTCTTCTGCGGCCGTGGCCGGGCTGGGCTCATTTCCTGACTGTGCCTTGATGGGGCGTTTCACGGGTGGTTTGCAGAGACGAAGCTTTGTCATCGACTCCTTCAAAGTGATTTTTCTGCAGTGCCCTCCTGAGCTTGGAACGCTCCTGCTTACAAATTCTTCAGTGGAAGTACCCTACCCCCAGATCGGTGACTGAGATCCAGACTTCTTGGCCTGCTTTTTAAGGCCATTTATGATCTGACCACCCAGGCTAGCTTCGTGGACAGGCTTCCCAATCAGAAGGCCCCACGCTGGGCGGAATGCTCTGCGGTTGCTGTCTGGCCTTTTTTTTTTTTTTTAACATCATTCCTTATATATCTTTATTAGACGGGTTTTTTTATTTTTCGTGAGGTCTCATTATATATGTCTCCACACCTGAAATCAATTGTTGAGAGCCATTTGATTTGAAAATAATACACCATGACATAGCCAACAAAGAGTGCTAACATTTATCCACATGGGTTATCAGTGAGCGGAAGGTAAGTATTCAAAAGTCTAATTCAAGTTCGTCATCTGGGCCCCTGTTTGGCAGCAGAGGCGGACTCAGGACTACTAGGAAGCTAAGTGATGAAGCAAACTTACCACTTCGTGAGCGGGACTCATGCATCTGGTGATGGTTGGCATGGTGGAAGTTCTTAACAGCTCTTGAGTGAGGAACCCCACATTTTTATTTTGCACTGGGCCCTGCCAATTCTGTAGGTGGACCTGATACCAGCTCCTTCACCTCCAGCCAAATCACCAGCCACCTTGAGGTTTGGACACCCTCCTCCAGGAGGATGGGACCCCCTGGACCTTCCAGGGTCTTTGCATATGTGTTTACAAGCCAAATCCTGTTTCTTTAAAGCAGGATTTGCAAGTACCAGACATGGGTACAGAGGGGCTGGGGAAAAGAAAAGGGGGGCAGGGGGCTTCTGGGGTTCCTAGGAAAGCCCATGCTCTGTCCCAAGGGGCCACTGCCCCTTTAATCCAGACATGCCCTCTCGACTTCTCACTGACAGCAGACCTCCAGATTTTAAGGTAAATGTCAGACATTTAGAGGTTGCCATCAATTCACAGTAAAACCAAACAGAAAAACCAAAACCCACAAATCAAAATTAAGAGACTTTCTACAGAAAACTAACCTGGACTCTTCAAAAATGTCCATATCATAAAAGACAAAAACAAATATGACAGCAAATAGTTGCAAATGAAAAAGGACTGAAGAGATATGACAGCTAAGTGCCAGGCAAATGACTACAAAGGACATTATTGGGACAGCAGGGGACATGGGGATGTGGATTGTATGTGTATTAGGTAAGAGTATGTGTACTATTATGTTGGTGTGATAATATAATCACACCACTAGTATAATGTGCTAGTATCACGCTAATACATGTATTATGTATATAATATTTCACACTAAGTTGTGAAAACTGAATTGTGGTTACGTAAGATGTCCTTACGAGACAGACATGTACATCGGTCATATGTATATAGGGAGAGAGAAAGTGTGAGAAAGTGGTATCAAGAGGTGAATCTAAGTGAGGGTATATGAATGTTCATTGTATTTTTATTTTATTTTTGGCAGCTTTTCATTGCATGGTCCACCCCCCTAAGCAAATCTGCAGGTCATATTTGGTTCATGAGCCTCTGGTGTATGACTTTTGCATTAAACCATCTGACACATAGGGACCCTCCTGCCTGATTTCTGCCTCCATGAAGCCTTTCCAGTTCTCTGAGAACTAACCCAGTAACTTGTCCTGGGCACTTATGGTAGTTTGGGCCACTGGGTTAGAGCTAGGTGCCTGTCTGTCTTCTCATCGTTAGGCTATGAAGGAAGAAGGGAATGTTTCTTTTTTGGTTTTCCCCCTTCTTCTGCCTCCTCCCCCCGACTCCCGTTCAAGCCGTTGTTTCTCAGTCTAGTTGTGTAGAACACAGCTCCCTGGCCCATGCTGGTGTTATGAGCCTTGCACTCCCCCCAGCTGAGGCAGCCGGTCGCCGGTCGGCCACTCACAGCAGCTCACGACAGCTCTCGCCGGCTGCTGGCCACTCACAATGGCTGCCAGCCACTCATGCTGGCTGCTGACCAGTCACCATTGTTGCCAGCCCGCTCATGGCAGCACACAGCAGCCCACGGCAGCTCACGCCAACCTCGGGCTGCTCACAGCAGCCCAGCTCCAGGGAGAGCCATTGTTCACAATCTTAGCTGTAGAGGGCACAGCTCACTGGCCCATGTGGGAATTGAACCAGCGACCTTCGCGTTAGGAGCACAGCGCTCCAACCACCTGAGCCACCCGGCCGACCTGGGAGAAGGGACTATTTCTTACTCACTTTGGTAACCTTCTTTCATCTCCCCCATATTGTTATGATGAGAATGAGCTACTAAGAATGTAAAGCCCCCAACACAGAGATTTCAGCAAGAGAAGTGTTTGTTTCTCTTACATGCTTGAAAGGTCAGCAAAAACTCATAGGCACAGACAACAGTTTAGTGGTAGATGAGGGTAAAGGGCGTCAAATATATGGTGATGGAAAGAGAATTGGCTCTGGATGGTGAACACACAATGTGTTTTATGGATGATATATTATAGAATTGTACACCTGAAACCTATGTAACTTTACTAACCATTGTCACCCCAGTAAACTTTAATTAAAAAAAAAAAAAAAAAGTTCAGCAGAAAGGAGATCCATCCAGGTCTGGTGTGGCCAACACTCCTCTCCATGGAGTCAGTCGTTCTGTATTTTTGCTCCACTACATAGGTTTTCATTTCTGAAGAGAACTCATGGTCAGGATGGCTTCTGGAGCTCTAGCCATCACACCCACATTCCAATCACCAGGAAAGAGAAAGGGACAAAGAAAAAACTGGGGAGAGGCTATGTGCTAGCTGCCTTTTGAGGAAGATTCTCGGAAGCTTCCACACTGGGCTTCCACTTGCATCTCATTGGGTAGACTTAGTCACATGGCCATGCCTAGCTGCAAGGGAGGCTGAGAAACGGAGTCTTTATTCCAAGGGACCATGAGTCCACCTGAAGTGCAGGGGTTCTGTTCATGCAGAGTAGGAGAATGGTGACACTAAGGAACAAACAGCAGTCTCTGCCACACCCCCAAACCAGTAGAAGCCCTAGCCTCTACTTAATTACGGTCAGCAAACTACATCCAACAGGCCAAATCTGGCCAGCTGCCTGTTTACAGCTCTTACCTCTCTCCTCTCTCTTTTTCTTCTCCTTCTCCTTCTCCTCTTCCTCCTTCTTTTCCTCCTCCTCCTCTCTCTCTCTCTCTTTTATATTTTTCAATGGTTACATTTAAAATGAGTATATAAGAACCTACATAACAGCCTCCATGTTGCTTCTTAGTCAGTAAAACCTAAAATATTTACTATCTGGCCCTTTAAGGAAAAGTTTGCTGATCTGTACTAGATACTTAACACATTCTTTTCAAGATTTGCCTTTTCAAGTATCTACCAGCCATTTGCCATGTGCCAAGGCCTGGAGATACAGCAGCAGGTTGTCCTCATGGGGCTTAAGGCAAGCAGGGGACAGAGATAAGAAATGACTAATGAAAGTAATTAATTACGAATGTGCTTTGTGCTATAAAGAAATATGGGGTGCTATGAATGTATAGGATGGGGGAACCTGAAATATTTTGGGCAGGGCAGGGCAGGGCTGAAGGACTCACTAGCTGAAATCTGAAGTAGAAGGAATTAGCCTGGTTAACCTGGTGAGGCATGTGTGTTGGGAGGAGGAAAAGCATTTCCGACACAGGGAAGGCCATGTGGGGGCAAGGATCTTGGTGTCATCTAGAATGACGGAGAGGGGAGAGGAGCAGCATAGACATGAAGGACATGATTCTCCATCAGGGCCTGCAGGAAACCTATCAGCTGGAGTGATTCGCATTGTTTCCAGTTGTTTCTGTCTGTTTCCAGCAGCCTCTCAAATCCCATAAAATTAGCCATTTCTAAAATGTACGCCCTCTCTTCCTTCTTTTCATCATTCCCACTGCTTTCCTCTGAGTCTCTTATAGAAAAAAAAAAATGCAGGGATTCCAGAAAGACTGGTCCAGCCACATGGAAAGCGGCCCAGGAAACTGCCTGGTTCTGGCTGCAAATGCCGTGAGAAGAAAATTATCCTGTAATTGAAGGGGAAATTCTTTATTAGGATTGTTGGAGAGTTCTTCAAGCTGCTTTCATCTGCAGCTTGCTCCATGCTTTAATTAATTAGGTTTCAGGAGACTTCCCAAGCCTTGGGTTGCACCATCTTTCTTCGGGATCAGGACCTCTGTTGCAGGTGGAGAAACTGAGGCAGGAGAGACCCTGAGATGTGGAGCTTGGGGACAATCCTGCAGCAGAGTTGGTTTCTGAACACTTCAAGCCTCAGGCTTTCAGGAAAGAGCTCCAAAGCCAGTTGTTCCAAAGAAAGGAAGAGTGTCTACCTTAAAAAAAAAAAAAAGTGGTTTTGTTATAAACTGGTTAAATCACATTTTATATGTGACTAGGGGGAAAAAAAATCAACATGAAAATTCATGCCTTTTTTAAAAAATCACAGCTGGCTAAGGATAACCCTGATATTTCCCACTGGGTTATTTTCTTGATTCTTAGCTAAAACCCAGTTCAAACCGGCTTAAACAAAAATGGTAGTTTGTTGGAAGTAGATCCACTGTTAGGCACATCTGGTTCCCTGGGCCTGAGTGATGTCACCAACTTGCTCTCTCACTTCTTGAGTTTTCACTCTCTTTTCTGCTTTCTAATCTCTACAAGATGGCCTTCAGCAGTTCTTAGAGCTTTTTTGCAGTCTCAAGGGAAAGATGGCTTCTCCTTCCCAATAGATCCGAGAAAATCCCAAGAGAGAACAGCATTGGGAGGGATGAGATAGTAAAAAGGACCTCAAAGAATTTTGCTCATGATCAATGTTCCTTCCTTGGGCATTTTCAAGAGACATTTGTCAAGTCTCCAATTGCTTTCAACTGTGTTTTTTTGTTATTGGACTATTTCTTTGAAACTACATAGAAAAACAGACACACACCAATTACCCGTTATCCTGCCAAGTTAATACAATCACTGCTATCATTTTGGGGTGTGTTTTGTCTGGGTCCCAAAGTATGTCTGTACCAACTATAATTGTGATGGTGGTGTGGGCGCTGGAGTTCATGTGGGCTTTGGAGGTAGATGGACTTAGAGCTGAATCCTACCTTTATTATTCTTACTAAGTATGTGATCTTCAGAAGGAGGGGGTAGGGAGAGAAAGAAGTGTCTTCCACCTTGGAACAAAAGCCCCGAGCTTGATGCTGATTGGACCACCTCTGACCAATGCCTGTGGCCAGGGGAATGCCATGTGCTGATTGGCTCAGGACTGCGTTGCCCTGAACCAATCACAGTGGGAGGCCTAGGCAGGTGCAGCTCGGGAGATGAGCTGGGGACATGCTGCCAGCCTGTAGTGTCCCCAGCGTGTAGTGGCAGGCTCTCGCAGGCTATGTCACCACCCGGTGAAGGTCAGCGGGGTGGTTAGGAGTGAAGAACCTGAGGCAGTCGGGGCACCTGTGCCTTGACCTGTGTCCTTTGCCCCTTCTGCACGCACCCCAAGCCATAGCCATGCCAGGTTCCACCCACACCTCCTCTCTCGGGGGCTGGGGGGGGGGGACAGCCCTAACCGCCACAGTTTGGAGGCCAGACGGTGTCTCTGTTTATTTTCTCCTTGCCATGAATTCTCTCTTCTTAGAAAATAAAAGGACTTTCTTTTTTTTTTATTTAAAGAAAAAGAGGAAGAGGGTAAAAACTCAGAAAAGTAAAAGGCCAAATCCCACCACCAGTAGCAAATTGTACTTCTTACAAATGGTAGCTCTTGAACTAGATTTGGAACAAGTCTACAGCCAAAGGGACAGTGGAAGCAGAGAAGTTCTCAAGGGAAAGGAGCCCTGGAAGCTTCGGAAGCAGAGATTTTAATAATTGTTGTCAATACTGGCGGTTTATGAAGCACTTGCCATGTGCTGGGCACTGGGCTAAGTGTATTACCTATTACCCAGCATCCTCCCAAAGGCCTCTTTCACAGAAGAGGAAATTGAGGCACAGGGAGGTCAGGTGGCTTGTGCCAGGGCGCGTTGTTTACAAGCTGTGGGGCTGGCCCTGGCCCTCAAGCCTGTTTCTTTCTCCAAAGCTTCCTAACCGCTGCCCTTCACTGCCTCTCTTTAGGTCTGGGATTTGAGAAAGTTTGCAGAGTGAGATTTCTGGGATGAGTTGGGGCCTGAGGCAGATAGAGCCTCCTCTTCTGGTTTCCAGAGTCTTCCAGATTTTGGCGTGGTCCACGTAGGACTATTTCAAGCTGGCTGGAGAAGGGAAATTATTATTAATTTTTTTGATTTCTTGTTCCTTGGATTCTTCCAAAGTGAGTTGGCTCCAGCAAACCTGCACTCAACTATCTTCTTGCTTTTTAAATTTATTAATATTTTTTAAAATTTTTATTTTTTCCCACTTTTTCAAACTTTGTTAAGGAAAAAGCAATGCTGATAAATGTCTAGAACACAGTCAATTTTCTGGGATTCTTCCGTTGAAAATGTGACATTTGATTTCCAAACTCATGCCAGAGCGTGCATGGTTCCCACTTGCACCAAGTAGGTGAAAGGCTGAAATCCTAACATGTTCGTCTTCCGACTTTCCCCAGTTGGTGGTCCGTCTTTGGATCGGCTGTGACTGCCTGAACAGAGACGGTGGCTTCATTCACTCCTGTCACTAGCTCTCTGAGCTCTTCTGTGTCCAGCAGTCGCAGAATTACAGCAGCTTCATTAAGAATTGTGTCTCCTGTATCAAAACCAAGAGCATGCTTGTCTAAAACAACAGGCAAGTCCTCTTTGGTGTGATTTGCTTTAGCTCCCGCATCCTGCATCAGGCGCTCCTGGACCAAAATGCGAATTGCCTTAAGCATCGCCAGGTAGTCAGCATGGCGCTGAATCTGAAGGTTAGGCAAAGCCATGACACCAGCCGTAAAATCAGGATTCTTTACGTGCAGGTGGATCTACCGCTCTGCATTGTTAGCTGCACGGTCAGCATTTTTTGTATCATCAGGTACCAAGTCCTGGTATTTTTCAGCGTTATCTCCATATTCAAGTCTAACATGCAAACTAGGAAGCCAGTCAGTTGCTTCTTGTTGGCCTTGAATCTTGAAAGGACAATTACCATCTCTGAGATACTTTTCAAAGAACTTGGCCAGTCACTGCTGTGGATGTTTCTTAAATTACCTCTGTCTTCAGCCTTGTAGTGTCTGATTTTCTGGTGTTCAGGCCACACAATAAAGTGTCTAAATTCTGGTTTGTCTTTCTAGTTAAAGCCAGCAGGTTGTGGTAGTCGAGGGCAGTTGGCTTGCCTTGGGACATCATTCCCACTGCTTCTCGCTCTGGGCCCACGGACTTTGGCCGGGAGAAGAGAGGCCAGGAGGTGCGGGCAGCGGGCAATGGCAGCGAGATGGCCTTCTGGGTTTTTTTGTTTAGATGAGAGGGAAGCAGAGTACCGTTGACCCTGCCAGCGGGCAAGTTCCCTGGACTTGGGAAGGAAGAGAGTCCCTTCTCATGCTGACTGTGGGAAGAGGCAGACCGGAAAGAGTCAAGGTCAGTTCACCCAGGGATAAGTGCTAAAAAGACAAGAAAGCAGGGTAAGGTGTTAGGGACTGCTTCGGGTGAGATCAGGGAGGACTTCTCTGAAGAGGTGCCCTGACGAGGTCCTGTTCTCTGAAGAGGCTCCCTTTAGGTGGAGCCCTGAATGATGGGAAAGAACTAGCTACGGGAGAAGCTGGCAAAAGAGGGTTGGTTGCAGGCGGAGGGAGAAGCAGGTGTTAAGATTTGGAGGATGAACAAGAGCTGGCCAGGGAAAGAGGGGAAGGGGGTGTTGGGAGGACAGGCACCCCCAGAAGAAGGAACTGTATGGCCTGTCATAAGGAATTTCTCTAAGTCCATGGAAGTTTCCTCCATTGTCAGCTGTGTCATCTGATTCTATGCCCCAGTGGTCTCCCCGGCCTGTGACCCAGGGAGCCCACTCAGTGGCCAAGGAACACAGCCGTACGTCCCTGCAGAGAGTGGGGCTGTGTGTGTCACCCTGCTCTCGGCGAGGAAAGGAAGTGGTGGGTAACGAAGGTGTGGTCCCGCGTACCCCACCACCACCACGGGGACTCTCACTCTAGGGCTTGCTTACTAGATGCCTTCACCCTTAGGCTTAGCAACCGAGAGGCAGACAGCCCAAGGGGGGAGGATGCAGCCTGCCCAGCTGCCAGCTCAGGGCTCAGAGCGGGAGGGAAGAGCAGGCTTTGCTGAGAAAGCATGAGCAGTCACTTAGAAAATGCTTTCTTTTTTCTTTCTTTTCCTCTTTCTGGTTCAGAGCAAAAGGCACCGCCTTATGCTGGAGGCAATGTCAGGTTGTTTTCCAAAAGTGAAAATTGATATTTGCTCTCTGAGCTGTGTTGACCTTCATTTTAGTGGCCCTCCAGGCAAGCAAATAAGAAAATATCAGTTTCCGGAATGGGAGTGCAGAGAGATGCAATAATTGAGGGGCAGCAACCCAACATTTAGTATGGATGATTTGTTTAAATATTCATTGGGTCTGTTTAAACATTCCGAAAAACCAAAATTATATCCTGGGGAGGCAGTCGAGTGCATATTTAAACAGCCAAGTGCATGGGTCATGGAGACGTGGGTTTCTTACTTTTGTCTCTTACCTGCGCTGAGAATTTGGGCGCGTCTTTATCCTTTGTATGCCTCGGTTTACTTGCATAGAAACCTTTCTCAAAGAATTGTGCAAATAGTAGATACTCAGTATGTGCTTGAATATACATAAGGTGCTTAGGAGAGTACCCGGACATAACTGTTCATGAAGTTTAAACTATTAATACGATAGTGATAATAATTGGTGTAGTAGTTGTATTAGTGAGTGGTAGATGACAGAGCCAGACTTTGTAAGTTCAGTTGCCTGGCTCTGCCACTCATCAGCTCTGTGACCTTAGGCAAGTTACTTGACTTCTCTGAGCCTTGGTTTTCTCTACAAAATGGAGATGAGAGTAAAACGTGGTTATTATGAAGATGAATAAGAACTTAGAACTCGTGCAGAGGGAGCGCTACATGGTGTTGTTACGTTATTGTGAGTATATTGTTATTGTCGTCATTGTCATAGTTATTCTAGCACTAGAAAGTATTCTAATCGAGAGTAGGACCTTGGTCTGATTCTCTACTATTAATATATCCCTGCGGTTTACCCCAGTGCTGGGCACATAGTAGGTCCTCGGTAAATTTTCACCTGCTTTGTTGAATAAATGAAATGGACGGTGATGTTTCTGCATAGGTGGAAAGACCCCGAGTCCCTCTGTGTGCTGAGCACTCAGGTGAGTCTAGAACAGAAGCCCCTGTCCCTTGGCTCCACGTAGGACCATATTTTGTTTCCCCCAAATGCACAGTACTCGGCAGATGGGGTGCCAGGGCTCCTCGTTCCCTGGGCACTCGCAGCACTAAACACCAGCCTTGTCTCTACCAGCAGGGTCACCACTGGTTCAGGAGCCTGGATCTCATTGGGGACCTACTGTGTTCATTTGCATCTCCTGTGGCTTCTACATAGTAGGTACTCAGGCAGGGTTGATGCAATAGTATTGATGCACATAGGTGACACCCAATAATGGCATTTTGATGGAGTTTTGTGTTCGCACAACTGATGGTAGGGGATAAGAGGTTCAAATTTTTCTTCTCTAGCTGGGGCACACAAGCTGTTGGGGGGCAGAGCTGGATTAGGGGCTGGGCCAGCTGAGTTGCCACAGAGAGAGGCTGCTAGCATCCCTAGGATACTAACTTAGGTTGGCATGATGAGACCTTCCCTCAAATAATAATTGTCACCAGACTTCCTCCCGAGGAGGGTGTGCCAGTGCACTGAGGAGGGCATGCAACTATAGACCAGAGCTGAATTGCTCTAGAGCAGGGGTGTCAAAACTGTGGCCCACGGGCCAACTGCGGTCTGCAGTCCATTGTTAATTGGCCCGCAGCAAATTCCAAAAATATATTTAATTTACTTAAATAAACCAGGTGAGGCAATACCTACTTCACCTCGAGTGAGTGGCCCAGTTGTTTGTGTATTTTACCGCATGTGGCCCTTGGTAAAAAACGTTGAAAAAAGTTTGGACACCCCTGCTCTAGAGAATAAACCATAGGGTTCCCTCTGGCATTACTTTCTGGTTGGAAAGCCAGTAGAACTTTTAGCCTGCTTCCCAAGGTGGTCCTGTCTGGAGCTGGCAGTGATGTGCCAGGGGAAACATGCAGCCACAGCTTAAACATGACATGTCTTTCAAAGCTGGTTAGAAGCCCCTTTAAGACAAGTTAAGACAAGTATTGGTATGTTGTGGAGTAGAATGACAAACTTCTTCATAGATTTTTTAAGTTAAAACACAAGACTTCACAAAAATGCTAAGCCTGCTTCATCCAAATCATCTAGACCCTCAGATAACTTGTTTGCTTTTTCCCTTTGCACTTAGGAGTATTTTGGTAGACGTGTTTATGATGTATAGATATTCTTAAAATCCTGAATGGGACCCAGCCAACTGGCTATCTCTCTCTCTCTGGCACTTAAATTTATTTTTATTTTTCAATTAAATTTTTTTTCGATATTATTTTATATTCATTTCAGGTAAAATTCACTTGTAAAGCCATATGGTCCAGGACTTTTGTTTGTTGGGAGTTTTTTGATAACTGATTTGATTTCATTAGCAGTGATCAGTTGGTTCAGATTTTCTGTTTCTTCTTGATTCAGTCTTGGAAGATTGTACCTGTCTAGGTATTTATCCATTTCTTCCAGGTCGTCCAATTTGTTGACATATAGTTGCTTGTAGTGTTTTCTTATAATCCTTTGTATTTCTATGGTGTCTGTTGTCACTTCTCTTTCATGTCCGATTTTATTTATTTGGGTCTTCTTTTTTTCTTGATGACTGTGGCTAAAGGCTTATCAATTTTGTTTATCATTTCAAAGAACCAGCTTTTTGTTTTATTGATCTTGTGTATTTTTTTTTAAGACTCTATTTCGTTTATTTCGGCTCTGAGCTTTATTGTTTTCTTCCTTCTACTCACTTTGGGCTTTGTTTGCTGTTCTTTTTCTAGTTCCTTTAAGTATGAGTTCAGATTGTTTATTTGAGATTTTTTCCCCTGTTTCTTGAGGTAGGCCTGTATTGCTATGAATTTCCCTCTAAGGACAGCTTTTGCTGTGTCCCATAGATTTTGGGTTCTTGTGTTTTCATTTTCATTTGTCTGAAGGTATCTTTTGATTTCTTCCTTGATCTTATTGTTAACCCATTCATTGTTTAGTAGCATGTTATTTAGCTTGTGTGTGTTTGTATTTTTCAGTTTTTTTCCTTGTAATTAATTTCTAGTTTCATACCACTGTGGTTGGAAAAGATGCTTAATGTGCTTTCAGTCTTCTTAAGTTTAATTGAGAGACTTGTTTTGTGGCCTTACATGTGTTCTGTCTTGGAAAATGTTCCATGTGCAGTTGAAAATAATGTATATTCTGCTGCTTTGGGGTGAAATGCTCTACAAATATCTGATTTAGTGTGTCATTTAAAGCTGCTGTTTCCTGTTGATTTTGTTTGGAAGCTCTGTCCACTGGTGTCAATGGGGTATTAAAGTCTTGCTACTATGACTGTATTACTGTCAATCTTTCCCTTTATGTTGATCAATATTTGCTTTATATATTTAGGTGCTCCTATATTGGGTGCATAGATGTTTTACTAGGGTTATATCCTCTTGTTGGATTGATCCTTTTATCGTTATGTCTCTTATTATAGTCTTTGATATAAGTATTGCTACTCCAGATTTTTCTTCATTTCCATTTGCATGAAATATCTTTTTCCATCCCTTTACTTTCAGTCTGTGTGTGTATTTCAATCTGAAGTGGGTCTCTTGTAGACAGCATATGTTAGGGTCTTGTTTTCTTATTCATTCAGCTACCCTATGTCATATATATATAAAATTTTTATTGCAGAGTATTGGGGAACAGTGTGTTTTTCCAGGACCCATCAGTCATTGTCCTTCAACCTAGCTGTGGAGGGCGCAGCTCAGCTCCAAGTCTAGTCACCATTTTCAATCTTAGTTGCAGGGGCACAACCCACGATCCCATGCAGGAGTTGAACCAGCAACCTTGTTTTTAAGAGCCCGTACTCTAACCAATTGAACCATCTTGCCATCCCTCCAGCAGCTCAGCAGCATCTCGTTGCCTTGACTCTAGTTGTGGAGGGCGCAGCTCACTGGCCCAGGTGGGAATCGAACTGGCAACCCTGTTATTCAGAGCTCGTGCTCTAACCAACTGAGCCATCTGGCCGTCCTACCCTGTCTTTCGATTGGAGTATTTAATCCATTTACATTTAAAGTGATTATTGATAAGTACATAGTTATTGCCATTTTATTAGTCATATTTATGTTCATTTCCCCCCCCTCTTTTTCTTAAAGAAGTCCCTTTAACATTTCTTATAATACTGGGCTGGTGATGATGAATTCCTTTAGCTTTTTCTTGTCTGGGAAACTCTTTATCTCTCCTTCAATTTTGAGTGATAGCCTTGCTGGGTAGAATAGTCTTGGTTGTAAGTTGTTGCTTTCATCACTTTGAACATTCTGTGCCAGACCCTTCTGGCCTGCAAAGTTTCTGTTGAGAAATCAGCTGACAGTCTTATGGGAGCTCCCTTGTAAGTAACTAGTTGCATTTCTCTTGCTGCTTTTAGGATTCTCTCTGTCTTTAACCTTTGCCGTTTTAATTATTATGTTTCTTGGTGTGGGCCTCTTTAGGTTCATCTTATTCAGGAGTCTCTGTGTGCTTCCTGGTCTTGTATGTCTACTTCCTTCCTGGCCATCTCTCTTTAATTCTTCCTGTGAGACTGATTTCTGGAAATAGGTGACTTCTTTGATCTTGAACTTCCTCAGAGGAGAGGGCTAGAGTTAAGCTCTATGCCTAACTCTATGATCCATTAACACCAGTGGGGCATTTAGGAGGCAGAGTTTTTTGGTTTCCGGGACAAAAACCACAATCACAACTTGTTAAAGCCATAAAAAGGATAATGTTTGGTTCATTGGGAAGCACAGGGATGGATTCATGGATTTATTTGTTGTCATCAGAACTCTTTTTCTGGCTCTTCTCTCTCTTTCTCTATCTGGCCTTTTGCTATTCTTCCACAGAGAGACTTCCTTTATGCAGCTGTGCAAAGGTGGGGAGGGTCATGGAGACTGACCGAGCCAGGCTTATGCACAGTGCAGCTTTGCCCATGGCAAGCACAGAGGCAGTAGAGAGCTAGGATTTCTCAGTGTCTGCCTATAAAATCCCTGGGCAGGGCTGTGATTGGTCCAGCCTGATTGGATCATATGTATATGTGTAGGGCAATGAGAATGACTAGGGAGATGGAGGACTGTGATTGGCCAGGCCGGGCTTACTGTCTCTCTCTGAGGTCCATGATGGGGAAGTGTATGATTGACAACCCAGCAGAATCACATGGAAGGAGGGGCAACTCCCCAAAGGTAGGAGGGAGTCATTTACCAGCGTGAGGGAAGAGCATTGGGCAGAAATAAGCCACAGACATCCACCACGCAGCAGCTGTTCTAACTTGGAGAAATGGGAAGGCACTCACTATCTTCTTGTGGTGTTAGCCTCAGGTAGGTGTGAGCCCTGATCTTCATTGAAAGACAGTGAATTTTAGGGGTTTCCACATCCTCAGGGGCCTATCTACCTCCTCAGGAGAATGTTAAAATGAGAAAACTTGTTTCCATGACTAGAACATGAGTTGGTTCTGATTTCTTTACATGATAAGAGATTAGAATGTTCTAGAGCAAATTGTTTGATCTTGTTGCTAGTTTCTAATTCTGTGTGTACAGTGATCCAAAGGCTGGTTGTATAGCTTGACCAACTGGTGCACTGAAGAAAGGCTCAGGAACAAAACTTTTCAAGTATGTAATGGTTTTAAGCCAGAGGCCACAAAGTGATAGAATGCTTTCTTTGGCCAGCACAGAGTTTAGGAAAAAAGAAATTCAAATGCTTGCCAACATTTAAGAATGGGAATATTTCACATGAAAACGTGGATTTCTGGCTTCTCTAGGAAAAGCAGAAGATCTTGCCATGATGGCCCCTGGGCTGCCCATGGCCACAATTGGCTGGAGCTGAGGAGTAGCGACCACTTTAGACAGAATGTAATGCTCTAATTTGCCACGGTCTCCACCACTCCCTATTACCTATCCTTGGACCACTTCATTCATTCATTCCCATTAACTGTGTGGCCTCTGTAAGCATTTGCCCTTGCAAGTCCTGTGTTTTACAACTAATTCCCTGAGTAAAATCTCCGAAGAACCAGGTCTTTCTTTATCTAGCTTTGGGACCCGAGACAAGTTACTTCCATTCTCTAAACCTCAGTTTTATAATCTGCAAGTTGGGGATGAAATACATACTTTATTTAATCAGTTTTTATTGAGCATCTTTTTTTTTTTTAGGTACTGGGTTTACACCAGTGAACAAATGGACTTGTTGGGGATAGACGAGGTGTTAGTAAGGCCAGGAGTACCCGTTGGGCAGGTGGTTAAATGACATACTGTCTCTAAACCACTGAGTCCAGGGCTTGGCAAACTATGGCTCATGGGACAAATCTAGCTACCACCTGCTTGGGTAAATAAAGTGCGATCAGAGCACAGCCACACACACTGTTTTGCATATTGTCTGTAGCACTACTGACTGACTGTGTACGACGCCACCATTGAGTAGTTGCAACAGAGACCATATGACTCGCAGAGCCTGAAATATTTATTATCTGCCCTTTACAGAAAAAGTTTGCCAGTTCCTGCTGTAGCTCGAAGCCTGGATAAACAGAAGGAACTCCATAAATTGCAGCTCACTAACTGTGCAAATGGCTCCCTCCCGACACTGTGGCTGCTCTTCCCAGGCTGGGAGCCTGTAATCACTCACTGCGCCCCACCCTCTAAGCCCCCTGCGTTTCTGTTTGCTTGTCAAACAGCCATGTTCCTTGTTTAGGCAAAACTGCAGAAGTGGTGTTGGCTACCTCTTCATACAGGTTTCATAGAAAGTTTAACATGGCCCCAATCACGGGCAGAGGTGGGGTTTGCCCACTGTCCCTTTCTGTGTGTCGGATCAGGTTAATCAGACCAAATCAAATACAGGATTAGGCAGGCTGCAGCTTGAAGGCCCACGGAGAAAGGGCTGGATCTGTGTTGACTTACATTTTTCAATGGGGTGTGTGAGGTTTTATGGTCTCATCAATGGTTCTGCCCTTGTGCCAGCTCCCATAGCCTGACTTCGTGCCAGAGACCTAGCTCTCAACCACTTGGGGAGATTTGTTTTCACCCCAGCACTGGGGTGCCCATCAGCACAGACCTACAGCCTGGGGAGTCACGGGGAGAGAGCAGGTGCTACCCAAACACATGGAGCCACAGCAAAGGGCCCGGGTGGGTGGCCACGAAGGTCAGCGGAGTCCTTGGGCAGGGCTGGCTTCATAGGCACATGACCGGGCAGTCACACAGGGCCCCCACTACCACCCGCCCTGCTCAAAAAGGCCCCACGCTCTATTTAATACTCTGTTGTCAGTGTCTTAAAATTCTTAATAATTTTTCAAATTTGCGTTTTGCACAGGGCCCTGCAAACTATGTAGCCAGTCCTGCCCTTGGGGGTATGGGACCAGCCTGGATTTGTTTTGGAGGGCCCCGAGGGGCATTGGGATGTTTATGGACGTGCTGGAGAATTGGAAATAACCTGGTTTCCTAGGGGGCTTCAGAGCTCCTGGTTCCTGCCTTCATGAGCTCTTCATGGGTGGACAGGGAGTTCGTAGGGTGGCTGGGGTTGGAGACAAAGCGGATGTCCCTTTGCTCTCTGGCCGCTGACGGGACAAATGCATAATAACTACTTCATTCACTGAGGGCCAAGCACTTTGCCTTCATCATCTCACTCACTCCTGTGGAACTCTGTGGAGTGGGCACTATTGTGTGGGATTTGAGGATCAGCTCGGGAAGGAATTTGCTAGAGGTCACACAGCTAGTAACCATGTGGAGTGGGGCTTTGGCTCTCTGAGCTCAGATCGCCAGAGAAAGTCATCTAATCTCTCAGGTCTTAGTTTCCCAGTCTGAAAAATTGAAGCAATTAAAGCTATTTTGTAGCATCAGTGGGAAGATTGGAGAAGGACTATATAGTGCCTACCACACAGTGTGTAGTCCATGCTCACTGGATGCTCCCTGTGATGGTGGTGACGGTGGTGACGGTGATGGTGGTGACGGTGATGGTGGTGACGGTGGTGACGGTGGTGACGGTGATGGTGGTGACGGTGATGGTGGTGACGGTGATGGTGGTGACGGTGGTGATGGTGGTGACGGTGGTGGTGGTGATGGTGATGGTGGTGATCGTGATGGTGGTGATGGTGGTGACGGTGATGGTGGTGACGGTGATGGTGGTGATCGTGATGGTGGTGATGATGGTGACGGTGGTGGTGGTGATGGTGGTGATGATGGTGATCGTGATGGTGGTGACGGTGGTGGTGGTGATGGTGGTGATGATGGTGATCGTGATGGTGGTGACGGTGGTGGTGGTGATGGTGGTGATGGTGGTGATCGTGGTGATGGTGATGGTGGTGACGGTGATGGTGATGGTGGTGATCGTGGTGATGGTGATGGTGGTGACGGTGGTGATGGTGATGGTGGTGATCGTGATGGTGGTGACGGTGATGGTGGTGATGGTGATGGTGGTGATGGTGATGGTGGTGATGGTGGTGATGATGGTGATGGTGGTGACGGTGGTGATGGTGATGGTGGTGATGGTAGTGATGGTGATGGTGGTGACGGTGGTGGTGGTGACGGTGGTGGTGGTGATGGTGGTGATGGTGATGACGGTGATGGTGGTGACGGTGGTGGTGGTGATGGTGGTGATGATGGTGATCGTGATGGTGGTGACGGTGGTGATGGTGATGGTGATGGTGGTGATGGTGATGGTGGTGATGGTGGTGGTGATGGTGGTGACGGTGGTGGTGGTGATGGTGGTGACGGTGATGGTGGTGATGGTGGTGATGGTGGTGATGGTGGTGATGGTGGTGACGGTGATGGTGGTGACAGTGATGGTGGTGATGTTGATGATGGTGATGGTAGTGATGGTGGTGATGGTGGTGATGATGGTGATGAGAATAGTGATGATGTCAGACTATTGGACTGTTTCTAGTTCTAACTTTTCTGACCCTCATTGACCCCCCCAAAAGGACACATTTTTCACCACATAATGGGGTAATGTTCTTTTGCTTCCAGAGTATATTCATGTCCTATGGCTGCCATAACAATTTATCACTAACTGGGTGGCTTAAAGCAACAGAAATCTATTCTCTCATAGTTCTGGAGATCAGAACTCAAAAATTAAGAAAGACTCTGGGGGAGAAACTGCCCATTCCAGCCCTTAGCTTGTGGTGGCTGCCAGCTGCCCTGGTGTCCCTTGGCTGTGGCCTCATCTCTCCCGTCCCTGCCCCTATTGTCACACAACCTTGCCTCTGTGTGTCCTCTTCTTTCTCTCATAAGGACACTCTTGCTTGATTCAGCTTCCCTCCCAGGATGATGTTATTTCTATCTGTACCTTAATTATGTCTACAAAGACCCTATTTCCAAATCACATTACTTTTTGAGGTCCCGCTTGAACATAAATTTGAGGGGGGGTGGATACTGTTCAACCCCCTACACTGAGGGAGGTCAGTGGGGGATCCCAGGAAACGATGTGGACGTGTTGTGCCCCTGCCCCTGCCCTGTGCCAAGGACCCAGACCCAGGACACTGCTGACAGGTCCTTTGCATTCCCAGTGCTCACTGAGTGCCCAGCTGTCACAGCAGCTGTGGAAATTCTGGTGGACTTGTCCTCTTTGAACCTCCAAGGGTGGTGACTCACCAGGAGTCCTCCTGGAGCGTGCTGGGCCAGGGAGCTGATGGTGGACCCAGCCCCAGAGCTGCCTGTGGCTTCTGAGGAACTGAGTGCACAGCTCAGGGCCACTAGCCCACCTCCAAGGAGCGCTGAGCCTCTGAGCCGGGGCGAGGGGAGGAGGCCTGTTGGGCTTTGGGCAGCTCGCGCTTTTCCTTTCCTTCCTTAAATAAAAAGTTGGAAAAGAAAAGTGGAGTTTGCCATCATTGTGGGCAGGCTGTGGCATGTGGAGGGAGCTGAGCTTCCTGGCAACGTTTGGAGAACCGAGAACTGCACGTTGAGATCCCCGTGGACCAGGCAAGCCCGCTCCGATGTGGACACAGCTTCTTAAGTTCATTCTGCCTCAGTGACAGGAAAGCATGTGTGCGTCAGGAGGAGGGAGAGCGTGGCTGAAAGAGGAGGGCACCTTCACTCTCTGTGTGAGGTTAGGTCGCGGGGTGACCACGCACCCTTTTGTAAGGGTGAAAACAGAGCTCTGTGGGAAAGGCGGTCCCCCCGTCACTACTGGTTCACTTCCGGGCTCCACCCTCTCCCATTGCTGCCCCGTGGGTCTTCCCGCTTCCTGAGGTGGGGACAGGAGAGCAGCTGGGAGCAGACCTGAGGACCTGGGAAGGCAGAGGCTCTGGCGCCTGTGGAAGTTGGCAATGGTTCAGACAAGAGCAGATGATTTCTTTGCAAAGGGAACTTCCCTTTATAAAGATGGAATTTGCTGGTTTTATTAGTCAGAAAATACAAATGTGGGTTGGCAGTGGGGGCGGTTTAGTCTTTCCTTAGTGGGCTAACGTGAATGGAAACATATCCTTTCAGTGCTTCTGATAGAGATGGTGAGGAGGAAAAATGGGAAGGAATGGAGGGAGGGAGGGAGGGAAGCAAGAGAGAGAAAAGGAGGGAGAGAAACAAGAAAGGAGTAAAGAAGACCAAACTATAAAGAAACTGAAAGAAAGAAGGGAAAGAAGAAAAGAACAGAGTGTCAGAAAGTCATTTGAAGGAGATGACATTTAAGCAGAAACCTGTGTGGGCCCCAGAAGGCATCGGGGTGAGCACTCCGGGCAGGGGAACATGTACAAGGACCCTGGAGGTGGCAGAGAACGCGGCGTGTTTAAGGCACAGACGAGAGCAGAGGGACTGAGTCTGTGGGCTTGGAGTGAACGTGCTGGATCTGGACCAGAGGTCCAAATTCCCCCGGGGCCAGGCAGAAAGATGGGGCAGGTGAGGGGAACGTGGCAAGTAGGGCACAGCTGCCCCGGAGGGCTGGCAGCCGCTCCTCAGCTCCAGCCAGGTGTGGCCACTGGGGCCTGTGGGCTCCGTTTTGGAAGGTATTTGCTTTATGAGAGAGCAAGACTATAGATTTTCATGTGAAATCTGACGTCTTTTGGGCACTGGCTTCAGATTTACAGACCTAAGAGACTTTGCAGAGCGAACAGAGACTGCGCTGGGATTGACCCTGGGCCCGTCGGTTTGCAGTGCTGGGGCTTGCGCCAGGCCTCCGACCAGTGTGGACCAGGGACGTGGTCATTTGTGGGCTGTCTGGAGCACAGCATTTGTCATCTTGGTCCAGCTCCTGCAGAGCTGGGCCAAGTCTCAGGAACAGTCCTTTGCTTCTCCATCTGTAAAGCTGGCCAAGGGATTTATTCCAAATAAGGGCAGAGCCAGGAGGAAAAGGGTGTGTCTTCCTTAAAAAGCCTTGAATAAAGGAATCCTATTCAGGGCCTGAAGACCGATGTTTAAGTGAGCAGCAGCCTGTCCAGGCAGGTCTGGGCAGTGACCTCTTGCAGGAGCGAGGTTGCTGTTTGAAGGTTCGCTGCTCCTGCGGGTAGAAGGATTCCTCAAGCAGAATCAGACACATTTGGTTGCAGAATCTGCTTTGATGCTGCAGAAACTCACCCTTAACCTTCCTTTGGGGGTTACGAGAAGGGCCCTCCTGGACACGTGTGGTGCACCCTGCCTCCTGCGAGGAGAGCTGAGGTTCTGCCGAGGGAGAGACTGTGCGATGTGTCACTAGCATGTTGTGTTGACTCATTTTCCCTTAAGAGGCAGTTGCTGTCTAGCTGAGTGGTGGAAAGTCAACCAAGTCACCACTCTTGGTTGCAAATGACAGAAAGTAAACTCAAACTGGGTTAAACAAACACACAAAAGAAGGTGACAACATGGATGGACTTTGAGGGCATTATGCTAAATGGAATAAGTTACAGAAAGACAGATACGGTATGATCTCACTTATATGTGGAATCTATAAAAACCAAACTCACAGCACAAGAGATCAGATTGGTGGTTGCCAGAGGCAGGGGATAATGGGTGCGGGAAATGAGTGACGTGGTCAAAAGGAACAAACCTCTAGTTATAAGATAAATAAGTGCTGAGATGTAATGTACAACAGGACGGCTGTAGTTCCCACTGCTGGATGGTATATTTGAAAGTTGCTCACAGAGTAGATCCTAAAAGTTCTCATCACAAGGAAAAAAAAATTGCAGCTAAATGAGGTGATAGATGTTAACTACACTTGCTGCGATGGCCATCTCCTAATATGCACGTACGCTAGGTCATCATGCCGCACACTTTAAGCTTATAGGTATTGTGGGCCAATGCTATCTCAGTAAAACTGGAAGAAAAAAATGAAAAAGCAAACAAAAGAAGGCATAGATTTGCTATGACACTGAAAAGTCAGCCCACGGGCACTTCAGGGACACAGGAAGAATCTCTCTGTCCCTTGATCCTCATTTCTAAACACTATCTTATCCATATTCCATCCAGGAAGAATGAGGAACAGGGGATGGCAAAAAAGAAAAAAGAAAAAAAAGAAAAAAGAAAGCCACTCCCAGGTGAGTGAGCCCCTTAAAGAACCCCTTGAGGGCACATCTACTGGTACTGACTTCTGCTTATGTATCGGTGGCCACACACGTTGGGAAAAACGCACAAAAATGGGGTCTTGCAGCGAAGCTCGTTTCAGGCTTTAGTGATTTCGGATTTCTGTTAGAGAGGAGGAAGGAGACTGGGTAATGGGAGGGCATCCAGCGGTCTGTACCACAGGTTTGTTGTTGCTGTTGTTCTTTTTGTGACGCTGTCACACGTACAGAGTTTCAAGCAAGAGGCACACACTCACATGCCCGCAGGGAGGTGTCCTTAAATGCCAAGGCAGGCTTCCGCAGCTGGGAGGCGGTAGGGAGTGGTGGGGACTGGGGCAAACGGGAGAGCTCATACTGCGTCCCCAGGGGGCTGCCAGTCAGATCTAGCTGACACTTGCCACGTGAGAAACGAGGAGCCCGCTGTCACCACAGCCTGTGCGTTTTCAAGAAAAGTGTATATACCTAGTTTTAGATGAAATCTCCTGATTTTTAAATGATAATGAATTCCACTTTAACACCCAAATAATTATATGGTCTGAATAACACACAGTTACAAGCTGGATCTTCCTTGGGGCTGACTTTTTTTTTTTAAAGTAAGGTTTATTGGGGAATAATTTACATATAATAAACCAGCCCTTTTTAGGTATATAGTTCTATGAATTTTTGGATTTTTACCAGTTTTCCCATTAACGTTCTTTTTTCCTGTTCTACGATCCAATCCAGGATACCAGATTGCATTTAGCCGTGGTATTTTTTTCGACGCATCTTTTAACAGCTCTAGTATTGGGGTTCATCTTATTATAGTGTGTACTATCTTACAGTGACACTGGCCGTGGTTTTTTCTTAGTGGCCTATGACATTATAGAATGTCTTAGATTTAATGAAATATGTTGTTGTTATTATTATTATTATTATTATTATTACTTGATCTCTGTAAGCCTCTACTTTTTTATCTGTAAAATGGGAGCAATACCAGGACTCACCGACCAATGTAGGAGGGTAAAACGAGAGACTGCACGTTAGCACAGAGCTTGGTGCACACTAAGCCCTTGCTAATTAATGGTTAGTGCTAAACTGAAAGGTACGCTCTCTCCAAAGCATGCTTGCTGGGGGCTGGTGAGCACACCTTTCCTTACCTGGCCCTGTGTCGAAGAAAAATTGCCTGGAGCCCTGATTTCTTAGCAGCTTTTGTTCTCCAAGCAGAAGCCCACAGGAATAGCTAGCAATTAAAATAACAAAGTTTCAGGTGACAACATTTGCAGAAGACGCTGCAAATGCTGAATCAAAGCCCCGTTGCTGACTGAGACAGCTACTTCTCCCGGAAGAGCTGCAGCCACATTTCAAGTTTGCCAGCGAATTTGCTTTTGTTAGAACAAGACCCTATTTTTTCTCAAGCTCCAGACCCTGGCCCTCTCCTCGGGAAGGTCTGCAGCCGGGACTCCGGCAGTGGCACCTTTTCTCCTTTACTCTCACCTTCTGAACCATGTTCAATTGTTCTGTCTGGCTTGTCCATTTTCAAAATTACCCCAGCCACACGTTTCTTGCGGACATTTTGAGAGTGTTGTACAGAACTGGGATCTTAGGAAAAAATTGAAAAGTGGCAACGCCACCACTCAGACCGTCACCATGGGTGTGATTATTTTACTCTCTCTGATTGTTAAAAAGTAATATTTGCTGTAAAAGAAATGAGAAAATGTAGAAAAAGCACAAACATCCCCTCTCATCTCACTGTCCCGATCGCCATCGTGTGAATGAATATACACCCTTTCAGAACTTTTCACCCCGATGTTTTCATATATAGTTAAAATATTGCAAGCCTCAGTCACAGAGCAGGCGCTGGGGGCAGGCCACCTGGATTTAAATTTTGTCACCACTGGCAACTAGTCACGGGCAACTTGTGTGGCCTCAGTTTCTCTATAAAATCAGGACATCATTGACACCTACTCCAGTTGTGGAGAATGTTGCGCCAAGCTCGGCACAGTGAGCCCTGAAAAATGGCGACAGTGAGTAGTCGCGTGTTGGTTTCCAACAGCTGCCTACCCAGCTACCACACAAACCTAGTGAGATCAGTAGAACACCTGTTTACCTCCCTTTATTATCGCACTGTGCTTGTGGGTCAGGATTCCAGACACAGCTTGGCTGGGTCCTCTGCTCAGTCTCACAGGTTACCATCAAGGTGTTGTCTAGGGCTGGGGGCTCACTGGGGGCTCGGGGGCTATAGAACTCATGGCACCTGGCTTCTTCCAGAACAGCAGAAGTGGCTGCTGCTACGCGTCCCTGATTCTTTCATCCCTGATGTCTAAATCTTCTCTTCAAAGGCTCGCCTGATTAAGTCAGGCCCACTCGGGGTCCTCTCCTTTTGCTGAAGTCAGTCATCTGGTCCCGACCTTAATTATATCTGCAGAGTCCCCTCAGCTTTGCCTTCTAACAACATGATCACAGGGGTGACATCCCAGCACAGGCACAGGCCCCGCCCACACTCAGGGCGAGGCGATGACACAGGACGTGTACCCCGAGGGGAAGGAATCTTGGGGTCATCTGAGAATTCTGCCCACCGCAGTTACTGCTCATCAGGCCTTACTGTCACCCTGTGTTTTAAGTTTGGGGCACACTAGAGAAACTTAAGCTGTTTCTGAAGATTTGTACTCGATAAAGATCCCATCTATACAAGCATTGGAATTGGACATGCTTTTCAATAAATGAACAGCAGTTTAATTCAGAACAGTGATTAATGAGCTAGTTCATTCATTCACCCATAAGAAATTGCTGCACCTCTGGGCACCCTTGGGCTTAGTGCTGAAACATCTGACCTTACGTGGGTACCGATAATCATGGGGTCTTCCATTGAGCACTGCTGCTGGTGCGTTCTATGGACTAGCTTATGTAATCCTTACAGCAGCCCAGAGAGGTTGTTCACCTGGCTAACGTCACACAGCTAGAAAGCAGCAAAGCTGAGATGGGGTCCAGGCATTTTGTCTCCAGAGCCCATGCACGCACCACACCACACTGCCCCTCCTTACGGTGAGCGAATAGGCCCACAGACATGATGTCATTTGGCTTGGAGGCAGGCAAGCTCCTTTCTCTCCCATAACTGCCTCACTCTGGACAAGTGGGGAAATGTGGGGAGGCAGGGCAAGCCTGTTGGAGGGCGTTAGGTCCTGTCGTGTGCCCTGCCTTTGGAGAAGCAGCCAGGGGTCCCATGGCCCGAGGAGGCAGACCTGAGCCATGGACGGGGGCATTCCAGGGCCCCCCATTCCCCAGCCCTGGTCAGGAGCTCCTCTGAGGGAAAGGGGTGAAGGGAAGGGGCTGGCATTTCTCCTCCCAGAGTTGGGCATTGCCCATGCGGCCACTGCCCTGCTTACCCACCCAGCAGGTCTGGCCAGTTCTGGGGACTTTCTGTGCATCAAATATGCACCTGGTGAGTGTGGGTTGTGTGGATTTAGGCAAGGTGAGGGCAGAAGTCTCGATGACAGCATCTGGACACATCTGGTCCCCTGCAAGTTCCCTCTGTCAGCAGTGGAAGGTAGAGACGAGGAATTTGGGTGTGGGTAGCCCAGTGAGCAGGCACAAATACTTCAGCCCCGGACAGAGCTACTTAACTGCTCTGTGCCTTGGTTTCTCCAAGTGTAAATAGGCTGCTGTCAGAGTCTGCCTTACAGGGTTGCATTTGGAGGGTCACAGGAGGCAGGGCGCACGAAGCACTTGACACTGTACCTCGCAGACAGTGAGCTCTCCGTGACTTCTTAGGATCCTTGGGCACCATGGCTTTCTTCTTACAGGAGTCAGAACAATGTCTGCACTGGCCCGTTTCCAGGTGCTCCTGGAAAACAGGGTGTCAGCAGGCCTGAAAAATACTGAACTAAAGAAAGTTAAGCTGCCCCTTCCTTCGTAGAAGGACAAAGTGTGCAGTGGACCCCTGAGTGCAAAAGAGAATTTGCAAGCTTAGTTGATCTTGGAACATTTTCTGATGAAGGGACAAAAATGGGTTCTTGGGGCAGGGCTAAAGAAATGCTACTTTCTTCCTCTAAAGCGCAGATGTACATATGGTACAAAAACAGATACAGCGTACGTCTGGGTACTAAGATTTCATGGGAGCGCAGTGAATGGGGAAAATACCCAGAAAGACTTCTTGGGGAGGAGTGATAGGAAAAAAAAAAAGTTGAGAAATTTTCTGCTTTCCATCTGAGTCTGTTTTCTCATCTGTAAAATGAGGATAAGTGCCCAGTTCGGAAAGTTGCTGCCCGATCTGAAGGCACCGGGAAGAGGGGCTGGGCCTGTGTTGGTTACCATCACGGGGACCACGGTGGATGTTTTTGGAGCATTTTACAAGTGTTGGGAAATTAAACAGCGCAGGCCCGGTGTCAGATGAACTGGGTTTAAACTTCCCTGAGCGTTTTGAGTACTGTCCTTTCTGTGCTGCAAATGGAATAGAAAAGACGTGCTGGTGGAGCTGCTGTCAGGATTAGAGGGAATGCGAGTAACGTAGACCAAGTCCCTGGCCTGTGTTAAGCAACTGTATTATTATCCCCTTCTGCAGGTGGGGAGACTGAGGCCCCGAGCCCTGGAAAGATGTGCTCAGGGAGGTGGCCCCCACACCCCAAATCCGGCCTGGCACCCGCAGTCTTTGATTTGCCACTTTCTCTGAGGTGTCATCCCTCTATCCTTCCTGTCCCGTGTCCCACATCACAGCACCTGCATCCACCCAGCCCAGCTCCAAGGCCTGGTTGGCTCTGACGGGTGTGAGATCTCTGTTTTTGTTACTTTTCTCCTCCAGACGTCAGCTTTGTCTGAACAGAGCAGCCGTGAGGGCAGAGAAGGTGCTGGGCTTTCCCCTCCCTTGTCCCTCTGCCAACCACGGCCTCAGGTCAACCAGAGCCGCTCCTGCTGTGATCTTTTCTGCTGGAGGCGGAAGAGGCAGGCCAGGTGCTAGGACTTAGGCTTCCAAACATCGGGCCAGATTCTACCAGGTTCTCCCCGCCCTGACTTTCTGGTTCTGGGGACAGGAGCCTCCGGGTTTCAGCCCAGCTCGTCGATGCCCACACATTTGCCCTTCTGAACAGGGAGGCCGAGGGTCCTGGGCTCTACACGGCCCAGTTGCAGAGACATACATTTTTTCTTTTTGTCTTCATTCCATCAGCTTTGAAGGTGTGTCACTGTGCAGTCCCGTGAGTGTGACGTATGCCTGGCGGCCAGCTCAGGTTCTGGGGGCCTTGGAGGGAGGATGAGGAAATGCCAACCTCGTCCACCAGCAGCTTACACATGTCCGGTGCTCAAAGGCTCCGCGTGTGTTGGGGGAGACGCTGGGGGCCGAAAACCTTCCACTGGCTTCCTGGTGCCCCATTCTATTTTAACTGTAGAGTCCAGTCGCTGGAGTCAGATGGCTTGCAATCAGTCTCATTTCCTGTACCGATTGAGTGCCTCTGACACTTACCTTCTCCGGGGCTCAGTTTCCTCATCTGCAAAGTAGGGACAATGGTAGTGCCTTCCTAACGGTTGTCATGAGGATGAAATGAGCGATGCATTTAAACCCAGCTCGTAGCGCACACTCAGTAAATGTCAGCTGTTAGTAATCGAGCCGCAGGGCCCTGTGTGAGCTGGTCGCGTGCATCTCGCTGATCTCATTTCCTCCCCTTCCCCCTGACATGCTGCAGCCACACTGGCCCTTCTTGCCCTTCCTGGTACGTACCAGGCTTGTGCCCATGCTGGCTCCTCCTGGGAAGTGCGCCCCAGATCTTTGCAAGGCCGGCTCACTTTCTCATCCTCAGAGGTCACCTCTTCCGGGAAGCCCCTGACCACCCCTTGTCCTGCCACATTCCCTTTCATGACCCTGTTTTATTTTCTTTGTGAGCGTTAGTCCCACTTGAAATTATTTGCTATATTTATCTCTTTGCTTGTGCATTTTCTGATCCACCCTAGCCAAGTAAACTTCCATGTTTAGGAACCCTGTCTTTTCGCCTGAGTGCCTAAAATAGCAGAGGATAGTAAGTGGTCAGTAAACGGCCACTGAGGGAATAAGCTGCATAGAATATCAGCTTAGATGATACAGTAAAACTAATGCTGGTCGAGCTTTGGTTCTATTACGCGCCTGGCATTCTGAGGAGCCCCCTGGGGACAGTTCCATGACAGCCTTCCACAGTAGGTACCGTTGTTGACTTTGCACCACAGATAAGGTGACAGCCTCAGAGAGGTTAAATAATTTCCCCAAGGTCACACAGCTAATAAGCAGTCATGGCTCAAAAAGGGTCAAGTCTGGGTCTGTACCGGCTCTCCCTTTGCTCCCTTATGAATGAGGTCCTGGAATTTTGAGGGAAGCCGAGAAGAGAGTGCAAATCCCTGTGAGAACAATAGTGCTAATGCATCTTTCCTGAAGCACGCTTTCTTCTTTACTAATCACGTTAGCATCCAGAATTTCTCCTGAGTTTCATCCCCCTATCCCCCCGGATGAGTAGGTGCTGTGTAGGCAGGACGGACAGGGCCCCCGGGTCTGCGGGACGTGTGGCTTCCCACTTGAGAAACGTCTTGTCTGAGACCCGACTCCTCTGGGAAGCCTGCCTGGACCAGCCTCAGTTAGCTGCTGCTCCTGATGTCACTCTGCCCGTATGTCCCCTGTCCTAGCACGTGCCCCTGTGCGTCACAGTGGCTCATGGCATTGCCTCTGTGTCCTGCTAGAACTGTGCTGTTTGATGCAGCTGCCACTAGACCAGTGGTTCTCAGCCAGGGGCCATTTTGTTCCCCACCCTCAGGGGACATTTGGCAACGTCTGGAGACATTTGTGGTTGTCACACATGGAGGAAGGGGATGCTGGACAGTACATGCCACTCATGCAGGGGTCTGACTGCATCTGCGTGGGTTTGTAATCGTTGCAAATGCAACCCTAGAGGTTTGACACAGGCTGGGTGCCCAGTGGATGGTTGTGGAGGAAGGAAGGGAGGGAGGGAGAGTCTGGACTCCCAGCACCTGTCCTGGTAGGACCTGGAACACCCACTGGTCAGCCCAGAATTCTCCCCCCATGTCCAGTAGCTGCCAGGTCACTGCGAAGGAGAGCGCCTTCCTTCTAGAAGATGCCCCAGCTGCCCACTGTCCCACGTTCCCTGACCACGTCCCCTGGCTCTTGTTGCCGGCTCTCCTCCCACTGCACCCTGGCCAAGAGTTAAGGTACATAATCCCTGTTTGGAGCTTCTCCACTTGCCGCCTGCCCCGCTCTTGGGCCTCATCAGCAGTGAGGTTCAGTTAGATTTTTAAATCTACTTATCCAAGCTGGCTCCTCTGGGATATAACTGCAGACGAGAGGGAAGCAGTCACAGGCTGTCTGTGATTTTCAGTATCGTTAGCACATGGGTTGCTGGATCCCACAGGAAAAAGGGACGAGCTCCAGACACATATTTGGAAACCTCTGTCCTGCCCTGACAATGGGTTTCTGAGAATACGACGAATTCTTCATCATTACACAACAGAGAGATGATTGAGCAAGTGTCGGCCACAGCCAACGCCAGCTGGATCCGACTAGATGCTGTCCCCAAATATTAAAAACAGGTCACTTTTCTTCTCAGCCTTCTGAAGATTTGTGGACTGCCTGGGCATGGCTTTTAGGGCAGGACCGATTCTAGGTGGCACTGAGAGACGCTGTCTAGAGGGGCATATTTTAATCATGAACCTGGCCTTTGATTTCCTAGGTAGCTGTGCAATTGTCAACACTGAGCAGCCTGACTGGGAAATTGGAATTCACAGACGTGAATGACTAGTTTGTTTGAGTGTCAGTGTTCCTGGGATTTATTTTCTTTCCCCTTAAAAAAAAAAATCTGATTGTAAGAGTAACAGATTTATTGTATTGGAATTGCAAAATGTAGGAAAACACAAAGAAAAAAAACTTACCCAGAATTCCATCACGCAGTGATTATCACCGCAAACATTCTGTCTTTCAGCCTCCTTTTGCACACGTGTTCAGAATTTATTGTGTATAGTGGCTCACAGTGTTGCTATGGGACAGCCCCTGCTGTGTTAACTTTCATGTTTGCTTTGTATCAGGCACGTCTTGTCATCTCATTCAATATTCAACATCGCTTTAATTGATTGCGTAGCATCTCACTAGGAAAAGCAGACCAACCCTTTGTCAAACAATTCTCCATTGTTAAATATTAGGCCGATTCCAACTGTTTGCTATCATAAACTCCTCTACAATGGACATCCTTGTACTTAAATCTTTGCACACATCTCTGATTATTTCCTTAGGGTAAATTCCTAGAAGTAAAATTACCGGGGCAGTGGTTCACGCATCCTAACACTTTTCATAAGTACTGTGATGTGAGTCAAGAAAGCTCATGACAAATTACGTTTCCAACAGCAGTATGGGCGTCTTCTCTCCCACGCTCTCCCCACCCTTGCCAGTCCTGGTATAAGATAAACTGAAACACCGGAAGATAAACAAATAATTCGACCTTCTGGAGGAAACCACTGTTAACAGTTTGGTGCATATTTTTTCCAGATTGTTTTCTATGCACATGTGTTCGTGTATGTGTGTGTGTTTTAGAATTAGAATGATGTATACATACGCAGTGCTTTGTACCCTGATTTTCAAATTTAGCTCTATCTCGTCATTGTCATTTATGAAGCATCGTTCTTTCCCACGGCTTCGTCATCTTACATTGTGAGTTTGCACTGGAGTGTAATCGCACCAATTCCTTTTTTTCCCCTCTTCTTCCACTCCCCCCCCCCCCCCGTTTCGGTTCAAGCCGTTGTTTCTCAGTCTGCTTGTGTAGGACACAGCTCCCGGGCCCATGCTGGTGTTATGAGCCTTGTGCTCGCCAACCCCCCCCCTTCCACCCCCCCTTGAGGCAGTCGGTCACAGGTTAGGAGCACAGCGCTCGCTCCAACCACCTGAGCTACCAGGCTGGCCCCCTATCTCACCAATTCCTAATGCTGAACCTATAGGCTGCTTCCAATTTCCCCCGTAGAAATGGTGTGGGAATGAATTTCTTTCCTTATATGTGGTTTCTAAATAATTCCTTAGAAACGAAACTCCTAGAACAACAGCCAAAAAAAAAAAGCACATTTTTAAGGATTTTAATCCAGATTACGAAACTCGAAAGCCCGAGTCCATTTGTCGTCCCTCTGGCAGGTTGTGTTGTGTTTCCATTTCCCACCCTTTTTTAACATTGCTGCTTTGAAAGGTGTGCAAACCTACCTCATGGTAGTTTTCACTTCAGTTGCTTTGATTACTCATGAATTTAAACATTTTTCCCTAAGTAAGTGTATTGCCCATTTGCATTTCCACTTTTGTGATTTCTTTCATTTTTCTTGAGCCATTTTTATTGTCCCATAAGAGTTTTGTATATTTTAGAAGTCTTAATACTTTGTCCTTCAGGTTGGAAGTGTTTTTCCTGCTTGTTTTGTGATTTGTCATTTAATTAGTTGTGGTTTTTGATGTCTGGAATCGTGGATGTTTATGTTAACCGTTGTCTTTTCCTTTGTGTGATGTCTGCCCTCTCAGCCTAGAAAGGCCTTTCGGGGAAATGATTTTGGAGGCTCCTTGCCACCGTGGACAGTTGGACAGATATGCAGAGTGGACTAGGTGATATTATATGTGTACAGTAACAAAATGGCTTTCGACTTTGGCTGTGACAGTCACTTGGCAATGCATTCATGTGCTCTGTTCTTAACTTTTCTTCTTAATTACACAGCAGAGAGCGCTGGGCAGAGTGAGGGCTGCCAGCGTTGGGCCCTGCTGTTTACTCATGGGGGAGACTCAGTTTCCTCATTTGTAAAGTGAAGGAATGACCAGGATCTTCCCCTTACACCCCTACCTGATCATAACCTCTGACCTTAAATGGGGCCCTAAAAATCACTCCCCAGTGAAGCCCTTTCTAGGTATGGAAGGCCAGACACCCCAAAGAAAAGCAAAAAGATTCAACCATGTAAACATTAGAAATTACTGGACTTCAAGAAACACCACAAATACAGTGAAGAGACAAAGAACAAACCAGGAAAAATACTTTCAACAATTAACTCACGAAACCTCCCCAGCCCATCAAGATAATTGACAGATAATTCCAGACAGAGAATTCCTGCACTTCCTCCCTCCGAGGGCTGGGGGAGGGTGAAAGGAGCCCCCAGGAGGGCACCGAGCTTGGGACACACAGAAGAGCTCAGTCCAAGCTGTCTGTTCTCTGAATGAATGAATGAATGAATGAATGAGTGAGTGAGTGAATGCTAAAACCTGCGGACTAGGCAGTGTGTGCCTTCCTTTAAATGAAGAGGAGACAGAATGCCGGACTGTAGGAAGGAGGTGGTTTCGCTTCCATTGTTTACTGTGGGGTGTTCATTGCAGAACCTCCCAGCTTCCTCTGAGCTCATCTGGAAAATGGGCTGAGAAATGTTTACTCTCTCGCCTCCTGCGCCCTCCCTCCAAAGGGGTGTCAGTTGGGGTGAATCAGAGCATAGGTATTCTGGCTCAGCCACTGTTTTGACAATAGGAATGATTAAACAGATAGTTTGTTTATTTTATTCTCATCTTTTGCATCCACGTCTCCAGAAGAGCTTTGTTCGTAGGTGTAGACAAGAAAGGAACTTTCCGCAGAGTCAGAAACTGGTCATGGGAAAAAAAACCAAGGGCTTCTTTGAGGTGGAAGAAAATGAGGGCAGCTTTGAGCTTTTATTTTCTCACAGGGTTTCTTGTCACTTTAAATTGATTATTTTCTGCTCTTATTGGCCTGGAATGTCTTTTGAACTCCAGGCCTGAGGAAAGACTTGAGTTGCAGCATGAAAAATTGGGTCAGACGTCAGAGGGACTTCCTGGTTAATGAGGTGTAGGCAGAGGAAGGAGCGAAAGAGGAAAATCCTGCAGAGTCCTTCCCTGGGAGTAAGAAGTAGCTTGCTGGTGATACTCGAGCATCTTCCGGTGAAACTCTCTCACCGTGTTCCCAGAGGTCTGGGTAGCAGCGATGGAAGCGAAGCACAGCCCAGCAGAAGGATTCCGAGAGAAAATGCAGCAGCTCTCTCCCATTTCACAGGTGGAGAAACTGAGGCAGGCCCATGCCACAAGTATTTACTAAGGACCTCCCGTGTGCCAGGTCTGTTCTGAGCACCGAGGGTGCAGCAGTGAGTGAGACAGTGGCTGGTAAGCAAGGTCATGGACATAGAATTAACTGTTGGGGGTGATGGAACTGGACTGGGACAGGCAGTGACAAGGGAAGGGGGGGAGCCATTCTTAAAGGAGTGATCAGGGAAGGCGTCCTTGAGGCAGCGTCATGCAAGATGCAATGACTTAGCAGGGTCATGCAGAGATCAGGGGCTCCTGCAGGGTGTTTTGGTTGCAAGTAACAGAAAAACCAATCCAACAAAGCTTCTGCTGAGAGATTTATTGGCGGAAAAATCTGAGGGCAGATCCTGTTTCAGGAATGTCTTGATCCAGCTTCTCCAACAGTGTCCCCAAGCCCTGCCCTCTCTCCACGCACCTGCCTCTTCCATGGGGCTTTCATTCTCAGGCTTCTTGTGGGAGCAAGGTGACCGCACGCATCTCCAGGCCTGCGTCACGTCCTCTAAGAGTCCAGATCAGCAGGACAGAGCTTGTCCTTCCCCAGCAACATGAACAAACGCCCTGGGCTTGACTCCCTCAGCCAACTTTGGGTGATGGACCCATTTCTGAGCCAGCCGCAATGGCATGGGGAGTGTTTGGCACCTTCTGGCCGGGCTGGGTTCCCAGGCCCACGCTGGAGCTGAGAGAAGGGGGGAGGCGGTCCCAGATGAATTCTGAGCACTGTTGGCAGAAGAAGGGGTGTGGCCCAGACCCAGCCAGGACAGTGACATGTGCCCGCCTCTCCACGCTGTGTCCCCACGAGCCACTTCCCTAGGTTTACTGGGCACCTATTGTGTGCTTCCGTCTCTTTCCCACAGTGCTTAGGCTTCAGGATACAGGAGGTATTTTTTAATCCTCAAGGATCTTATAGTCCACTGGAGGAAACAAATCCTACATCCCTATTTTCAGCCTGTCTTTTTGTGGTTTGCTAATGGCGTGACTTTTCTGTCCCGAGGGGAGGGTGTCTGTGGGCGGGAGCAGTCGAGGCCTCCAGTGCGTTTCAGAGGGTGGGTCGTGTCAGGAAAGGTTGATGGAGGGTGAACTGTGATGGTACGAGCAGGGTGCTGCTCAGGGTAGCTGCACACACGACGGCCATGTACGCATGATTTGTTGGGACACATGGTTAGAATTTGTGTGGTTCTTGTACCACAGGTGGTTTTCAAGATTATAAGGTGGGATGCAAGCAAATGTGTACTTTAGTAGTCAGGTATTTATTCCAAATTTGTCTTAGACACAAATATAGTATTAACTTACCAGACCTGGGTGATCTGACTGCTAGGGATGAAGCTAAAATAAAAAAAAAAAAAAAAAGGAGCAAGAGTCGATTTAAAGAAAGATCATAAATATCGGTGGCTTGCAGAAATGGAAAAGTACTGTTGTGAGAATGAGTAAGGTTTGGGGCATGCTGGTCTAGAGCTTGAATTCTGGGATCAGACAGACTTGGATTCAAGCATCAGACCCACCATGCATGCGCAAGGAAACCCTGGGCAAATGGCTTCACCTTTCTAGGCCTCAGTTTTCTTACCTGTAAAATGGGATCGAGACTGACACCAACTTTGCAGGGGGTTTCGAGGGATCCGTGCCATAGATAATGTCTGTGAAACACTTAGTGTGGCCTCCGATGCAAGCGACGTTTACTCAGGGAGCTGTTAACAGTCTGTGTTATTTTTCACAGGAAAGGAAGGCAAGGTAGTGGCGGCAGCAGGCACAGCGAGAGCAGAGACGCAGAGGTGGGAATGACGTGGCGGGTTGGGGGCTGCTCTCGGGGTGGGGTCCTGTGGGAGGACAGCAGAGAGGGTGTGAGTCCCAGGGGAGGATGTGCAATTTGGAAGGGAAGTCAGAGGGTGACGCAGGCTCCTTTGGAGGTGGAGACTCCCCGCTCCCTCCCAAATCTCTTTTCCCTCCCAGCTGGCCACTGACCACCACTGTCCGCTCTCTCCTCTGAGAGCCATCTGTGCAGACAGATCCCGGAGAACTGGAGTTGTGCTCCATAGAGTTAATCTATGTTGTTTATCTTTTAAACACCATTAACCACAAATTAGCTGATTCTTTTGTGGCTATAAATTAATAGATTCCATTAGTAAACAGTCAATTACAGGATGATTACTTCCCCCCTCCCCCCCCCGAACCTCGAGTTTTTTTTATAGCTATTTGAGAGCGTTTGATTCTGCCCTCTTCTCACTCCCAGACTGCTCTCTGCATTCTTGGTTCATTGGGCCGGATCTTCTAAATGGACTACAGAGGCTGAGGGTGGGTGACGTGGACTCTCCCTGTAATGAGGTTGTAAGCAGCAGCCTGTTGTTTATTTTGCAGAAACAAACCAACCGGAGGTTTATTTTCAAGAGAATTTCTATTTCAAACACAAAACAAAACAGCAAAGTTTCTACCTCCTTTTAGTCCTGTGTATGGTGTAAATACATCGATTTGTTTTTTCTCCCATGTCTTTCCTACTTCTGGGCTCTCATCCTGGTAAACTCCTTATAGTCTTTTCTTTCTACTTATCCATCCATCCATCCATCCATCCATCCATCCATCCATCCATCCAATCTAGAAACATCCTTCTATCCTTGGCTGGAGTTCCCAAGAGAGACACCGGTCCCACTGTTTCCATCTGCCAAGCCCTAAAACATTCAGGTATAAGAAGGGCTTAGTCTTTGGAACACATAGCAAACCTAGTGCTTGCCTTCAGGGGTTAGGAAGGTAACTTAAATAAGTAAAAACAAAAGAGAGTCCCAGGGCTTCAGTGAAATGTGGGTTTCAAGCTATTCCTAAAGTTCTAATTCGAGTTAAAAACAAAATGCAGCATCTTTAGACCCTGGGTTGTGACTTTTGCTGTATCAGCCAGAATTCTTTGGTTGCAAGCAATAGAAACAGACTCTTATATGTAGAAGGCTGAGCAGTGGTCCCCAACGATAGCCACGCCCTGTCTCCAGACCTGTGAATAGGGTTCCCTATGTGCTAAAGGGACTTTGCAGAGGTGATTACGGATCTTGAGACGGGAGATGATCCTGGACTATCCAGATGTGCCCAGTGTCACCACAGGAGGCAGGAGGGGCAGAGTCAGTAGGAGATGTGATGATGGAAGCAGAGGTTGGAGTGAACGAGGGAGGGCCCGTGAGCCGAGGACTGTGGGCGGCCTCCAGAAGCTGGAGAAGGAAGGGAATAGATACTCCTGTTCTACTCAGAAGGAACCAGCCCCACTGCAGCCGAGTGAGACTGATTCTGGACTTCCAGCCTCCAGGAACTGGCACGTAATAAATTTGTGTTGTTTTAAGTTACGAAGTTTGTGGTAATTTGTTATAGCAGCCATAGGAAACAAATGCACTAGCAAAAAAAAGAGAAGAAAGGAATTTATTTAAAGGGCTTTTAGTAGTTTACAACTCCAGCTGAAAAGGGCCATATTCAGGGGGATTTTAGAGAGCAGAAACTGAGGGAGGGTCCCTTGGGGCACCTCCCCTGGGATAAAATCAGATTTCCCATCCTTCTCTGGGTTCAGAGTCCTAGGAGAGAATCTGGTGGCTGAGCTTGGGTCACCTTAACTGGCAGCCTCACTAGACTGGAAGTTCCCCAGAGCACAATTGGCGGCCGTGACCAGAAGGAGGTGAGGGTCACATTTGCAGTCAGTCAGCTTTGGCCGGGATGCAGCCACAGAAATGGTGGCTGGGGCCCCTCTGTGAGGACAGTGGGCTGGGCAGACACTCTGGTGTGACCTAGGATATTCCTAGCTGGGCTCCTCAGCTAGCCTCACCCTGGTGGCTTCTATGTGGACATCTGGGTACCCAGCCTCCAGGAGGCTCATTCAGTCCTCGTGATGTCACCTGTGACCTCAGCCCCTTGCTGATTCTTGCTGGGACCGAAGCAGCCACCCCATGGTGGTCCCAGCCTGCGTCTTTTCCCTCCAGCCCCCACCTTCCCAACACATGTTCACTTTTCTTCTTAAATATAAACGTATTTAAACAGTGATTTTCAGCCTCAACACAACTGACAGTTTTTGCCAGATCATTCTCTCTGGGGGGCTGTCCTGGGCTCTGTAGGATGTGTAGCAGCACCCCTGGCCTCTACCCGTGAGGTGCCAGTAGCACCTCCCCCAAATTGTAACAACCCCAAATGCCTCCAGACATTGTCAAATATCAGAGGCATAACCGCCCCATCTGAGAACCGTTGGTTTGCAGCATCACCTCTGTCCCTTCCTGCCACCTCTCCCATCACCACCAGGGTCCAGGCCATCATTCTCGGTCCTTGACAACTGCAGTAATATTCTCATTGGTTTCTCTAGTCCCTCTCTCGACCCTTTCCAACCTATTCCCCATAACCTGCAAGAGTGATAGTTTTTAGGAAGCAGATCTGATCTCCTGTCATTGTTTTGGTCCCAAATCCTTCTGGATCTCTATAGTGGTCCTTGACAATGTCCCAACCACTCACCATGTTCTCCAAGATCTGGTTCCTTCCCTAGGCTCATGCCCATCACTCTCTTCCTTCTTCTTTAAGCTTCAACCGCATACTGGCCTCCACATTCCTCCAGTGGATTTTCCCACCCCAGGGCCTTTGCACTTGCTGTTTCCTCAGCCTGGAACACTCTTCCTGCCACTCTTTGCTTGATGAACACTTATCATCTTTGAGACCTGTTTCAGATATGAATGCTTCTGGCTGCAAGTTATAACGGTTTAAACGAAAACAGATGTATTTCAATCATGCAGCAAGGAGTCTGGAGGTAGCTGGTTTCTGGGTATTGGCTCTGTGATTCAGGGCTGCAATCTCTGGGATGATCTTGGCTTTTCCTCAGGGTCGTAAGGTGGCTGCCTCAGCTCTGGAAATCCCATCCCCATTTAAGGCAGGAGGGAGTAGGGCAGTGGAGCCAAGAGACTTCAGCTTGCATCTCATTCGTCACAGTTGTCCCATGGCAACCCCAGCTGCAGTGGGGACTGAGAAGGTTATTATTTAACTCTTGCAGCCTCCATAGAGGGAGTAAGTAAAGGAGAATGGGGTTGGGATTGCTGTCGATGAAGTGTCGGCTTAGATGTCACTTCCTCCTGGAAGCCCTCCCTGGTTCCCTAGAACAGGTCAGACACTCCCATTATATGCTCTCCTAGCACCTTATTCTTTGCCTTCATACCCTTATCACAACTGTCATTTGTTAATTCACTCGTCTAATTGACTAATGGGCATCTGATTCTTTCTTGGGGCTGGGAGTTCGGTTCTTTCTTGGGGCTGTTTCTCCAGCCCCTAGCCCGGTGCCTAGTACACAATAGGACCCCAAAAACTATTTGTTGACTTACTGTTGCCAAAGAATTCTTCCCAGAGCACAGAGGGGCCTGTCCTGACCCCTGGGAGGACAGCCTCCATTAGTCATCTGCTTTCCCAGCAGTGACCAGCTCGGTTTTGGCACGTCTTCTACCCAGCCTGTTTCTGGAACAGGTCTACCAGAGTTTCAGTGGCACCTCTGTGGGCTGGGGGTTGATAAGGAGAGGAAGTTTGTATGCAGGTCAGGTCTGAGATGCTGGGAAACGCAGCCACCTAGCGGGGCCACCCTGGGCTCTGGGAGGATCTGGGTTCAGAGGTTCCCGGGACAAGGGGCTGGGCCCCGGTCTCCTCGCTCCTACCCACCAGGTGGGACTTGTAGGTTTCTTTATTTTGCCCATGTATCTGTCGATCCAGTTATTTTACTTTAAGTCTTACAATTTTTCATCTAAGACCGACAGTAACATCACGATTCACTCTGAGTGTTTGCTGAGTGCCTGTTAACGAGTGGTACTGCAGACATGGGGTGGACAGGAAACGGAAGCAGTCCTTGCACGCTTGGGGGCTGCAGTCTGGTTTGGGAGACAGACACAGGCATCAGTCAGAGTCCTAAATACGTGTCAAACCACAGGGACCACAATAGAGGGACTTCACCTGGGAAAGTGACAAGAGGCTTCCTGGAAGCTGCGACGACTGAGTTCAGAGAGGAAGGAAAACAGGAGCCACGTGGAGGGTCCTGAGGTGGGAGATTCCCAGATGATCTGGGGGGCCCTGTGTAATCACAGGGGTCCTTAGAAGACAGAACGGGGCACGGGAGGTCAGACACAGAGATGTGAGGAGGGAAGCCAGAAGGAAGAGTCAGAGAGTTGAAGATGCTACACTGGTGACTTGGAACATGGAGCCTGGGGCCATGAGCCAAGGAATCCAGAAGCTTCTAGAAGCTGGAAAAGGCAATGAAATGGATTCTCCTCTAGAGCCTCCTGAAGGAACACAGCCCTGGGGACACCCTGATTTCAGCCCAGCAAAACCCATTTGGGACCTCTGGCCTCCAGAACGACAGTACATTTGTGTTGTTTTGAACCACCATGTTTGTGGTAACCTGTTACAGCAGCAACAGGAGACTAATACAGCCGCACAGTGGAATGCTGACCGGAAGTCAGGCACCTCCTCGTCTCAGTACCGAGCTCACGTTTCCAGTCTTCTGTGAAAATGCCCCTGACCATAATCTCTCCTAAGTGTAAAATCAGTGACTCCTGCGTCTAAGTCCCACAGCCCTTTGTAAACCCTTCTGTTACAGCACGCGTCACATTCTGTTCTGATTGTTTATTGATGTCTCTTTCATGGGTCACACTGGCACATTTCTCAATCCCCCGAGCCTTGTCCATTTAATTAATTAACTAATTATTAATACATCCCCCTCTCATTTCAAAAGAGATTTTGGGACTAGACATCTATCCATCCATCCATCCATCCATCCATCCATCCATCCATCCATCCATCGTCCACCCATTTATCCATCATTTATCCCTCCATCCATCCCTCCATCCATCCCTCCATCCACCCATCCATCCATCCATCCATCCATCCATCCATCTATCCATCCGCCCACTCATCCATCACCCATCCATCCATCCACTCATCTATCCATCCATCCATCCATCCATCCATCCATCCATCCATCCATCCATCCATCGTCCACACATTTATCCACCATTTATCCATCTATCCATCCCTCCGTCTATCCATCATCCATCTATCCATCATCCATCCATCCACTCATCCAACCATCATCCATCCATCCATCCATCCATCCACCCACCCATCTATCCATCCGTCATCCACCCATCATCCATCCATCCATCCATCCATCCATCCGTCCATCCGTCCATCCATCTAACATATACTGAGCACTTCATAAGGACCAGGAACTGTGCTGGGTGTTGGGAAGTATGCGTGTCGTGCAGGATTCCTAGTGACAATCCATTTTTGGTACTTGGAGTAGCTGTTGGTTATTTTGGAGGCACCGCATCCATTTCCCATTTCCAGCAGCTTCTCAGGGAGATGGTACACCCAGGTGCCTGCCTTCCACCCCAGGCACTGAGGGACTTCCTAACCTGCAGCCTTCTTCTGTCCACTCCACATAGCCATTTGTTCATTTCAGGGCCGGTCCTCCTGGCTCTAAGCCTGGTTCACTGCTGTGCTGACGCTAACCAGAGTTCCTCCTTGCTGGGAACGAAGAGTACAGGACAGCGAGTGGCCCCACAGGCTTTGGTGGAAGGCACACCTGGAGTTAGGATTCTAACTCACCACCCACTCTCTTGCTCGTGAACTTGGGCAATGAACTGACCTCTCTGAATCTGGTTCATCATCTATAAAACGGGTACTAGAATAGTGCAGGGTGAATGGGACCACGGACCTGTGGTAATTAGTACACCCTCTGGGACCTGGGAGGAGTTCAAGGTTATTTACGTATGGGGCGCTGTGGCATTTTGAGGTAGGGCCGCTCATCCTGGTTTTGTGGATCAAGAAAGGCCAGCAAGAACAGACCCATTTCACTGCCGAACCCCCATCGCCAGGCACAGGGGTGTTTGTGTCAGTTCAGGTCCTCCAGAAAACAGACACCAGGACAGAATTGGATTTAAGAGCTGTGCCGAGAAGTGCCGGGAAGGGAGGGCAGGAGGGGCAGCGAGGGGTTTCAGACCCAGATGTAGGTCTGACCCCTGGGAAGGGAGAGAGGGGAGGGAAGATGGAAGGGGAGGAAGGGCCTCTCTCTGAAAGCCTCAGCCAGCCGCTGGCCTATGGGAGTCCCTGAGCAGAAACTGCCTGTTAGCAGAGGCTCGCTTGGGGCAGGAGTGGCCGTGTTCTGTCACTGGCCCGAAGCAGCCCGGGGACAGCCCAAGCGCAGGAGATCTGAAAGTGTAGCCTGTTCAGGCTGTCAGACACCTCCAGCCCTCGAAGCAGAATCTCTCGAAAGGAGATCTGTGTCGTGTACCAACTTGGCTGCCCCAGAATTTGATAAATATTTATGAATAATGACGGATGAAGCCCATGAGTCACGCTAACTGAGCTCACATGTGAGGACGTGGTTGTAACCATTGCCGCTGATTGAAATTCCCTTCTCAGTAACTGTCTGGCAGTTGCTGGTTGGCCTGCTCACCATTTCTTGGGGACCTGCTAAACCCCTAGCCTCGTGGTGGGCCCAGGGCTCTCAAGGCGAGCAAATGTCCCTGCATCCAGAACTTTCTCAGATGGGCAGAAGGGCTGGTTGTACCTAACCCATGACCATAGGAAAGGCTTTTTGTTCAGACCTCAGAGCCGTTTCCCGCCGATGGCTCAGCTTGCGGCCCATCGGTCTGGTGGCCCTGGACACAGTGTTTCACTTACACACCTCAGGGACTCTTCTGACCAGGACTTGACCAGCAGTTTCCCAGGTGGGGTGACTGTGGTGTTTATTCAGCATCAACCAAATCAAATCAGAAAGAAAAGGAAGAAGACATTCTTTCAGCCACATCCAATACAGAAAAAACAAATGTTTGCTTTCCCTACGGATTTTCTGGTCAGTTGTGGAATTTTAATAATGCCACATGCTTTAGGCTGACCCTTTGTGGAGGAAGACGGAAATTTGACTTTCGGCCACCAGGATTACGTGAAGATAAAGCCAGCTGGTGGAGGAAGTCGTGATGTGGGACCCGGTTCTGAGGTCTTAGCGGTTTCGACTTAATTCCCGTGGCTGCCACTTGAAAACCTTCTTCTCGCCGTGGTGGACGGGACCCTGTGGGTCCGGGGAGAGGTCAGGCACTACGGGCACCCCTGTGACATTTGGGATTTGTTTCTCTTTGGCTGTGTTCCTGGTCCTTAAAAAAAAAAAAAAAAGGAAAAGAAAAATCAGAAAAGCCTGGTCCTTGTATCTCTTTGGTTACAAACACCTTTCCTTTCTCCAGAAAGAAATGAAAACACACATTGCCATGTAATGATGTTGACTGAAAAGAAAAAAGAAAAAGAAATCCCCGAGTAAAATCAACAAGACGCAATCTGGCTGAAATACGTCGATCATTCATACGTCGATCATTCAGCGACTTCCTGGTGAAGCCTGTACCTTAATCCCCACCACCAGCCCGTGCGCTCTGGGCTCCTTGGCATGTATTTGTTTTATTTTCTGGAAAGTGCACGAGTGGGAGAGGCATTGTCCACAGCCGTGCCGGATGAATAGCGAGGAGGCATTCCCCGAATAGCTCGTCAGCGCGTCCATCAGTAGAAGTTTTTCTCCTCCGCTCATGGCAGCGAATCAAATATTTAAATGTGATTTTTAGACCGAAAGGCACTTGAAGAGATTTGTTTGACAAAGGAGGGAGTGAATTAGAAAACTCTGCTCCAATGACAGGGAAGAATTTTCTGCTGCAGTGAGGCTAACTCACCTGCAACACATTTCGCCTGCCAGTTTAATGGCCCCATGAACTTTTCCCCAAGGAAAAGACTCGGCTGGCCAAACCCTTTGTCGGGTTCTGGGGCTGGACCCTACCAGTGGGTTTGGGGACTATGGCCTCCCCTTGGCAACGGGCTCTGTGCCCTGACAGCACCTGCCTTCCCGTGGACGGTCCCCTTGGCAGCTTTTTAGCTGAGAGCTGACAGCTCCCATTTGGTGAGGGTGGGTGTGGGGGGAGTCAGAAGTGATTCATCTGCCCGCTCAGTGCAGTGGAAAGGGACTGACAGGGCCTGCAGCCCACTGGGGCGTCTGGGCAGCAGCAGGAGACGCTACCAGGAGCAGACAGCGGGGGCTGGGAAGGCAGAGAAAGGAATGGGACAGGCTCCGAGGAGGGCACGTCAAGTGGACTCGGCAAGGCGCTGCGGGTGGTGCCGCCAGAGCCTCGTCCTGGGAGCCGGGCACCTGCCTCTCTGAGCCAGCGGTCCCAGGACAGGCACATCCCCAGGCAGGAGCTTGCCACTGCTGCTGGTGACTGCAGCGTGCTTTGGGGTGGGGCCGGAGGGACACCTCACTTAGAAAAATGACCTTAGTGAAAACAGCATTAATTCGGATGCTATTTATATTTTTCTAATAGAAGTAACAGTAATCCCGAACTGTGAAGAGTTTGCTGCGAGCCAAGCATGTTGCTGAGTGTAAGGGGGGGTCTGTGTGCTTGTACGTACGTGTGTACACACACACACACACACACACACCCCACCCCCCATCCCCCGTACATACTTCTTTTAAGACTCAGAAGAGCCCTAAGAAAAGGTAACCAGCTCCCCCACATTATAGACAAGGAAACTAATGCCAAACAAAGAGGTTCAGCCTGTTACTCATCACCCCCGCTGTTGGCTTTCGTGACCCAGTGATCACTCAGCGTCCCTCTCCCCACAAATGCCATCCATGGAGGTGCTGAGCGGTACCCTGGTGATTAATGCCTCTGTCAACTCACGACCCTCATGTGTCTTCAGTACTTTCTCTCGGGGCCATGCTGTGATTTCGCTTGTTTAAACCCTGCTCATCAAAGTCTAAATGGTTGTCTACACCAGAGAGGAGCTCACGCTCCCTCTTCCAGAAAAGCCTGCTTTTCTACATTTAGGAAATAATGATGTGGGTAAAATACAGGCGATCTGATCAATCATGGTTTAGAAAACAACACTTCACCTTCTGTGGGGTCAGTTCCAAGGCAACCACCTTCACTCACGTGTGAAATCGCAGTGAGGACAGGAGAACATTCCTCTCCAAATGCCCTCCGGAGAATTTTAAATTCTGGGGGTCCCACTCTGCAGGACAAAAGGCTGTTTCCTTTCCTTTTGGGTTAACAGTTGGCTCATTCACACCCAAGACCTGCTTGGTAGTCCTGGAAAACAGGTCTGCAACACACACGCGCACACACATTTTCACACACGATGCCCTCACACACACGTGCACATTCACACACGCTCCTGCTCACGTGGGGTCCCTCATACATACACTCATACACACCCTCATAAGCATTGGCTCACGCACACATACACCCACATGCACACACAGACACACACACATGCACTCAAAGTGGTGACCACATGTGGGTGTTTGGAGTTCATGGTCAAAGCTGAGAAAAACCTCATGGACTGGCCCCAGGGGCAGGATGAGATTTAGCAACAGCCAGTCTTGGGGTCTCATGAATCCTCCAGTTGAATTCATCTAGAAGCCTCTGCCAGGTGCCAGGTTGTAGACGGGGTCTGGCAGTGGAGGGGTGGGGATGGGAGACAAAATAGGAGAGAAGCAGCTGGGGAGGTGAGGGGAGCAGGGACTGAGGGAAGGGTCTGGACCCCCCTCTCCCAACTCTCCAGGGCGGTTGTCTCCTCTCAGGGCCTCAGTTTCCCCATTTGTAATGACTTGATCCCCTCGCCTCCTTCCATTCTGTGGTGCCAAGGGGCTTGACCTCTCCTCACCAGGGAGATGCCTGCCTTGACTCCTAGGTGAAGCCTTGCCTCTTTTGCTCTGGGATAATCAAGCAGGAAGTGGCTGGGAGGCAGGCAGCCACCTCCGATGCTCAGGGCCTTGCACCTGCTGAGCCACGTGCTTGAAGCCCTCTTTCCCAGGGATGACGTGGTGCAGCGGTTAAGAGCACAGGCTCTGGGGCCAGACAGCCTGTGAGTGAGTCCTGCCTCTGCCACTTACAAGCTGTGTGACCTTAGGCAAGTTGCCTAACCCCTCTGTGCATATTTGTAGCCTGTTGACAATGCTAGCACCTGTCAGTTGTGAGGTTTAATGAGTGAGTCCGTGGAGAGCTCTAAGAACAGCACCTGGCAGATGGCCAGTGCGTGGCGTCACCTCACGTCCTGCCTCCCACCCTGCTTCAGACATTGTTCCCTGGCTGGGTGACACACTCTTCAGAGAGGCCTGCCCTGGTATCCCGACTAACGTGGCTTATTCCCTGTTCGCTTTTTCATAGCACCCTCTCACAGCTTATACTGTTATACATAACAAGGATGTGGGCATTTATCCCTTTCATCTCTTCCCCACCGGACCATGGGCCCCCCGAGAGCAGGGACCATGTCTGTTCACCACTGTATCTCCCCAGAGCCTAGCGGTGTGCCTGGCACATAGTAGGCACTCAAACCGTTGGTGCCAAAGAGCTTTGAGGGGACCCCGATGGGTAGAAAGAGAGGCAGTTTCTTTAGTGAGAGCAAAAGGGGCCACGCTCCCCTGAGCAGATGTGCAGGAGGGGCCAGTTGGGAGTGGCTCATGCATCCTGCCGTCTGGGTCCCCAAGGAGCTCTCCTCCTCTCCTCACCCCGCCAGTCACGATTCCTCAGTTCCACAAGACCAGCACCTCCTGTGTGCTGGCTCTGAGACGCAGCAGTGACAGCAGGCCCAGCTCCTATCCCTGTGGCATCCGGCTGGTGTCCAGTGAGACTGACATTAAAAAGAGAATGTGTGGCGCCCGTGTCAGGAGGGCCACGTGGGCTGTGATGACAGGGCGTGGGGGGCCACCCTCCCAGGGTCAGGGATGGTTTCTGTGAGGACCACCTGACAGCCAGATGAAGAACAACTGGAAGGGCATGCCAGGCTGAGGGAACAGAGTGGGTGAGCGTAGGTAAAAATTCTCAGCCCCCTTTGGCTGGACTTCACCTCAGGAGAGCTGGTTCTCCTCTGTCCGTCTCCATCACTTGCCAAGTCACCTTAGGACTCATCAAATCCCTCTGGAGTAATTCCTGCCGAGCTTCTGCTGGATGTGATTCTTTGGTCACACACCGTCCCTGGACCTTTCCCCAAATCACGTCCTAACCTGGCTGAGCAAAACAAGATGATAGCAGCTGGGCTTTCCCTGACCAGTGGTCGTACGTGGGTGGACATAGGGACTCGGTTGAAGGGGTGGTTAAGGTGGCATTTGTCTGCCTCTGCTTTTCATGTCCTGCGCCTCTGGGAAGAGGATTGACATATGACGCTCAGTGGAGTGATGGGAGGAGGTTCTGCAGGAAGGGTTCGAAACCCCAGGGGTTTGTCTAAGACAGAGTGAGAGTGCAGGGCAGGGGGGAGACGGCTGGGGCGAAGGGTGAGGACGGTTATTCCTGGCTGGGCTCTGGCATTCATAACGGGTGAGTGCCCATCTTCCCTAAGTCTCACCAGCCGGCCTGCTGAAATTTCCACAGGCCGACGGGGTAGGTAGGGCCTTTCATTTCTCCTCCTGGCACCTGTGCACAGGTAATGTCTGCATCTAGTGTCTCCACACAGTAGCTGCTCAATTAAACAAGTTGAACCAAAGAAGGGCTGTCCTTCCCCCACAGCCTCACGGGCCCGCGCCAGGGGCTACCCTGCCCTCCCAGGCCCTCCCGCTTCTGTTCTGGGGCTTCCTCCCTCCCAAGCCTCTATCACTGCTGCATGTGCCATCACCACTGGCCCGGGGAGGCGTGTGTGGGGAAGAGGAGGAAGTGACAGCCTGGTAAGAGTCATATCACTCTGCATATGATCTCAGATGCTTATCTGCCCATTTCACAAATCTCAGTGGAATAACTTGTTTGGTGAAAAAGGCTTGCTTTCTTCATTTTATGGCTGGCAGGTGTCATCAACAATCACTTCTCTGTACCGTCAGGGGCAAGGGTGGGGTGGGACGAGCCCCTCACCCTTGGGTCTCCAGCTACCTTCTTCATCCCCCACTTTAAGGGGAAGAGATCTGAGAGAGAGAAGTTGGGCAGCCCACCAGGTCAGGGAACGGCCCCTCAGCCGCTGCCCTTTGAAGTGTGATCACCTTTCAGATCCGGCTCCGCCCACCACCGGCCCTTCCCCGGGAAACGCTGGCACGGCCTCCCCCTCCTACAGCCACACCCTCCATGCATCTCTGCTCAGAGTATTCGCGTGTATTTAAGGTACAGAGGTCGCACGTTGGAGAGGAATGCATTGTCTGACCATTTATGTTTATCTGGACTTCTTTTTTTTTTTTTTAAGATTTTATTGGGGAAGGGGAACAGGCCTTTATTGGGGAACAGTGTGTATCTCCAGGACTTTTTATTGGGGAACAGTGGTGTGTTTTCCCCAGGACTCTCATCAGCTCCATCCAAGTCAAGTTGTTGTCCTTTCAGTCTTAGTTGTAGAGGGCGCAGCTCAGCTCCAGCTCCAGTTGCCATTGGTAGTTGCAGAGGGCACAGCCCAACATCCCTTGCGGGAGTCGAACTGGCAACCTTGTGGTTAAAAGCCTGCACTCCAACCAACTGAGCCATCCGGCCGCCCCTCCAGAAGCTCAGCAGCAGCTCATTGACTTCATTCTAGTTGCTGAGGGTGTAGCTTGCTGGCCCCTGTGGGAATCGAACCGGCAGCCCTGTTGTTCAGAGCTCGCGCTCTAACCAACTGAGCCACGTGTCAGTCCCCTACCTGCACTTCTTAAAATCAAGTCCAAGGTCATTTCTTTTGGAAAAAGATCTGCTCTTGTTATAGAATCACTTGTTCCTTTAATAAGTATTGATTTACTTGCGACACCACTTGGGCCAAACTAGTGATTTAGAAGAGCGGTGTGAGTAAGTCACTCACCCAGCTTGCAGAGGGAGAGAGAGGAGGCATTAAACAGATAAAGAATGGGAGTGAACTGGGCTCTCACGGCATGCCGGGCATAAAGGGATTGACCTCTGGCACCTTATTTAATCTTCATAAAAAGCCAATCTGGTAGATCCGTTATAATTATCCCCATTTAGGGAACTGAGGCCAGGAGAAGTGGAGTGACTTGCCCAAGGTCACACAGCTGGAGAGCACCAGGGCCTGGATTTTAATGGACTCACCTGGCTCCAGAAGCCACACCTGTAAGCAGGACCTTATAGACCCCGGTGATACGGTCTTACTGTGAGACAGGCGATGCTCGTGTGATTCTAGAAAGGGGATCTGACACGTGCAGCACGACACCCTCTCCAGCATTCTGTCTGTCCCTTCCTGTCCTTCCCCAAGCCCAGTTATTCGACTTCAGAAAGTTAAGTAGCAGAAACAAATGACGAGAGAGGATCACATTGGAATGGAAATGGTAAGGGAGGGGGAGAGAGAGACAGGATGAATAATTTTTTTAAAAAGTTTTCAGCAAAGGAAACTCATTTTTAAGAGGGAGAAGAAAAGCAATTAGGTCTGGTGGCAGCAGCTCACAAAGGAAGTGCAGTTGTCAAAAGGAGGGCTGGGACTTTTCAAAGTGCTTACTGGAACTAAACAGAAATGCTGAGCTTTGTTTTGTCTTTCCCGAGAACATGCTCTCTTTGGAATCAAAAGGCTCCGAGGGTGGCGAAAGACCTGGGAGCATGAAATTGCATTACTGGAAATGGTTTGGGGCTTTTGTTCTTGAGGCTGGGGCCTGGTGAGGGATGCGTTTAGCCACAAGCCCAGCCAGGCAGCAGAGGGGCCTGGAGGGGCAGGAGCCAGGCTGGGCTCCTGACCCCAGGAGGGGCTGGTTGTTGGAGGTACCCTCTGAGTTGCCCAGCTCCTCACATGCAAACTGAAAAGCCCCAGCGGGCCTTGGTCAGATGTTTCCCTAGGGGAAGTGAGGTCTAATGCCTTGTCAAATGCATCAAATGAACATTCAACAACAACAACAGCAAAACACTGTCTAGACCCAAAACTGTAGCAGAAGAAGTGGGTCAGACACTGCAGGTTTGTGACCTTTGTACCCCACTTTGAGATCTTTAAATACTGCTGCATGACAGCTACTTCCTAAGGGTCTCCTTGCCTGGTTTTCTAAAAGGCAAATCTGATCCCGTTACTCCCTTGTTCAGAACCTTCTGTAGCTCACTATTGCCCTTGAGATTGAGCCAGACTCCTTAACTGTACACTCTACGCAGCCTGGCCTCCGTTTATCTCTTCTTTGACCTCATCTCTTCCATTCTTCCCCTTGCAGTCTCCACTCCAGCAGCCGTGAGTCACCTCTGGTTCCTCCAAGGAAACCAACCCTCCCTTGTCTCTTGGTTTTTCACATGCTGTTCCATCAGCCTGGTGCATTCTTTTTGTTTCCTCTTTGTGTACCTACACTGTGTATTCTTTTGGTTCCAGCACAGATATTGTTGGCAAAGGGCCTCTCTTCTGTGCCCACCCCCCACCCCGCCAGTCTCCTGGACTTTTTTCATTATAGATGTATCCTTCTATTGTATTTATACCTTTATTTGTCCCCCCAGGGTTTCTCAACCTTGGTACTATTGAATTTGGGGCCTAGGTAAGTCTTTACTGTAGTGCTGTCCTGTGCACTGTAGGATGTCTAGTGGCATCCATTTCCTCTACCCACCAGATACCAGTAGCACTCCCCCCAGCCACAGTGGTGACAACTGAACTACATTACCCGATGATCCAGAATGGCTGCTGGAGCTCCAGCCATCACGTCCACATTCCAGGCAGCAGAGAGGAGAGAGGAGAGGAAGCAAAGGGACTTTTCATAAACCATTTTCTGCATGACAGTGTAGTAAATATTGTGCGAGGTGTTAGGAGTACAGGAGTAAACAAGATAGACCCGCCTGTGTTCCTTTAATCATGAACAACAATGTGAAGTCTTCCCTGATTCCTTTCTGTCTCTCTCATTGCTCATCTGTCCTTGGGCAAATCCTGCCAGCTCTGCCGAGACCCGCATGGAGAATCCCACCCCATGTCACCACTTCCTCTGGTCAGAGCCACCTTTACCTCCCCTGGGCCACTATAGCATCTCATACTTGTCCCCCGGCTTTGCCCTTTCCCAGCCCTGCCCCAGGCTATTCTCCACACACAGGCCAGCGAGGCCTTTTTAAAACCACGTGACCACGTGAGTTATTCCTGACACGTTGCTCCAACCCTCCTGTGGCTCCCATGTCCCCAGAGTAAGAGCCAAGCCCTTACAGCAGCGTTGTGTCTCCTGCATGGCTCCCCTCCAGCATGTGTGTGTCCCCCCCATCCCTCCGCTCCCCTCTCGCCCACTCCGTTCCAGGCCCACAGCTTTTTGCTGGTCTTTGAACAGTCCCAACCCTGCCCCAGGGCCTTTGCACTGGCTGTTCTATTGGCCTGGAAACCTTTTCCCCCAAACATCTGCATGGCCCGCTCCTGCTCTATTTTCCAGTCTGTGTTCTGTCACCTCCCCAGAGAAGCCTTTGCTGACCACCCCCATCCATCCCCCACGGTCCATTTTACTCATTCTGTCTCCCAAACACTTACCACCAACAAGAATGTCAGGCCTGGAGATTTTTCCTGGTGTTTTCACTGCGAGATCCTCCATTCTGGAAATTGAGCTTCATGCAGAGCAGGCTCTCACTTATATCTGTGCAGAAAGCACACGTTTTTCAAGGTCCACTCTTTGCTGCTACTATTCAACTGATTGAGTAAGAGAGCTTTGCCGAGTGGGGGAGGCGGCCGTCTTGGCAGTGGCGAACAGCCATGCCAGGCTAGACTGGATTCTGTTTGCCTTTATCTCCTGCGTCTACCGTATACTTGCTTTCAGATCTGTGAGCACCTTGGGATAAGAAGTTTCCCCCACCTGCCACTTTGCTCACTGGAATTATTCTGATCGTTCTGTTGTGATTGATTGACTGAGGGTCTGTGTCTGCCAGGATGCTGTGCCCTGGAGTTTGTCGAGCACGACACTCGTGATAGGCCGGTCAGGGGGCTGTCCTGTGTCCCGGGAGATGTCTGGCAGCGTCCCTGGCCTCCATCCACTAGATGCTGGCAGCACCTTCTTGGTCGTGACAACCCAAAAGGTCTGCAGACATTGTCCCCTGGGGTGCAGAATTGTCCCCAGTTGAGAAGCACTGCTCTGTATAATTAGCAACCCACTCTGTCAGGGAGTTGGGATATGAGTGTGGGTGGAGCCAAGTGCCCCCCTCCACCCCCCGAATTTCAGTAAATTATTCACCCATGACGTGGCAGACATGAGGGAGATTTGTCTTAAGAACTTACAGTCGAAGGTACTTTGGAACAAGAAGATAGTCCAGGTCTCAGTCGAAGCTGGTTTCCGGGTTTCTGAAGTGTAGCCGTGCCATTAAACTTTACGAGGAAGAAAAACATAACTGTCCGCCCCCTTCATTCAACACAACAAGTCTTGAAAGTCACGTTGTAGGCTCTTAAGGTCTCAGCATGAAAATTATAAATTAATACTGGTTTTAAACCAGCCCATGTTCCAGCTCCCATCTGGGGACCTTTGCAGAGTCACATTCAGAATTTAGAATCGCTGCCCATTTTAAGGATGAGAAAACAGAGTCTCTTGAAGAGTGACTTGCTTGAAATGATACGGGTTTGGGACTTTCTCAGTCATGCACGTCGTGAACCTAATAAAAGTTTGCTGTACCAAAGGAATGTGCTGGCTCAGGAGATGGGAACATTTACTGCGAAGCTCAAAAAGGAAGAGCAGATGAGAAAGCAAAGAGCTGGAGTTGAGATTATGCTACTACTGCCTCCCTCCCTTCTTCCTTAGGGGTTCACCTCTGCAGGTGCCTCTGCTACCTGTTGGGAAGGCTCCCCAGCAGCCCAGATTCCGTGTGTCACAGTGTGGGAAACAGCTTCCCTGTGCCAAGCTCGGTGTTCGTTTTGTGGGAAGGACTCCTGTTGGCTCGCGTGGAACACACACATTTCTCTGAACCAATGCTGAGCCCCCGAAATACGCCACTCTGATGGTCTGGCCTGAGTCATGTGTCATGGGAGTGTGTGGGGTCTTACCAGAATATGGAGGGTGGGGGAATGGGTGCTGATGGCCAAAAAATAATAGCCACTTACCTTAGAACCAAGATATGGGTCCCGGTTTTAATGAGTCCTCCTAGAGCATGACCACCATTGTCATATAGGTATTGGATGCTTTGTAATAAATACCTGAAAGAAAAACCAACTACTTAATCTTTATAATCCTACAAGGAAGAGATCATTACCCCCATTTTGCAGATGAGGAAAGAGCGGTTCAGGGAACTTTTAAAAAGTGCCCTGAGATCAGCGAAGCCCAGTTCTAACTCTAGAACCCTAACTCCTAATCTGCGTGTTTTAGTGCCTCCTGTGTATCTCAGATTGGTCCCAGAGAAACATCCCCTGCTGCCTGGCCCCCTGTGGGCCCGAGTACTGGAGAGGGCTAAGGGGACGGGGGTCAGAGGCATATTGGGACACAGAGAGGGGCAGAGGAAGGGCTGTCTGGAGGTGTTACCTCGCTGGCGTCCGCAGGGTGAGGCTGAGCTGGCCAGTGCAGAAGCTGGGCCCAGGAGGACACAGTACTGAGGTCCAGAAGCTAGAGGGCCTTTCATTTTCAAGGAACCCAAGACACTCTGAGTCTGGAGCCTGTGAAGGAGAAGTGATGACGTTGAAGAGGTAGCAAGGGGACCCGGGACTCTGGCTCAGGAGCTGGAATTTATCCCGAGGGCAATAGGGAGGCACCGGTGTTTGAACCCAGTGGGAGAGCCTTGAGTCAGTGTTGCATTTTGGAAAGAAGATCTGGCTGTGTTGTGGAGGATGAACTGGAGGAGGGCATATGTTTATTGAGCACCTGCTATGTGCTAGGCACTGCTCTAGGCATCAGGGACCCACAAAAGTCAACAAAACAAAGTCCGTCACCTCATGAAGCCTACATCCCAGTAGGGACATGGACAGTAATCCAATAAACAAGTAATTAGATTCAGTACAATGCATCTTATTCAGGAAGGGCTATAAAGGAAAGCACCGCAGGGGAAGGGCAGAGAGGGTGATGGTGGTGGGTGCTATTTTAGCCTAAGGCATAACCCGGGAGAGGATGAGGAGGTCTGGGCTGGGGTAGTGGCAGAGGACTGAGTTCTGTTTGCCCCCTCGGCATTCGCCTGTGGGGGAGAGGGGACGTCCGGGCTGGTGGTCTCTGGGCTCAGGCCTCAAGGTGCCCACGTTGCCTTTGCTTTGGAGCAGCTGTCGAGCCGGTATAAACATTTAAAAGTGGATATAGCTTGGCTCTCATTCAGCATGTAAATAGTTTGTCAAATCTTCAATTTTGAAAAGACTAGTTCCCTGTGATTTGTATAAATTCTGGGACATAGCAGAGGCCGCACACATGGAAAACCAGGTCTCTCCTTGTCAGGAACAGGGCCTGGGTCTGCAGGATAGAAACTTTTCAAATGGGAACTAATTTCAAAGGTGGAGACGACCTAACACTAATGAGGATTGCGAAGAAAGATCAAATGTGTCCCGCCTGTAACAGACACATCTTCCCGTTAGAAAAGTAGAAACGCTTAGAAACAGAGATCGGATGCTTTGGAATTCTCAGATGAAAAATGCAGTTTGATTTGAATTCTCATGCTCCTCCCATGTTTTCAGATATTTAGAAGTGAGCAGATTTTCCTTGGAGACTGGCTGTAACAACTTATTCTTTTTTGAAATTATTAGACTTTTGGGGGTGCCAATTAAGTAGTCAAATTCCAGGAGAGCCAACAGACTCAGCATGTAATGTGCTTATTTCCCTCATGACATTGACCAAGATGGAAAAGATCGTTGTTGGGGACGATGTGAGACCTGGCACCTGTTTGTGGGTGCGTAAAATGGAACACTGTTTTGCGATGGCAATTTGGCAGGATTCGGCAAAATTTAAAAGAAGCTTATGCTTCGAAACTGAGTAATTGGCTTCCGGAAATCATCATAGAAACATCTGAAATACTGAGCAAAGACGGTAGTTACAAGGAAGTGCACTGTGCTGTGGTTTCGTATATATATGATATGTGTTATATATGTGTATATTATATATGTATATACCCGTATATGCAATGTGTGAGATATATATATATATATATATATATATATATATATATATATATATATATATATAACCTCGAACTGGTTTTTAAAAAATGCATGTACTTCCCAACAAAGGGACACTTGGCAGTGGTTTGAAAATAAAGTCGATCTGAGCCAGGTGACTGAGGTCAGCATCAGCAGTGACGTCAGGTTGAGAACCTGTACCCGACAGGATGCGATGAGAAGAGCACCTCATCTCTGTGGTCTTTCTCCCCGAAACCCGTGACCCCAGTCCAGTCGTGAGAAAAGCATCGGATAAACTGTAATAGTGGCATAAACTGTAATAGTGGGCATTCCCCAAAAGCCCTGACTCGCCCTCCTCCCAACTGCCAAGGTCATCAACACCAAGGAACGTCTGAGAAACCGGCCTGGCCTGGGGGAGCCTAAGGAGGCCTGACGACTGACTGTTGTGGGCTGCCCTGGATGAGATTCTGGAACGGGGAAAAGGCACTAGGGAAACGCTAGCCGACTCGAGCGTCTGAGGTCCGCCTTTAGTTAATGGCAGCGTATCGACGTTGGTTCATTAATCACAGCTAACGGATCACACTGCCATCAACTCTACTCACAGGAGGAACAGGGTGTGGTGATATGGGAGGTCTCTCTGTACTTGGCAGTTTTTCCATATGTTTAGAACTGTTGCAAAAAAATCAAGTCTGTTAAAAATGAGGTAGAAATGTGTGGAGGGATGTGAAGGTGGTGTGACTGGACAAAACTGTGATCCCAGTTCTGTAAAACAGCACTGCGTGTGTGTCGGTGTAAGTCCGGACAGAGTCCAGGAACGGGCTGCCCTTCCCCCCATGAGCGGGTATCTCGAGGGTGTGGGGGTACAATGTGTAGTCGAGGGAATCCTTTCCACTTCTAGAACGTTTGAAATTTTTAGTCTTCACGTGCAAAACTTATAATACGAAGTTCCGTAAAGATATTACACACACACATACACATGTACACACAGACACACACACACAACTCCAGGATGGGCAGGAGACACAAGGAAGTTCAAATAGCCTGCTCTGATTTCATTTTGCATGAATAGGCCCCAAATTAGAATCCCCTCCAGGTTTCTGAGCACATCAAATGGCATTATTTCTAGAAAATTTGGTCTTGACGAGCGTCTGCGGGCTCCGTCACCGTCCAGCTGCCCGGGTGGCTTGCCTCATGGTGGCTGCCACGTACTGGGCACTCACTCTGTGGCCAGCCCCGGGAAGGACTCCACACATTCCCTCTTTTAGTCTTCAACGCAATCCTCGAGGTAGGCTATCGCATCACCACCCTTTAAAATGTGAGGTCACTTCTCATGCAGCCAGTAATGGAGGGCTCAGGTCTGATGCAGAGCTGTCTTGACACGGGACCCCCAGTCTGACCAGCCTGTGCAGAGGGAGCTGCTTGCCGGACATGAATTCCTGTCTCGGACCCTCACACGGGGTCCCTGTTCAACAAGATGGTTCCAATGAGCTTGGATCTCCACCGCCATTGTTTATCTTTCTGGCTGGGGATTTTGGACCCATAACCAGGTGCACGTGGTCTTTTGGTAACAATCAAAAACTCCAAGGGCCTGTGAAAAAAACTCAACATATGTTGGCTAAGGTTGGGCGGCACGGAGAGCACACGTTCGTCATCAGTGTTTACATTTTACTTATTTATTTTTCCTGAAATCCTATCAAAATAAAAATCAACCATGTTTCCCTGAAGCCCTTTCTGATGTGGGGGAGGTGCCCTGGACATCATTTCCTGTCAGGGGGACAGAAAACAGCAAAATGGAAATGCGCAGCCGCCGGGGGTGGGGTGGACGGCCCTTGTGGGGAGTGTCAGGGCCATTTCTCTAACCCAGATGCCCTTTGCAGAGGAGAGCGTGTGTCTAAAAGCCAGCTGGTCTAAGCAGACTTAGTGTCACACAGAGTTGGGCGAGTTCTTCTGGAAACCGCCGTGCTTAAATTTTGACCTTTAACTTCGGCAGCCATGGTACCTCGTACTGCCCTTTTCCATAGTCTGTCGTCCTCCAATGCCCTCAGACCTGCCGAGTGCACAGAGACAAATAGTGAGGGGGCCCCGTTTTTTCTTACAAGTCCCCCTGCCATGTCAGCTTCCTTTGGACTCGTTAAGCGGTGCAGAGATTTCACACCTCGGTTCCCTCCACTGAAGTGTCTGATGAATGGAGCTCAGACGCTGTTGGACAAGAGGAGTCGGTCGGTGCCACCCTGTGAGCGGAAAGCTTCGCGGTGAACTCAGTGCCTTCTCCTTTCTGGCCATGTGTGAAGTGTCACCGGATTTCCCATGCAGGACTCGGAAGCTTACTTCCTTCGCTGCCCTCCCTGACGAAGACCTAAATTCATATCAAACACATTCCTGGGAGGTGTTTTCTTTTTTTCTGTTTTTCCCTTCTTCCATTTTTATTGTTGAACTTCATCTGGTGCAAAGGCTTCGACTAGAGAAGTCATTTAGAGCATTGTGGCATTTCCTTTCTTAATTAAACCCAACTGGGGCCTCGTCTGCAGAGAGGACCCGCAGCTGATGGCTTCATCACCGTGCAGCGGGCTCTTCCTGCTGCATTTGTAAACACCGCCCGGCCACAGTGCGCTGGCCGGTTCTGGTTTGAATTAAACCCAGGCCGAAGGATCGACCCAGCTGCGCTTTCCTGTAAGCTCTGTCAGTTTTCCAAAGCTTGTTAACATGCTAATATAAAAGGAAATAGGACGGACTTCAAGGAATTTACAACTGGTCTTAAACTTCAAAGACAAGCTCCATCTATGCAACACACACACACACAAAACCAATATGTCCCTTCACCCCACCCTCCTCAAACACAACCCAACACAAAACAAAACAACAACAACAAAAAAACCCACACTAATAAAAGTTCATGTGGCAACTCAGGGACGGCCCTGTTGGTTTGAAACACTGCGGCCGTGGTGGCTGATGTCCCAGGCCCCGTGACTACACCAGGCTTTTGTGCATTGTGAAACACGGGCCCGAATTGGTAGGTCTGGTTGGAGACGTGATCGACATTTCTGCAGCCCTCGAGAGTGACGCCAACACAGCCTAAGAGGTCGGCTCCCTTGTTCTTCCCCAGAGCAGAGCTGGCCAGGTGGGTTGGGTGGGAAGGGAGGACCCACCATGCTCACCTGCCACCTCCCACCTGCCGGCCCGGCCCTGGGACAAGGTACAGCACATCCATCCTGACAACGGGGCTTGTGATGAACGCAGGAGGGAGAGGCTGGGGCACGTTCCTCAGCAAAGGGTGATTCATTTTTCAGAGCCGTCTCTTGGAGATTTTGACAACAAATAGAAAAGCTCAACCTTTTTATTCCCTTTACATGTTCTCCTTTCTCCAATGAGAATCAGCAGATTATACTTATCTCAGCCTGCCTGGGGGTGGAGGCCAAAACCTAGTTCAAAGATTCTCGTTAACTTCCTTCGAGCATTTCCAAATTTCAGCTCAAATAGTGCAATGGAAGGTCCCGCTCACGGAGGGGCTGACGGCTGTGCTGTGACTCGCTCATTCCTGCCTCACTGGTTGCTGGCCTCGGGCACAGTGTTCCCACAAATATCCCTGTGAGCCCCCTTGGGTTGTCCAACAATTGCTGCTTTGCCCGCTGCCTTTTATCTTCACCGCCAGTGGTCAAGGGCAGCTGCAGCCCCGGCGCTGTCGACAGTTGGCAGGATTTTTTGCTGTGCATCCTGTGTTGGGCTGCATCCTGGCCTCAGCCCTCTAGATGCCAGTAGCATTGCCCCCCCACCTCCCAAGTCACGACAATAGAAAACGTTTCCAGACATTGCCGAACATCCCCTGGGGGTAAAGTTGCCAACTAAAATCCTGGATGCCTGGTTCAACTTGAACTTCAGCTAAACAGGGAATACTTTTTTCTGTAGTATGGCGTATACACTCTTTGGAACATGCTTAGAAATTATTTTGTGTTTATCTGAGATTCACATTCACCTGGGCATCCTGTATTTTCTTTTGCTAAATATGGAAACCCGACCTGGAAGGCAGTATCCCTCCCTGCACCCTCTGACTTCGGGGAAAAAAACAAGTGAGCGTGACCCTGACCGCTTCTGGTCCCCAGTTGGCCCTATTCTTGGCCCTCGTATCTCAGGAAAGCCATCTAAAGTCCGGGGGGGGGCCCCAGTTTTCAGTGTAAAATGGAGTCAGGATGTCTACCCCCATCTTCTTGAAAAGATTCAAGGAGACAGACCTTCAGGGTGAATCCACTCACAGCTGTTCTGTCACTAAGCCCTAGCTTTTCAGGGACCATTCCCGCCCAGTGGGGGGTGGGGAGCTTAGCCATCCCTGGCTCCAGTCTGGACCCATCAGAATCATATTCCTTCCAGGCACAGGTAGCATTCTGCAGTGGGAATGGGCCCTGTTCAAGATCACACAGCTAGTCCGAATTTTCTGATCAAATCCTGGAGGAGAAACTGCCCCCCCCCCCCACTTGCCTCATACCTCCCTGCCCACCCCATATGCCTGGCTCCTACCCCCCCGGGCCGTTTTCCTACAGTGAAATCATTTTATCCCAAACAGAAAAAAATGACAAAGTCACTCATAAACTGAGCTGTTTTTCACACTGTTCTGTCTCTGACAGGCTGTTAGAAAAGTTGGGAGAGGAGGTGCTACTGCTATACTTTTGTTATTCGGTGCTAATTAGAAAGCTGAGCAGTAGAAGGGGAACCACTTCCCAAGAGACGCTTATTGTTCCCATTGGAATGAAAACGAACCCAGATTAAGCTTCTTCTGATTCCCTGGCACCGCAGTTTCAAGCAAAATGTTTTGTTTTGCTCTTAAACAATTAACATGACCCGCCCAATCGAGTAGCATAGATATGTTAAAAAAATTTTAATAATTAACAAATAGCCTGTATCCTGAGTGTTTAGTTATCTGACTGTTAGCTTTTTCTGTAACAATTACAGTGAAGATGCTGAGTGAGTTTGCCGTGCGGGAAAGTGTGCTTTTGATCAACAGAAATGCACCTTGTGTGTCCACAGCCCGAAGAGCAGAGGCTCATGGGGATTTCCCCCGCCTCAGAGGGCGGCAGGGTGTTGTACGAAAGACCTGCGATGAATGTTTTCTTCTCCAAGGTCCATAGCACAATCTGTGTTCTGGTGACAACACTACTGTGTTAGGTGTGGCCGTATCTTAATTCTCACAGTCGCCCATGGAGTGGACATGTGCCCAGTCACACAGCAGGTAACTGGCGGTCCTGGGATTTGATCCCAGCGTGTGATGCTCAGGTGTCTGTTTTTGGTTGTGGTTCTGGGCCATCTTGCTCTGGGAGCTTTATTGTTTCCCAGCTGTACACGTGAGGGAGCTGAGACTCAGAGGGTCCCATGCAGCAGGGGGCCACTGGCGAGAAGGGGTGCAGCCCTGACCCAGGATGGCCTGGCTGCAGAGGACGGGTGGAGGCACCTCTCTGTGCCTCAGTTTCCTCACCTGTAAAGTGAGGATATTAGTAGTTCCCACCTCATAGAGGGGTTTGAGGGCTAAAGGAGATAGTCCATGTCACCCAGTATACCCTGGTTAAAAGTCGCCTGTTCTTATCATCATTATTAATACTCTGGTTCTACAGCCATGTCCCTTGTGGGTGCCAGGAGCTGACAGCAGCTCTCGGTTATCAGGTTGGGTCATACCGAGTAAACCTACAACCGCTCCGGGTTTATGATTCTCCCAGAGCAGAATCAGAGCATCGGAAGAGACGCATTCAAAAGCACTGGTAGTTCTCACTGCCTTGCCCTGAATCCTTGCTATTATATTTCATCCATTCATTCAGCAGTGCTAGGCTCTGGGACAAATAGCAGAGACCCTCGTTGTGTTCCTGAGTCTTAGGTGACAAGGACAGAGATTCACGAAGGAGATCAGAGTGATAAACCTCCTGAAGCCACGTGGTTTCTGCCCACCTCTCTCAGAAGTGACCGACCAGTGGCAAACAAATACTTGTCAACACATTGATTTTCATACATGCTTTCACTCCTGCTCTCTGGAGCACTCTCCATTTTGCCTGTCTGGGCTCCTTGGCAGACTGAGCAACCCTTGTTTATCCCCATTTGACAGACGAGAAAACTGAGGTTCACACGAGTTGGAATGATTGGCTGACGGCCAGGGAGCTAATGATTGTAGCATCTGGGCGCTTGGTCCTGACACATCCTCTCCTGCTTCCTCCCTTATGCCCACGAAGAGGTTGTTCCTGTCACGTCATCATTGGCGTGGGCTGGCTGTTCTGTGCTCGTAACTAGAAAATGGGCTGGTGGCCCTTCAACTGCCATTTTACTATAGTCTCCCCTTAAGTCCCAGCTGGGCAGAAAGTTTGCTTGTGCAAACCACTGGGGGGTGTGGGGGGAGGTCAACCAAACCGTGCCGAGTGAACATTTTTGTGTACTTGGAAGGGAGATAAACTGACCCAGAACCTCTGGGGCTCATTCTGGGCGTGGTGGCATCATCACTACCATATTGAGCACCTTCTGTGTGCCAGGAACCATGATATCAGGTCACTTACTCTTCTCCAGATTAGGAATTCACTTAACAAAGGTACATTTTCAGGTCCGCGAAAGGAGGCTGCGTGAGGTCGAGGCACTTATTGGGGTTGCCCAGTGACATAAGTACAGGACACATGCAGGTTGAGACACACTAAACAATGATGCGTTGTTTGTCTGAGACTCACATTTAACTAGACGTCCCACATTTGTTTGCTATACCTGGCAATCCCACCAAGATTGACCAAGCTGGTGATGCTGAGCCCACAGCCCGTGGCCATCACTGCTGCGTGGGCACCTGTGGGCAGATAGCACCAACCGATCCTGGCACCCCACCAAGAGCGCAGGACGAGAAGCTTCTGCGCCCAAACCAGACTGGCTGGCTTTGAATCCAGGATCTTTTACTTTCTAGCTGTGTGTCCTGGGGCAAGTTCTTTAACCTCTCTGAGCATCTACTTCCTCATCTGCAAAATAGGCATCAATAGTATTAGGTTGGTGCAAAAGTAATTGCGGTTTAAAAGGTTAAAAATAATTGCAAAAACAGCAGTTGTGCACCAACCAAATACAATATCACAGAGCTGTGAGAATAAAACGCCATCTGTGTGAAGTGCTTCACGTTGCCTGGCGGGCAGTGGTGCTCTGTGCGTGCTGGCCGGCAGCGGTAGCAGTGGCACTGCCAGCCCTGGGTCAGCTACAGAAGCCTTCTCAGTCCACCAAGCAGTCTGAGCTGGCCGGGAGGTGGGATACTGGCCATCTCTGCTGTCGATGTGACACCTGCAAATTAGGAAGCAGACCCAGAAAACTGACGCAGTGAGCCCATGTCCCACAGAGAGCTCTAGCCCTGGATTCTGCTCTGGTTCAACTATGTGGCCCCCGCACCCCCCATCCCATTTCACTTCTACTCCGAACACACGGAGAGGCTCTCACTGTGGGTGTAGGGCGCTGAGGTCAGAAGGACACTCAGAGTTTGGGGACGTTTTCATAAGTCTCAAGTCGTCCCATTCAGGCAAGGTCTCTGGAGGCACTGTCTAGCTTCTCTTTGGGGCTCATGGCATTAAAGTGTCTATCCTTTTCTCAGCTCTTGCATTTGGGGTTTGGCCTAGGGCAAAGAAAGAGACGTGAGCAATGGAAGCCATTGCCTCATCCCAGGATGCCTCCGAGATGGGCAGCTTCTGGCTCCCATTGCGAAGGGCAGACCAAGGTCAGGACCTGTGCCTTACGGAGAAAAGTCCTCACCCTCGCTTGGTGTTGCTTCATAAGGATTGGCGCCGCACAGATGCCTTCGGTCGTGAATTTCAGAGTCTGTAGTCATCACCGGGCTCAGCAGGCCTGGGAGCCAGACCCCGGGGGAAGGACATCCAGAGATGATCCGGTCAGGGGAGCAAACTGCCAAGACGTAGCACAGGTCTGTGTACATCCACTGGGCAGCGTCTTCTCTGCTCCACACCCAAGGACAGAGCCGCCCAGAGGCCATGGCAGGTTCGCTCCAGCTTTTGAGGCAGATGAGATGGGAGGTCAGGCCCCTGGCTGCAGAGAAGAGAGGTTCCCACTGTAAACTGCACCTGCAGCAGGCATGCCAACACTTGCTCATTTGAGAGCTTTCTCAATGTCTGCACCACTTATTGAGCATTTAGTATGTGCCTGGCACGAAGGGCCTTATACCTTTTTAACCCTCAAGGCAGCTGTGTGTTACTGTTGCTATTTTAAAGATGAGAAAATTGACACTCTGACAGGTGGTTGACATGGCTAGGTCACACAGTCCTGGTAGAAATGGTACTCGAACCCAAGCTGCTGTGCTGCAAAGTCTTTCCTATGGCGCCTACGTGATATCCTGGGTGCCGGTCCTGTGTCCAGCACCTCCTATAACCCGATTTAAAGGCTGGTAGGTCTTTATAAGCTAGAAAAGAGGAGAGGGAATTTCAGAGGGGGGAACGGCATGAGAAAAGCCAAAGAGGTAGAAACTGGTGTGGTGTTTGGACACCATGCAAGAACAATCTGATTTGACCAAATGGTAGACATTCGCATATGCCAAGAATAATTGTCAACAGACAGGTGTGTCTGAGGGTCGCAAGTCTTGAAGGATCTTGAAAGTTAGACAGGGGTGTTATAATTGGATGCAGTAGGTGAAGAGAGTCATGGCTGGTTCTTGAGCAGGGGAGAGGCATGTAGAAATTAATCTTCTTGGAAGGCTCTCGTAACTCTTTGCAGATAGAGACAGGTGAGGGGAGATGGGAGGCAGGCACAGCTGCTTGGAGGGCTGGTCCAGGCAGTGCTGTGGGCGTGGGGAAACACTGAGAGAAATGGGATAGGTCTGTTTGCCACGGTCCTGCTGGCCCTGAGAGGCTGCTTAAGGAGTGGATGTGTTACCCATTTCTGCCAGTGAACTGTGGGCATCCCGGGAAGGCATTGCACGTTCCTAGAAAGACGTGCACGAGAGGCATTTCCTCTTCCTCTGAATGTGGGCGTCTAGAAACTGGCACTGTGGCTTCCATCCTGCGAGCACCGGGCAAGACTATCCGAGGCAAAGCCAAGACCCCGTGACTGGCAGAGCAGAGAAATGAAAAGAATGGGGGTCTCAGAGAAAGGCGGGGGATCAGAGCTGACAGGGCGAGTCGCTCTTGGAGCAGGCGGGGGAGGGAAGGCTGGCTGGCTTCGGGTCCCCAGGCCCGGTTTTGAGGCCCGTCCCAAAGCAGGGACTGTCTGTGACCCGGCGGTACAGGTCTCCTTGTTGCTCTTGAAGTCTTTGTGAGTCCTGCATGTTCCTTCAGCAAACTCCATGTTATCTTGAGCTGGCTAGAGTGGATTTCTGCTCCTCCTCCCAAATCATGGGACCGGAACACCTGGAACAGACCTGGTGCTAGTCACCTCTGTGTCCCCAGGAGGGAGCTGGCACAGCAGGCAGGGAGATGAGTACAGAATGAATGAATGAATGAATGAGTGAATGAATGATGGGTGACGTGAGCGTTGTCGTTGGAGGAGATGTGGAGAGGTCATTGCCCCCAACATACATCACTGCAGACGCCTTAGCCATAATAGTCCTGACTGCGCCCTCTGTGTCCCTCGTCCTGTGTGTGTGTGTGTGTGTGTGTGTGTGTGTGTGTGTGTGTGTGTGACAGATGTCCTAGAGCTGTGGTCCTCAATTGCCAGGGGCTGGTTAAAGCCTAGACTTCTGCACCCAGGCCCAGAGATCCTGATTCCTTAGTCTGGGGCGGGCCTGAGATGCTGCTTCTCTGACAAGTTCCTAGTAGATGTTGACGCTGCTGGTCCGGGGACCCCACGGAGCAAGCACGGAGCTAGAGGGGCATCAGTCCTGGCGTTCCATTGCGCCCTGACCTCCAGCTGTGAGCCAAGTGGATGATGGAGACGTGGGGACAAGAGTGCAGCCGAGCCCGGCAGGCTTGGGTGGGGAGGACGTCCCAAAGCAGGGCCTGCCTGTGGCCCGATGGCACAGGCCCTTGGCCTCAGCCAGTCACGTTCTTAGCCCCTCAATGTTTAATTCCTGTTTTTATCCACTGTAGATTGAGGTCAGCTAGGCTCTGGGATGGAGGAAATAAATATGTCTTGGGCAGGCTTGGTGCTCGCGGGCTGTAATCTACTTGAGCTGAGGGCAAATATTCGCCCACGAAACGTCCATGGAGGAGAAGGGCTGCAGGTACAGTGGTGGCCCAGCCAGGTCCCCACGGATGTGTGTGCTCCTCCCCTCAACACTTCTGTTTTCAATGGCGGGTCTGGCGAGATGCCCAGGGGCTCCTGAACCACCGTGGGGAGACCAGAGATCCAGACGTTCTCAGGAGTTTGCACGTCCAGGGTGGCCCCCCGGCCAGACAGGCTGGTAGCGGCTATGACAGCTCGGCTCCCCAGCCCTGGGCCAGGAAGACTCCTGTGGGTAACACCTTCCAAGGTTCCCATGGGCCAAAGCCACCCTCCCCACTCGCCTGACATCACACCTTACTTCTCTCCTGTCTCCTGCCTTTACATCCCTGTTGGTCTCCCTGGCAGCACGTCCTTCATAAATCAGGTGTCAGGCTGTGCTTCTGGGGAAGCCTGCCCACGACAGAGGCCATCTGCAGGATTTCAGAGAGGGACCCAATTAGGATGGCGTCGTGGCTGGGTACAGGTGCCCCCCAGGAGGAGGTAGAGGCAGGCAGATTGGAATAGGAAGGTCTGAGTGTTGGTGATGTTACTTTCCTGGGGTTGACCAGAGAGGTCTCCATCCAGACCCCCCAGAAGCTGTTCCTCCCCTAAAGCAACACTGGTCCTTTTAGAGATGTTGAGTGAAGTCCTTGATGGAGACAGTGCTGTAGGGTATTTTGGCTTATAATTTATTTCAGAGATTAGTTTTTCGTGGTTGCACACAGCCCAGCAGACACTGTGAGGAAAATGCTAGAGCAAAGCCATGGCTTCTTGCTCCTGGGAAGAAGCCCACGGCCCCCAGGTCGTGTCTGGGAAAACCAGAGGGTACCATGTTGGGGGCTGCACTGGGCATAAAGACGGCAGAGCTTTGAATGCGGTGCCGTCCTGGCCTGGCCGGTGTCCATTTCATGACTGGTACAAAATCCACCATTTGCTGCCACGAGGTGAGTTCTGAGGAGGTGGGGGAAACACTCTAGAAACGAGACAATGCCCTCCCTTTGTCTTCAGAGCTATAATTACCTGCTCAGGTGTTGCCTCCCACGACTTGGGCGGAGCAGGGTGGGAGGAGCACGGGAGGCATGTGACAGGCCGCAATAACGAGCTCGAGGTTTATAAAGCGTTCTTTGCGTGAAGCCGCTCTTGCTTTGGCAAGGCTGTGTTCAGAACTAGATCATTTTAGAAAACAGTTCCCCTCCAGGGGTTGACAGTATTGATAGCGCCCATTTCCTCTCCAGGCCAAGAACTTCATGTTTGTGTTTCTTCGCCTCAAAAACACCCTATAATCACCCGATTTTACAATTGAGAAAATTGAGGCTCAGAGTGGTTAACTAACTTCCTGACAGTCACACAGCTGCTAAGTGGCAGACCTGAATTTTAAAGCCAGACCTTCAAGTTGGGTAGGACGGGGACCATCCCTGGCTGTAAGGGGAACACTTTTTTTTTTTTTTTTTTTTTTTTTTTTTTTTTAGCAGGATGCATTGTTGCCCTAGTTAAAAGGTGGTTTGGTTTGTTTGGAACAAGGCCAGAGTACATATTTGGTAAGTTGGTGGTCGCCTCATCCAGGCTTGCCCAGAGCTTCCCCGGCTTTAGCGGCAGGATGGCTGGTTACCCTGCCGGTCAGCAGCCTCGGTCTCCGGTGTCCCGCACACCACGCTTCCCCGGCTGAGCTGTAGCAGCTGCCTTGGGAATACATGGTAGATTTTTGTCTAGAAGCTGACATCCAGGCATATATCCAACGTCAAACAGCCCAGGTGATACATTAAAAATAATTTCACCTCAGCCCAGGTGCTGAATTACAGCAGTTGAGCTGTAATTATTTGATACGTATCTACAAGGCGGGGGAAATTCTGCCTCAGTTAGGAATGAAATTGGGCTTTCAAGTTTTCTCTGCACACTTCTCGCTTTCAGAAAGAAAAAATGTTGCTCCTTTTCCCAAGTTTTTTGTTGTTTTGTTTTGTTTTTGTTTTAGATTCTAAATCTCTAGTTTGTAGTGTTTGTTAAAACGATAAGATAGTGGGCTTTTTAAAAAAAGAATCTCCAGATATGGAGGAAAGATGCAGGAAATGAGAAATGGAGAATGTCCATCCTTGGGCATGACAGACGTGTCTTATAGCCAAGCATGAACCCTGCCTGCTAGGGGCCTGTGAGGGAGTGACCAGGGTGAAGCCATGACTAGCATAGAAAAAGGCCAGCAAACACCAGCTACTTCCTGTGGCGGGCCCCGGGCTCAGTTATACCTCAGCTGTTGCATCTTCACCATTAGGCTGCGCGTGTTTTGTAACTGAAGCAGAGACGGAGTAATTTGCTACGTCCACACGGCTAGAAAGTGGGTGGTGAGGTTGAGGTCAACACCACATCTGGCAGATTCCAGGGTCTGGCTAATATGCACTGCTTCCTGGAAAGAGCTGGTTTCCAGCCCAGCTGCCACGTAGGCTTGTAGGGAAGAGGAAAAGGAGGTAAGGCCGTCTGTCGTGCACCCACGTCTGTCTTAGCAGCAGCCTTAGAGGTGAAGGAAAGAAGGCAACATGTGGCTCCTGGCAGTTGATGTTTCCCAATGCATTGGGGCATTTCCAGTGTCCCGTGTGGTTTAGATGACAAGTGTCACTGTATTTCTTGTTGTTTCTACCTGTTTCTCTAGATTGCTTGGCATCTGGCGTCTGTGTAACCGCCCAGTTTTCCGGGGCCAGTTTCACAGATTAGAAGTGGCAAGGCGGGCATTCGCACCATATAAAGAGACCCACAGTGACTTCCTGGGGTGCCTGCAATCTGTCTGTGTCACAGTGGAAATGCCTCCTGGGGCCAGATGCTGTCCCAGCACTGTGACCCTCTGCCGGGTGCTCCTGGCTGCTGGGTGTGGGCCGCTTCGGGGGTCGGCTCTGGTCTAGTGGGTGCTGAGAACCCCACATCTCCTGAGGCCAGTGGGCGTGACAGTCCCTAGCCAGGTCCGAGGCTTCCCACTGCGATGCTGCTGAACCTGGTCCCTTTATCTGTCAAGTGGGGGCAACAGCGTCCACCTCCCAAGGCTGTTGGGAGGATTCATGGAGATGATGGATTCACCCGATACAGTGCCTGGCATGTGTAAGGGCTCGAGAACCTCAGCCTAGAGAGTGTCGGTGAGGAGAAAGCCAGACGGGGTGGGGGGGAGAAGAAAGATCCTCTGAGCCTCCATTGATCTAATTATAAAGTAGGAAATACAAGAGAACGTGCGTAAGATTGTAGAAAAGATCGATTGATAGGATACTCAGCGCATGCTATCTTGCTCTTGATACAACCTTCTGAGCGTCAGCAAAATCAGCATAATAAGTCACAGTCTTCATAAGGTTGAGGTGAAAATTCAGGAAGATAACATAGCTGAAGTGATTAGAGAGTGCCCGTTACTTAGTCAGACCTCAGTGCATAATTATTATTCACACAGAGGTGGGAAAGTGTTCCTCCACTGCCATCTGAGCGTGTGGCCGCAGTGGGGCTGCAGTGGGGGCTGGGAGCCTCTTGAGAGAACAGAATGGAAGGAATGTGTGGGCCGTGGGCTCTCCCCGGGGTTCAAGAGGCAACGTCTGGCCGCCCTCACTGCTTGCCCAAGCCGGCCGCTGTCATTGCATCAGACCCATCTTGGTGGCCAATGTCTCGCTCTGTCCCCTTTAGTTCCCAAAGGCCAGGGAAGCAGCACAGTGACCAGGCCCAGGTCAGTATGAGCGCTGCCCTTGGGTGGTCTCAGTGCACGTGGCGCGGCGCTCTGCTGCCCAGCCCACTTTGACATCTGCCTTCTGTAGAGCACATGTCACCAGTTGACACTTACACAAGCCAGAAGGGCCCAGCCCACACTCATCGCCATAATAAACACATGCGGCAGTTTTTGAGAGCTGAGCTGTCCCATCCATCAGTCCCCGTGATACTCAGAGTCCCTGCGGGAGGGGCGGGCGTGACTTCAAAGGGCAGCGCCTCTCTGCCAGGTGTGCGCATCAAGGAGGCTGTGTGCCCTGGGCTGCGGTGGACGGGCACCGGGGAGCTCTGGGGGCCGTCTGTGTGCATGTGGGCGTTTGTGCATACATGTGGGCGTGGGTGTGCGTCTGTATGTGTGTATGCATGTGTAGATATCTGCATGTGTTGTGTGTATGTGAACATGTGTGTATTGTACATGTGTATGTGTACACTGTGTATATACCTACACGTGTGTACACGTGCGTGTGTGCGTGCATGTGTATGTATGCACGTGTGGATGTGTTTTGCATGCATGCATGTGTGTTCATCATGTGTATATGTATGTTTATGCATGCATTGCTTATCTATGTGTATGTGTGCATGTGTGTGTGTGTACAAGCACATTAGCTAGAGTTCCAAATTCAAACACCTTCAGGGTCCGGCAGGGTTGTGGAAATGGAATGGGATAGATAGAAGCTGATTCTGGGCCTCGGAATTTCGGGGAGTCGAGGGTGGTGGGGCTGGTGGCAAACAGGAAGCCCATGACCACCTGACGGGGGCAGAGGCAACTCCGTTCCCTGCAACTGCTGCATGTTGTAATGCGGACCCAGTGTCATCAAATATTCCCAGTTTCCCAGAGAAACCAGAAAGCTGGATTTTTATGTGAAATGCCCTGATTTTTAGGACTCTGTTGTCAGTCCATCAAAGAGATTTAAAATGTCTCCTGGGTCAAACAGAATACACCCAATGCTGGAATTTGGCCTGTGGACACCCAGTAGACAGTAAATATTTCTCTGGTGGCAAAGGGTCTGCTCTACCAGTTGGGTCATTCCCAGAAAACCTTACATTGACCTAGAGCAGCGGTTCTTAGTGAAACGAGTTTGTCCTCCAGGGGACATTTGGCAATGTCTGGAGACATTGTTTTTCAAAACTGGGTGGTGGTGATGGTGAGTTGGGGGTGGGGGGTTGTTACTGGCAGCTGGTGGGTAGAGGCCAGGCAGGGATGCAGCTAAACATCCTACAGCGCACAGGACGGCCTCCCTTCCACCATGACAAAGGGTTATCTGGCTCGAAATGTCCCTAGTGAGAAACCTGAACTAAACTCATCCCAAAGATGATTTGGGAAGGCCAGCTCTGTTCTGCCACAAGTCCTAACTCCTGAGCCATGGCCTTTGGTGTCAGTCATGTGACCCATCGAAAATCCATCGAAGAGGTGGATTTCTGGTGTAGAAGCCTGTCCGTGTGTGCCCTCCTTCCGAACAGACGGGCCTTCTGGGAAGTGTTTCACTGAACCTTCCACGACCACGTGAGAAATACCACTTTTATCCTCATTCCATGGATGAGACTGAGACAGAGCCTTTCTCTCTCTCTCTCTCTCTCTCTCTTACACACACACACACACACACACATGTTGGCAGAGCACGGATATAACTTGGTTCAGTCTGGCTCCCAAACCAGCCCCTTAGTGACAGGGCGACAATGTGAGAAAACATGGACTGAAATGACTGCATTTTCTTGCACATCTGAGAGTTCGCCCTGACTGCTTTCTCTGCCTAGAACCATCTTTGCTTGGAAAACCCGCAGTCATCTTTCCAGGCAGAGCTTGACAAGTGCCTTCTCCCGAAAGCTTCCCCTGGCTGCCGAGACAGTGTCAGGCCCCGAGTCTGGGGTCCCTCCACCAACGAGGTGTTTGCCTTCTCACAGATCATCTCCTCTTTGCTGAGGCTGCTCTGGTTTCTGTCCTAACATTGATCGAACATCAGTCATGATTACGCTAATGCCTGGCACGGGCTGGGCACCCACTAGGTGTTTTTGAACGAACGGATCAATGGGTGGTGGGCGTTTCCTTGCTTGTTACCCTCTTAGCTTTATTTCTGAGCTTTGAAGTGCATTGCTGAGTTTTTATGATGAGCCAGGCACTGTTGTAAGTACTCCACGTGTATTAACTTGCTTCAAGCTTGCAACAGTCCCAGGAGGTAAATATTAATACTGCCTTCATTTATTCTCATTTTCTCAACTTAATCAGGCAGAGAGAAGTTAAGGCATTTGGCTAAAGTCACACAGCTTGTAAGTGGCAGGAACTTCCCCAGTGGCTGCTGTGGGGCCTGAGGACAGAGGCGAGTTTTGTGCTTGTCCTCACTCTCTGGATCCCCTGGTAAGGGCTTGGTGAGCTGTTATTAGGTGACTCAGGACAGGTTCAGGCATCCAACAGCCGTTTCACCGAACACCGACAGTGTGGAACGCACTGAGCTAGATGAAGTGGTTTTATTTTGTTTCATTTCCTAATTAGATATTTGCCTGTTTATATCCTACCAGTAAATTTGATCTTTTTTTCTTATTGGTTAACAATTGCTCTTTATATATTAAGGCTCTATGCCATACGTTTGTCACATTTTACATATTTTCTCTAATTTTACCAATTTTGTTATTTCTCAACTTTTTATTTTATTTGCTGTTTAGCGTTTTTGTTTTTTTAATTTTAATGTTAAGTAGTTAAAACTGTTCTCTATAGTTTCATTCTTCAGTGCCATACCTTAAAGCATTCTTTCCATCCCCCAAACACATTCATACCTATTTATTTGGTCCTTTTAGTTTCATTATTTTATTTATTTATTTGCCTACTTAACATTTTAATGTTTGGTGCACCAGCGATAAATTTTAGCATACGGTATGAGGCAGGAATCTCACTTTCTTTTTCTTTTACTGGATCTACTTCTACATACTCAATAAAAACTCATTGAGAGCTTTGACTAAAATAGGTAGCCACCAGCTTTACCGTGTGTCCATTTGAGCAGCTCAGCTTGTAAATCATGTTGTCTCTTCAGTTACATAATATACATACCTACATACAATACATTTGTATATATATAAATATACAGAGGGTACCAAAAAATGTACGCACATTTTAAGAAAAAAAAAACTGCATTAAAATTGTAATACTCAATGTATACCAATAACAAAAGATGAATACAAGTCATGTGTATACATTTTTTTGACGCCCCCGGTATATATTCACCATTCAATCAGTGGATGTGGTCACATAACACTCTGGATTTCTGAAAGATGAGTTTTTCAAGGCAATTCCTTGAAGGGGATACGGTTATGCCAGCCTTTGTCACTTGCCCATTCCACAGATGTTGCTGCACGACCTCCTGCTTCAAAGACCAAAGGCCTTTAAAAAAGAAGAGAAAAAAGGGTTTTCGGACATCAAATGCTCCTTAACAAACACTGTTTTGATGGTTTAAATGTAAATGAATCCAAAACATATGGATTACATTTCTTCTGAAGGGATTAAAAATTAAGGGGGGAAAAGGGGAGTTGTCTTGGGCCAAACGCATGCTGATTTCTTCCAATCTCCAGAATCTTTGGGAAATAATTGGAGACATGTCCTCACACCCCAACCAGTGGAAAAGCTGTACCTTGTTCTTTTTAATTGCTGTTATGACTCACTGTTGAGTTGGTGATTATTTTTATCCAGTTAATGAAAGTAATCTATAAATTACCACTGACCCAGATTCATGATTTAATAAGATTTAAATTACACACCCATGCTTGCTCAGGAGAAGTGGGCTGGAGCCTGTTTCTGAATAGAACGCAAGCATCTGTCTGTTCTCAAAGGTCCAGAAGCTCAAATGTTCTCCCACCCCTCACCCATCTGTGCGCATGGCCCTATGCAGTGTGACATTTGGGGCCACCTGGTCAGTTTCCAGGCCCTGTGACTGCACGTGCTCTGTGGGCGTTGACTTTAGGCTCAGTGAAGAACACCAAATGGGGACCGAGAAGCCAACCACCTGCTCCTGCCTCTGTCACATTTGTGTACCCTCAGCTGACCTCCAGCCCCTCTCTGGACCTCAGTTTCCCCTGTATAACATTGGTCTTTAAGGGGTTGCTTAACACTGGTGGGCCAAGCCTTGTTTTCCCAGAGTGTGCTCTGTGGAACCCTGGTCCCTCAGGATGCTCTGTAGAGAATGGCTCCGTCCTCAAACCTGTCTGAGTATCCATACAGACTGAGCCCTACTTGTCAGTTCACAGAACATGCCAGTGGGCTTAAAGTCAAAGTCAAGGTTACCGCCACCTCTCACCCTGTAAAGGCTGAAGCCTCTAGGAAGCTGTCTTGGTTCAAAAGCTAGGTCAGGTCCTGCCACTGCCTTACTAGCTCCTCTAAGGGACCCTGTTGTCCTTAAAACCAAATTACACTCCTGAGCTTGCAGGACACTGGGAGTCTATACCCAGAGCTGCTTTATGGACAGGGACATGGCAATTACGTGGGGCCCGTGCTCGGAAGGACCCCTGCCTAATTTAGGTGCTCTGTTGTCTCTGTCTTAGAATTCTTAATAACTTTTGTCCAAGGGGCCCGCATTTAAATTTTGCCCTGGACCACTTGGATCATGTAGCCAGTCCTGCCGTACCCTAGACTCACCTTCTGCCTGTGTGTGGGGCTTAATTTAACGATGTTCTAGATGTGGATTTAAAAGAACTTTATGAGGAAGTGGATGGAACAAAGGCCCGAGGCTGCACAAAGATCTCAGAGGTGGTTCTCAGACAGTGGAAATTAGGCAAAAGACCAGCCAAGCTCCTGTGGGATTTTCCCAGTCTGTGACCTTATTGGCGAGGCCTGGCTTGTCACTAGGTCTCTGCCCCTCGCAGCTGAATTTGAAAGAGTCCTTAATTCTAAACCTGTCGCCTATGAGAAGGAGACTAACCCCCTCCTACCCAGCCGGGGACAGCTTTTTATGGCGTTTCTTTCTTGTGTTGGCTGCTCACAGTCTTTGGAGGGGTCTGTAGCAATTGGAGGGCTGGGTTTATGTTAACGAACAAGTTTTTTTTCTTTTCACACATCTTTGCCACAAGATGCGTGTGGCAGTCAGTTTAGGAAATACAGGGGGTTAGAAAGAAGAAAATCAACACCAGCCATAGCCCACCTTTCAGACATGACAGGAGACCTTTGGAGTCTCTTGTTGAACCCAAGTCATAAACCCCCATGTGGGGGGATGAGTCTGCAGCTCGGGGTTTCAGCTCCAGTGTCTGTGGATTTAGCCCAAGGACTTTGGCAGCTGTGCCTGGTTTGGGAGGCGGCAGCAGAGGTGAGGTATGAAGAGAAGAGAGGTTTTGTGTTTTGATTTGGGAGAACTTGGATGAACTTGGAGTTCCGGTCACACTAAATGAGCAGTGCTAGAAGGAGTCCCCAGAAGCATATTTGACCCTCCCCCAAGACAGAGGAGTTGTCATTGTTGATGTTTTTCAAGAGTACAAACTTTGGGGTTTTTTTAGGAAATTGCCACGGTGGCGGTCAAATTGTGAATATTTGAATGGTTTTTGCAATATTCGTTTTTCTTTGTTCTAGCACAGGGTTGATCAACCTCAGCACTGCTCACATGTCGGACTGGATGCTCCTTTGCTATGGGCCGTCCTGAGCATTGTGGGATGTTTAGCTGCAGCCTCCCTGGCCTCCACCCACTCAGTGCCAGCAGAAACGTCCCCTTTCTGCATGACGACGAAAAATCATCTGCAGACAAATGTCCCTGGGGGACAAAATCACCATCTGTGGTGAATCCATGGTTCTAGAAAGTTCTAGGAACAAGCATCCTTATCTCTTCTCCAGCATAACTAGAGCCTAAAATATAATTTATGATTTTGGACTATAGCTGATGGTGTGTTTTAAGGGATCCCGCTTAAGAAAATAGCGAATTAAGAGAGCTAGTAATAATAATATAGCTAATATGATATTCCATCTGGTTGGTATTTGGTACTTATGTTTTAATATCCATTACATTTAATTACAATTAGCATTGCATTACATTTACTATTATGTTACTAATTTCATTTAACCAAAAAAAAGGGGGCTTTTGGGAAAAAGCAGCTTTTTATTTCTTTAATTTTAAATGACTAGTTTCCTGACTGAAGGATACTATTACATATCAGGTATAAAGAGAGCTTTTTCCACAGACTTGGAAAATGACTGTTGATGAGTAGAAAATAGCTGTCTAAGAAGACTTACCCCAGGATATCACAGATGAGGATACCCTACAGGAAATGACTGCTCTGGAGACAGTTCAGAAATGGGCATTTCCTGCATTCAGTAGCCAGCTGAGTTTTACGAAGGCACGCTGTGTGCAGAGAGTTTGTAGTAGGGCAGTTCCTAATTTCCTACAAATAGAGAGGTGACTTGCTTTGAAGAATGAGGCAGCTTTTGTTCTTGGACTTGTCTGGGGGAAACTATAAATGAAAGAACATTTAATACAGTTGGACAAATAAGATTTATCTTGCAGAATCTTATTTGGCCAAGCTCACGAATTCATCATGTGAACAATCTTATTTAATAGAGTGTGTTTGTGTGCCTGTGTGTGTGTGTTCACTTACGTGAGCTATTTTATTTATTCTCACTTTGTTCCCAAAACAAAATTGATGTGAGGATTTTAAAGGTGTTTTTTTTTTTTTTTTTTTTTTTTTTTTGACTACACCACCATAGGAATCAATCCATCTGTATTGAAAAAGGGAAAAAATAGTGAATGCCTTACCTCCGTTTTCCAACCCAATAAGTCATTTCATTATAAATGTTGCATAGATCTTATAGAAAATTTGGTGAATGTAAAAGAGTATAAAAAGGAAAATTAATATCATACCTCAGTTGGTCACCCCAAGATAATCACTGTAAAAAGCTTGGTTTATTTCCTTCCAGTCTTTTGTGTGTATGTGTATACACACGTTTTTTAAACAGATTAAGACCATGCTTTTTTAGAGTTTCCAGTTCCATTTCACTTCCTTTTGTATCCTGAGCATTTTCCCCAGGAAATACATTTTTAGGAAAATTCACTGACAGTGACTGAGGCCCACAAACAAGGTGCCGTGGAGGTTGTGCAGGTTGTACACTGTACAAGCCTGGGGGTGACAGCGTACGTGGTTCCCCCCTGAAGTTAAGATGCTCCTGATGCTAGAGATTTACATTTACAGAAAAGTCAGCCTGAGCGAGGCACTCCTTATTTCACTTTCAGGTCCCAGCTCCAGAGTGGCTGCCTCGGGCTGGGTGGGAGCAATGGTTGACTGCTCAGAGGCTCGAAGGAACTTTGGGATTCCAAATGGGATTGGGGACACGGCTGCACAGTTGTCTGGTACACCGAAGCTCACTGAACTATAGACCTACAATGGATGAATTTTTTGATATCCTAATTGTACCCCAATAAAACTGGTTTTTTAAGGGGAGAGGGCAAGAGTCCACTCTCGAGAACAATCAGGCACTGGGAGGTGGGCACTGCCGTTGTCATTCCCACTTTATAGACCAGAGGACCAGGGCTCCGAGAGGGCTGTCAGTTCTTTGCGGTCACTTCCCTGCCTTGGAGTCAGTCCATCCCCGAGTTGTGATGTGCTGGCACAGCAGTGGGCTTTTCACAGTCGTGCGCCTGGAGCCCTGATATTTAGGGCAGTCCCTTCCCGCTTCCTGCCATTCCGAGTCTTTCGTCTGCACACCAGTGCTTGCTGTGTCCCCAGCCCGGGTGGCAGACACCCGGGTTGAAAACATGGATTGAGCAACAGAAAAGCCAGGGGGACCCGCCCCCCCTTAGGCCACCTTTGATCTAAACCACTGTGATGAGAGCTGCTTAGCACTGAGAGCACAGCCCCCCTTACGTTGCCTCTTCTCACTGTGCATCTTGGTTGAGTTTGATTTATTGCCTGTGCTTGAAGGGATCCTAACACAATGCAGAGCTTCTGGTGGCCTGTCTGAAAACACGCTCACACACAGTCACCAAACCCAACTCTGAATCACCCTCCAGAGGGACAGAGGGGTCTTCAAAGTCCCGTCTGCTGGGTTTCCAGCAGACTCGATTGTGGGTTGGGAACCAGTGCGGAAAAATTGACTGTTATTTTCAAATGTGGCAATGGTTTTTGAGGACAATTTCATCATGAAGAGTCCCTTTTGTATTTTGATTTTCATTGTGTTGTCATTCCAGGGGGGCCCGTGAGGTCAGCCTGTGGGAACCTGGGGCTCACAGGCTGATTTCCACCCATCGGTGGCTGCACCCAGTGGACGGATGACCTCTAGGGAACGGGAGGGCGGGGAGGAAGGCCAGCTGCCTGGAGGACCAGAGCAGGCCGTGGCAGGGGCCTTTTCCCTCTGCACAGCCTGCTCCTTCCTGTCTTCACAGGTAGTGACAGCCCACCGGTCAGTCCATCACCTAATTCTCACGCAGCATGATCAAATGGGGAAACCAACTGGTACAGCCCAAACATGGAATATTATTCAGCAATAAAAAGAAAAGACCTATCAAGCCATGGAAAGACATGGAGGGAGGAATCTTACAGGTCCTTCAATCGGTGAATGGATACACCAACCGTTAGACATCTATACCGTGGAATATTAGGGCCAAAAAGAAATGTGCCATCAAGCCACAGACAGACAATGAGGGACCTTAAATGCATACTGCTAAGTGAAAGAAAGAAGTCAGCCTGAAAGGGTTACTTGCTGTGTGATTCCAACTAGATGAGATTTTGGAAGCCACAAAATAGACCATAAAATCGGTGGTTGTCAGGGGCTGAAGCAGGGGCAGGATGAGAGAGGTAAGTAGATAGGGCACAGAAGATTTGTAGAGCAGTGAAACTAGTGTGTGATACTGTAAGGGTGGATACAGGCCCTTATCTGCTTGTCCAAACCCACAGATTGTACACCACCAAAAGTGACCCTAGTGTAAATTGTGGGCATGAGTTAATGACACAACAGTATTGGTTGTAACAAATGTCTTACACTATTGCAAGATGTGAATAATAATAGGGGAACCTAGGATGGGGTTCCCTAAAAAACCCTATCTATCCCCAAACCTCCCAATGGCATCCTTGGACATTTGAAATAAAATTCCAAAGCCTTCCCTTGTCCTTACAGAGGCTGATGTGACCTGTGCGGGTCCACCTGTTTGACCGCTTCTCCTTCCTATGTCACCTTTGCTGGCTTTCCTGTAGTTGCGCTGACCTCCATCGGTCCCTTGAACTGGCCTAGCCCTTCCCCACCTCAGGGCATTTGCACGTGCTGGGCATTCTGCCGCCTCCTCTGGCTGCTTCCTCTCCAGCTCCCAGGCCAGAGCTCTATGGCAAAACCCTTCCAAACCGTACCACCTAAAAGAGGTTTCTCCTGGAACTTTTGACCACTGAGCCTTATCTTGTTTCATCCTTTCAAAGCTGTTACTATTTCATTTGTATGGTTATTTGTTTTATTGGGTTGCTTATTGTTTTGGTATTCTCCCTCACTCAGATATAAGGCAGAAAATACAAATGAGGGCAGGACACTTTGTCTGTTTGATTATTAATATACTCCTCGTGCCTTGAACTGTGTCTGGCACATAGTACGTGTTCAATAAATGACTGAATGAATGTGTACTTACTGACACTGTATTTGTTGGGGTTTAATGTAGGAAATAAAAAACACTTTAGGTTTTGTAAGCTGAAAATGTTCTAATGTGCAGAATTCGGAATTATGAAATTTGTAAAAGGACCAACAGACAAAAGAACCATAGATTCTTAATTTCTGTCATGCCAGCCACCCTTCCCCCTCCTCCCACCGCTGCCCGGAATCCCAGGCCCAGCCTCCCCACAGGGCCCCCGAGTCCTCAGCACAGTCCACTTCCTGCAGTAATGTCCCCTTTACAGCAGCATGCTGGGTAAGTAGAATGCTTCAAGGTCGACTGGCCGGGGTTAGAGTCCCGGCTCTCAGGCCTACTGGCTGTGTGACGAACCTCAGTGTTTTTACCTGTAAAATGGGATCATCATGGGACCGATCCTCAGGCTTTTGGGAAGATTAAATAAGATAATGCATGTTACATGCCTGAACTGATGCCTGGCCAAGGAAAGCTCCAACTGCATATGGTAAATAACTACATTCTCTTCTGTGCCAGGCAGGGTCACAGTGGTGAGGTTAGGAACCTGTCCCCGCAGAGGTCCCATTCTTGCTGAAGACGGTATGCTAAGCTATAAATATGGCCCACAGGCAGAGAGCGTGACCGGCATGGGAGGGCGGGCAGCCACTTCAGCAGGGATGGTCAGGGAAGAAAGTGTCACGTGAGCTGAACCTGAACAACGAGAGGGAGGGGACTGTGGGAAGATCCAGGGAGACTGTTCCACGCAGAGGAACAGTACATGCTAAGTCCCTGAGGTGGGGGCAGAAACAGCAAGGACGCAGGTGGATCAAAAACTGCCAGGAAGCGCTAGCTGTGAGTGAATACCATTGTTAGTACTGAGACAGAGCAAAGGTGTCTCTTTTCTTACATTTTATCCTTCCTTCTCCACTCCTTCCATTTCCCTCATGTCCACTAAGATTTATGGGTAATCTTACTTGTATATGACTCATAAGTCTCATAATTTAATCACTGAGGTTCTGTATTAGTTACCTATTGCTGTTAATAAATTGTCCCCAAACTTAGTGGCTTCGAGCAACAATAAGTCTTTATTATCTCACACAGTTTTTCCAGGTGGTTCCTGCTCAGGGTCTCCCCTGAGGTTGCCATCCTCTAAAGGTTTGATTGGGGCTGCAGGACCCATCTCTTAGGTGGTGCACGCACACGGCTGCCAGGTTGGTGCTGGTTGATGGCAGGAGGCCTCAGTGCCTCTCCCTGTGGGCGTCTCCGTAGAGATGTGTGTGTGTCCTCACAATATGGCGGCTGGTTTCTCCCAGAGCAAGGGATCCCAGAGAACAAGGCGGAAGCCATGATGCCTGTGTGGCATCATCTGGAAGTCATAAACCCCGCAGTATTTTAGTGGTCACACAGGCCAGTCATGATTCAGGGTGAGAGGGGCTACACGAAGGTGAGGGCGCCAGGAGGCAGGAGAATGGAGATCCGTTTTGGAGGCTGGCCACCACAGGTATTTACCCCATCAGATGTGTTGAGTTCATTTCCTCCCTGCTTGGGCCAGAATTGATCGATAACTCTGGTCAGTGACAAAATCTTGAGTGGCGTCCGTAGCCGGGAAAGTTGTGGCTTGTCTTTCAGTTTTGATAATTTTCACTTTGTGTTTCTCATCTCGAACATTTTTTCCTTGCTTGGTGAGACCTCATCTGTTCCGATTTCATCCTCTGAAACAACCTGAGAGGCAAACCCAAGCCGATTCAGTCCCCGAGACGACAAGATAGAAATAATTAAAGTGGGAAGTAAAGGAAATTAATTTGTCTGGCAAAAGGCTATATAAAGCACTTCGGCTGTCAGACACAGAACCCGCCATGGGAAAACAGATGGGAATATTATGTAAATACAACAAATGCCAAGAAGAATCAGGATAGGCAACTTGTCGCTATTTAAATGATTTTCTGAAATATTTTTTAATTGAGGCCGTACTGAATGCCAAAACAAGTGATGGGAGTGTGAGGTGTGCCGTCTGCGTGTGCAGACACAGTCAGGAACAAGGTGTGACCATTGGATATCGTGTTTGGGAATCAGTCAGCAGTTTCCCAATCGATGGGCATGGAAGGCAATTCCCGGAACCTGGATGACTTGGACTCCCCATGACCTGACACTTCGTATTAAGAGGTTCTGCGCACGAAATTGGCCGGGTTTCAGAGGCTGTCGGGTCTGTGTTGTTTTGACACCTTTGGAGCGGACCACCCGGCGAGGAGGATTTGGGGTTTATGACTGAAGGTGAACACAGTTTTAAAAATAGCAACATCCAAATTAGCAAGGCTTTACTAGAGGCAAGTGTGCTTTGGGTAATTAGACTTTGCAAGAAAATGGTCCTAAACATATTGTATTTGTAACGTGCACTCACAAGACGAAAGAAATGAGTTAATTCTAGGAGCACGTCCACCAAGCGCTGCAGTGTGCAGTAAGAAGTGAAAACAATGGTGCCACATGAGCTAAGTGAAAATATTTATCATATTTAACTTCCGTTTTGAGGTAACTCCATTTGCCTTTGAAGGAGAAGGTCAGGGGTGGTCAGAGTTAGGCCAGAGGGGGGTGGGAGGGGAAGGTCTCCTGAGGAGCTGACACATGAGCATTGCCAGGGGAGGAAGAGGCGTCTGATTTTCCCCACGATAGAGGGGGAGGAAACAGAGGCGGAACCCGCCCGCCAGCTCTGCCACTGGACCCGTGAGTCCCGTCTTCCCTGGGACAGTCAGCCATTCGTCTACAGGCCTCCCTACATCAACGGGTCAGCCTCCGCTGTAAACTATTCACACGGCAGAAATGAGTTCACGTCAAAAGTGATAACGTGTGACTTACCCAGTACCTGACGCCTCACCCTATAATTACGCACAAAATCCCAACAACAACAATAATAAGTAGCGGACATCGGAGGCCTGGCTCTGCTAAGTGCCCTCACCTCCACCCTATGTGGCAGTGGTATTACCTCCCCATGTTACAAATGAGGAAACTGAGGCCCAGGAAGGCTAAGTAACTTGCCCAAAGTTGCATCGGCAGTAAGTGGCAGCGCCGGTAGAGACACACAGCCCCCTGCCTTTACACTGCCCCGTTTCAGTACTTTACTGGGCCCTCCAGAGAGGTCACCTGTCTCCGCTGCCCAAATGAAACTCTTCAAAGAGACGCCTGCAGTAGCGGGGTGGGGACAAGTCAGCACCTCTGCTGGGGAATTTGGCAACACTCGTGTCTGTATCTGTAGATCTCTGTGGGTGTCCAATGAATACTGTCCCCTGGGCCCAGGAACAGTGCCCTTCCGGTGTCCTCGACACAGGCGTGACAGTGACATATGTGCAAGGTGGTTTGCGGCAGCATGACTTTTAACAGCAAGTGTCTAAGAGCAACCCAAATGTCCACCAGTGTGCTTAAATTAGGTCACACAAATGATGGGCGTCTGCAGACGGCACTGCTGTACCGTTCTGAAAAAGACCAGGGGCGTTTCTCTGCACAGACTCAGGAAGACCGCTGAGACACACCGAGTGCAAAAGCAAGGTATAGGAGAGTGTGTGTCCAGCACAGTTGGTTTCCTGGGACAACTGGAGTATCAATGCGTGTGTCCGTAAAGAACGAAAGCGATCTCAGGACGTGTCCCAGGAACGCAGGGACACTGGTTGGTTTGTCTCTGGGGAAGGGAGCAGAGAAACGGGGGTGGGGGTGGGGGTGGGGCTCAGGTGGGAGAGAGGCTCATATTTCCCCATGTAACCTTCTGTACTGCATTTGGGATTGCATATAGTGTGTACAAGCACTGTTGCCAGACGTGTGTGTTTGTGTGTGTGTGTGTGTGTGTGTGTGTATGTGTGTGTATTTAAGATGAAACAAAAACAGCTCGGGACTATGAGAGATGCTTCTCTTCACATTTGGGGGGAAATGTTCCTTTTGAGAGAGCACGCCGTGGGTGTAGCTGTGCGGTTTCAATGCCCCGTTTCCAGAGGGGCATCTGCCTTCATTTAGGTCAATTGTCTGGTTTCCCTCTGAAGCTCCTTCCGAGGGCAGCCCTGGCCTACATTTGGATGACACACGTGTCCTCAAAGGCTGCCAGCTCGCCTGAGCTGCTCTACAACCCCGAGGCGCCTCTGGGAAGGGTCAGCATTCACTGTAATTATGGTTGCAGTGGCAGTAGTGTCCACAGTCATTTAAAACAACATCCCCTGGCGGCCACCCTCATAGCTGAGCGTGGTCTGTGCAGAGGGCAAGCACGGGGCTCTGTTGCTCTGCATGACACCCCAATTTGGGGCAGGCTCGAACATCCCCTGCAGCCTGCCCAGTCTGGCTGCACGTGGCCTTTGCGGCCGACCTTCCCTCTCGTCTGCATTGCTGCTCTCCTGGGAGGTGGTCAGATAGAAGTGCAAACACGTCACTTCCAGGAAGGATGCAGCCCTGCCAGGTGTGTCCAGACGGGACCTGGTTCCCCTGAGCACACAGAGCAGGAACTGGTCTCAATGCTGAGATGGCAGTGCCCCATTCAGCTCCATCGTCTTCGGCCCTGTTCCCCGTTTCATTGTCTTTCTGGACTCAGCAATAGTTACAAAGGTCAGGCAACGTGCTGAGGGTTCTACGTCCATTCTCTCTGGGTGCCTATGAAATAGCCACGAGAGGGAGGTTGTATTAAGCCTCTTCCCGGGAGTCTGCAGGCAAGGCAGCATGACCACCCACGGTAATTCTCTCAACAAGAGAGTATCTGGCAGAAAACACCCACCCAATCAGAACAGCAAAAAGAATGAAAACGAAAGACCCCGAAGCCATCAACCACAGCACTCGCAGCTGCCGGGGGACGGATGTGCCATCTGCACAGGTTCTGGGGTCAGCTGTGTGGAAGGGGATGAAGAGAAGGTACCGTGTTTCCCCGAAGATCAGACCGGCTCTTATATTAAGTTTTGCTCCAAAAGATGCATTAGGGCTTATGTTCAGGGGATGTCGTCCTGAAAAATCATGCGAGGGCTTATTTTCTGAGTAGGTCTTACTTTCGGGAAACACGGTAGCACGAGAGGGTGTACCATGGTCAGTCGTTGCAGGGTACTCTGAGCCCACCATCCCATTTGACCCTCGCAACAGCCCCAAGAGGAAGACTCTCTCATCGCTGTTGTTCCATCTTACAGGTGGATATACTGAGGCTTGGGAAGATTAAGGGTTTCTTCCCAAGGACCCAGAGGTTGGGAGGGGCGGAGTTTGAACTCAGGCTGATCTGACTCCAGAGTTCCGCGCATAACCGTTGCATAACCCGGCTTACCTCATGGGGAGCTCACAGAGGGGCCGGAGAAGGACCACGCGGCATCTCCCAGCACCTCCTTTCCACACAGGAGTTGCCTGGCCTTTGTTTCCAGGTGCAGCACCAGCAGAGCAGCTGCTCCAGCCAGGGACTCCACCCAGGGGACGCAGACAGGGCGAGGCCAGGTCCTCTAGCTCAGTGGCGGCCTCCTTGCAGGGTGTGCCCTCATCCGCTCTGACTCAGAGGCTGCCCGGCCTCCTGGGGTGCTGATTCTGCAAAATAAGCAGTGGATGCATTTGAGATGCCTGATGATCCGGGGAGTGGGGGAGCAAGAGAGGATGTTTAAGTCAGAGTGAGAAATGCACCGGCCAGACCGGTCTCTCCCCAGCTGCAGAATAAGGAGCCGAGGGAGGACTCAGGACTCCCGCTGAGCCAGCAGACTCTCCAGCCAGCCTGCCTGGCCATCACCAGCAGCACCCCTCGAAGCCTGGGGGTAGTCACATGCTCTCCTCGTAGAAGTTTTGTAAGAACTGAGATCATGCATGGACAGTGCTTAGTACATGCCCAGAACTCAGTTAATGTTTGTAAACTGGGTTTTCTCTCCCAGCTCTCAGTCCCTGGTATGGCAAAAAGACTGGGACCTACCCCCAGTGATAAAAATAATGGGGACTCACCCGGTGCCCTTCCACGTGTCAGTGCCCCTCCAGTCTCTACCTGCTTTTGGTCACCGCCCGGTGCCTTCAGGTAATTGCTACCTATGGTTAGTCCAGCCTCTGTGGTTATTACCAGGAGCCAGATGTCCACACCACCTTGTGTCACACTCATGCCACCCCTACATGCCATTAGGACATTGAAGCTCAGAGAGGTGAAGCCACGGCCCCGGCGGGCGAGCTGGAGCTTGGAAGGCGGGCGGCCTGGCTGCCCCGACTTCCTCCCTCTCCCCTCCCCTCTAGTTACTCGCTCCTCATAGGAGTAGTTACCGAGCGCGTCCGTTGTGCCAGGCACTGTGCTGGGTCCTGGGGATGCGGCCATGAGCGCTTGAACGTGGTCTCTGGGCTCCAGGTACTTACAGATACCAGGCAAGTAAACAACCCGATAAATAGGGTAACTGTGGGTGACGACAGGTCACCAAAGCAAATGAAAGGCGGTGGCAAAGATGGTCATGAGCTGGGAACTACTTTGCTTTGGTAGTCCGGGCAGGTGACAGTGCAGAAGAAGCAAGAATGAAGTGAGGCAGGGAGGCTGTGGATTTCTGGAGAAAAGCTTTCTGGGCAGAACAATGGCAGCACGCAAGGACACAAGAGCAGGGAGGTGACAGGGCCACTTCACCTCCATCCTTTTCCACTCTTCGGTGCTCACCCCAGCCCTTCCCCCACTCCCTCCCCAGCTGCATCCTAACCCCCAGGCCCACTTTTGCACCCAAATGAACACGTAGGAGGGCAGAGAATCTGATGGCTGGAGTCGCTGAGCCCGTCACCCTTCCTTAGCCTGCAGAGCGGGTTGAGAGAATTAAATGAGACGATGTGTGTGGGGCACAATCAGAGGTGCTGAATATCCTTGGAAGCTCTTGACACTTGCAGTCAAATTTAATCCTAACAGTACCCCTCTGAAGTAGGGATTATTACTATTATTAATTATTATTATTAGCAGCAGCAGCAGCTCTATTTAACAAATGAGGAAAGTGACTCAGAGAAGTGAAGTGACTTGGCCAGGGCTACACATCTAGAACATGGAAGAACGGGGACTTGAACTCAGGCCCCTTTTGCCACTTCGAGGCAGAGCCCGTGTATCGAACGCTCTCCTAAGTCTGAGCTAACGTACTCAATGCCTTAAAAATTCACATGCAGTTTCCATCCCACTCGACTTGGTTTCTGCGATGACGTCAGGCCCCCAAGGCACACGCCTGGCCCTGGGCCTGTGGGTCATGGTGCTCAGACGGTGGCCAAAGGACCCAATCCTGCCCTCTGCCTGATTTTGGAATCGTTTTATGGCACAGCCACACCCGCTGTGTGCAGGTGGCCTGTGGCTGCTTTCCTGTTGCAACAGCAGAATCGAGTGGTTGCTACTGAGTCTGTGTGGCCCTCTGAGCCTAAAATGTTTACTGTCTGCCCCTTTACGGAAAAGGCATGCAGTCCCCTGGCTTAGAGAGATTTGCTCCCAGCTTCTCTGTCTGCAGAAGGGTGACTCTGTAAGGCTACCTTTCGTCCACAGGGCTCAGCCCAGGGTGTGGAGCAAAGTAGGCCCTTGAAGCAGGTGGCAAATCCTGCCCAGGCCTGGAGCAAATGCTCCATCCGTCCCCACGGGGAGATACCACACCCCGGGAAGTCTGGCAAATATTACATGGGACATACTTACATTAAAAAGTTATTCTAAAATTTTTCTAAAATTCTAAAGTTATTATACTCAATTCCAAATTTGTTATACCAAAGTCTTTAGTATAAGTATGTCCCAAATATTGCATGGGACATACTTATACTAAAAATTATTCTACTAAACTTCTAAAATTGTTGTACTAAATTCTGAGTTATTATGCCAAAATCTTTAATATCAGTATGTCCCAAATATTTCTTGTGGAATATACTTGTATTAGAAAACATTATTTTGTGGGGTGGCCGGTTAGCTCACTTGGTTAGAGCGTGGTGCTAATATTACACCAAGGTTGCCTGTTCAATCCCCGCATGGGCCACTGAGCTGCGCCCTCCTTAAATAAATAAATAAATAAATAAATAAATAAATAAATAAATAGAGAGATAAATTAAAAAAAAAATGTTCTATTAAAATTCTGAAGTTATTATACTAAATTCCAAATTTATTATGCCAAAATCGTTAGTTTATGTATGTCCCAAGTATAGCACGGGGCATCTGCTTAAAAAAGTGTACTCATTGTTCATCTGAAATTCCAATTTCGCTGGTTTCTTGTGTTTTGTTTGGGAAGGGAGTGAATTTGGAGGCAGAGAGAGGAAGCTCCAACCTGCAGGGACTGCACGCCTGCTAGATTTTTCCGCGGTGGATTTGTTCCTGTGATGGACAAGGGAATCAGAGCCGCAGAGAGCACGTAAGTGCCACCCCCACACATGGTTTTAAAGCAGGAAATCCCCCCCCCTCCCCGTGCAAAGGTGAGCTTCAGTTTTCCAAGGGGGCTTCCCGAAATCGAATTCTGGGTCTGTAGTTTTAACAGCCAGAAATGACTTACGGCTAAAAATGAGGTTTTGTTTTTTTCAGTTGTCGTGGTTTAGTTTTGTTTTGCTGCTCCACAGGCTGGATCTGGTTTTGCAATCCAAACTTCTTCGCCGCCATGTTCCTCTCTTCTGTGTCTGGCTCACTCTGTCCAACTCACCCTGTCTCTGTCATGAGCTGGCTCAGGGAAACGGGGGGCAGGAGATAAAATGCCTCTTGACAGATGACGATATGGAACCAACGTCATGGTGGGTTTGGGGCCATCATCCATGTGGCAGAAGGAAGGAGCAGGGAGGCTTAGAGAGGACACGGAAACAAAACTGAGATGGAGGGATGGCTGCCTCAAAGGGGCCTGAGCAGGGGGTTCGGCTCCCCTCGGGTTTTAAAACAATTGTTAGGGCCCTTTGTTCTCCAGAATGGGGCAGCGCTGCCCGATGGAACTGGCAGCAGCTTCCGACTTGGCCTGAGCAGGCAGGGTCCTGCTCTGCCACCCGCAGCTTCCAGCGCCCGGCTTTGTCAGCTGCCCTTGGACTTAATGGCAGCAGTGGATTTGCAGGGTGGGGACTGGAAGAAGTGTCGGCCTCAGGCCTCACTGTGCAGACGGGCTGAGAGAGGCTGCGTGGCTTGCTCAAGGTCACACAGCTGGTGTGATGCAGAGCTGGGAGTGGGACCCACGTGGGGCATCCCCCCAACCCGTGCCCGTCGACTATTCTATCCCGTCAAAGTCTTGCGTGCGTTAACCTTTTATTTATTTATTTATTTATTTATTTATTTATTTATTTATTTATTTATTTAATAGTACAGATAAGTTTATTTTTGTAATTTTTTTCCTGTTTATTCTCAGGATCATACACTTTAGAAAGATCATTCTGTCACAATGTAGAAAATTACATTTCAGAATTAATTTGTTTCCCCCCCCCTTCTCCTGCTTCTCCCGCTCCAGCTCAAGCTGTTGTTTCTCAGTCTAGTTGTGTAGGACACAGCTCCCTCACCCATGCTGGTATTAGGAGCCTTGTGCTCCACCCTGCTCCCCAAGTTCAAGGTTGGAGTTCAGGTCCAAGTTCAAGGTTGGAGCTTGGGTAGCAAGACTGGAGCCACTGATGAGACCAGAGAAGGGCAGACATTTCGTTCCATGCAGGATGGGGAGCGGTCGGGGGTTCTGAGCAGGGGATTGATGGGATCGGGTTTACTTGGAGAGGCTCATTGAGGTTGAAGAAGGCATGTGGGGGCCAGGGCAGAAGCAGGGAAACCAGCTGGGAGGCCATGGGGTCCGGATGAAAAGTGAGGATGGCTTGGAGAGGGGGCATGGATGACGACAGAGATGGGAGGTGGTCAGATCCTGCATCCATTCTGAAGATGCGGCCAGGAAGGGCTGCTGACAGATGGGACGAAACATCTGAAAGGGAGAAGTCAGTGGCCACTCAAAGAGTTGGGTTTAATTAGATGAAAGTGGAGCCCTGTGGCTACACAGGGCGAATGGGCACAGAGTGAATACAGCATCGACGGTAATTATCATGGAGTTACTTTATTATAAGAGTCGTGGCAGAGCCACACATGCACCTTCAAACCCCCAGCTCACTGGGTACGTCATGTCTGCCCTCAGGAAGGCAAAGGTTTTAAGTCTGAATCAAAAACATCAAGCAGGGACAGGGAGGATTCACACCTATAGAAAACTTTCTTGGAAAACTTTGAAAGCTCTCAATGGTCCAAGAGCACGTCCTCGCGACTTCTGAGTTTGTATATAACCATTTTAATATTTCTTCAAGTTGGTGCACATTCTAAAGCAACTTGGGAAGCCCCATTCCTCCCCAGTGGTTTCCAAACCTAACGGGGCACCTCACGTAGTGTTTTCCATGTAAATACCGCCCTCTCTGCATGGTGCCAATCAAAAGCTGAATGCGTTTAAAATACATGGATAGAGGTGTATATGTAGGTGTATATAAATCCATCAGAATATTTTGCTGTGTTTTGTTCTTACCCAGGTAGGGTGAGTTGAACTTTTCTAAATATTTCCTAAACCACGAAAGAACAATAAAGGGCAACTGACCACAAAATCAGAAAACAACCAAATTTTTCAGAAAATGGAGGAATCTTTGTAAATGTAAACCGAGGCCGTGAGGGAGGGTGGGAAGTGGAGAGGAGGTGCTCACCTCAAGAGACTGCACTCGGTTAATAGAACACAGCAGAATGCGCTTCTGGGAGGTTTCCTCAAGCTAGAAATTTCTTCTAAAACCATTAGTGGTGATACCATATGCTAGACATGAGGGATTGATCCTGGACCCATGCCAGTATGCAGCCCCATTCTCTTTGACGGCCCTCTCTTGCCAGCCAGTGTTTTACGCCCCTCACCTCTGTCAGCTCCGAGACCCACAACAACCTGCAGGGGGCCTGTTTTTATGATCACTGGCCTAGGTGTAGGTCAGGGCAAGAATCCTTCCTTCCGTGCCATGCGCGTTCCCCTCAAAATCCTTTCTGACCCCCTGGGCCCATTTGGTGGCACAGAAAACTCGCTTCCTAGAACTTCCACACAACATCTTGCTCAAGTTCAACACTCATCTCCCGTCATTTATAATCATTTGGCAAGTTTCATTTAAAAAGAAAATCCATTTAATGAAATATTTCCGTTTAAATACCAGCACATTAGATTTGCAAAAATGTACCCCTCTTGAATATATTTAAGCAAAAATCAATAAAGGTTAATAGCATATTGCTAGAGCATCGCAATGACAGAAAGCCAAATAATTCCTTTTGTAATTGAATAGTGTCACTGGAGTGTGGGAGGAAATCAGCAATGACATTTCTACCATATCTTTTCAAATGGTGTGTGAAATTCAACCATTGGACTGTGATAGCCACATACAATTCAGATTTGACTAATTAGGTGAATTGTGCAATTTTCCATTTTTTAATAGGAAAGGGGGATGGCAAGGCAATTTTGAGAGGGCTGGGGCCGAAAGGGATGGGGGAAAAAATCATGTAAAGATGGCAAAGTCTTTAAGAACAATGTAATTTAAAGAAAGGATTTAATTGGAACCTATTAGGAGACAAGCCAGCTGGTTTGAAGGACAAGATTAAAAATATTTCATTAATGCACACGTGACTTTGGGACTAGAAGCTGGAGGCATTTATCATTTTCCTGAGTCACTTAGTGCCCAGTACTTTCTCCAAAGGCAAGGGGTCTTACAGAGTGTTAGGGCTCGAAAGCTTTGTCGTTCTTTCTGGTCTGTTACTGATTCTCCCCCACCCCCCACCCCCACATTGTGATGGACATGGGTCCTTGTTGTTGAATATCAGTTTCCCCTCTTCTTATCAGCACCTTGAATGTTCTCAGGGAAACCACATCTCCTCTATTCTTAGCCTTGAATTTGGAGTCAAGATGTAGCCCATCTCCTGCCTCAGGCTGGGCCTTGATTAGCTAGAACCAGTTGTCATGTTCCACCCCCAGGATACAGAGATTGGCTCCATGAATGGGCACATTGCCAAATCCACATCCGAAAGATGCGACACAGACAGACACATTTATTTCCTAACCCTGTAAGCTGAGCGGGCCTAGAAGCAATGACAGCCCGGTGACAATGAGCACATCTAGAGTCCAGGTCTTAGCTGCTAACACCACTCTCCAATGAGAGGAACCAGGGCTCCGTGGAGAAATGGCCGATCCCAGGACTTGGGTGGGAAACGCACAGATGAGCCTGAAGCATCTTGTAGTGCCAGAGAGTAAGGAGCTGATGAAAGAAACCGACAACACCCACAGTAGTGGAGGCATGTGAGAGACAGGAGCCCAGTGAAGGAGCTCCCAACTGCCGAATTGGGAACAATTTGTGCAGAAAAATAAAGTAGTATCAGATTATAGCCCAAAGTATAAGATAAATATGTAGGACCCATACTGATATAAGTAAGTGATTGAATAATGGATAAACACATAAACAAAAGCAGACAAATCTCTCCTCCAGAAAAATTCCAGATAATTGAGGCAGGAGCCCCACCCTCAGTGAGGTGGAACGTAATGACCGACTCCTTCAGTGTGGGCTGCATTTCGTCAGCCAGCTAATCAAGGTTAACATCAACAGTGATAAATCACCTGGATAGTATGTATCCCTGATATGCTGTGATAAGAAGGGCACTTTACCTCTGGGGTCTTCCTCCCCCAAACCCATGACCCCAGGATATTTCTGAGAAAATACATGCCAAATCTTAATTGAAGGACAGGCAGTCTAGGAGATACCTGAGCAGGACTCCTCTAAACCGCCAAGGTCATCAAAAACAAGGAAAGGCTGAGAAACTGTCACAGCCCTGGGAGCCTAAGGAGACATGATGACTAAATGTGATGAGGTGACCTTGGTGGGACCTGGGACCAGAAAAGGGACATTAGGTAAAAGCTAAGGAAATCTGAATATACTTTGGACTTTAGTTAATAATAATGTATCAATATTGGTTATTAATTGTGACAGATGTATCATTCTCATCTAAGATGTTAATAATAGAAGACATGGGATGTGGGGTACATGGAAACTTCCTGTACAGTCGTCACACTTTTTTCTGTAAACCTGAAACTATTCTAAAATTTAAAAAAATCGTATTTAAAAAATCTGATATGAAGCGATATTTATTGGGCCCCTGTCATCACAGATAAAATAAAGCTCCTTTGCACTGCGGCACGTGTAGATTGTAAGGATGTGGAGTGTAAAACCGAGTGTGTCATTTTGCGACCAAAGAGGGACAGACTCAGGCTCGAGCTGCTAGCAGTTGCTCGGTACAGCCTGGGGATAAGCTCACACTGCAGAGTGACGAAAGGAGAGGCAGAGAGAAATAAAGCCCTTGGTAATATGGCGTGAGCTGCTGGATCGAGCCTTACCTGAAACTAATGGCATTCTTGACTTGTCTGATTCTGAGCCAATAAATAAATCCCTTTATTGTGTTAAGTGGGCTTTCTGTCCATTGGTGCCTCCTGGTGAAGTATGCATCACTGAGAATCATTCCCCATCCGCTCCGATCTACTCAGTGATCCCCAAATTCTGAACTCACACATTCTGTTGCGTTTGGAATAGAAAAGAATTGCTAACAAAGTCTGAGCGGTATGCGCTTTGGGGATACCCTGCACTGTTTCCAAGGGCAGCGAGAGTAAGGTGCTCGGGCTAAGCACTCCTAGGCTGGTCTTCAGTTCCCATCCAATAACCTCTCTCTCCAGTGGAGAAGCTGTTGCTGAAGGATAATTTCTGGAACATTCTTCTGACTGAACTGGGACTTAAGCTCATTGCTTCTCAGTTTTATGTGGTTTGTGGCTATTTGCTGTTTTATTTTGGGACGGCGGGGGTGGGGTGTGACTGCAGTTTGGGTTTCTATGTCTGCTCTAGACTTCACTACGAGATCACCCCCGTCTGGCTCCCTCCTACCACTCATTGTCAAGCTGCTATTTGTTCTGTGTGTAAAGCTTTTAATGTAGATTATTTAACCTGGCAACACTTCAGAAATGGTTTGCCATTTGTGTAAATACACAATCAAACATTTTTAAATTGTCCCTGCTCCCCCAGGCAAGGGACCGTCCCCTAATCATCTTTATTTTCCCCAATACCCAAGTCCCCTGTGCACACGGCAAGTCAATAAATGAGCGAGGCTGTTAGTCCAGTACACAGAGGAGGAGCGGAGACGCACACAGACCCGGGCGTGCCGGGGGCAGGATGCAGCCGGTTCTGCCTGGCTCCAGAGCTTCTTGCTTCTCTGTACCCCTCACCGCCTGCCCAAGCGGCAGCCTTCCAGCATATTCTTAGAGGCTGACGACACCCCAGATCCTCCCGAACACTTTGAGCGCAGCTTGTGTGAAGAGTGGCTAAAGGCAGTTGAATTTCCAGGCCCAGTAATAGCCAGGCGGAAGGCTCCATGCTTTGGACGGAGCCCTTGAGTCTCTTCCTAAGCTGCAAAGGGAGGGAAGGGTTTTCCTAAGTCTGTCAGTCAGACCGTTAAGGTTTTTGTGAAAGGTGTGACCTCCAGTTGGAGACACACCCCTGCCCTTTTACCAGCTTTCATATTCTTTAATTCAGCTACACAGGATTCCAAGAGATTTTGTCAAAGGTCACCTTGATTCCCCACAACTTCCTGATGCATAAAATCGTAAACTCTTCAGTTTTCTCAATTTCATTTATTCTACATGTCACATTAGCTCCTGCTTGAAGGAATTCATCCCATCCATTCCACCTTCCCTCCTTCTCTGCTTCCTTCCTTCCTTCCCTCCTTCCCTCCTTCCCTCCTTCCCTCCTTCCCTCCTTCCCTCCTTCCCTCCTTCCTTCCTTCCCTCCTTCCCTCCTTCCCTCCTTCCCTCCTTCCCTCCTTCCCTCCTTCCCTCCTTCCTTCCTTCCCTCCTTCCCTCCTTCCTTCCTTCCCTCCTTCCCTCCTTCCCTCCTTCCCTCCTTCCCTCCTTCCCTCCTTCCTTCCTTCCCTCCTTCCCTCCTTCCCTCCTCCCTCCCTCCTTCCTTCCTTCCCTCCCTCTTTCCCTCCATCCTTCCTTCCTTCCTTCCTTCCTTCCTTCCTTCCTTCCTTCCTTCCTTCCTTCCTTCCTTCCCTCCTTCCCTCCCTCCCTCCCTCCTTCCTTCCTTCCCTCCCTCTTTCCCTCCTTCCCTCCTTCCCTCCCTTCATCCAGCAGATGTCTGTTGAGTGTCTCCTATGTGCAAAGCACTGTTCCCAGGCTGGGACGTGACCTTGACGAGGCAGGCAAGGTCTGGTTGCAGCTGGGTGTTGCCCTCTTAGATGACTCAACTCTGAAAAACGCCTCCCTAATGTGCAAAGATGGTAGGTCTGTCTGCATTTAGGTATTTATCAGAGATCATTTCTAGTTGGATGGGCTAGAAAAGGTCCAGGAGAGAGCCCTTGTCTTTGGGTCAAGAGCACATCAACCTGGCTGCCCGGGTTTTACTGAAAATGGAGTGGAGGGGAGGGCATCTTCATGTCCGCTCTATGAGATACAGTTACCACTGTTTGACTGAGGAGAAAAGGAAGGTTCAAGAGGGGTAACTGGCTTATTACATTCTCCCAATGAACCAGCAGTAGGTGACCCTGTTCCAGGAGAGCCCAGGACAGGCACGTCTGTTCTCCCTCCCATAAGTGTATTGTGGGTGCCGGCAAGAAAGAAAGAAGGTACTCGAATGTCCATCTCTCCTGGGTGCTTTGCTGACCAAATGTTTGGTGCATGACTGAAGAGGAGAACAGAGCCACCATCTTCCCTTTGGAGCTTCTGCAGCAACACATCGTAGAGCGAAGGATTAGAGGGAGGGGAAGAAGGAAGCTGTGCAGGGGGGACAGGCAGGACTAGATCGTCCTGATTTCTAGTTCTATGGCGCCACTCAGGCCAGCTGGCATCTCTGCCTTGACTAATGTAGGAATTAGCTAGCAAGAGCAACATGTAACAGTCATGGAGAATTTATTCTGCTCCTCACTGTGCGTTATACAGCAAAATTCCAGTCCATTGCAATTTTAAATAAGAAAGTAGCTCAGATGTAAATGGCAAGTAAATGCAAGTAGGTGGAGGGGAAGAAATACTGCCTTCACTCTAAGAGGCTGTCAGCTCTAAGAACATTGGAGAATGTGAACTGGTTAAGTGCTTTGGGTCTGGAGACAAACAGCCCTGAATTCAAATCCTGGTTCGTCTACTAACTAGTTAGTTATAGGGTTTTGGGCAAATTATACTGCCACTTATCCATCCATCCATTCATCCCTCCATCCATCTATCCATCCATCCATCCATCCATCCCTCCCTCCCTCCTTCCCTCCCTCCCTCCTTCCCTCCCTCCCTCCCTCCCTCCCTCCCTCCCTCCATCCCTCCATTCATCCCTCCATCCATTCATCCATCCATTCATCCCTTTATCTATCTACTCTAGAAATATTAATTGAACACCTGCTATGCACTAGACATTTGAGAACTGAAAGCAACAGAATTCCCTGCGTCTTAGTTAAATAGTGCAGAGACCAAGCAAAACTAATAGAGTTGTTTGCTGCAGGAGACACGTACTCCTGCAGGGTAAGACTATCAACTAACTAAACAGCTTCCTTATCGAGAGCTTTTTCTGTAAAGGGTCTGTGGTCAGCAGCACAGTGGGGGCGGCTCCAGCATCTGTCTCCTCATCGCTGGGACCTGTGCATGTGTTTCTTTTCACTGCAAGAGGGACTTTGCAGAGGTGATTAAGGATTTCTGAGGTGGGGAGATGATCCTGGATTAGCCAGGTGAGCCCCATGTAATCACTAGGGCCCTTCTAAGGGGAAGAGGACGCAGGAGTAGTGTCAGAGGGCAATGCGACAGACTCGACCGGCCATTGCTGGCTTTGAAGATGGAGGAAGGAGCCATGAGCTAAGGATTGCAGGGGTCCTCAGGGAGCTGGAAAGGCAAAGAAACAAAATTTGCCTGACAGCCTCCTAAAGGAACACAGCCCTGCCTTGATTTTACTCCAATGAGACCCATTTCAGACTTTCCACCTCTAAAGCTGTATGATAATGCATTTGTGTGATTTTAAGGCACCAAGTTTGCGGTGATTTGTCATAGCAGCAACAGGAAACGAATACAAGTTCAGATAGTAAATATTTTCAGCTTTGCGGCTCATATGTTCTCTTTCACAACTTCTCAACTCTGTCATTGTTGGTAAATGAATGAGCGTGGATAGATTTGGCCCATGGGCCATATTCTGTCAACTCTTGTCCCACATAATAAATAGGGATTTATAATAGTAGCAACCTTGGAATGTTGTTTTGTGAGCATTAAATGAAACAATGCATATAAACCTTATAGCAGTGCCTGGGAAACAGCAAGCACCCCAGAAATGTTGACTGTTGTTATTTTTTATCAATGTTATTGTAGTGGTTATATGAGGAGGCATATACCTGATTTTCCCTGCAGTCTGCCCATCAGAAGCCCGTGAGGATAGGCCAACAGCCATCTGTTTGTCGGTACTTCTGATGAGAGTTCTTCTCCAGGAGCTCATGGGTACCACCTAAGAGGGGAAAACAGCTTCAGGAGGAAGAATAAATGAGAATTGTCTTTACCTGAAAATGACAACCTGGAACAGAAATGAGGAAAAACAAATTGCATCCCAGTCACGGGAGCATTCTGGGTTTGAATGGCACAGGTTATCCTGTTATTATTTTTCCATCCTGGCATTGACATATTTTATTACTAATTGCTTCTTCATACCTCATCAATGATCTTTTGCACTTTCCACAAGGAAATGTTGAAAGCTTTTAATGAAGAAATTAATTATGTATCATCTTGAATGCAAATTAGGCTAATTAATTGTAGCATTGATACCCTCTCCCAGAACAAAATATGAGAACTGGCACGATACATATTTATAAGGTACAGTACATTTTGACAGATGCCTACAGCTTGTGATGAAAAGGTGGTCAAGGTGTCTGAAAGGAAGCCTTTTCTCTGACAGATAAATGTGGTTGCATTTCGTGAGAAGTTTAGTTTAGTTGTCAAGAATCGTGACTTTGGAATGTTGAGACGTGAAAACTTGGGGCGCAATGTGGATTTTCTCCAAGATGGAACACTGGAGGGGAGCGGAAGTGATTGGAACTAGGATTGAAGGTTTCTAGGAAAATCCGGGTGTTCTTGGTTCCTACCTGCGATTCTCCAAGAGCCATTTCCACGGGAGCTGGATGACTCAGTGGTGGGCATTTGCCTCTTTTCAACTGTGTTTTGTTCCACGCGTGAGACTAGAGAGTGTACATCTCTGTGACTGTCACCTGGCTGCTGGCAGATCGTGCTCTGCTTCACAGAAATCTGTGCCAAAGACTCCATTGGGGGGTGGGGGGATGGGGAGGAAATGGCCACAATATTTTACAGCTTCTCCTGTCAAGAGGTAGAGTTTCTTGGTCCATCGTTTGGATCTTGGCCTGGCCATGTGACTTGCTTGGGCCAATGGAACATTAGCAAACATGATAGAACAGAAGATTGAAAAGTGCTTCTGCGTTTTGTTTCGTTTGTTTGTGTGCTGGCCCTGCTCCTGCTGAAAACCCTTCTGCCACCACGAGAACAAGCAGATGGAGACAATCCCAGCCATCTCGACATGACCCCGACGTGCGAGTAAGGCCATTCTAGACCAGCCAGCCCCTGCCCAGTCAACCAGCAGAATCATGAGCCATTTACAGAACAGGTTTGCTGTTTGACAACACTAAGGTTGGGGTGATTTGTTATGCAGCTCAGGCTAGCTGATGCAAGTTTGCACCAAGATTTCCAAGCACTTTCCTCCAACACTTGTGGGAGGTGGTGTTTCAGTCCTTGCTCAGGAGGACACGTGCTGCTTCCCAGGAAGCCATCCACAGGTAAAGACCAGTCTTTGGGGGAAGGCAGACAGTAACAAAGGAAATGAGTCAACATTTCATTACAAATTGGAGGAAATGAGTTAGACTAAGAGCGAGGGAATATCCTTGCTCTGAGCATGCGTGTCAGACACCATGGCTGCCTCCAAACAGCCATCTCCTCCCTGCAGCTTCTTGCTTCCTGGCCACACCCTTAGAGGCCATGATAGAGGCCAAACATGCCAGAGCTCATTTCCCAGATTCCTCTGCAGCCAGGTGTGGGCATGGGACCCGACTGTGGCCAGCCTGCTGAGGCTCTCTTTAGAAAGGTTTTCCTCCCTAATAAAAAGAGACACGTCTTTTCTGATGTGTCTTTTCTGATGGTGTGCTTACATCCTCCTGTGGGAGGCAGAATTCCAGCATGACCCTGCATTTCTGGCCCTAATCCCCGGAACTGGGAATATGCTGACGTTCCATTCCCATGACGAGGTTACGTGAAATGGCAGAAGGGATCTTGTGATATAATTAAGGCTTCGAGTCAATGAAAAGGGAGATTATTTGGATGGGCCCAGTCTAATCGCATGAGCCCCTTAAAAGCAGAAAGTTTTCTCCAGGCTGATCAAACTCAATTTGTTGAGGGGAGAGCCTGTCTCTCCCCTTTAAAGATACAACCTCACAAAGCCACAGGTATTGGCAAGAGAGGCTGGGTGGTCGTCTACAAAAGCAAAAAGGACAGCGATGGGGAGAAAAACGGTCAGGAGATGGAGAGAGAATTGGGCGTCTACGCTCTGTTTCAACCCTTTCCCTTCCCCAGGCGTGGCTGCACCCCAGGCATTGGGGTCTCCCGGGTATCACCACCCTCCTTATGATCAATCCCCTCTTTTGGTTAAGGTCAGTTTGGTGTAGATTCTTTGTAGGGGAAAGTGTTCCATCCAATGTAACAGCCTCTGTATCCAGAAGTCAGTTACAGATGGTTAACTTGTACACACCCTCCAGCTTGCCAGGTGGCCCAGTTTCCCTCCCAGTCCCTACCTTCCTGTCCCAGCCAGTTTCACCCCTGCACAAACGGGTGCCCTAGACTGTGGCTCCTCAAAGTGTGGCTTGAGGTTTTGGTGCCCACCTGTGAAATGTTGGTTACTTGTCTTTGAGGAATTGGGAAGTTCATGCTGAGAAATTGTTACAGCAGGTTGACTCTGCAGCACATCCAACATCTGATCAGCTCTCGTCTCGCTGAAAGTGTAGACAGTGTGATGGGGTTAGGTCCCGTGTGTGCTGGGTACCAGCTATGCACAGTAGGACCACATATTGGTCTGCAGTGTGCTGACAATAAAAAAGGGATCCGTTCCCACTGGTAGCTCGTGGAGCGCTGCCCCAGGCTTGGGCACGTCAGGGTTTTCCTGGCAGGTATCACAGTTTGAGTTCAAACCATACCTTTCCTTCCTGGAGTACATCCAAGTGTCACTAATTTCCTCATTTCTTGTAGGGGAACCTGTCAGACCCCTGTCTTCCTTAGGACCCCCAAGCCAGATGGAGAAAGCTGAAGCCTAGCCATCTCTGCCCAGGTGTCCTTGGAAGATGGTAGATTAAGGTGTTGGAAGGAAGAGATTGTCCAGCCCATCACTTCCTAAATCGTGTCCTTTGCTGCCAGGCATGGCTGGAAAAGGAGGACCCCCATTAGCATAGGGGACACTACTCCATGTGTCTCTCTCCTGGAAATTGGGGGTGGGAATGGCATTGAAGCAAGACCTAGGAAACTGGAATGGAAAAGAACCCACGAAATTACTCCAACGTCCTGTTTCAGTTTCTGACTTGTCTAAAGCCGCGAAGCCAGCTAGTTCACATCCTGACAATGACCCGACCCCTTGAACCTCTGGCACTGACTTACCTTATTAGGTTTCTGTTATGGCTGCTGTCACAAAGATCAAAATATCAGTGGCTGAGGCGAGATAGAAGCTTGTTTTTTGGATCGTAGTGTGGTAGCTCTAGCTAATCATGTCAGAAACCCAGGCTCCATCTCTCTTTTTTCTCTTCTCTCTTCAATAGCAGGCATCTATTTCAGAGTCTGTCCTGAGAGATGAAGGTGTAACGGGATCAGATTGAAGTTATAGAAAGATCTCCCACATGCAGTGTGAGAAAGGGGTGAGCATGCGTGGGAGCTGGCCAGGGAGTCTTACCAGAAACACCCGTTGGGATAGGATCCTGTGAGGCCAGACAATGATGAAAACGAATGAAGGGACCCCGTAGAAGATGACAGAGGGCCACTACTTTTGGCTGCACTCTCCGGGAAACAACGGGGGCGGGGGGGGGGGTGCTGGGGCCTGGTGAACAGGGTGGAGCCCGCGTATTTGTCTACAGCAGGGCATCTCACCTTCGGCCCTATTGGCATCTGGGTCTGCATATTCTGTGTTCTGGGGTGTATGTGTGTGGGGACACTGTCCTGGGTATCACAGGACGTTTGGCAGCAACCCTGCCTTCTACCAACTACATGCCCGTAGCAGCACCTTCCCCCAATTTGTAACAAACAAAACATGTCTCCAGATATTGCTAAATGTCCCCAGAGGGTGAAATGACCCCCAGCTGAGAACCACTGGTCTTCAGGGAGCAGCCACCACTCAGCTCCAGCCGCAATTGCCCTGTGGGAAGGTGGACCCGTTGGTCCTCAGTCTTCCAGCTCTTCAGGGTGTCTTTTCATACTTAATATTGGCAAATAAGTCATTTCTTTAAAAGTACTAATACCACGTGGAACAGACATAACACACCCCAGGCTCTAGTTTGCAATTTTGGAGTCAGCAGTCTATTGTAGCCGGCAAATATGGTAGATGTGACTCATGGTGTATTTATTCTTAAGTTCCCCAGAGGACCCGCTTAACGGAACCTTCCATTGAATGGTATCTTGTTCAGTATTTGTGGAATGAGTGAACAAAAGAATTTGACAGCTTATTATGCTAATCCTGTGTGCCCCTCCCTCGCAAACCCCTAATTTTTATCTGACGTGCAAACCCCAGACCTTCAGATCAGTCAAGTCCATCTCTCTCCCCTTCCTGTTCCTTCCAGGGATTTTAAGAATGCAACAAATCGTCTGAACTCACACAAAGCTGGTGCCGCAGTGCGGCCAGCCTCTGCCAGCGCCCTCCTGTGAAACCAGGCCTTTCAGAAGCACATGCCTGCTCACCCTCCCATCTCCTTTCTTTAGGGGAAAAAAGCGAGGCCATGTGTGGGAAAATGCGATTGGCTTTGAGGTGGTCGCGATGACGAGTTTATGTTGCAAGTGTTCTGCTCTGGATAAAAGTAAATAAAACCAAACCTTGTTCCTTAGAATTAACATCAATATTTATTTTTCACACTGCTGGCATTTCGGACAGCCCCCATTCCTCCCCGCCTCCCTGCGTCTCACGGGACAGGCTCCTGGGAATGGACGGTTGTTTCTCATTTGCACACTTCCTCCCGACCGTGTCTTCATAGCTGGATGTTTCTGACAGGCTGTGCCCCTTGTTTAGAGGTTTAGTGAAAGGTTGCAGATTCAGGGAGGCTGATCTCCAAAGGCAGGGTCTGGTGGGCACCCTGTGCTCCGTGCCAAGGTGCAGGCTGACAGCAAGCCCGAGGACGCTGGGCAGTGGCAGAGCCGAGGCACACAGCCGGCCACACGCACAGGGGGATGAACGTACACACAGGGCTCCTTCCCCTGGGCACCTCTGAGCCTGCCTTCGGGGCCTGGGCTCTGCTCTGTCACCAGCATCGTGACTTTGGGCACCAAAGCATGTGTCTGTATGCAACACGAGATGCTGAGACAGCTTATCTGAGGCCTTGTGCCAGTGTAGAGCTGAACAGTTTGAAAGATGCTTCCTGGAGTCTCATGAGCTGGCTCTATCCCCTGGCCCCAGAAGGTCCCAGCCCTCTCGGCCTCACTGAGAGGTCCAGGGGCTGGGGAAGGGGCTTGCCATCTGCACCTCTTCGTGGATTATTCTCCACCCTCCCACCCCCACCCCACCTCATGGGTGTGTGACCAGGGAAGTCACACACAACCTGCACACAAAAGGGCCCAGTGCTTGTGTAATGCTCTGCTATTGCTGTCTTGAAATTCTCAATGTTGTTGTTGTTGTTTTTTATTCCTTAGCTGTGTCCCCTCCTCCATCTTCAAAGCCCGCAGCGTAGCATGTTGCTTCAGTGCCATATTGCCTTCTTCTCTGCCTTTGTCTAACAAGGACACTTGTGATTGCATTTAGGGCCCCTGGGGACAATGCAGGATAATCTCGCCATCTCAGGATCCTTAACTTCGTCACATCTGTGAAGTTCCTTTTGCCCTGGACGGTCACGTTCACGGGTCCCAGGGATTAGGACCTCGATGTTTTGGGGGCCGTTACTCAGCCTGCCACAGCGGCCCTCAAAGTTATGTCTCCTCACTATGGAGATTTTGGGGTAGCCTACGAAAGGGTAACTACAGCCACGGGGGGGGGGGGGGGCTTGTCTCCTGCAGGACTTAGAGGATCCACTCTGAGGACCACGCAAATAGCTCCAGAATCTCAAGACTGGTACAACCCAAGTTTAGAGGTTTTAAGGCCCCAGGGGGAAAGGGTGATTCTTTCCTCAGCAGCCCCTCTGCTCTCTGCCCACGATGGTTCTTGGGAGAGAGAAGCAGAGGGATGAGCTTCCCGTCCTCACGTCTGTAAGATGCTGGGAGGACAGGAGGGCTGGTAGGTGTGGAGCTGAGACCGTTGGCCTCTGGAGATAATAGTAGCCCGTATTTGAACTCAATGAGTCCAGCTGTGTCGTGGGCAGTCTCGTCTCTCTGAGCCTCAGTTATCTCCTCTGTAGAATGGGAACAGTCCCAGTGCCTGCCTCAGACAATTGCTGGCAGGGCTCGTAACTCTTGTAGAAGACACTGGGCAGATCCCCTCATACGTGGTGAACTCGTGGCAAACCTCCCCATCTCAGGCAGCTGGAAACTTCCATGAGCCAGTTGTTCAGGCCGGGTTCCTGGTTGTCATCCTTGGTATCCTGTCTCATGCGCACCCCACATACACTCCATCAGACAATCTTGATGACTCTGCCTCCAACACAGGCCCTTCACAGATACGACCCTTGCTCAAACCACCATCGTCTCCTCCTGGATTCTTGCACAAGCCTGTCTCCCTGTGTCTTCTGCCCTCTTACCATCTCTTACCTCTAGAGCAGCAGAGGAATTCTTTGAATACCCAAGTCAGTTTGAGCCACTTCTGTTCTCAGAGCGCTCCAATGACCCCGTTTCATATCACATTAAAGGTGGCATCCTTACGACAACCACCGAGCGTCTGTGGGATCCAGCCTCCATGTTGTTCCTGGACCTCACCCTCTACTCCCCTCTCCATCTCTCTCTGCTCTAGCTGGCCTCCCAGCTGCTCCTCCCACACCCTAAGTGTTTCCTGCCTGAGGGCCTTTGCACTGGCTGTTGCCTCTGCCTCAAATGCCCTTCCCTCTGATGGCCACGTGCCCAGTAACCTCGCCTCTTTCATGTCTTTGCTTCAGTGTCACCTTTCTGTCAGGCCTTCCCTGGTCCAACTGTTTAAAAGAATACCCATTTGTATCTTATATCAACACCTGGTACATGATTTTTGTTATTATTTTCCTGTTTATTGTCTGTCATCTCACTAGACTGCCAGCTTTGTGAAGGCAGGGCCTGTATCTGTTTTGCCCTCTGCTGTGTTCCTAACATTTGGGACAGTACCTGGCACCTAGTATGTGCTCACTAGATATTTGCTGAGTCTGTGGAAGAATTTACTGGGCGCTGAGTGAGAACAGTGCCCAGCGCTGGTGTAAGGATTTTCTGCTTTAATCCTCCCACTGATACTGTGAAGTATGTACCATTCTTATCATCCCCTTCCCACAGCCACATCCACGCACACACATTTAACAGGTGAGGAAACTGAGGCTCCAAAAGCCCAAGTGGCTTGCTAGGGTCTCAGCAGGTAAATGGCCGCTGGGGTTTAAACCGGGCAGTGGGCTCCCCATGTTTGTCACTTGCAGCACTGCAGGGCGCTGTCCACTCTGCCAGCCGTGGACTGTGGCTTGTCCTAACTGAGGTGCGCTCAGCGTGTAAAACACACTCATTTCAAAGACTTAGCACCAAAAAAAAAACCAAAAAAAAAAGTGTAAAATATCCCATTAAGGCATTTTTATATTGGTGACATGTTGAAATGATAATATTTTGGTTATATTGAGTGAAATAAAGTATGTCATTCAAATTAATTTTACCTGGCTCCTTTTGCTTTTTTAAATATGGCTCTTAGAAAACTTAGCGTTGCACACGTGGCTCCCATGTGTGGCTCCTGGTATGTGTCTACTGGACAGCGCTGCTCTGCAGCATCTTGCAGGCGGGAATTTGAGCTGCCTGGGAGTGAGCAGGTGAGCCGCGTGGGGCACTCTGCTGGGCTCCAAGGTGCCACAGCGAAAACCCATTCTCTGAAGACCCTGCGGAGGGATTTGGATGGCTAAATATTTACAGTTCTGAGGTTGCATTTCTAACAGCTCCAATATGCCTGCGGATCCTGTGTAAAGCTAATCACCCCAAGGCAGGCGGTTTCCATTCCAAGCGCCTTTAATCCTCCAGCCCCCATACAGGAGATGTGATGACATCTCCTTGAAGTGCTAGGCCACAGGGACCTGCGAAGGGTAGGCGCTGATCCGGGGGTCCCTGGAGGTTGTAGTTTGGGAAATAATTGTGGTGTTTCTAATGGTCAGACTCCCTTACTCTCCTAATCTAGCCGTGAAATTAAAAGTGAGGAATTCTAAAGACTCCAAGACGTGACTTGTCACTCTAGTACTCAGCAGTCACACTGGGACTCAGTGCGGGGTTTTAAATCGCTGCTCATGAAAATTTAGGTTGAGTGTTGAAAGACAAGAAAACGTATCATTTGCTGGGGGTTGTGATGGTGAAAGCAAAATTGGTGTGTGTGTGTGTGTGTGTGTGTGTGTGTGTGTGTGTGTATGTCTGTGTGTGTGTGAAAGCTATCTAATTTCATTTAATTGGGCTGTGGCCACTGTTTTCTGTTTTACCAATTTCAGTGAGAGATGTTTTCATGTGGGAGTCAGGGTGACATTCTGCATCCCTGTTGGAAGTGACTATAAATGGAGATGGGTCACAGTGGAGAAACTTGTGGAAAAATCAGAAGTGCTTAAAAAGGGACCTAGAGGCAGTTGCCATTTGAAGACATCTGTCTAGTATGGCAGATTGCAAAATCTCAGGTTGCATAAATAAGATGAGACTCTGAAAAACTTGCAGAACTTAAATCATAATTAGAAGGTAAAACAAGTTAGTGGCTACAAAAAAAAAAGATTATATTAGAACCCATGAATCTTGTTCATGGAGACATCATCTGATGCTTATTTGAAATTCTTTTTCCGTTTTCTTTTCTTGGTTATAATGAAAAGTCTCCTTTTCTTTTCCTTTTCACTTCCTGCAATTGCTGGTAGTGATTTTTAACAATTGGAAATTGTTATCCATGACTCTTAGAGTGTACTTTATATTATCCTCATTGAGATGTCTGCCTGAAAATTAATTTTCACTCAGGGCCAAGAGTGTTTTAACACCAATACGTTGGAAGTCGCAATATTATTTCATAGGAAGGCTAAAGTTTTGCAATCATAGATCACTAGTTATCTTTTAACAAAAGAAATTCTTTTCTTTTTGCTTTCCAAGTTTGGTGCCTTCCTTGCAGTGAAATGGTGCCATTTTCTTTAAGTTCTGGCCTCTCGGCAAATGGTTATTTTAACTGACACTCAAGTCAAAAGCTCGTTTGTAATGTCCTTTCATTTCAGTTTTATGGCAAATTAAATTATGGTTGCGGTTAAACAAAATTACATTAAAAACCATATGTGCTGAAGAAGTTTTGCGGAAAGTATCAAGTTCATACTTTGAAAAGCCCGAACAGCTCTGTTTAAAGTGGATCTTTCGTAAACTTAGAGTCACGGAGCAACAATAACGTCCTTCACTGAGTCAAAAACAGTTTGGAAGGAAACACGAACTGAAAACGCTAAGTTGAATTTCTCTGTCAAACCACGTTTGAAATTAAGGAATTCGTGTAAATTGCCATCTTTTGCATTAGAAGGAAGAAACGTACACAGTTCCCTGCTATATGGAGTTGTTGTGACATAAGAAAACAGAATCTTTTTAAACCGAGTTTAATTAATTCTTTAAAAAAAATAATTTAGCGTGAGCACGTTAAAAGGGAGGAGGGGGGAAAATCCCCGATTAGTTCCAAATAAGAGTCTTTTAATCACCCTTATGAAGGTGTAATTTGCAAAACACTACCAGGAAGTAACATCTTTTTAATTTTAGGGGGGGAAAGTGCATTGATAAAAATAAGTAGAACATTTTAATTAAAACTCATAAAGTTGTGGACATCTGCTGGGGATTGTTCAGCGTGGTAGCGATTAGCGGGTCCGTGCACCTAGATAATGAGTCCCTGGTTGTCGTTATTGGCATAATGGCCAGGGTCCTCTGTGAGAACGCTGCGGGCTCACTTTGTGGTGCCCAGCATATGCCTATTAGATTCCAATAAGTTTCGCCTAAAAAGGGGAGGAGGGTAGGGGGCGGGGGCGGGAGTGAAACACAGGAAACAAGCGTTGAGTGTGTGCCAATAAAAATGATCACAAATCAGGGCTGCTGATGTCATAACCCTGGGGGTCGGGGGTCAGGGGGAGTGAATGCGCCTGAAAGGGACCGCCTGTCTGCGGCCGGAGCGGTGGCGGGCGAGGGGGGCGCGGCGCGCACAAAGGGCCTGGAGCGCCTCATTAGAGACGCGTTTGATGGGCTCCCGGCCCCCACGGGGCCCCGGGCGATGTCAATGGGATAATTACGATGATCTAATGGCCGGCTCTTTTGCATGCAGGCCCGCCTGAATGAGGCGCCTGGAGGCTGCATTGAGGCCGGGCTGTGTAAACTGTAGGGTGCCTCGCCGACTTGGAGCCACGGAGACTGGCGGCGGGTCAACTTGGACCACTTTGCATTCACGCTCTGAATAGGCGGAGCGGGAGGCGTCCTTTTCCACGCTAGCCTTTCAGCCGGGAGAGTGACAGATTGGAGGTCAGAGGCTCGCGGGACGGAGGCCCTTGCGGGGCAGATGGACCGCGCGGCCGCTCGCTGGGCCCCCGCCCTGCGCCCGGGCGCGTCTACGCAGACGGGCTCGGACCCGCGCCTGCGAATCGCCCAATGCTGCTGGGGGGAGGGTGGTTTTCCACTTTCCCCCCAAACTACTCTCTCTTAACGACAAGTGTAAAGCATCCAACGAGTCCCACAGCCCTGCACTTGGCTCGTCTCCCGGCACTTGTGCGTTTCCCCAGAAGCAGCCGTGGCCCCTGCCAAGAGCACCACAAAACAGCCCCACCCCAAATATTTTGGAGGAGGCGGGAGGAGGGAAAAGAAAGTTGGATATTTGATATTTCAAAAGAATGCTCAATGGATTATGTTGAACCACATGACTTTGCCGGCATCCGACCGCTCTTTACCTACGAAGCTGGCAATGTCATGTGGTTCAACCTAAGGATATCCTGCTTTTATCAGGACTCGAAGTACATGGGGTGCTGTGGGAATGAGTTTTGCAGACGTGGGAATCCTGGTCTTTTCAACGCCTAGGATTTCTACAGAGCTTCCTCTGGGTCTTTCAAGCACAATATAGGTACGCCATGAATATTTGTGGAATGAATGGATTAATGGGAGAATATAGAACAGTACACAGAAAAAAAAGTCAGTAGTTCTCTTTTTTGGCCTTCTCCCGCCAGCGGCCCCACCTCCTATAAGCAAGCCATCCCAGCAGCTTTTACCTCCCCTCTCCTATACCTGCCCCCTCTTGCAGTTAAAAAAAAAAAAAAAGAAGAAAAGAAAAAAAATCCCTGTTTTCTAGAAAACTTAAACCATACTAATGGTAAACAGTAATAATCCTTTCATCACCATTCCAGACGTGTGTTCTTTCTGTAAGGTTGTATATGATACATCAAGTATCGTGTGTCACACAGTCCTGCTTTTACATTAGAGCGATCATAGGATACATGACATTTTACAACTTCATTTAACCTACCCTCACTGACATTTCCCGCATCAGTATCGATGTACGTTCTCCTATTAAGTGGTTGCCTACCACTTCCGGCATGGAGTTATCTTTACTGTGTTTCCCCGAAAATAAGACCTACCCAGACAATCAGCTCTAATGCATCTTTTGGAACAAAAATTAATATAAGACCCGGTCTTATTTTACTATAATATAAGACCGGGTCTTATCTAACATAATATAAATCCCTGTCTTATTTTATTATAAGCATATACATATGGTATATTATGTACCATAAGACCGGGTCTTATATTAATTTTTGCTCCAAAAGATGCATTAGAGTTGATTGTCTGGCTAGGTCTTATTTTCGGGGAAACAGGGTACTTAAGCAATCACCCCCCCCCATAGACATTTAGGTTGTTTTCATTTTTCCCTCTTTAAACCAATATTGTTATGAATGTATTTGTACATTCTATTTTTGTACACTCTTCCAATCATCTCCTTAAGATGAATATCATTTCAAGGGTAACGGATGCTATTTCTCATATATTCTATGTTTAGAGCTAGAATTAAGCCTACATGGTAATCTAGCTTCCATCAATATGAATATGCATAAAAATACAGCTAGCTATTCCAGTCGTCATCCTCACAGCAAACATTTAAAACTCATGCTTTCCAACCCGGAAACTTCCTTTCTCTTAGCAGAAATTTTGGGGGTCACCCCAGGGAAAAGGGTATCTCTGATCTTATTTTATCCACTCTTCGCTCAGTAGATAATTAGGAATGATTTCATCTGTGATGCCTTCCCTGGAGTGACAACCCCTTTCCCAGTCGAGCTGAGCTGAACACAGATTACCTTGAGGTCCCAAAGCCAGACTTGGAAACACTCGCACAGCAAATGACACCAAACGACATCGTGTAACTGATGAAATGGAGCTGTCAAGCGTAATAAAGTGCAGACCCTGCTTTGGATCACGCTAGTGATCTCTAAGCAGAGTCTGGTCTGCAGGACAAATTCGTCAGACAGGAAACAAAAGTGGAATTTAAGTATTTTAAGATTCAGTTCAATTTTAATAAAACAATATATGCACATAGTAAACATTTTTCCAACCACAGTGAAAAGTTTCTCCCCAACTCATCTCCAGCCTACCCCCCCTTCTGGATGTTTCTCCTAGAGGCATGTCCATCCATGGATAGTCTTTGCATGCGTATATGCACAGCTGTATCTATGTATCTCCCCCTTTTAGATAGGAAGTTAGAATACAGTACACGTCATTCTGCATTTTACTCTTTCCTCGTACAGTTTCTGGATCCATATTTCTTGGTGTAAATGAACCACAGTTTAACTTATATCCTGCAAATGGACACTTAGGTTGGGCTTAGTCTTTTGTTATTACAAACAAAATTCTTCTCTGGTAAACTAGATCTCTTTTTAAATTCCTAGCAGTGGAAATGTCTGTCTAAAAGATATTTGTGTTCAAAGACTTATTTATAGCTATTGCCACATTGCCGCCCAAAGAAATCCATCCCATTGACACTCCCCAAATCAGGCCTGTTTTCGTCAGACCTGTGCCCACTCAGTGCCTTGTCAACGTTTTAAAAATTTCTGTCATTCAGATCTGTGAAAATGTCTGCATGATGGTTTTTTTTTTTTTTCTTTTAAGATTTTATTGGGGAAGGGGAACAGGACTTTATTGGGGAACAGTGTGTACTTCCAGGACTTTTTTCCAAGTCAAGTTGTTGTCCTTTCAATCTTAGTTGTGGAGGGCGTAGTTCAGCTCCAGGTCCAGTTGCCGTTTTCTAGTTGCAGGGGGTGCAGCCCACCATCCCTTGCGGGAGTCGAGGAATCAAACGGGCAACCTTGTGGTTGAGAGCCCACTGGCCCATGTGGGAATCGAACTGGCAGCCTTTGGAGTTAGGAGCATGGAGCTCCAACTGCCTGAGGCACCGGGCCACCCCGGCATGATGTTTTTGATTGCTGAGCAGGCTACCATTTCCCCCAAAAAATAAGACCTAGCCAGACCATCAGCTTTAATATGTCTTTTGGAGCAAAAATTAATATAAGGCCAGGTCTTATTTTACTGTAATATAAGACCAGGTATAATATAATATAATATAATATAATATAATATAATATAATATAATATAATATAATATAATAATACCAGATCTTATATTAATTTTGCTCCAAAAGACACATTAGAATTGGTGGTCCGTCTAGGTCTTATTTTTGGGGAAACACCATACGTGACTTTGAACCGGACCCCAGTCTCAAAGGGAGGATGCAGTGATGGGCTTCAGTCTCCCGCTGAGCCAGGAGTTAGGAATTGCAAGGGATGTTAGCCCCATGGAATTTCTTCCCCTTAAGGGGGAAGGACCACTGGCCTGTGGGTTGTTTATCCTGCATGAATGGGGGAGGGCCTGTGCCCTTGTTTGGGGTGTGTCTCTTTCTCTGGCTGGCGTCAGTCTGCTGGTGACAGTCGCTATACCCTGGGGGCCAAGAGCTCCCTGGGACACCAGCAGGAGGAGCCGCCAGGCTGTATGGGGAGGTCAAACCCAGGACAAGACAGACCCAGGCACCAGGAATGATGGGAACGACGCACCTGCTTAGGCACAGTTGACCACAGAAGACAGCTAGATCTCCAGGGTCCCACTCTGGACCAGGGTCTTCATTCAAAGCTGCCTCGAAATTCCCATCTCCTCCCCACCTCGTCTATGCCCAACTAATAAACAGGGCAGATGGCATTGGAAATGAACAAAATTGCATATTGCTTTTGCCTAAGCATAGACACCTGGTCAGGACTCTCGCATGTGATATGACTGTCCCCCAGTTCCTGGTCTTTGCACAGTGGCTCGTGAAGCGCACTGTGCAGGTCTGGTCTGAAACACCCTCTGTGATCTGGGGCATGACTGAGGGACACTGGGCATTTCAGCTATCTAACCCGCTCAAGGAGTAAAAGGCCACGCGACCCTTTTATTCCTTACAGCCCTCCCTGCATTTTGCTTCCTTTGACGGTAGATGCACACCTGAGGAGGGGAAATTGAGAGCCCTTCTCCACTCGCTTGTCCACGTTGTTCTTTCCCTACTTTTATGCATCGGGTCCAACCAGCAGCATTTTCTGCGAAAGCAGGACTCTCACTCAGGGGCCTTCTCAGAATTGGCAGCTCTTTTCCCGCCAAAGAAAATGATCCTCAGCCATCGCTTTGGGTATCGACACAAATGTGGAACATTGTCTGCATGTGGACATTTGGACAGATTTTCATGCCGTGAAGAAATATTTTAAACTGGTAAAGCTTTTGCGGCAACAGCCCTGCGAACGAGTCTCACCTGCTGCTGTTTCAGAAAAAGACTGTTCCTGTGGGTTTAAGAAAAATGTCACGTTACCGTTGTTGGCATCTTCCTGTTTTTCATTGCTGCCTGTAAGTCTTTTTAAGGAGCTAGAAATTAATAATCTGCGTGGGGAAAGGGTTCTGGTGTTCAGGGACTGGGCTTTCCTACCCTCCCCCCATCTTTTAAAAGGAAACTACTCCTTACTTCTTTGACAGTTCTCAGGTGTTAGCATCTTCCCCAGCTCTGGTGGGGTCTGAGCATCTGTGCATCAAAGAGTTAAATGTAAATACTCATCTTTGCAGGGCCTTTGGCTCCTGCTGTCTTAGGTGGAGTTTGGAATCCGGGGTCCCACAAACCCCTTGCATTTTTGGTTGATTGTTTTTAATTACTTCTGAGGGCTGAGCAAGGTTGCTGTGCCTTGGGGCACTGGTGACAGACAAGGAATGTTTCATGATGCCATTTATGAGCAGTACATCGAGAAGCAGCAAATAGAGCAAAAATGACTCGACTAACCAGTGTATCATTATAGCCTTCATTTCGGTAGAAGATGTGTAAACAAAGAAAAACCAACCACACGGGGGGCTGATTTATCTGTTTTGATTGCTATTATTCAGAAAGGTATTTATACCTGGCTTTTTACAGTATTTGCTGAGGCCCTAATTTTTCTGGTTGAAGGATGGAGGGACAACGGAGGGTGGGCAAGGCGGTACTGACCTTCCTCAGGGAGCCCAGGAGAAAGCCAGTATAGGGTCTAAAAGGGAAAAGAGTTCTTGCTACTTATTTTTTTTAGTAAGTATTTAAGTAAGTATTTTTTCCTTCTGGGGAGAAGAGCAGATATCAGCGGTGTCCCGGTGTCGCCAGGATTAAGATCCTCAGATTTATCACAAAAAGAAAAAAACAAACAGGACAGCCAGCTCAACTTGAATTTCAGATGCACAATAAGTGATTTTTTAGTGCCGGTATGTCCCATGCAATATCTGGGACAGATTTATACTGAAAAACGTACTCGCTGTGTATCTGAAAGTCATTTAACTGGGTGTCCTGTGTTTAATTTGGCAACTCTGTGAGAGGAACAAATACAAATCCTGGTTTTTTGAAATTCCATCATCCGTGTGCCTGGATCACAGGAAAATTAAGTGCTACTCCATAAAAAGAGAAATTAATGGGGGAGGGTACATATATGTTAGTCAAAATAATATTCTCAGTAAGGTGCCTTTCACCCCGAACAGCACATGTTTGTGTTAGTAATTGTGGGAGCAAGTGGCACCACAGTAATGGGCCCCAGGGAAACGGCACTGTGGAAACAGAAGGGGGGACGCTGGGCTGAGGATATGTGTCAGGGCCTCCGGCTGCTCCAAGGGTGTGACCCTGAGAAAGTCACTTACCTGTCAGAGGCCTCGGTTTCCTCGTCTGTAAACAGGAATATCCGTCTGTCCTGGAGTCCTCACTGGGTAACACCGGGCCTCCTGAGGCTTAGAGACGGACACAGAACCCCCTAGCAATGGTGGGCGTTGGTGCTGGAGGAGAGGCTGATCTCCTGATGGGCCCGGGGCTTGAGGGAGCAGGAGACCAGGGCTTCAGTGGCCATGTGTCCTGGGGCAGTGACTTCACTCTGGAGTATTCAGTTTCCTCACTTGGGATCCTTTTAAAATGGAAACCACAGTCAGCCTTTTAACGTAGAAATGGGACCTTGTCATTCCCCTATTCAAAGATCCTAAGTGGCTCCTTACCACACTTGGGATAAAATCCAGGCTGTTAGCATGACCTACGAGACCCTTTGTGATGTCCCACCCAACCACATAGCTGTGACCTCCCTCTCCAGGTTCCCGCCACTCTGGTCTCCCCATCGCTTCTAAAACTCTCCAGCAGGTACCAGAGTGAGGCAAGAGAGGGCCAAGGTGGAGAATTTAAGGAAGCCCTTATCCCCTACAGAAGCTCATGCCTCTCTGTGACAGACGCAGAGCAGGTCCCTCTCAGGCTAAGAAATGGCACCACAAACATCCCACGTCACAGTGGACAGTGGGAGCAGTTCTGACCTGGAACAAACTGTGCCCTCCTCACTGAGACCGGGGCGGAAAGTTCATATAAACCTACAGAACTCTTTAATGGCTTCATCTAACACTGGTATTAAACACCTACTAGATGCTTGCCACCTTCTAAGATCCTAACAAACTACCTAATAAGATCACATGTTAAAAAGGTAGTATTCCTGGTCCTTAAGTCTCTTGAGCCTTGCCTTTGCTCGGGGCCCACTCCAAACCCTTTGGAGTGCACTTTTTCTTCTAATAAACTGCTCTTTCACTACTTAAAAAAAAAGAAAGGTAGAATTCCCATATTTAGCGCTTCGCAGAGGCCAGACATCAGATCAGGTGCTTTGTAACGAGGATCCTAATACGTAACACCCATTTCTTGAGTTTTTGTTAAATATACTTGGTATACTTGGTAATTAGCAGATAAGAAAAGTACAATTAATCTCCTCCTTGCACGGGTGAAGAAACTGAGGCTCAGAGAGGTGAAGTAACTTTTTCAAGGTTGCACAGCTAGGCAGTGATGGAGCTGGGATTTGAACACACAGTGACCTGCCTTCAAAGGTGGTGCTTTCACATCTTCACTCTTCTCCGTCACACACAAGAGTGTGCAGTCTGAGCTTCACACGGCATGTGTGAAGCCATCTGAAAAAGAAGTGATTTCATTGGAAAAGTGGAGATGAGTTGACCAGTCAAATGAGTCAGGAGTCATTAGTTCTGCTCACCAGATATGGCTTGAAGAAGTGGCAAAAGCCAACAACAGGGTTCGGGCCCTTGAATAGTTTTCCCTCCCAACTGTCTGGCAAATAAGAAAACTAGCCTGTGGCAACATAAAAATGGCATTTTAGGCCACCATGTAATAGGACGGAAATGTTTGTTCGTCGTCCCTTCACTCTCAGATTGGTTTCCTCGTGCATTCCTGCGGGGGTCGGCACACTTCTCCATAAGGGGCAGAGAGGAGCCGCTTTCAGCCTTGTGTGCAGCAGTGTGTGCTGCAGCTACTTAGCCTCGCCGTCAGCAGGAAACGGCCAGCGACGACACGTGGGCGAGCGGGTGTAGCTGTGCTCCAGTCAAACTCTACTCAGGCAATGCCCAGCGTTCCTAGTTATATTCTAGAGAGATGCCACAGACACTGAATTAGCAAATGCTGAACCAGTCCGTGTCTTAACCGTACGTGTGTTTGCAGGGGTGAATGGGGACGGGCTGCTGTGTTAGTTTCCTATGGCTGGCGTAACAAATTACCACAATCGCAGTGGCTTAAAAGACCACAAGTTCATCATCTTCCAGGTATGGGGTTTAGAAGTCCTCCCCCGTGTTATATACACAGACCGACCAAGCTGAAACCCCGCCGTTGGCAGAGGTGCATTCCTTCTGGAAGTCAGAGGGGAGAATCTCGTCCTTGCCTTCTCCAGCATCTACAGGCCGCCTGCGCTCCGTGGCTCTGGGCCCCTCCCTCCACCTTGAAAGTGAGCAGCGTGGCTGTTTCCAGTCTCGCTCAGACTCTGCACCTCCTGCCTGCCTCCTACAAGGACCCTTGTGATGGTCGGACCCACCCGGATAATCCAGGGTCTTCTCCCATCTCCAGGTCCTTAGTCACATCTACCAAGTCCCTTTTGCCACGTAAGGTGACGTGTTCGCAGGTTCCTGGGGTTAAGACATGGACGTCTTTTGGGGAACCATTTTTCTGCCTCCCACAGCTGGCAAGGGAAGTCTTTCCTCGATGCTGTGATTTCAAATAGCGATCAGTGTGGTGTCGGGAACTGTCTTCCCAGTCCGGGCCTCAGTTTCCTTATCTGTACAGTGCAGTTTTCTTAGCTTCATCTTTTAGCACCGGGGCTCCTCCTGTGAGGTGTCAGTTTAAACTCTGTGTTCACAGGACACCCCACAGTCCCTGAGGTCAGGAATGTAGGGTGAGGACACTGTTTGGTTCTTTGGGGTTTGTAAACAATAACTTGATTCTCTCACCAGATGGAATCGCCTGCTGTGGCTTTGTTTTGTTTTGTTTTTGTTGCTCTTTTGTACATGAGCTCTTTCAAAGAGAAACTTGGTCACCGCAATGAAAAAATTTAAATATTTTGAAATCTTCCCAGCAGTGCTTTTTAGTGCCTTCTTCTGAGGCAGAGCGAGGACTGGCCTTTGGCTTTGGGAACCCAGGGGGCTGGATCCAAACCCAGCTCCATCCCTCACTGGCCAGGAGAACTTGGGCGAGTGTCTGAACTTCTCTGCGCCTCAGTTTCCTGCTCTGTGAAATGGGAACAGTAACCACTGTACCTCCCGTGGAGGGTTTTCATGAAGCATCAGTGAGCAGAAGCACTAAAAGAGCCCGGTGCAATGCTTGGTGCACAGTGAGCCCGCTCAAACACTTGAATGTGTGTTCACTGCTCACACACACTTAATTTTTCCCTTTTTCTTTTTTTTTTTTTATAAAGAGCCTCTTCTGCATTCCAGCTTCAATAGTTGCAACCGGTAAACCAATACTTGCCTCAACATCTAGAGTCTCTTCTCCCGCAAAGAAACAGAGCTCCTCAGTTGGGCCAAACATGCTCAGAGCTGCGGTTTAGAAACAAGACAAAACAAAGCAAAATTCCCAACCAAAAAGGATTTGTGAGCTGTCCCGAGGGATTGTGCTAATGCCTCCCAACAAGGAACCCCCACATTTAAGCAGTACCATCATCTATTAGGAGGGTGTTGTTTGTGCATTTTAAATTGCTGAAGGAGGCATTTATTTAGGCAGTGTGGGCCTGGCTCATCAGAACCCCAAAGCCAAAGGCTGAGGGGTGACTGGATGGCTCTCTTGTGATGGTTTGACAGAGGTGATGGAGATGGGGCCTGTGTCCAAGTTTCGGTTCTGCCGCTTCCCAGCTGTGTGACCTTGAATAAGTGGCTAAGGCTCTCTGTGCTTCCATGTCTTTGTATGGAGATAGGAATTATTATGTCCACCTTATAGAAGTGCTGGGATGATGCAGTACGTGAATTCATGGAACATGCTGAACTCGATACCTGGCACTTAGAGCTTTTAAAATGTTAGCCATTGGCTGGTGCTTCTTTCCTTCCTTTACGTGACAGGTCGGCTTAATGCACTGGTTTGATGCATTGGGTATTTTTCATCTTGAAAACACATGCTTAATTTTAAAAAGGGGGCTGTGGTGGCAGGGGGAGGAGTTAAAAGCTGTGAACAGGTAATTCACTAGGGAGAAAAATGCAGGGTCAAAACCCTCCGCATAAAAAGATGTCCAACCCCACTAGACGTCTGTGAAATGCTCATCGAACACCCCTCAGATGCCCGTTTTCACCCCTCAGAAAGGCAAGAACGTAAAAGACTGGTAACATCTGGGGCTAGGCAGGGTACAAGCAAGTGGGCACCCTCATACATGGTGGATGTCACTGGGAAAAGTGAAGCTGTGACATGGATCCCACTAGAACATGTGCTTATTCTCACTCTTTGGGGGGTGGGCCCAAGAAGTACAAGGGTCAGTCAATGAGCATGAGCTGACAAGAAAGTTCAGGGCGGCATTGTCAGAGCAGAACCTGACATTCCTGAATGTCCGGCCACAGGTTAGATGAATGGTGGGATGGCCACAATCCGCACGCTATACGACTGTTGAAAGAGATAACCCCCAGGGCTACAGGCATGAATAATAAAATAGCCGACGCTGATGAAATGCTTCCTCTGTGTCAAACCCTTCAGTGACAGCTCTCTCCACACATCTTACTTGTCTTTGCTACAGCTCATGAAATGGATTTGGTTTTTACCCTAATTTTATAGGTGAGGAAACTAAGGTGCTTTGGGGGTAAGCAGGTCACCCAGAATCTTCGAGTTCATGAGTGGCAAGTTGGATTCGAACCCGTTGCGGGGCTCCAGAATCTGAGCTCTAAAACTCTGGACTGATTAGAACCTCTCGGCCCTGACAAATGTGGCCTATGGAACAAAGAAAGTTGCGAGAAAAGGCACCATTATGACCCAATGTTAAGGAACAAACTAATAGAACATGAAATGGCATCGCCCTCCCTCCATTCTCCGTACTGTTTTCCCTCCTTCATGTTTTTTCCTAGCACTTACCCCTTATTACACCCCCCCTCCCCCCAATGTGCTGTTTGCTCATCGTCTGTCTTCCCCCCACTAGAATGCCAGCCTCAGGAGAGCATTCGTCTCCTCAGGTCTTCGCTGTTTTGTGTCTCTAGCACACAAATGGTATATTGGTGACCCGTTGACCCTGGAGAATTGTTTGTTGAATGAATGAATGAACACACCACCTTAACCTTAACCCTGAAAGCATTCAGCCACTAACGGAGCCACCAGGATGGGGATGGGGAGCCCCGGAGCCAGGTGCTGGTGACATATTGAAGACAAAGTGGGTTAGAAAGTCCTTTGGGCAACGTGAGTCTGGGAAAGCGCGAGTTTGAGAGGCCTGCAATTGCCCCATTGCTTCTCGTACTGTGTCAACCAAGCACTTGCAATTAACTAGACAACAATTTAATAAACCTGGAAGCTACATTTCTTTTTGGCGGCAGAGCGGAAGACTGTTGGCAGTTCCTAGCTGCGTAAATTAAAACAATAAGCTGTTTTTTAAAAATAACATTTCTAAACACGCATACACTGGAATTAACATGTAGCTTGCACCCCATCACAAGACCGTCACCAGAAGACAGAGAAGCTGGCTGTGTGCCCCTTAAATGCCCCTCACTCTCTGCTGCAGTGAGAGCCGCCACTGGCCTTTCCAAGGTGTTCTAGAAGGAACAGTGTTATGAGGCAAGGGTCTTCCTCTGGCACCTCATTCTCCTGAGGGTCGGACACGGTGTTACCACCGCAGCCCGAACTGAGGGGACAATCACTGTAAACCGCTTTCTCTTAAAAAACAACAACAACAAAAAACGGTTGGCTGCAGCTGTAGTTAATTTATTTCTGATTAGCCTAACCTTTCCCCCTTGGAGGAAGTTGTTTAGCAGGAGGGGAAAATGCGGTCACAATATTGTTTTATGACTGTTTATCTTTAGAGCCCAAGCGATGCTGATTGCAAATATTTATGTGCATTTTTAAAAATCACAGCTAATGTTTGCAATACATTTTTTTTTCCTTAAAAAAAGTGAAATCAGATTTCAGGTGGATCTAGCAATTTTGGAGGATTTCAAAGTCATAACCAAGTTGTCTGTGCTGGCATACTGGGACTGCATAAATGCAGCAATTAGGCCGACATAATCAGTATGCAGAATATTACCGTTCTGTCTGGCTTCGGAAGGCTTGTCTTGGTTTTCAGTGTACATTATTAATGATGAGTCTAGAAAGCTAAGTCTCAGCATATGTTATATTAAAGAAAAAAACCTCCGAGTAAGAAAACTTGGTAGAAATGCTACTTTCCTCTCAGAGAAAGGATTAGCCGAGTATCAAAGGAAAAGCTCTAGACACAATTTCCCCACCTGCCCAGTAGCCACCACGGTGGGGTCAGCTCCCCTGAGCTGACAGAAGGGCACTCTCTCTTGTCATTCTTGTCTTCTGTCCAAAGGTAACTGTTTTCAGATCTGCTGTTAACACTTTGTAAGCGGGCATTTTCCCGCCAAATCGCGTCGTAATGCGGGGCTTTTTTGACATTTTTCTCGCCAAAATTAGACTTTCTGTAAAATATTCATATCTTTTGATCTATTTGATATTTTTCTATGAAACTTTCAGTGTTTTAGTTTAAAAAGAGGTCTCTATTTATTTACTTTGCAAAATTTTTGCCGGTTCCAACTAGAGGCGATATGACGAGTTTACTCGTTTCCCACAAAAAATGTTAAGTTCTTTGGCCGCTGAAGACTGAATCCCAGTTTTGCCAGTGGCACTATGGCCACAGGAGAGTGATTTGCTTTCTCAAACTCTGCATCCTCTTTGTCAAACGGGGGAAATAATAGTACTCTGTTGGCTGCAAAGTGGCTTTAGTAAAAGAAAAGGAGAATTATTGACTCAAAGGAATGGAAGCCCAGGGACAGCTTCAGGCTCGGCTGCATCCAGGGACATCAGTGATGTCACCAGGCATGGGTGCTGTCCTCCTCCCTGATTCTCCATCTCTGACATTTGTTTCCAGCTGGGCCCTGGCCTCTGTTGGAAAGGAGAGACTGTTCTTCCACCCTTTTGGGACCTGTGACTGGGGCCTGTGAATTGAACGGACAAAGGGCAGATTAACTGGAGAAAAACCACATAAATCTTATTTGATATTAATATCTTTACATGGCATGGGGGGGTTTCATAGGAAGAAGTGAAAACCCTACAGAAGCAGTTAGGCCTGAGAGCTTATATACCATGTGACAAAGGACAATAAATTGTGGAGCTGTATTAAGACAAAGGAAGAAGGCTTTTGGGTGGAGGACAGTCAATTGTGGGAAGGGGGCTGGGAAATACCTGGGGAACTAATGGAAGAGGAGGGTTATTTTAACAGGTCTGTTTGTACAGGTTCAGCCTGGCGTCCTTAAGTGATAAGAATGTTGTCCTCTTCCTGGTAGAGGGAGGGCATCTTTCCAAGGGTGTTAACCACCTAGCATTAGATTTCTACATCTTTTGGTGCCCAGGCCAGACTTGCCTTTCTCCAGAGAGAGGGATCACACCTCTTCTTTATCGCCTGTCCCGTCCTTTCCCCCAGGAAAACACCAGGGCTGTCAAGTGCTGCGGGAGGTGTGTGGCTGGGCTGTGTCCACACCATTCAGCGATGGCTCCTGAGAAGTGGGGTTTCAAGGTCCACCCGTGTGATTTGGGTATTTGCTGAATATTACCATCTAGGGTAACCTGTGTTTAAGTGGAATCCTGAGGCATAAATGGTCAAAGCAATTCTTGGTTGTACATGTTTTGGAGACATGTCATGAATGAAACAAACGAACAGAATCTTCCTCTCAGCCCCGACTCCTCAGTGGGAATCCACCAGTCTCCTGGGTTCCCGGCTCTACTGAATCATTGTCGTTTCTTAAACTACGTGTAAATGGTGAAAATATAACAAAGTTGTACTTAGCACCTAAGTAAATTGGCCTTTTGAGAAATAAAAAGGATAATTAAAAGGGGGCTCATGTTCAAATCTGGAGGAAAATAATGAGGAGAACTGCATTTATAAACTATTATCTGCTATGCGTTGAGTGCTGGCAAGGTAAAAAGCTCTTCAGACACATCACCTGATTTAATTTCCTATCAAGCCCAGAGGCAGGGGCCATTATATCCCCATTTCACAGATGAGAAGAGTGAGGCTCAGAGAGTGAAGTGACTTGCAGAGTTGGGCTTTGAATTCAGGTCTAACTGACTCTACATCCAGGCTCTAAAACCTCTCCCACTGTATCTGCTTTCTCCGAAGGCATCGCATTCTCTTTAAAAGACATCTATAAAGTACATACATGTTTTCTTCTTTTTAATGTTGTAAGCCACAGAGATGGGTAGTGTGTCATCTCCACACAGTGAGGAGGGGAGCAATGATCTCGTGAACTTGGCCTCCCATCCAGGCAACCCCACCTTCACGGCTCCGTTGTTCTGCCTGGAGTTGGTTTCCTGGCTTGGTTCTTCTGGACGTGGATTCAGGCCCCCAGTCCACTATCTGGGTGGGAGGTGCTCTGATGTAGAATGAGTTTGACATTATTCCTTACAACCTGCCTGTGCTCAAACAAAGGGCAGTTTTTGTTTCCAAAGGATCACTTCACATGGACCAAAAAGAAAAAGAAAAAAGAAGAAGAAAAGCAAGAGTTGGCCAGTTTGCAATGGAAAAATCGCTCTCTGGACATTGAAAGGCATTCTGTGCAGCTCTAATGAGCATTCTTTGAAATAAAGAGTTGACTCGCCTGCTTAATGCAGCTTTTTTGGTTGATTTCTCTTGATGACATTCATGACAAATGGTCTTATTCAAAAATTATAGTCCGTCTGAAACGGATACAGACAGAGCTTTGGTAGTTGAACTGTCCATGAGTAATTGGAAACAGGAGCTCTGCAAGTGGCGTTCTTCTGGAAAGAGAAAGAAAAGGCAAACATATGTATGGAGGACTTGTGACAAACAAGGGCGGTTTGGGTCTGTTTTTCAATCCAACCCTGAAACTCAGGACTTTTATTCCCCTTTTATTTAAAGGAGCAGATGTTAGTGAGTATTGGATGCCCAACCTCACTGGCAACTGCCAAGGACATCCAGTTCGTTGAGTTTTCCTCTGTACAGCAGGTCCCGAGAGGCAGCGCCGTGAGACAGAAGTGCACGGATGTGGAGATGCCGCAGGTCTGCCTCTCGCCCGCTGAGCCCCCTCTCAGGCCTGAGACAGTGCGGGCCGCCCAGTTCTCAGGTCCCTGGGCTCTGAAGTGGGGTCGTAACACTCATGGCGAGGTGTAGAGGGCAGGAGATAACGCGCAGGAAAGCCGGTAGCACACTGCCTGGACGGATTCATTCTTTGGTAGTCACTGCTGCTATTATTTTGTGACTTGTGGTTGACACATCTCCATAACGAGGGGAGAAAGCACAATATGGAAAAATGTTTGGTGGTGATGTGTAGTCCTTTCTTTGCTTCCAATTTGGGGAACGTGTGTTAGAATCCAGTTTATTTAAGATTCAGTTGTAGGGGACAGAATAATGGCTTCCCCTGACCCCCCAAGATGTCCATATCCTAATCTCCATAACCTGAGAATATGTCACCTTACGTGGCAAAGGGAAATTAAAGTTGCAGCTAAAGATTGCCAATCCACGGGCTTTAAAGTAGGGAGACGAACTTGGATTACCTGGGTGGGCCCAGTGTCATCAGAAGGGTTCTTGAAAATGGAAGAGAGGCAGAAGAGAGAGTCACAGGACATAACTACGGAAGAATGGTCAGAAAGATACAACATTGTTGGCTTTGAAGCTGGACAGAGGGGCCACGACCCAAGGAATGTGGGCACCTCTAGAAGCCAGAAAAGGCAATGAGATGAATTCTCCTGCAGAAGGAACACAGCCCTGCAGGCACCTTGAGCATAGTCCAGTGGGACACGTTTTGGACTCTGGGCTCCCAGAACTGTAAATTCATAAATCTGTGTTGTTTTAAGGCAGCCATACTTCGTTAGGACAGCCTGATAAGTGAATACCGTGGACATGTGGCATTGGGCCAGTTGATTGTTTTCCAGACCCTGTCGCTTTTCACTTGTGAACCCCTAGGATGTGCTAAGGCAATGGCGCACACCTACTCACCGCTCTTGCAACATCACATGACAGCTAGTCGGTGCAAACGTTGTCCTTTTGACTCCAACATTGGACCAAAAAAAAAAATCAAAAAAAATCACCCGTATAAAACAGGAAATTGGTTCTTGGAAAAAGGAAACAAATTCAATCATAGAAAGTTCCAGCTTTGCTTAGAGTTGTAAAACCACGATATCCCAACACCCTCCCTCCAGTGACATCTGCAAAATAACCGTGCGTATATGGAAGGACGCATGTCTCCTGCTTTACATTTCAAATGCCAGTGCAGGCTGTCAGTGGTAAATCACACACTTCCATCAGCTGGCATTTTTCAAAGGATCAATTATTCACTGACATCTCCACACATGTAGGCGCGGGGCTATTTACAGCCCCCACGCAGAGCTGAGACATGGTGCGAATCTGGCCCTAAGCACAATGCAGAAATTCATGTTCAGGTGGCTGGGAAAGTAAGGCAGTTCTAGAAGGTCTCTGGGCTCTGAGCACGTCTGTCATTGGCTTCCTGGTGTCATGCAGCGGCCAGTGGCAGGTGGAGTGTCCCAAGCCCGAGGTGGCTCTTTCTCTTCCTCATTCCCTCCGCAGCTCTGCTGTCAGTTCCAAGGCAGGAGTCACCCAGCAATCACTCTTCATTCTGGGATTGAAGGGCGAGGAGGCTTTTAGGGCTCACCCAGCATCTTCGGGAGACACGTGGCTTATCAACAGCAGAGGCCACGTGATGGCTCACAAACAGTCAGTGCTGGCTTCTGACACTCAAGGCATAAATTAAATCATGGCCGCTTTGCTGACAGCATGTGATGACAGGTGTTGTGAACACATTGGCACAGGGGCCAGCGTTCTACATAGCAATTGTCAGTCACGGCCACTTCCACCCCTCGCCCCCTGATGGGGACGGGGGTCTGGCCAGGAGGAGCACACGATTCTCCGTGTCTGGGGTGGGAACAGGCGCCTCATGGGTCAGGGTCCCCCGATGACATTGCAGCCCATGGTGTCATCTCCTCCTCACCTGGGGCGGGGCTGACGGCTGCTCAGGTGCAAAGTCATGCACCCAGGTGCCCATTCAACCCCGAGTACTGGCACCTGCCCTCGATCCATCCACCAGCCGCCAGCGCACACATTGAAAGTGACAGCAGAACAGAGACTCTGGAAACTGAGCAGAAATCCTGGAGGGAATAAATTATGAACGATATTTAAGAAAAGGTATCGAAGTGGTTGTCGTCCGGGAAATTTCCGAACTTGGTTGCACTTCCTTAGATTTCGGTTATGGTTTATTGCAGTTTTTTGAAATCGCATATAGCGGAAGTTCTCTAATCCTTCAGGGCTTCCTAGAATGTTTTCTGGGGCAGAGACTCCCCCAACCCAGACTCCCGGTCCCCGCCTCCCCGTTGCCAGGATGGCTGGGTCCCTGGGAGGCACGCGGTACTCCATTCCTACCCGCCCTGGGCTCCTGGCTGACTTTGCTCCTGGCAGTTTTCTGATCCCAACTGTCAGGTCCAAGTGCAGCCCCCTCTCCTCAGAGGGCTTGGGGCACATCCTGGTGGCCCCGGCCGGCCACGTGCAGCCCTGTCCTGCTCGTCCCGCTACGGCACGTGGCACAGTCTGAGATTATCTCGGTCAAGTCTGCTCGCTGTCTCCCTCAGGAGGGATGTGTATCCCTGGGGGTGAGGATTCATCCAGCTTACTCACCATGACAGTCCCTCAGCCTGGCCTGGCACCCGGTACAGAGGACACACTCTGTGGGCATTTGCAGAGTGAAGTGAATGGATATACAAGTCAGACGTGCCCGAGCGCCCGTGGCATCTCCCATTCCCAGCCCCAGTCTGTGCTCCTCTCCTCTGAGCCTTCATGGCACAATGACCCAAGAAGGGTTGTGACAGCTGTCAGAGTGTGTTACTGTCGTCATGGGCCAGGTTTCACCGTGGGCCACACAGAACTCCAGCAGCCCCAGCCCTAGATGCGTCTTGTGCTCAGCCCGGGGCCCACACCAGCGACAGAGGCTGCCATCTCTGTGCGGTGGGGAGTTTACAGGAGAGCAGGTCAAGAACGGCTGGCAAGGTGACCTCTGTCAGCTAGAATGAACTGAGAGGGATTCATGAGAATGGTTTCCAGTAACCGGAAACTACAGGGCAGGGCAGGGCAGTTGAGCACTGCAGTTAGACAAACAGTAATCCTCTCCCCGTTGGCCGCCAGATCCCGGCCCATCTGACACTTCAGGATGCAACCAACACACCTGCCTTCAGATGCACAGAGCTGTCTGCAGGCTGGGGTTGCAAAGCCAGACAAAGTGCTGGGCTTTCCGCACAAACTGACTTATTTTTGTCTTCACACCCTACTGAGGTAGCTGTTCTTATTGTTTCCATTTTACAGATTAAGAACTGATCCTTAGAGGGGTCATGAGGCTGGACCGGGGTCTCATAGGTACAGTGGTGGGGACGTGAGGGCGAAGCTTAAAATCCCACTCTCAGACTGGAAAGCTCAGGATTGAAAGTGCTTCTCTGGGCCCTGCACCCCTGCACCACTGAGGCCCAGAAGATTCTGGGGAAGAGGGAAATAACGCCCCTTCTGGTGTCTGCAAAGGGCTTTGCAAAACACGCCCAAGAAGGAGGGGAAGTTTCTCATTTCAGTTGCGAGCTCCCTGTTTTACTTACAATTCTAGGGGAGAAGAGGAAGGAAGAGTGAAGGTGGGCTAGGGAGACCCTCAGGCCCAGGGCCCTAAGGCAGAGCACAGTTCTATTAACTGGCTGACAGTTGCTGGGCAAGTCGCACACACTGTGCCTGAGCTCAGAGCAAGGTTGTCTGGTCTGTAAACGCCCACCGGGAATAAGGAAGCAGAGAGCGTTTGTGAGACAGAGGCCGTGGGGAGTTACCATCCCAGACTTGCGGTTCTGGTCCAGAATATTTCCTTGGGTCTTGCTGTCTCAAGCCTACTGATGTAGAGGACGCTCCTTCCTCCTCTTACCTGAGCAGGTTGGGGATTCCTTTGGGGGAGCTGTAGTCCACAGACATACCTGGGGGGGTTGTAGATGGAGCAAAGGAGACCATGACTATGCTGCTCTGTCCAACAGAAATATAATGTGAGCCATAGGTGTGATTTTACATCTTCTAGGAGCCACATTGTAAAAAGGAACACGTAACATTATTATTTTTTTTGTATTGTGGCACACAGCATATAACATTAAATTTACCATCTTAACAATTTTCAGGTGTACAGTTCAAGAGTATAAAGTCTGTTCACATTGTATGACAGAGTTAGTGACATTAATTTTAATAATGAGTTTATTTAACCCAGTCTCTTGCAAATACTGTCATTTGAACATTCTTCTTCTTTTTTTTTTTTTTTTAAGTCTTTGAAATCTGGTGTGTATTTTTCACACTTACCGGCCCATCACAATTCAGGCACTGATTTTTCAATGGAAATACCTGCTCTCTGTTTAGACTCCGTCGGCCTTACAGTTGATACAGCAGACTCCACGGGCATGTAATCCCAGTATACGTAAGCATTTTCCAATAAATGATTTACACGTGTTTAGATTGATATTAATAGAAATTGAATAAAATTAAAAAAGTTCCATTCCTCCGTCCCACAAGCCTCATGCCACACGTGGCTGGTGGCTACCGTGTTACACAGCACAGATTGAGGACTTCTGGAAAGTTCTGTGTAAGTGGTAGCTGCTATTGTTCTTTGGAACAGCAGAAGGAGAGGCAGTGGAAAGCTTCTCCACCTCGACCCTGACAATGACTGCACCCGTTGGACGGGTCATGTGCTCCACCCCGAGTGACAGCTCAGGGCCAGCCCACCCCTTTCTGGACAACGGAAATGTTCTCAGCTTGACCTTCTTTCTCGCCCGCACGTGCACGAGGGCCTTTCTGCACGAAGCTGCTGACCCAAGTTAATTGGGACATCGGACTGGAAGGGGACAAAAAGACTTCAGACTGAAAGTTAAGAATCACCCCGCTTATTTTACCACTGGAAGATCATGTCAACAACTTCCTCCAGGAAATTGCAAAGGGAAGTCATTACCCAGAAAACGGGAGGAATGACTGTCCATGTGAAGCCCAGATGCTGCCCCCCACGCGGGGCAGGCTGGGGGGCAGGGGCAGGTGTTTACTGGGTCGTTTAACCAGGTTCCTATTTTTTAAAGTTTCCTTTTCCATGGTTATTTGTTGACCTTAATTGCTCCCATGCCCGTGAGATGCAGCTCTGAACCTCCTCCTGCAGCCCAGCATCAGGGGCCCGGTGGGCTTCCTTTAACTGCCCGTGTCCTGCCGGTCCCCTCGCGTCTCCAGGCCAGGCCCATTCCCACATACGCTTCCAGAACCATCTTAATAGAGGGGCGGCAGCACCCAGCTGACGACATATGTTTAGCTGCTTGCCGAGGCCGGCCAAGCGTGCAATATCATGTTACATGAATGGGAAGGTCAGTCCCAAACAAGCTGCTTTTTACGAGCTGGCTTAAGGATTTGCTGCTAAATAGGGCTGACGTGGTACAGCTTCTCGTGGAGCCCTGCTCTCTGTCTGCATTGATTAGAAAGTTCTCTGTCTCCCGGGACAACGCTCCTCCATTAAAAACGCCTTTGCAGCCACTGGGGTTCCTGGACCCAGGTCAACATCTGGGCCTGGAGCAGGGAAAATGTGGGTTCAGGTCTCCTGATGGCTGGGGAGAGCCCTGCTGTGGCCGGAGTGTGCTGGGGGGAGCCCGCTGTTTGCTCACAAGTGCATTTATGCTCCATTAACCCTGCACAGGCCCGAGGGGCAGATGGCCGCAGGGGGAAGGAGAGAAAGTGGAGGCTGTGCCTTCTCTCACCTGACCCAGCTGGGGAGAGGTGACAGATGTGGACAAACCCAAGGCCACCACTCACCTGCTGGGGCCCTACAGCCCTCAGAGGTCACCCGCACAGACTCCACTCCATACATCAGAGGGGACAGCCAAGGCTCGCCCTGGACCTGGGCAGCCAGCCAAAGGCCTGGAGAAGCTTCTGGACATAAACCAAAATGCCATTCAGAGTGCCTGTTCAATCATGATGAGAACGAGGACATTCACTGAGCACGTTCTGCGCCCCAGCTCTTAGCAGAGGGCGTTGCACAGACCAACTGATTTAATCCTCTCAGCAGCCCATTGACACCCATAGTAGAGCTGAGAAAATGGGGCAGAACAACAGAAATAATTTGCCGAAGGTTTACTTCGGCCAAGTTACCTCCCTCCCCACCTTCTTTTTTAATAATAAAAGCTGTTTTCTTTAAAAAGTTAATGATATAAGAGTGAATTAGGTAAGACGTAAAAGTATCCCAAGCCTGTGCCTATTTCTCTCCTTACTCGGCTAACCACTTGGTGAGTGTCCTGTGTACACACGGTGTTTTTAGCAGTAAGTCACTCATTCATTCAACAAACATCCACTGAGACTTTAGTATGTGTCAGGCACGGCTATGGGCGTCAATGAGGGCTTCTCCTCCTTGGTAGTACTGACATTTGGCTGGACCCCCCTCTGTCGCGGGGCCATCCTGCACCTTATTGATGTTTAGCAGTATCTCTCGCCTCTACCCACCAGATGCCAGTAATAACACACCCCTTAGTTGTGGCAACCCAAAATAAAATGTCTCCAGACATCGTCACGTGTTCCCTGGGGGTCAAAGTCACCCCCAATGAAGACCACTGGTCTGGATAGATGTAGGTGGTTCGTCAGCCGGTTCCTGCCCTTAGCACTGCCTCCTGGCATTCTGATACTTCAGTTCTGACATTTCTATTTCACTCTTTCTGCATCAGATTCCAGAGTATGGAGGTGTCAGAACTTAGGAAGCATCATATTAACAGACATTTTGGGCTGTTTCCAATATTCCCCCATCATAATCTGCTGAAATTATTCATACCTACCTCCGTATACACTCATTCTGGTATTTCTATGGGACAGATTCGTTTGAGGAAAATTGTTGGATTAATTGTTGATTTACATATTTTCTCTAAAATGCCAACCTCCTCTCCAAAAAGAGGGTTGACCCGGTTTTCCCCCTCACCAGCTGCCCCCATCACTGCCACAGATAGAAGCCCTCCGGAAGATCGTTCTACAGAAGAGACTATGTAGAACATGTTAGAAAAAAGAAATTCTGCCGTGTTTCATTCAGAGGGGCTCTTGGGGCTTTTGCTTATACTTTGCTAGTAATATTTTAAAAACTAAATAAACATAACTACTCAAAGTAGCGATTAAAGATTTTCCTACATGAGTACATAGAAGCTTAGTGTTTGTGCTTTCAAAAATTAAGTTACTTAACAAACCAAGAGGCACTGTATTAGATGAGAGCAGATCATATACACTGTTTTTCATCTGCTCATTTCACTTAACAGTGTATCTCAAAGGTTGCTCCATTTCCCTATGTAAGAGTCCCATTCTTTTTTTAATAGCCGCAGAGTATTCCACCGAGTGGCTGTTTCATTGTCCATTTAACCAGCGCTGCATAATACACAGTAAGATTGTTTCCAGTGTCCTGCTACTGGGAACAATGCTGCAAAGTCTGTCCCTGTGCTCACCTCCTGTCTCACAAGTGGGATGTATGTGCAGGATAAATTATTCGAGGTGGGATTGCTGGGCCAAAGGATGTGTGTCTTTTTAATGAAGAAACCTGTTGCCTAATTGTCCTTCATAGGAGTGGCACCAATTCATGCCCTGAGTAGCCTGACAGGGGTCCAGCTTGACACTGTGCCTGATTTCAAGGTCCACAGAGCAGGGAATGTTTGCCATGGCTCAGGGAGGGCTGACGATGCCAGGGGCGGACTGGGACACGCAGATTCTCTTGATGAGGTGCCAGGTCCAGTTTTGTCTCCTCCAAAAGACAGACGGGACAGAGAAGTCCCCTGCTCTGCAAAGCCGTCTCCCAGCTTGGAGGGTTGTGGTGTTGGAGGAGAGGGCAGGAGAGCGCCATTAGCTGAAACGAAAGAGCTTCCCTCTCTTGCAACGCCCTTATGCTCTGATGTAAGAGGAGAGTAGCCCAGAGGGTGTTCACCGCAGGTCGCCATGTCACAAGCATTTGGGAGAAGACACTGTTGACACAATATGTATCTTCATTTCTGACAAAAGTGTGTGTGACAGATTGACCATCATCAGGTGGCACCCAGGAAAGAGCACCTGGTCTACCAAGTGTGCTCTGGCTGACCAGCTGACCGTCACTAGGCTAGGGATGGACAGGCCAATGGCAGGGCTTGGGAATCTGTTCGGCATGTTTAAACTATGTGTGCAAGTTCTTTGACACTCTCCCTGCAGGAGGGGAAGGCTGATTCCCTCCCCTTGAGTGTGGGCCAGACCCGGTGGTGACGTGGTGCAGCATGACTTCTGAGACTGCTTCTTACCAGGCAGGGTCACTTCCGCTGCTCTCTCCTTCTTGGGTTGCCTGCTCTGGGGGAAGCCAGCTGCCCTGTTGTGAGGACACTCACGCAGCCCGTGGAAGGGCCCACATGGGGAGGAACTGAAGCCTCTCCCCAACCACTGGCACCAACTTGTCAGCCACAGGAGTGGGCCACCGCGGAAGTGGATCCTTAGCCCCAGTCAAGCCTTCGGATGACTGTAGCTTCGACCAACTTCCTGACTGCAACCTCGCGAGAGAATCTGCTGAGATAACCTGCTCCTGAGTTCCTAATCCATAGGAACTAGAAGAACAAGACACATTTATTATTGTTTTAGGCCACCAAGTTTTGGGGAATTTATTACACAGCAGTAGGTAATGAATGCATCTGTCCATCTTTCCATCTGTCCATCCAGCAAACCTGGGTTAAAGGCCTACCAAGTCCCAGGTACCATGCAAGGTGCTGAGCTACAAATGAGAACAAATAAACGTCCTCATTATCAGAGGAATCCCATCCCAGTGGAAGAGAAAGATGGAGAGACCAATGGGTACCATATGATGGATACAGCTGAGACAGGGCTGCATACTCGAGGCGAGGAGAGAGGCCTTCTCCTGACGGGGGAAGAGCAGAGACGTGAAGAAGTGATTCCTGACTGGGCCACATGACCCCTGCTGCTCAGGGACCATAAAGTCAGACACAGTGTGCCAGGTTCCTGCTCTGCTGTAAGGGTTGAAAGTGGAATCAGAGAAGCTCTGGATGTTAGACTAGATGTCCTGACAATGCTGCTGGACACAGGCGCTAAATAAGGCCCAAGACCATATAGATCCTTTCACTCCTTGAACTTGCCAAGTTCTTTGTGCCCCAGGACCTTTGCACATGATATTCCCCTCTGTGGCGATCACTCCTACCCTACCCCTCCCTCTAGCTCAGGGAGTGGTTAGCTCCTTGTCTCCCTGCAGGTCTCTGTGGCAATGCCTCCCTCCCAGAGAGAGCACATCTTTGCTTGCATTCTCTATTCAACACCGTGTGTTTCCTTCGTGGCACTTTTCACAGTGGTGATTATGCTGTCTGTTATTGTAGTTGTCGCTTCTTTTTTTAATGTAAACTCCACCCACAAGGGTGGGGAACTGTGTCTCGTGCACCACTGTAACCTCAGGGGCAAAGAATGTCTGGTCCTGAAAAAAAGCGTTGGATAGAATAATGAACGCGTGTATATTAGTCACTGTGTATTCTTTATCGCATTTAATCTTCACATCAAACCTTCAGGGAATCACTGGCCTCATTATTGCCTACCCGTCATCATCACCCCACACCATCCCCAGACACCCACACTGTCCTTCCTTACTGGGGAGCCCTTCTGTGCTCAGGGATGGTGGTGCCTCTGCTGCCCAGCCCAGGATGTGAATGATGAGGGTTCTAAACCAATGACGGCAATTCCTTTCCTCTTCTCAGTGACTGGCTTAGGCATTTGCATATGATGCAGCCCTGGCCAATGAGATTTCAGGGGAAGCCTGGGTCCCAGGGCAGCGTGGCCCAAGCAGGAATGTGCCTGGGAATGACTGGGCATCTTGTTAAGATGTTGACTCTGGTTCAGCAGGTCTAGCGTGGGACACAGACCCTGCACGTCTGATGAGCTCATAGGTGATACTTGTGTGAGGTCCCGAGGAGGCTCTGGGAAGCGTTTTCCCATGTGGAAAGAGACCCACAAAGAGATGCTGTCTTTTCTGTTGTTGCCGTCCGAGCATATGCTGCTCAGAGGTGCGTCTGCAATTGCGATTGACCACAGCTGGATAACCTGGGACGAAAACCAACGTGTGGAGGGCACTGTGGGGACAGAGCCCAGAGAGCAGTTTCCAGGCTCTCGGCCTCACGTGGGAAGGTACTGGCTCGGGTAGTAGATGGTCATCAGCTGTGACTAGTTGGTCATCAGCTATAACCAGTGAGCCATTAGCCACTAATATAACTGCCGTGGCTACACTAGCAAATGCCGACTGTGGATTGTGGATTGCAGAGAGGCAGATTGCAGTTAGCAAGTGAGGTTGGTTGACAGAGAAGCAGATGGTGGGTTGCGGATCTTGTGGCTCCTGCTTCCTGTGTCTCCAACTCAGCCGCCAGTGGAATATAGTGGTATGACTCCCCTATCTATGGCTCCATGGGTGTTCCTTTTTGGCCTCACCATGTCCTGTGGGGAGTGGGACCAGAGACCCCACATGACACCCTGCATGACAGGGACAGAGGGAAATATAGGAAGCCCTGGGCTCTGGATGACATCGTGAGTCTCTTCACCAGTCTTGGAACTGCGCATGTGGGACTATAAATGCTGATTTTTAAAAAAAAGAAGCCAAATTAGTTAGGGTCTCTGTTACTTGCAGCCCAAAGCATCATGACTGATGCTCTAAGCAAACAACATGGTGTAGAGCCGGAAATGATCAACCTTGAAACCAGACCAATCTGGGGATTTATCTCTGACCTTTAGTGGTGCTGCCAGCCTTCTTCCTCATCAAGCCTCAGTTTGCTTGTCTATACAATGGGCTGTTTTGACCATCAGTAAAAGAATGCGTGTAGGGCAGGATTCTCTCACACAGCACTGTCCAGTAGAGATATAATGCAAACCACACATGTACTTTCAACTTTCTTAATAGCCACATTCTCAACATAAAAAGTAACAAGTGACATTAATTTTAATAATATAATTTATTTCGCTCAAAATATTATCGTTTCAGCATGTAATCAATACAAATTAGATAGTTTACTTTTTTTTTTGGTACTAGGTGTGTATTTTTCACTACAGCATGTCTCAGTTCAGACCAACCACAATTCAGATGCTTGAGAGCCCACATGTGGTTACTTCGTGCTGCTTTTAAACTCTGAACTGCCAGACACAGTAAGTCCCAAGCTGAGAGCCCCTGGTGGGGCTTACGCTCCCAGGCTCTCTGCTCACCTGCACGATGGGCATGAAAAACAGTAGGGTGGGCAAATGATGACGGCATTTCTCCGCAGCCCGATGGGGCCTTCAGCAGTGACTCGTTCAAAGGATTTTATTAAATGACTGCTGTGAATTATATTTAGGGAGTTTCACAGTCCCCCAGTCATTGCTTTTTAAACACCACGTCTCCTCCTCCAATGGCTCCTTTTTCTGTTGGGTCAATGCCGACCTCCTGGGACTTCTGAGCTCTCCCAGCGCCTGGACCCATCTCAGCTCATCCAGTCCAGTCGTCCCATTGCCCTGTTGTAGTCAAGGCAGCTGCAGGCCAGGCCTGTGGGTGGTCAGGGCAGAGGAAGAAGGTAGTGATGGTGCCGAAACCAAGGTCTTGGGGGCGTGTGAGTGGAACCAGGCGGGCTGAGCTCACAGACGTCCACAGGGGACATGTCACTCTCAGGCTTCTCAGAGCATGTTCAGACGTGTGCCGTCACTCAGTCTGCAACAGCTCCATGACGTCATGTGGTGGTCCTTCCTTGTTCTCTGCCCTGCATACCTTTCCCATTTCTGATAAGGGCACCCCCAACCCTGCAGCTTTTGGGGGTCTGCTCTCAGCACTCTCTCTGTGGTTCTGGTGGGCTCTGCCAGTTCCACAGCCCACTCCTTACTCAGTGCCACAGGGAGGCCCATGACCCAGGCCATGCCAACCCTAATGCCCCATTCCCTTGGCACAGTGCGCTGACCCGGCAGCTAGGCACATATCTTGAGTCTGGCCAGTCAGGGCCTTCGCTGGGACGAGGTGAGCTGGTTAAGCTGTGAAGATGCACGAGTGGAGTGTGTCTTCATCAAATTGTGAGGCTTACGGAGGAAACCTCTCTGCCCAAGATCATGGGGCCAACTTGCAAGGGAAGAAGCGTTGAGAGAGAAGGAACGGGGGAGGGAGAGAGGAAGTGGTAGCTCCTTTGAACCCTGGATCCAGCTGAGCCTGAATGAGACATTTCCTGTCATAAACCTTTTCGACACCTTTCGCTTCAGCCAGTTGGGGTTAGAGTGTGTCATATGGCAACCGAAATCATTCTGGCCAAAACACGTGAAAAGGAAGCCCCTCCGTTGCACGGATGACCAGACAAACACACAAGGAGGCTACGTGATGGCTGCAGGCCCCTAGGAGGCAGACCTAGGACCTGCGTCCCCATCGTCGGCTTCTCACCCCATGCTTTTTTCACTACCTTTCCCACGGCACTTTGTATTAGTTTCCTATGGCTGCTGTAGGAAATTGCCACAAACTTGGTGGCTTAAAACAACAGAAGTTTATCGTTCCACAGACCTGGAAGTCAGAAGTCAAAAAACATGACGAATACACTACAATGTAGGTGTCGGCCAGTCCTCACTCCCCCGGGAGGCTCTAGGGGAGAACCTGTTCCTTGGCTTTTCCAGCTTCCGGTGGCTGCTCGTGTCCCCTGGCTCGTGGCTGCAGCGCTCCCATCTCTGCCTCTGTCTTCACATGGCTTTTTCTTTTCCTGGATGTGTTTGTCTAATCTCTCCCCATCTCCCTCTTTTACAAGGACACTTGTGATGGCATTTGGGGCCCATCTGGACACCCACTGGTCACCCACTCATCTCAGACACCTTACCTTAATCACACCTGCAAAGCTCCCTTTTCCAAATAAGATAACGCTTGCGGGTTCCAAGGATTAGGAGCTGATACCTTTAGGTGGCCGTTATTTAACCTCATACAGTGACTAAGCTACCCGGGATTTAGTGCTTAAATGTAATGAATCAGTCCTGAAAAAGCCTGGCCCGTGTCCAGGTGTCCAGTCTCCCCAACCACATGGTTCGTTCCCTCAGGGCCTGGCCCAGCCCCAGTGCCCAGCACAGTGAGCAGGACAGGGCAGGTGAGTACAGGAGTCTGTCCTGTTTCAGCTTCCCCTCCCCAGGCTGAGCACTGAAGACCCGGTGTGGGCAGGTGTTCACACCTGCCGCCAAGGTGTTGCACTGTTTTTATGGACCTCTCTCAGTTCTTAGGGCGATGCCTGCTGTTCACTCTGCTTGGATTTGCATCTTTTGGTTGTAAAAGACGGTCACCGCAGCTAGCCCCCATCAGGGGTGCATTGCAACACCGCACTGCATGTCAGAGCACAGGCTCTGGAGTTGAACTGTCTGGGGTCCAGCCCCTGTTCTGCCATCTCCCAGCTGTGAATCGTGGGCCAGTTACTTCACTGCTCAGGGTATCCCCCAGCTGTCGATGGGGATGCTGATAGTACCTAAGGGTCGGGTCCCTGCGAGGTTACCTGAGAGTGAGCCAGGACCTCGGCAGGCTTGGCCGTGTGCCTGGGGAAGAACACTCAGGAAATGCTAGGTCGTTATTACTGCCACGTGGAGTCCGCATCTGCCGCTCTCATCTAGTTAAAAAAAGCCTACCTCGGATTATAAATGTTAAGTACTGTTATTGCTACCGAATCGAACCTCAGGGTGATAAAATGACTTCCTTCGGCCCCTCATGGCGCCTGCGTCCTCACAGCCTTAGGCTGCACCTTGTCTGGGGCAGCCAGGGCCCCGGACCAACCCCAGAGCATCCTTTCAGTACCTGCCTTCATCCCCATCCGCAGGCCCTTCTGGCTTTCCACCTCCCAGGGGAGAATCTGGTTTGCGCATCCCGCCTCTTGGCACATCGCCCTGGTCAGAGCAGTTCTGGGCCTTGGAGGGCGGTTGGCAGTGAGGCGGGGGGGCGTGGTCGAGTTAGTTGGGGGTGTGGCTGGATGTCTGCTGGGGGAGGGGCTTAGGGCGGGTTGGAGGAGAGTCCCAAGTGCAGCTCCCAGGACAGAGCCTGAGAGTGAGAAGTGTGGGCAGCCTTGAGTCCTGGCATCTCTCCCACCCGTGCATGTCCCCACCTCTCTGGCTTCTCGCTATTCTCCACACAGCTGGTTCTTACCCTTCTCCAGTCTTCTGTGACGTCTCCTATATTTACCCTGATGACCCTTATGACCTTTCCTTTTGGAGCGTCCTTTTCATTGCCCATATTGGGATACTCATGGCTGTGCCAATCCTTCGCTAAGCCTGGAGCTCCGTTACTGTTTGTTCCCTTTTTTCTTTTTTTCAGGTTTCATATATTTATTCAGAAGGTGATTTAACTACAGAGTGAACCATTTTTAGCATTACAAAATACAGTATTTTGAAATTTTTTTTCCCTGCATTTCTGTTTATTACAATTTTTATAATCCTGAAGAGAGTCTCTTTTCTGAAGTTTTTCACGCATTCAGGTATTTTGCATGATGTCTGATGTGATCAGTAATAAAGGTTGCAATGAAGTAGTAGCTGTGATCATAACCCTCTTGTAATCTAAAAGCAACAGCCCTTTTTTCCATTAGAAGCAGCTACAACAACAGTCAGAGTCGTAATAATAATAATAGCAGCTAATAGTTTCAGAGCTGCTGCATTTGCCAGGCACTGTGCTAAGAGCTCCATGGATTAACTCATTTGACCTCTCTCTCTCTCTCTCTCTCTCTCTCACACACACACACACACACACATACTATATATATATACGGTAGGTAGTTTTGAAGCTCATATTTTATCAATGATGAAGCTGACTGGGAGGTTAAATAACCACATGTTAGTTCTCCCCTCTTGCTCAATGAATCTGAAATAAATCAGAACGAATGGCTAAAACCATGCTGCCCCACAGCATTACTCTAAAAATAAAACAACTCATGGTTTTTTTCTGATTACAAGCAAAATCTGTTCACTATGGAAGAATAGAAAAATACAGACAATCGTACTAAGAGAAAATCACCCATAATGTTTTGGTTACAGCTATTTCTGTCTGTCTCTATCCATATTCCAGGAACTTACACTTAAGCCACGATTTTTAATGCTTTCGGGCTGCTAGCCATCTCTGATTGGACATTTATGTTGTATCCAGTATTTTTGCTATTTCAGTATTTGACAAATATTCTTGCAACATGTTTCTTTGCTCATAGTTTCTAATTATTTCCTTAGGATAATGGGTCTTTAAAGCTTTGGATATACATTGCCAAGTGCCTAGATAGCTATTACCAGCCCCTCCAGCTGAGTCCGGGGATTTTTGTTTTTGTTTTTATATCCTGGCAGGTGTTTTCATCTGCATTTTGTTTTTAAACTTTTATTTATTTTAAGTATGTTTTTCCAGGACCCATCAGCTCCAAGTCAAGTAGTTGTTTCAATGTAGTTGTGGAGGGTGGGGAGGGTAGCTCACAGTGGCCCATGCGGGGATCGAACTGGCAACCCTGGTGTTCCGAGCATTGGGTTCTAACCAACTGAGCTAACCAGCCGCCCCTCATCTGCATTTTAAAATTACCAATGACCTGTACTTATTTTTTCTTTATGCAATATGTTGGCCATTGTGGCTTTCTGTCCTGTTCTTTACGACATAGATTTTGAAAATCTTTTCCCTTTTGTTTGTCATTTTCTTTTCCTACCTTATTACTACTTCATCTTGATCTCTTTGCTCCTTAAAAAGTAATGCTGCTTAGACGCCCCTTCTGCTTTAAAGGTTCGAGGACTGGGGGTTACGGCCTTGACTCCATAAGTGAATTGGTTTTCAGGTTACCCACTGGTGGCGCTGTTCTTGTGCTGTACCCCCTCCACATAGGAACCTCAGGGGGTCCTGTTGGGGAGATGAGGCCTTCCTAAAGTATCCAGAAAAAAATATATATCGATGTAAAATAATTCATGTCGCTGAAACTCATATTCACTCCCTACCTCACAGGGTCATGAAGAATACATGATAGAACATAAGAAGACACCCACTTCCATTTCCTGCCCAGTACTTTAGAGGATAAAAATATTTAGACAGAGCACTTTCAAGTTTATAAACATTTATCAAGAGCATTTTGCAGCCCATCCCCAAGCGTTCTCATATACATCATCTCATTTGAAATGAGTATTGATTTGCTGGATCCAGAAGATTAGACTAAAGGGGACTTGAGATGAGGGAGAAAACAGTTCCCACACACCTGTCAGTATGTCTGATCCAGCTGGTTGTAACCACCCAGCAAAGCAGATAGCTTCACTCATTCAATACAGGAATATCTATTGCCTGCCTATTGTGTTCCAGGCTCTGTGCTAGGCTCCTGGGGATAGATCAGGGAAGAAGAGAGACCACTGCCCTGCCCTCCTAGGGTGTATATTCCGATGGTAATATTCCTAGGAAATGCTGTTCTTATTTTATGGATGGTACGTCAGGGTGATTGGTTACCTGCCTCGATCACCCAGAAAGTTCTGGCTGTGTTTCCCAAATACATGACTGTCCAATGGCGCAGTTTGTCAGATGGGGGCTAGTGGGGCCTGTCGTGGGGATAGATCAGTGAATGAGCAGAGGGACTTCGCCCTGTGCTGCCCCTCGTGCCACGCTCGTGGGGCAGGGAGGGCTGGAGCTGCCCGAGACACAGACCTTCCCAGGGTTTCAGATGGAGGAATTGAATTTTCCAACTCCTCACCCCTGTTTTCTCTCTCTGCATATTTCCCACTGTTTCTCTGGGCTTAAAAAGGTGGAGAGGGGCGGCTATCATTCTAACAGAAGGGAAACCCTCTAGCTGCTGTCAAAGAAATAAAATAATAAGGAAATTTCTACTTTCTTGACGGTAAAGGAAAAGCAGGTGGGATGGCAGACACCAGCCTTGGTGGACGTGGACTGTTGAGTTGTAGAAGCTTCTGAGATGTCAAAGGTGGAGGGGGCAGATGAGAAAGGTGAGCAAACCCAGAACCTGAGAACAAAAGGACATTTTTAAAGGGACGACCCTTCTCTGCAGGCTCAGCCTCGGACTTGCCCTAAACCATGACTTTAGCTGCTGGAACCTCACATCTGTCAGCCATGCTGAGAGCCTCGCTGGGCCACGCAGACCGTGCTCCCCCGCAGCCAATCAAGGCTCCTGCCTTGTCTGCTGGGACAAAACGGGAATAATAATACTAGTAATGGTAAATACATGAAACATGGGCTTTCTTCTTAGAGCTCTCCCACAGGCTCGGTTCAGTTTTCCGGATGATTCTTTCAAGGCTTTGGGAAATTCATTTTGGGAAATCACACATTCATGATCATTTGTGCTGGAGGATTTTTTTTTTTTTTTTAACAGTACAGGCACCTGTCTTTCCTGCTGTTATTGGCAGATGTTTGTTGAAGGAAGTGAGGGAATACATGAATGCCCAATTTTGTAGTTATTTCCCCCAGAACCCTGACCCCCACCCCCAAATTAAGAGTAGACAAGGAGAAGTGTCCAGTGGGGTTCACAAAACCATTTCATCACACGACAATAGCGTGGACCATTAAAATAGAGTCTGCAGCCCTAGAATAGGTCCCACCCCTGCCCCCACCCAGTTCTCTGCTGTTAAAGCCTTTTGCTTGGCAGGAAAACGCTGCCCCCTCCTGGCTTAGATGGTCAGGCGCACTCGAGACGTGGGTGCCGGCCAATATGAACTTTATTAACTCTGAACAATAGGTTCACTGAAGACCAAAGGATAAATTCGGGCTGGGTAAGACAATGCCGCTGGGTGGAAACGAAAATTTCGATATACCCTCTTCACTTAATGAGATTCATGCAGTCCCTTTGGGGCAACAATAGCACCAGCCACCAGTTGCACAACCCAGGATGCTGCTGGGTACACGCTGTCCTGGACAGAAGAAACTGTAAAAGCATCTTTGAGTTCAGAAGAGGCAATAACTCTGACAGTTAACACAGTCTCCAGAAGTGACCCATGTCACGAAAGGCGGGGTAGAGGCGGGAAGCGCTGTCCCAGCAGTGGGATCCTGGGGCTGGAGGGTAAAGCTGCACGGGCATCTCTTTGGGTCCTGTCCCCCTTCGCCCAGTTTCAACACCTCCCTCACCTGTGTCCTTCCCATGAAAATAAGCCCAACAGGAAAAGCAGGTGCCCACTGGAGATTTCACAACGAGCACTGAAGCTGTCCTATTTCAGGGACAATACTGGTGAGACTCTGTTTGCGATTCTGACTTCTGGAAGGCTCTCCAAACTACTTTCTCCACCACCCCCACTTCCAAAGGGTGACTCCTGTGCGCTCTGAGTCAGCTCCTGTGCATCATTTGAAGGTGGGGATGCAGGGAGTAAGAGGATAGAAAATGTTTAAGACTTCCATGGGACTTATGACACGAATTTTCTTCTCAAGCATTGAGCTAGAGCCAGAAAGTGTTTGCAAGAGAAGTCCCTTTAGGTCCCACCTCTGAGGTGGTGCCTGGTAGGCATGCTAAAGACCCCCTGGGGAGAACATGGTGGGGTCAGATGGGGAACAACATGGGTGTCAGGTGGGGAGGAGCTTGGGGTCAGATGGGGAAGGAATATGGCCACATGAGGTAGTTTTGCTCTCCTGGTTCTTGGTTTTTGTTTTGTTTTGTTTTGTTTTTAGTAGAGGTATAATTCACGTGCTCTTCTAGTATTAATTTGTTCTAGTTTTAATTTTGGCTCCAAAAACTGGCATCCTGGCTGAGGTGTGGACAGTCTTTCTTATGCTGCTTCTCTCCACGCTTTTTAAACCTGTGTCTGTCTCACCAGCCCGTAAACTCCATGGGTGGGGAACTGTCTCCCCAGTGTCCCCCGCACGCAGCCCCGGTGCCTACACCCATCTCTGGCTCAGATCACCTGCCTGTGTTGGATGAGTCGGGGAGAGTAGCCACGAGGCCGGAAAAATGGTCCCTGGAATCCAGCCCCTTCCCTAACTGGGCCTCGATTACCATCTTGGGAAAGGAGGGCAGTGGGCAGGGTTTTCTCAGCTACCTGCTGGCCGACATTCAAGAATTCTCTGGAGTCTGTAAGGCCCGGCTTGGGTTGGTTGCAAGAGTGAGCAAGACCTGAGCTTTCACAGGTCTTGTCCACTGAGGGAGCAGAGATGAAAGAAATATTGGTACAGACGATTGATTACAGTTGTCAAAAGTGCTCCTGAAAGAGGACGTCTGAGGATCCTACGAGAACCAAAGATATGGCTGAGTAGGAGATACCAGGCCTCCGGGAAAGGGAAGAGCATTCCCAGAGAAGGAACAGCATAAGCAGAGGTTCTAAGACAGTTTCTGGGCAGCATTCGCTTTTCTGACCAAGGATGGATGCATCTGGCATTATGAATTCTTCCTTCCTGTCCATGAATGAGAAACAGTGCCCAAGGTGGCATCGGTCATCTCACAGCCATGAGGGAAAGGCCAAGGAGCTCATGGCACCGACACGTGTAAACCCCCAGACTAGTCCCCCTGGCCACCGTCTTCCAGGTTCTTGTCACGTGAGAACCAGCAGCCCAAGGCCTTCCTGACCACCAGGCTTGGGGGTGTGGTCAGGAGGCACAGAAGGTGGGTTCAAGTGCAAATGCAAAGCTCCCCATCTCATGACCACCCATCCCTGAGAGGGAGCCCTCTGCCCCTCTCGGAGGACCCCTTACTTCCACTGGAGTTGGTCTATAATCCGGGGAGAAAATATCATCCCCAGGGAACTTCCAGCTCACTCCCCTACCCGCAGGGAATCGCCCAAGTCCCAGGAAGGGTAGAGGGAAGGGAAGCCGAGTCATCTGCTGACTCATACAGTCCAAGTTCTTCTCTGCACCTCAGCTCCTCCCTCCCTCTGCTCTGCAGGCAGAGACCAGCCCTCGTGGGCTCGTGGGGTCCCCCCGTTGTTTCCTGGACTCAGGCTGCCGTTTCACGCTTGGGGAGCTCTCTTGCCTTCCAGGTAGGTTTACACAGCTCTCTGTGGCCAGAGTCTCTTGGCAGGGCTGTTACCCAGTTTCCTCATTAATTACGCTGGGATAGTCCCTCTTGAACAGAGAAACTTCTATAATTTGGTTATAAAACATCTCTTTGAATTTTCTCTGGAGTCTACTGTGATTATAATCATAAAACGGCTTTCATCCCAGAAGCTCAAAGCTCACAATAAACAAATCGTAATTATGTATCTCAACAGCCCCACCCCCCATTTCTTTTTCTAATGGAGAAACTGAGGCAAAAGGAGGTCAAGTGCCAGGCCGGAGGCTATGGCTTCTCTTAGCCACTGAGAAGCCCATGGATCTGCTGTGACTTTCACTGTGCCCATAATTACAGCCCTACTGGGAGGCCAGGGGAAGTTTGCCCGGGCCGTCCTAAATGCCAAACATCTGCCTCCTTGCACACCACCTTCTTTGGACAGAGAGAAAGATGTGACCAACTCAAGCCGGATGAAGCCCTTTAGGTGTCCTAAGCCTTGAGTGGTCTTGGAGCCCCCCCCTTACCTATGAAACTGTATAAAAACAATAAAAACCATAAAATGCACAACTTGCGTGTATGCTGATGTTGTTTGTTTAAAGCATGTGTGTCTCTCACTAGAATGTGGGTTCTTGGGGGGCAAAGGTCATGTCCACTGTATTTGAGTCTGTGCCAGGTACAGTTTTCAATGTGTCACAAGTACTTCCTGCATATTTAATAAATGAAAGAAGGTACCTACGAGGTACTGTGCCGTGTGTGTGTGTGTGTGTGTGTGTGTGTGTGTGTGTGTGTACACATTCCCATTCTCTTGTACAGCCCTACCTGTCATCTACCTCTTATTGGAGAACAGAGCCTGTGGCTCCGCGTCCACAGGCCGGGCTGAGGGAAGAGTTTGTGTGTGGATGTGCCCGACCACAGTCTCAAGGCTATGGGGTCTCTCATGCTAAGGACAAGGCCCAGCAGTCACATAAATCGGGGTGTAGAAGGAACCCCAAGCCAAAGCCCTAAGTTCGCTGAATCTCAGCCAAAAAACGTTGTGAGCTTGGTGTGTGTGTTGTCCTTCCCTAGGGTGGGGAGGGCAGGATCTTGCATTGTAAGAAGTAATAAGCACCATAGCTGATGTTGATGGGGAACTTTATATGTGCTAAATCATTTACACGGTCAAAAGAAATTGAGAAGTGGACCAAAGATGCCTACGGAGCACTCCTGATTCTGTCAGGGCCGGTGCCTTCCATTGCCTTCGTTGATTGTACTGCAAATGGCTGTGTCCATAGAAATACTAATGAGTTTTGTTCCTTGGAGCACAATAGATTATTGCCCAGTGACTATTGACCAGTTTTGCATCTATTTGTAAATTCATTTCGGCATTTCTGATTGCCTATATATTTAGGTGTATGACGTGTGATCAGAAAATACAGTGAATGTTTAAATAAAAAAATGTATTACAGTAAAAGACACATTGCCATTAATCCCCCTCGAAATACTCCTCCCTGCTTCAAATACACTTATCACTTCATTTTTGCCACTTTCTGAAGCCGTTTTGGAAGTCCTCTTTCGTGAGTCATGGACTTTTGCAGTGTCCTGGCTGCCTCGATGTCCTGAATCGTTTTGACTTTGGGGAAGAGCCAGAAGTCGTGGTGCCAGATCCCATGAATAAGGTGGATGAGGACACACTGTAATGTTTTTATTTGATAGAAATCGCCGTACCAGAAGCGGTGTGTGACACGGAGCCTTTCTGTTGTGATCACAAAATACGGTGAATGCTGCTGCCGAGTGCCATTCAACGGAAAGGCAGGGATCTTCAATATGGGAAGCGGCACATCAGACCTTACTAACAGTGTGTGACAAGTTTCAGCTTGTTCAGTGCAGTCAGTCGGGTGTGAGCTATGCTTGAGAGAAGGTGTGTTTTAAAGTGTGCCGTAAATCACCCTCCTTCATGACAACACTTCGTGTCACACATCGTTTCTGGTACACGGCAATTTCTGTCAATAAAAACATTACGGTGTGTCCTCATCCACCTTATTCATGGGATCTGGCACCGTGTGACTTCTGGCTCTTCCCCAAAGTCAAAATAATTCAGGACATGGAGGCAGACAGTACAACTGAAGACACTCACGAAAGAGGACTTCCAGAGCTGCTTCAGAAAGTGGCCAGAACGATGGGATAAGTGTGTTTGGAGCCAGGGGGGGTATTTTGCGGGGGTATGGCAGTGTCTTTCACTGCACTACATTGTTTTTATTTAAAACTCACCGTATTGTTTGATCGCACCTTGTGTGTACGAGTATGTGCGAGGTCTAACAATTGAGTTCACGAACACATTGCAACGATGTTGCTAATCGTTTTTGATATCAGAGGGATTATTCATTATGAATTTGTACCAACTGGACAAACAGTTAACCAAGTTTATGATTTGGAAGTACGGAAAAGGCTACATGAAAAAGTTAGATGACCTGAACTTTTCGCCAACAATTCATGGCTCTTGCAACACAACAATGCACCAGCTCACACGGCACTGTCTGTGAGGGAGATTTTAGCCAGTAAACAAATAACTATTGGAACACCCTCCCTACTCACCTGATCTGACCCCCAATGACTTCTTTCTTTACCTGAAGATAACGAAATATTGAAAGGAAGACATTTTGATGACATTCAGGACATCAAGGGTAATACGACGACAGCTCCGATGGCCATTCCAGAAAGTTCCAAAATTGCTTTGAAGGGTGGACTAGGCGCTGGCATCGGTGCATAGCTTCCCAAGGGGAGGACTTCAAAGGTGACCGTAATGATATTCAGCAATGAGGTGTGAAGCATGTTTTCTAGGATGAGTTCGTGAAGTGATTTGGCAGACCTGTGTGTGTGTGTGTGTGTGTGTGTGTGTGTGTGTGTGTGTGTGTGTAAAATATAATATGTAATAAATAATATTACTCAGAAGGGGCCATAGTATAGCCATTGTTTTGCACATTGATATTTTTCTACTAAAAATATTTTTTGAATCACAATGAGATACCACTATACACAGAATGACTAAAATAAAATCAGAAAAAACCTAATAATAGCCACTGTTGACAGGACAACTGTTAACAGGAACTCCCATACATTGCTGGTGTGGGAATGTAAACTGGTTTAACTTTGGAAAATGACTTGGCTGTTTTCATTCAAGTTACACGTCTACCTACCCGCTGACCCAGCGAGTTGTCCACAAAAAGACTTGTACAAGAATGTTCCAGGCAGTTTTATTGACATTAGCCAAAAAGAAGAAACAAGACACATGTCACACATGTGACTGGATGACAAATTGTGTTATTTCCCACAATGGGATACTATTTGGTAAGAAAAAGGGGCAAACTATTGATATCGTGCTTCCCCAAAAAGAAGACCTAACTGGAAAATAAGCCCTCGCATGATTTTTCAGGATGACATCCCCTGAACATAAGCCCTAATGCATCTTTTGGAGCAAAAATTAATATAAGACCCAGTCTTATTTTGGGGGAAACATGGTACACAGATAACGTGGATACATTTCAAACATTATGCAGACACAAGAGCCTGTGTACCAAGCAATTCCTTTCACATGAGGTCCAACAGCAAGCAGAACCACTCCAAGGTCCCTGAGCTCCGGTGGGGGTGGGGGGTAAATGATGGGCTAGGGGCACAGGGAACCTTCTGAGGTGATGGGAACATTCTAGATTTTGATCTGGGTGATAGCTGCACAGTTGTATGCGTAGGGGAAAATTACTCAAGTTGCCCACTTAAGATGCACTTTCCTATTTAAAAGGTTATCTTTTGCTGCCAGCACATTTACATGCAGTTCAGTCTGTTTAACAGCTGCAGAGAATTCTTTTGTCCACAGTTACCGTAATTTTAACCACGCCTCTACATGCGACTTCTAGGTTGTTTCCAGCCTTTTTGCTATTATAGACAAAGATATGTTGACGATCCCTGTGCCTATCTTGGAATTCCTTTGCAAGTATATCCATCGGGTGAATTCCTAGAAGTGGAATTGCTGGGTCAGAGGGAATGTGATGGTGGATGGTTCACAGATATTGCCCAATTGCCTTCCGAAAACATTGCAGCAACGCACACCCCCACCACACTGTGTCTTATGAGAGCCCTGGTTTTCCCACAGCCTCCTCGGCTCTGGGCATTACCAGCCTTCACAGAGTTTGCCAATCTGATAGGTAAAAACAATTTTATCTTCGTTTTGATTTTTTTTTTTAATTAGATCTGCTCTATCTTGACCCATTCCCCAAACTGGTTTTCTGCGTCTGATTCTGTTTGAGGAAACTGTTTGTTGCTAAATGGAATAGGTTAAGATCACAGACTAGAACAAAGGAAAGATCATGTTTCCTGAAATTGAAGAGCAGAGTTTCTCTCTGGTGGGCTCCTCAGTAACGCAGAGGTTGGGACCTGGTGGGGACACCTGACTCACAGCCATGGTGCCACTGCTGGCTCTGGACAAGATGCTCTGAGGTCCCTGCCTCGTCTGTGAAGTGGGGGTGATAGCAGTGTTCCTTCTGTGAAGATCCAGTTGATTGTCACACATGCTGAGACTGAGCCTGGCCTGGCCTACGTCTTCTGTAGGTTTCACGATGACATGCAGCAGAGGCTTCCCCTGTGGGCCTTAGTTTCTATCTTTGTAAAACGAGGCTCTTACGTGAGATCCCTTCCGGCTCTCGGCTCCATCCTGCTTCCCTGCCCCGTGGCCTCAGCTCTTGGTGCCCGAGTGAGCAAGTACCCTGCTTTCCCAGCCCGGGGCACCACGTGGCAGGCTCCTGAAATCACCCACCCGCCAACATACCACCCAGGTGGCACTGCCTCTGGCTGTCTCCTAAACTCCAGGTGACTTGTACTTGGTCACCTGGCCCCAAAGCAATGAAGCTAGTTCCAGAGTCTCAGAATCCCTGGAGAAAAGGATTCCTTTGGCTTCAACTGCAGACCCTCTCTCTAAAAGGAGTGAGGAGCCGTCACTGAGATTCCTCAGCCCAACAGATAACTCTCCTGCTCTCTCCATTCCAAGGGTCCACAGCCAAAAAGCAGTGACTCCCACCCCCTTGTCACTCCACGTATTAACTTGGGCACCATTCCCGTAGACTGCAGCAGGCACTGAATTCCAATTTAGACTTGCTGGGGACCCCCTCCCCCAAAAGATAGTCTTCATGTGGTCCTGCTAAGGACCTACCTGCCGGGCTCATGTCATGGCCCCCATGTAGCTCCGTTCTTGGAACTTACCAAGCATTTTCCTCCCTCTGGTTCTGGATCCAATGCCAGTACTGCAGGGAAGGCCCTAATTTCTCTAATTGAGAAATTTCCTCCCCCGTTGTCATGCGCCCGGACAAAAAAAAGGAGCACATTTGAAAGCCAAATACCCTCCGAGTAAGTTTCAACACCATCTATTACTATTTTTTGCCTCCCCCGCGCCCATGCTCTGCCTACCTCTCCTGGTTATACAGCCACACCTGACAGCCACCTGTCAGATTCTCACCTCAGCGCTGGGGCAGCATTGCCCCATCAGAGTCCCCTGTCCCAGGTGGAGCCATCTCATTTCATGTCTGTGACAGCAGTGCGTTTCTCTAGCCCCTGGTGTGTTCACCAGAGCCCAGAACCAAGCTCTGCTTTTTTCCATTAAATAATCAGTTATACAATCACATCAGAATGAGGTCGACGATGAGAGAGGGAGGGAGGGAAGGGAAGATGTGTGCTTTTTTATTAGCGGTTGGTTCTGACAGCTCTTTTCATGTTTGCTTCGAGGGCTGGGGGAATCACAACGTGTTACGTTTGATGGGATAATTATTAAATGAGGTTCAAGGCACCCAGAGATACACTCGTAAAAAGAAAGCGATTTCCACCAGTTACCCTGAAAGTGACTCATTTCATAGGCATGGAAGTTCACCGTGTCAGGGTGCTGCTGGTCTCGAATTCTTGCCTTCAAGCAAGAGTTTGCAAAGACCCTTTTCTTTCAGTAGATGATGAAATAGACATGCAGACACAGGGTAGACACAGCGATCACAGCCAGGAATCACTGAAGGCCTACAATGTGCCGGCAACTGCTAAGCATTCGACACCCACAATCCCATGCAGACCTCACACCCATCCTTGAAAAAATTTAACTTTCACTAATCCTGATTTGCAGGTGAGAAAAATGAGGGTTAGTAAGTCTTATTTACAAGAGTTCAAGGTCACACATTAAACAGAAGCAGAGCCACAATGGAGGCTTGGTCTGGGCTTCTCGACACACCATTGACACGTGGGGCTGCGTGTGCTTTCCTGGCAGGACCGTCCTGTGCATGGTGGGATGTTTAGTAATGTTCCTGGTCTCTACCCACTCGATGACAGTAGCCCTCACTATGTTTATTAATATCGATAACATGTGAGGCCCACGTGGGTGGATAATCCAGAGGCTGAATGTAAGGAAGGGTGCCCTGAAGGCCACTTGTCCTAGGACACTTCCTAAGTGACAGCGAGGGGCTCCTTGGGAAAGGCCCTGGTGCAGACAGCCTGGCAAAGGGGGGGACAGTCACTGCTCTTCAAAGTTCACCTGGAAAAGCGAATCAGTGGGGACACTCTCCCCAGGGACTCCCATGTGTTGGGGGAGAATTAGCTGTTGGCCTTGCTCACTTGTAGAACAGCCATGTTAGTTTGTCCGAAGTGTCACTCATTGTACCTACCAGTCCAGGGGTCATTGCTTCCAGCTGGGAAGCTGCCAAGGAGGAGAAATGGGAGGTAAAGTGTTTCATAAAATTGGTTTGGGAACAGAGGGGCTGGGCCTGAGCAGCCACATTTACTACCCAAATGATGTTCAGTGTGGTCATAAAACGGTATTTATGAGTGAGTCTTACGGAGAAGTATCACCAAGTGCTTCAGTGGTGTAATGATATAGGTGGGACATTAAACAGCAGAGTTAGAGTTAATAATAAATAATGTCTAATAACAGGCCATTGCTGTGGGAGACCAGTCAGCCCTGAAATCGGTGGCAGGATAACCCTAGGGTCCCGCCTCCTGCCCCCCTCTGGATGTCAGAGCTGGACCTTCAGGGCCCGAAGAGAATACCTCCTTGTTTCAATCTAACGTTTTCTGGGGTAAAGGCAGGGCGTAGGGTTGTCTTCTTCTTATTATTAGTTTAATTTTGCAACTAATCTTGTTTTTTTTGAAAAACAGAATATTCTGGATGAAGATAACCAAGTCTTTGAACACCCCTCCCCCATCCGGGTCCTCTGCATCCCAGCTTCCCTGTACAAGAAACGTAAGTACAAAATTATGTTTAATTCTTACAACAGGGAGCAGTTTACAGGGCAGGAAATGTCCTAAGTTTACAAATGAGGAAACTGAGGCACAGAAAGTTTGAGTGACTTTCTCCCAGCTGGGAAGTTGGATTTGAAGCAAGGGCTCTTTGGACTCTAAATGTGTGTCTTTCCACCAGGGCTGTCTCTGGGGCTAGAATCTGGACGCATTTTCTCACAGCTCTCGAGTTGGTATGAGGCATTCAGACGTCTGGTAAACTGAGAGGAAGTTTAGGTTTCTGTGCCCCACGCTGAGAGCTCAGGGGGGCTGAGTGGGCCGGGGAGTCTGGATCGTGACTACGTACCAGGTGAATGTGTACCGTGGTGGCCCCGTGGTAGCCGCATGGACCGATGTGTCCAGACTATGGTTTCAGGACAGCGTTGACCATGCACGGAAGTCGTCAGTGTTCCTTAAGCACTCTGACTGCCTTGTAAAGACAAGAACCAAACTATCCGACTCTTTCTAGGTTATAAATGATTAGAGAGTGGTGACCCGCCCCCTCTGCAAAAGGCAGAAGGAGACCTCCCTTGGGGTGGTCACGCTGTCTCATGGCCTCCTTGCTTACCGTTTAACCCAGGGGTCTGCAAACTTTTCTGTAAAGGGCCAGATACTGTTAGGTTGGTGCAAAAGTAATTGCAGTTTTTGCAATTATTTTTAACATTTTAAACCGTAATTACTTTTGCACCAACCTAATAAATGTTACAGGCTTTGGTAGCTAAGAGGCAAAAATGGGCAACTGTTCTCTCTGAAAGACTGTCTCTTTTTTTGTTTGTTTGTTTTTACATTAAAAATGTAAATCCATCCTTAGCTTACGGGCTGTATAAAAACAGGCAATGGATTCGGCCCACAGCTGTGGCTGGACAGTCCCAAATTTTAACCTGGATTGCTTCTGCCCAGTGAGACTGCTCGTTCTTTGAGGGTGGTGATCACCTTTTCTAGCCAATGCATCAAAGCCTTAGTTGTGCCTGTAGAGAAATGCAGGGAACAGAGGCCCTGCCTCGAAAACCTCCCAGCCCAGTGAGGGAGCACAGCTGTGAATGAATGCATTCTTTCTTAAAAAGATGCACTAAGCCTGTGTCGCATATCCAGCACAGTTCTAGGTGCTGAGGATACAGCAGGGAAAAGAGCGGACAAAAAGCCCTTACCCTTGGAAAGTTTGTGTTTTAGTGGGGTGAGACCAACCATTTCACTAATACAGGGAGTAAGGCAGAAGGTGGTCAGTGACGGGAAGGGCTAGATTAGGGAAGAGGGATGGAGAGAGTCAACATGGGTGGGGTTTCATTTTCAACCAGGATAGTCAGGGAAGGCCTTTCTGGGAAGGTGACCTTGAGGAAAGACCTGCAGGAGGTGAGGGAGGGAGCCACACAGTGACTGGGGGAAGAGCCTTCCAGGCAGAGGGAGCAGCAGGTCTGACTGGAGGCTGGAGCGGCCTGATTGCGGGGAGCATCGGAAGGCAAGGCCAGAGAGTCTCCTGGGCGCCTCATCTTCCTGCCTCTGTTTTGAACATAGAGCTAATGGGATTTGCTCATGGAATGGACATGGGTTTGGGGGGAAGAGAAGGGTCAAAGATGACACCAGGGGCAGCCAGAGCAACTGGAAGGATGGAGTGGCCTTTGCGGAGATGGGAGCTGGTGTAGCAGGTAGAGTGAGATTTCCGTTTGGGACACGTTAGGTCCAAGAGGCCCAACGTTACATACCCTCGAACGATGCAGGGGCTGGGTCGTCTCAGAACTCTGCGTATAATTTTTGATTCCCCAAAAACTTAACTGCTGTTGACCAGAAGCCTTATCGGTAACATAAACAGTCGATTAACGCATATTTTGTATGTTGTATGTATTATATAATATATAATTATATAACATATGTGTATTCTTACAATAAAGTAAGCTGGAGAAAAGAAAATATTATTAAGAAAATCTTAAGAAAGAGAAAATATATTCACTGTATTTATTGGAAAACATCCACGTGTAGATGGACCCCTGTAGTTCAAACCTGTGTGGTTCAAGGGTCAGCCGTCCATATACATATGAAGATAAATCAGTTTTGAGGTGGGAACTGGCCCTGAGCCCCTTGATGGGGTGAGGGGTGGTCAGAACAAGGAGACACCCCCACATCACTGAGAAAGTGTGGTAACTTGGCACCCATGACCGTGGCCTCCTGGGAAAGAGAAACAAAGCGTAGAGCCAAGATGGCTGTTCCCCAGGGCCTGGCCTCTCACCCTGATTTCCTCAAGCGGCTTGTCTTCACAGGACCTCCTGCCAGGCCGGGCCCCTTGGGAGCACCTGAAATGAGACAGGTGATGGAGCACATGCTTCCTTAATCCTGCCCCCGGAGTTTGGCCCTCAGAGGACAGGAGTGGGACAGGCACTCAAGAGTGGGTGGTTCCAGGAAAGGGAGACAGAGATCTTTGGTTCCTTCACAACTCTGTTCATTTATTCACTGAATAACCACACTTGGGCACTTACTACACACCCGGCACTGGCGGTGTAGGGCTGATGTAGGGTCGTCGGGCAGCCACCAATCTGGACGTGCAGGAATAATGATACATTTTAGAAACACGAAATAATTGTTCCCCTCCCCGCCACCCAAAGTCGTACAGAAAATTGGCTTTATTGGCCATGAGATACATACGTACTACGCGTTTCTATGGTCTGTAATGCTGGGGTTAACTATTAGGTTAGTGCAAAAGTAATTGTGGTTTTTGCAATTATTCTTAACCTTTTAAACCGCTATTACTTTTGCACCAACCTAATAAACGGCAGCGCTTTCGTCAATATAGAAAAGAAAAACAAAAACTCAAGAGCGCCTCACTTGTGCCACCTGGTGGCGAGATCTGTCAGTGATGCCGCCGAGCAAGTGTCTGTACTTGCCGCACACAAGTCCTTCCGGACTATCCCATTGGGAAAGGTTGGCTGCTAATGCCTGTGGGAGCCCAGGATCGGGCTGAAGCCAGAGGAGGGTGCTCAGTACCTTCGAGAGCCATCAGGCTTTCCAGCGTCAGGAGTCAGGGTGACGCTGGTACCGGAGCCCAGGCCCTTACCTGCACTGGCTGGCAGCCCGGGGCCAGCCTCACAGAGGACAGCCCTGCCCTTGGCTCCCGGCTTGGGACGCTTTCTAGTTTCTAGTTCCTCAGGTCTCAGCGGGGCCTCCACGGAGGAACTCGTCCCTTCTCTTCAGAAGTCCCTAAGCTGAGGGCACCCTGATTCTTTGAGGAAGGGTCTGGACCAGAAGAGGGATGCCAAGTGAGGACGATCCCTGCCACTCATCACCCAACAGTGTCTCCCACTGTTGTTACACCCAGGGACTTGGGACCAGACACTCAGTGCTGTGCCACCTCTGCCTGTGGGCGGGCACTTGCTTTTTACCTCTCTGAGCCTCTTTTCTTCATATTATAAAAAGAAGAGAAATATGCTTTGGTAGTGTCGCTGCCAGGAGTAAGCAAGAAGTGTGCCCGAAGCACCTGACATGTTCTAGCCCAGCATCAGGCACCTCCTAAAAATACAGATTCCCTGGCCTTGACCCAGACCCCCTCATTCGAAACCATGAAGAGAGGCGCCCGGGAATATGCATTCCCCAGTGACTGAGGATCAGAGAGGGTTTTAGAAATGCTGGTGCATTTGCAGGGGTTCCCAAAGGTGGTTGCACGTTGGAACCACCTGGAAGCTGTTAAATAATATCTGTGTGTAGTCCCCTCCTCCAGAGACCCTCAGTTCATTACCCGGGGGCATGGGGGCAGGGGTCCTCTTGCGCAGACGGGGAGTGGAGCCTGGTAGAGTGAAGGACACAGAGCTAGACAGAGTGGGCGAGGATGCTGGCTTTGCCACTCACCAGCTGTGTGTCCTCGGGGAGGTGGCTTGCTGTCTCTGAGCTCCAGCTTCTTGGGCCTGTGTAATGAGGACGACAATGTCCACCATCAGGGAGGTTAGGGGAGGTGTCGTGCGATGGAGACTGGCAAGTATTATGTGACTCAGAGGGTGCACATTCCAGACCCGAGTCTCTCAGAACCCCCTGGGGAGCTTGTTAAAATGCAGGTTTTGATCTGGCCCATCTGGGTGGGACCCAAGATCAGGGGGATGCCAACATTGCCAGTCTGAAATGCACACTTTGAAGAACAGGACTCTACCTAGACCAGGGCTTCCCAGCCTCAGCAGTGGTGGCATTTGGGGCTGGATGACTGCTGTGGGGACAGCCGTGGGCACCTTAGGAGGTTGAGTGGCGTCCCTGGCCTCTGCCCACAGGATGCCAGGAGCATTCCCACCCCCACCACACCCCCCCGTTGTGGCAGCCAAAAATGTCCCCAGACATTGTCCAAAGTCCCCTGGGAGGGGGGACAGAATCACCCCCAGCGGAGAAGCACAGGCCTAGACCAGTGAGACGAGGGTGAGAAGAGATGGGAATAAACGTTGACCAAAGTCAGCTGCCTCCGTCGGACTGGAAGCCCAGGCAGCCTAAGGCTGGGACGCATTTGCTTGTTTTTGGATGAAGAAATGAGGACGGAATGAATAGAGGCAGAACACCTGGGAGACGGTGAGGCTTCGGGGTTCACCGTGTGGAACCCGACTGCCGCTGAGCTTTCAGCTCTGCTTCCCCCGGCTGCCAGAACAGCGAAGGGAAATGCAATCAAAATGACTCACTCCGGAGAACAAACCCGGCCATTCAGGGACAGAAGCCAGCGCCCGCTGCATTCTATTTGTCACCCAGAGAGGAGGGGGGCAGCCTCCCGTTTCATGTGCGGACACGACGTGGGTAAGTTTACCATTTGTTACGTTCAGGTTGCCTTTGAAAGGAAGAGACCCGAGACAGTAACACTAAAGAAACACGCCTCAAAACCCGGGGCCGCGGGGTTGCCCATAAACCCCAGGAGGGGCCTCCACACGCACCGGGCTGTGGAGACCACAGCGGTCGGCGTCTCCACACGTCATGTGAAAACAAGATACGTTTATGCAGTCACCCCGGCGACTGCACGTTGTGGGGGCCATGGTTCTCTAGAAACGGAAACACTGTACGGTGTTGTTCTGTTTTACCTGGGATTAGAATCCAAGCCGAGCACACACCTGACTCCAGAGCCCAGAGAGTTTGCACAAAACTTCTCTGCAATTCTCAAAGCCATTTCACTGTCATTACGAAAGAACAGCAATAATAATAATACTGCCACTTGCACTGCGCATTCACTCTGCCTGCCAGAATCATCTCCTTGAATCCTTGCCAAAACAATAGGAAATGCACCATTTTGCAGATGAGAGCACAGAGAGGCTAAGTGGCAGGCCCAAGGTCACACAGCTCATAAGTGGTGAAGCTGCGATTTGAATCCAAGTCTGCCAGATTCCTGAGTCCAAGCTCATAATGACTACACTCTTAGGGTTCCCCTTTGACCCTAGCGCCTCACTTCTCAAGTGAGGGTCCCACATACCAGCCTCAGCATCACAATGGAGTTTGGTAGAAATGCGAAACTTACCCCCCCCACCCTCTACCTACAGTCTGCCCTCTGACCCCACCATCTGAAGTTGACTACTCTGAGAACAGGATGACACGCCAATTCCTGGAGTCCCGCATTCTCTCGTCTCTGTATATTAAGGGGTTCTTTAGATTCGGTTTTCAAAAGCTCATCCAAGAAATTCACGCTCCTAGGTTTAAAAACACCAAATATGGTGCAGGGGGATTTATGACAACAAGCAAAGCCTTCCCCTCTGCCCACCCCCTACTCAGGGGCAACACCTAAAAGGATGGGCTCATCCGGTGGCTCCTACCACATCTGTGAAGAAGGTCTCCAGAGAGCTGTGTAGTGGTGACCACGTCCCACAGGAGCGGTTGGAGATGGGTGAGGAGCACGCAGCTTGTGTACAGAACCACTCCGGGTCCCCCCCAGCCCCCGCCAGTGTGGTGGTCACTTCCCCGAGAGCCTCCGCGGTAGCCTCTGTAAAGCCACAAATTCCAGGTCCAGGCTCTGGCTTGCCTCTGCTCCAACCTTCTCCAGCCTGAGCCTCAGTTTCCCTTTCTGTAACATGAGAAGGCTGGGTTTGGTGGTCTGGGGTTCTTGGAGGCCGTAACAATGGCTTTCATCGTTTCTAGCACCGACACTGCGATTTCCTGGGACGCCATCTCCCTTCAAAGATCATGCAGGCCCTCTCCAGTTGCAACCCACAGCGTGGCTGCTCTGTCCCCTGAGGTCCACTGAGACCCCTGTCTCTTCTTCCACTCTTTTGGGCCTGGTGGATACAAATATGGCTGCGTCTGTGCCGGGGAAGAGAGCCACAGGTTTTCTCTCCCAGCAGGGGATCAGTGTCAGAGCTCTGGGAGGAAGGCGTGACATCTCAGCACTTGTGGACCCGTTCTCTCCCACCCTGCCGCACCCAGCTTGCTTCACCCCACGTGGGTGGCAAAGGGGCCCGGAGTCCTCTGCTTGGCCGCTAGTGCTTGCTGAGCCGAGGGAGTGCTGCCAAGCTTTGTGTTGGCATGTCACATCATCACCCAGCTCACTCCAAGGCAAACAGAGAAAATGAAAAAAGGGCTCTCAGAGCTGGCGTGGCTGCCGGCTGCGGGCGGGCAGGAGAGCGACCTGTAGGCACCGAGGAGCAAAGCACTGCCTTGGTCTTGATGATTCCTTGTTAAGGAAACAGTAACTGGGAGATCTTTAAAGTCACGATGTGAGCTTTGTGGGCTGTGAAGATTCCCTTTCTCCTGGCGGATGAGGGTTATCAGCCAGTGGAAGGTCTGTGGTTCTCCCACTTCAGTGGGATGGCAGGTTTGGAGGGGGGAAGAGAAGTCCAGCCGTTGGGAAGGTAAGAGCTCAGGAAAGCCAAGGTTGGAGGGAACAGGCTTGGGGTAGACTATGAAGAATGCTCTGTGCCCATACCCTGCCAGGGCTCCTGTAGCACCAAGTAAAAGCCACGGTTCCTGCCAGGCCTCTCAGATCCTGTGGGATCCCCTCACTCCCCTGCCCTGCAGATCCAGCCACACTCTCCCCCTTGCTTTGCCTCCAACCTGCCTCAGGGCCTTTGCACTTATTCCCTCTGCCCGGAATTCTCTTCCCCACGATATAAACACGGCTCACTCCATGTTTCCTTAGAATGTCACCTCTTTAGAGGGGCCTTTCCGGAGCACCCTGCAAAGAACAGGAACCCTACGCCCACCCTAGCCCTTGCTGTGCCTCTCTCATCCCCTCTATTTCTTCCACAGGACCCGTCAACCTCTGCATGTTATATGTAGGTGTTTCGTTATTTGATGTTTGGCTCACCACTCGAGAGCTCCAAGGCTGTGTGCTTAGTTCATTGCTGTCCCCCCAACCCTAGGCCATCTACATAAGTGGACACTTCGTAGGTATTTGTCAAAGGAAGGAATTCAGGTCAGACGTTTAGATCCCTTGCCATGATGGCTATCTGCAGAGTTCCAGATTCCTTACAATAGGGACAGTGCTGTCCCAGAGCCCCCAGGGCAAGCCTGGCCCGCGGAGAATGGGAAGGAATCTCATGGAGACACTCTTTGTGCACGAGCTCTGCTGCGAGCGATGCCAGCTTCCCATCAGAGCCCCCAGCACGTGCCGTGATGGCTGCTGACTCCAGCTCACTGTGCACCCTCAATCCCCTGGACGGATCTCCAACCAGTGACACTGGGGGACGCCCATTCTCTGAAATCCTTTCTTTTTCAGTCCCCACAAACCACCCCTTGGTGGGGTCTGTTGTCCTTGTCTTGGAAAAGAGGACATTGAAGTGGTGGGGCCTGGACTCCCACCGAGATCATCTGTGACCCCAAAGCCATCAGCGCCCACTTCAGGGCAGGCAGGTCCATCAGGACGGTCCGGGTGTCAGAGCAGGACACCAACCTGACCAGGCTGAGGGGTCTTCTTATCAGGAGGCACCACGCCCCCATCCTGGTGACTCACGTCAGTGATCACCTCCGACCTGCTGGGTGACGCTACATGGGGATGAATTGGAAATGCTGTCCTCAAAGGGCTTCTGGATCAGGACAAGTGTTGAGACAGAAGCTTCTGGAATCAGCACACTAGATCCAGACAGGCAAACAGAAGGGACAGCAACCCTGGCAGCTGAGTAGAGTGAAGGTGCCCTGGGCCTGTGGTGGGCACATCTTGGCTGAGCCCGAGGGCAGCAGATGTCAGCAGGGAGGGGACTTGAGGAAAGTCAGGTAGAGAACAGCCTGAGCAGGTACCTGGTGGCCATAAAAGAAAGTGTCGGGAAGCAGGTGATGGCAGCCTTGAGCCAAAGCTTCTAGGGGTCTAAGGGAGGGAGGGAGGTGACAGCAGAGGTGGCTCAGGGGTCTCGCGTGGCACAAGCCTGAGATTCTACTTTGCTTATGAAATTGGTATCTGAGTTAGGGTTCAACCAGAGAAGCAGAACCAGCAGGAAGGTTCAGCCAGACACAGAACTCGTGGGAGATACGTAATTAGGGATTTACTGCAAGGAGTTGGCGACCGCAGGGCTGGCTAGGCAGGTCTGGAATCCATGACGCACGCAGGCCGTTGCGAAGGGCCAGAACCCTCAGGCATGGGCCGAGGCTGCTGTCCACAGGCAGAATTTCTTCTTTACTGGGGAGCCGGAGCCCAACTCTTAAGGCCTTTCAACTGATTGGACCAGGCCCACCCAAACCTTCTAAGAGTTTCCCTTCAAGTCAACTGATTATGGACATTAATCGCATCTAAAGAACACTTCCATCACAGGACTTAGATGAGTGTTTGAATAAGTGGGGACTGTGGCCTCGCCAGCTGCACCTTCACAGAGGCAAAGCTCTATAGCATAGCCTGACTCCAGAGTCAGTCTCTGCCCGTATCTCCCTCACTCACCACCCCCAGGCGCACTGCCTCTTGCTGTTCCTCCAACCAGGCAGGGAGCACCCCAGGGCCTTTGCACTGCCTGTGCCCCTGCCCCCTCCCAGGTAAAAGCGGGGCTCCCCCCCTCACCTCCTTCAAGCCTCTCCTTAAATGTCAGCCTCAAAGAGCTTTTCCCTTACACACTTGTCTAAAGTAGCCCACTCACATCCCTCCCGCTCTTCGCCTGCTATATTTTTATCAATAGGCAAGAATCACTCCCTGACATGATACGTTTATTTGTCTATTACTGACTCCTAGGAAGTAGGCATTTGTTTTGCAGCTAACGTTTGTGTCTTTAGACTTTGCTTCTTGGCCCCTGGGAGGAGCTTAATACACATTTCTTGAATGAATGAATGAACGGGTATTAAAGCATTGTTCGTATGCACCTTCTTTAGGTGAATGTGCCTTCTGCCTTGAATGTGTTCCCCATCGCTATGATCAGACCACTCAAACATTGTTCTCTCCTTTAAGAACAAAAACAAATAAAACAACTCTTTTGCTTTATTGAGCAAAGTTTTTAGATGTTCAGTGATGGGGGTGGGGAGGAGGCAGTGAGCTCAAAATGGTAAATTCCTGAGTGTTTTGCCAACATATGAGCCAGTCTGTAATTGTGTCCCCAGTCACGGAAACGTTGCAGTGATTATAAGACCATACGGAGGGTCCCCTATAGCACAGGATCCCCTCCCCGCCTCAGAGCCTCCCCCCCCCACCCCCTTGACAAACTGTCCTGTTCGTCAGGCCTGTGAACTCTCGGCACCTTTCAAGGTTTGGAAAAGTGGGATTTCCAAAGACCATGGCCGCCTCAGAGAAGGGCCATCCACGTTCCAGGGAGGCGAAACCATGGACGAAGTGTGAAGACCGAAGGCGACTCCTCTCCGGATCCCCTACAAGAAGCTTCCCCTTCGGCCCGTTGGCTTCTAGGAATTAGTTAACTGCCCTCACGACCAGCTTGCAAAATGTACGGACGAGCTTCTGTTCCTTGCGACTAGAACCACGTCCACCGTGAAGTTTTGTGCTTGAGGTTTTTGGGCTGGTGGGATGGGAGAGCAGTGAGAAACAGCAGAATTTATTCATTGGAATCAAGGCCCCTGGTTTTCTTGATCAGGAAGGGCCCCCTCCCCCCCCCCCACCGCCCCGCAGGTCCCTTCCAGAAAGGTCCAGCTTTATCTCTCAAAAGTCCGTTTTACAGAAAATCTATTTCAAAATGCTCCCTGACATGAAATAACAGAGTTTAAACATTACTCAAAAATTGCTCAGGCAGCTAGAGAGGGAAAACATGAGAGTCGCTGTCCTCAGGGGAGACGCGTGTTTTCCAATAGGATTTCAAAAGGAGAGGACGGATTGACTTTGAGATTTCATCATTCCTTCTCAACAGAGAAGAGAACAAAACGTCCCGAGAGGGCCTGGGGTCAATTCAGGACTCAGACTCATTTTTACATGGTGGGCACTGCTTCCCCACAGCTGCTAACGCTGTGAGCAGAACGCAGAGTGCCTCACGTGCAAAATGCCTCAGTTCAGCGATTTGAGTCGCCCTCGGAGATGTCACAGCATAAAGACAATTCTCTCCCTTTCTTTTCCTTAGACCTAACGGTGGTGATATCATCGTGACTAACAGCAAAAGGTATTCTTGGATCTTAGTTCTGTCTCGTGAACTGTTATATATTAAATATTGCCCTTTTGGTGAGAGCTGTCAAAACAGCTTCATGTAATATGCCCTAGGAGAAAGATTTCTGTGATGCCACATAACTCAAATTATACAAATAACTGTCAGAAGCCATTACGATCAGCGGCAGAGGGGTGGGGGAGGGGAGGGAAGCAGGCCCGCCAAATCCTCCCTTCATGTGAAGAGAAAAGACAAGAGCGGGTGTCTGCTCAAGGGGATGCACGAGACACCCTCCTTGTCCCCAGCCATGGTTGAGTCCCGGCGAAGAGTGTGGGCTCGGGGTGACCGACCACCTGCTTTTGAATCCTGGGGTCCACATCTGTTGTGTCTGTGACCTTGGAGGACCTGCGTGACCTGCTCTGCCTATCAGTTCCTCATTCCTGAAATCGTTGGGACCCTGGAGCCCCTGTCAGGGTGCGTGTGTGTGAGAAGCAGCCGAGCTGGTGGGGGTGCTGGTAGCTGTGCGGGTGGTGTCTGCTGATGGCCCCTCTCCTCACGTTTGCACCCCAATCCTCTGGGCACAGCCAGCGATTGCCTGGTGCACAGCAGACCTGGAGCTGCCTTCTCTCTTCTCCACGCCGTGTGGCCCAGACTGACTCCCACTGCTAGACACACATGGAATTAAAAGCCTGAGAAGACGTCCACGACAATCCTCGATGCAATTGAAGTTTCAAGTGTGGGACGTTCTCAGCAAGTGGGAAGGAGACCCAGGGCCTACAGCTCACACTCCCGGGTCTCTGGGTGACGAGAGCCGGTCTCGCGTGCCTGGGTCACCGCAACGCCATCTGCCTCGGACGCACAGTTGAACTCAAGGCCTGGCTTCCTTGACACCTGCCCCCAGGTGGGAGGGGGCCACGGTCCCTTCCCCACACCCCTGCTGGGTCTCAAAGCAGAAACAGCTGTGGGAATGGAGCCAACTTTTGTGATCAAAAAGCCCCCGTGAAGCCAAATAACCCTCCGCTCTGGGTGGTTAGTTGCCGAATGAGTTCCTGGACGTCCTCTCAGCAGGTGTATCCCCAAGTTCTCAGCACCAAAACGTTTCATTTTCTGCAGGAACGGATGCTCAGCCTGGTCTCTGAGCCCCAGCATGACCCTCACCCACCTCCGTGAACCCACCTCTAGCTATACATGTGCTGGCCCGGTCTCTGCCCAGAAGCCAGAGTGATCATTCCAGAACTGGAATATGATGTGACTTGCCTCTTTGGAACAATCCAGAGCTGCCGGACGGATCTTGGCTACTTGGCACATAGGGACAGGACGTAGAGGGGTGGACTCCCACCAGCCAGCCTGGTCTGCTCTGCAGAGCCCTGCTTCACTCTCAGCCTCCAGCCCCCCGGGGCACACCCCCTCCCCCAAAATGCTCTTTATCATTTGCATTCCTTTGCTCCTTCTACCCCCTCCCCTTGGAATGCCACCCATCATTCCCCACCATTTTCTCTGGTTAATTTTTACTCATCTTTTATTGCTGAGCCAGGGGCCCTCCTTGAAAATGCCTTCCCTGACACCCCAAGGCTGGGACAACCCTCCACCCCCGTCCTGTAGCTCTGTCTCCACCTTCCTACAGGGCTGTGGGGCTCAACCCCAGGGCGTTTTGAACTGAACCACTGCCGGAACCGCCCCCCCACACACACATCCATCAGTGCAATTAGAATCTCTGAGGGCGGGGCCTTGGCTTCTGTGTTTTCCAAACGCTCCCCAGGTGATGGGGAAGCCCAGTGAGGATGGGGAGCCTCACACCACAGGCTGGGCCTCCCCAGGACAGAGACTCCCTTCCACAAACCGATGCACTGCCATCCTCTTACCCAGGGCATGCTCAGCGGTGCTCAGGAAATGGGCAGGGGCTTTAGTCCACAGAGGGGGGTATGTGAGAGAGATCCCCGCTTTAGTGTTCTTTAATTAAACTTCAGTGTTTGCTCTGAGCACCCACTCCTGGGGAATGTAATGATGTGCCCTGGGAGAGAAGGCACACAGGGACCTCAGTGACCCATGTACACCAGTCGCCGTGGCAACACGGGCATCCCTGTCCCCAGGGCCTCTCTGGTTTTCTCCTGCTCCCATGCATGCTTGGGGTGAGGAGTTTTGTAAGGATGCTGATGGCTCCATCTGCCTGCCACGCTTCCTCTCTGGCTTCCAGCAGCCTCAGGAGCACAGTGCTTTCTCTTCTCACCCTGGACTTGGGGAGTGAGCCCTCTCCTCCCTGGTTTTCAAACACAGTTGGTGTCTGCCCACAAATCCTCCTCTTCCTTCCTGTCAGCTACCCTGTGATCTGTCTACATTTTCCATTGCCTTTGGAAAACAAAAGCCAGACAGGCTTGTAGGCCCCCTCTTTGCTCCTCCCTACCTCACTCCACTGGGACAAGGGAGCACAGAGCAGACAGGCAGGGGTGGGGAGAACAAGGGGAGAAAAAAATAAATAGCTAAAAAGATACCTGGCTGCAATAAAAATAATAGCAAACATTCTCTCATTTCATCCTCAAAAACCTGTGACGTAGTTACTAGTATTATGTCCATTTAACAGAGGAGGAAAACAGAGGCTCAGAGAGGTGAAGTCACCTGCCCAGAGCCACACAGCTCATCAATTTACACCCAGGTCTGTCTACCAGACTGCCCCAACTCTCAGCCACCATGCTGGCCCACTCTGGAGAACAGTCCACCTCTTTGGTGTTCGTTCTCCCAATGAGAATTTTCTTTTTCTCCATTCTTGATTTTCTTGTTTTGTTTTCTTCCCATTTTATGTATATATAAATATATTTATAGTCACTTTAAGCAATTCACTGACATCCTGACAACATCTGGAATGTGAGAGTAAAGAATTGAGAGCAATTTTTAGAGCTCGATAAAGGTTGCCGTGCACATTACAATAGAGAATCGAGTTACTGCAGTATGACTCCTTCCCTGTGAGACTGTTTATCAATAAGAGTTCCAGCGCGGTTTCTTTCCGCTTTAGAGAGACCATCATCTTGTATTAGACTCCTCTGCTCTCACTTAAAACGTTTCCCCCAGCCATGTCAAATTATGGTTAATCTGATTTGCTCATGGCTTACTTTTGTTTCCACAATACTATATATAAAAACACTTATTTTCGTAAGGGCAAAAAAGTTAATTTTTTTTCCCCCCAAGTTGTTCTGGTCAATTTTAGCATCTCTTTTTCAGGGTTGTGACATTTGAGAAAACCTCATCTAGGTCAGTGAGTACCTGCTGCTGACAAGAACTTTCTGGAATGCCATTTTGATCGGGCATGACCTTTGTCAGCAAGTTCATGTCGTAGGTCACCGAGCACATAGAGTGGGGGGTCGGCCAAAGCCCAAACAAGTGACTTTGTGGCAAAAGCAATTTTCCGAAAGTACTTGCCTCAATAAGCAAGCCACTGGCCCCAGCGGTGTGTCTCCCCCAGTGTGTTCAAGACGTTTCTCATTGGGACTGTGGGGAAGACCCTGCCATATGTCTTCCAGAGAGTCCCCCCCCCCCCACACACACACACATGTGGTTCTCCAGCAAGTCACCGTACAGCCATGGCTGTCAGCTGTCTGGTGGGTGTTTACTGAGCTGGGTTTTGTTCCCAGTTAATTTACTCATGAAATTGATTGCTACTTCCCAGGTACAGACGTTTACATTTATGCCAAAGCTGCACCTGGTATCTCCCACTTGGGCATTTTCCTCTGTTTGCAGGACTCGTGTGCCACCCCTCACTCCCAAACCCAAATGCTGTGGTAACCCCCCCCCCCCCCATAATGGCTTCAAATCCTTTTCATTGATAGGGCATGTTGTATTGTAAAAATCAACTTACTTTTTTGATTAGATAATTTTCATATTATTCAATGTTCAAGTGTGCTAGAGAGAGAGAGAAAAAAAAGTCCATTCTCCTTTGCACTTCAGCCAACGGCCCCCTCCCCAGAGGTAATCACTATTGACAGCTCTGGTATTCTTTCAAAGATACTTTATGTAGATGTCAGCAGCTATGCATCGATATTCTTTGTCCTTTTTACACAAACAGCAGCATACTTTACTTGCTGTCCATAGGACACTGGCTGATGGCTTGGGGGTGGCCCATCAGCTCTGAGCAGGGACTTTTCTGCAATGCTTGCGCATCTGAGAATCATACCAGCTGACATTTACAGGGCTTTCTGAGCCAAGCTTTAGGCCAAACCTTCTATGTTCATTTGCTCACTTCATTCTCGCCACAACTAATGAGGTCGATACTATTGTTATCTCCACTTTGCAGATAGAGGTTCACAGAGACTCAGTGACATAACACACAGCTGGCAATTGGCAGAGGTGAGATTTGAACCCAGGTCAGCCCAATGCCAGAGGTTCCAGTAATATGAAATGGTTGTTCTAAGGCAGACCAGATTCTGAGAATTTGGATAAACCAGAACAGATTACAGGGGTACAGTTAATTGGGTATTTATTGCTCACTCACTGTGAGCCAGCATTGGGCTGGGGTTCAAAGAACTGGCTTCTCTAGGAAGAGAAACACCTATGCTGCCAACCTCTATCTAGAAAACAAGTACAGTGTTAGACATCGTGGGTAAATCTTAAGACATTCTTGCCTCTGGACCAGGGCCAGACAAACCCCAGGCCACTTCCTAGAAATCCTAGTGAGTTCAAAATGAGCACGAACCTCAGGGTTGTTACTTTCAAGGAGGTGCAAACAAAAACTTTGGAAAAGGCCTGGTTGAAACGAGAGTCACCTTCCCAACAGCCCTCAGAAGGAAAGGAAGAATTCAAGTGAGAGACCATGGATTTGGGGAAATAAGTGATGAGTCAACACAAAGCATTTCCCTACTCTCTCTGTGCCCCAGTGAAGCTCTCTCAGGGTGTGGAGTGCAGGAAGCAGAATGTTGGGTGGGGGGTGCAAGAAGAAAATTGGCATTGCGGGGCCCTGAGTTCTGGGGATGACCTCATTCATCTTCCCATCTCAACTTACTTACCACTTCCTCCAGGAAGGCTTCTGTCCTGCTTTCCCCTCCTCTAGGCTTCCATGGACCCGTGTACTTTTTCTAATTTAGCAGTTGTCTTTCAGAATTGTAACTGACTGGTTTACTTGAGTGCGTTCCTCTAAATCAGAGGTCTGCAAACGTTTTTTTCTGTAAAGAGCCAGATGATAAATATTATAGGCTTTGTGGGCCATATGTTCTCTGTCACAACTATTCATTGGAGCATGAAAGCCGCCACAGACAAAACAAACAGTCGAGCGTGGCTCTGTTCCAATAAAACTTTATTTATGGATACTGAAATTTGAATGTCATGTAATTTTTGCATGTCACAAAATATTATTCATCTTTTGATTTTTTTCTCCCCAGACCATTTAAAACTGTGAAACCCTTTCTTAGCTCCTAGATTGTCCGAAAGCAGGTGATGGGCCCATTTGGCCATGGGCCGTCCCTGGTCTAAGCCACAAGCTCAGGGAGGGCCCAGATCCAGGTGCCACTGTGGTTTTTAACCAGTGGAGCCTTACATAGGGGGCAGCTTGACAAATAGTTGTTGAAGGAATAAATTACACAGAGGGAGGAAGTAATGGTTAGAGACATTAACTAGTCAGAAAAATATTACATTTGCAAATGGGTTTTATTTGCTCTAACGTGTCATTGCGTTTTCTTCCCTGCTGAATGTTATGAAATGCTAATTAGCTCCCATCACAACCACGGTTCACAGCTCTGTTTGATCTTCTTTGTCGGGGTGTGTACACAGCACCCTACACTGCAGTCTGAAATAACTCAGCACAGACTCCCACAACCCCCCGGCCCCGTGTCACAGAGACCGTCCCACCAGGGAGGCAGGGCAGGGCGACCTCAGAAAAATCTCGTTCCCAGTTCATGTGGTGGGCTGTTGGTGAGCTCTCTCCAATGAGGGGAAAGTAATTCACCCAGCTTGCAAGGATCTCCCCAACCGTGCTGGGGGATGCACAGGGCAGAGCACGCTCGTCTCTCTCTGGCCACAGATTTCTTTGTCCCTGCAGTGCACACATGGAGTGTTGACAAGCATCCCACCTTCTGTGCGTTAGACAGACCTCTCTTCACCAGGGCGTCCCGCCTGGGACTGCTGACTTTTGGGGCAGGATCCTTCTCTGTTGTAGGGAGTCTTGAGGACAGCAGGATGATCACAGCATCCCTGGCCTCTACCCACTGGGTACCAGTCGCAAACCCTCCCGTACGCCCACGTTGGGAAATAACCTGTCTCCAAGCATTGCCAAATGTCCCCTTGGGGCAAAATCGCCCCCCACCCCCACTCCTGGTTGAGACTAAAGAGCAGCTGCCCTAAATGCAAGTCCCAGGGTGAGCCTGGGAGGGAATGTTCTCCAGCCCTAGGCAAAATGAGAAAGAAAGAAAAAGAAAAAGGGTACCAGAGTGGGTTTTTATAGAGTGAAATGTGATTGATGTAAAGAAATGCCTTTTCCGGGACGTCCCTTTCTAGTTGTTCGTGCAAAAATGTCCTTTGTGAAATGATGATGCTAGCAGATGGCAGCTTTTTTCCCCCCGTAAATGCTCATACCTGCCAAAACCAAGAGTTGGCAATCTTATGTCAACCCACTCTTTTTTTCTTTTTTGAAGTTTTACTGGAGTGAAATTCTAGAATCTAGGAATGGCTGCATTTGTAAGAAAGAAATCAGGTTCTCCATTCTCTCCCCTTAAAGAGCTCTCAACTCTGGCAATTCCTAGCGACTTGCCTCTGTTTTCTCAGCTGTAAAACGAAGGTAGTAATTGTGCCCATCTCATAAGGTGTTTGCAAAGGATAAGTGAGAAATCACATTTAAACCACAGGCTTAGTTTCTATCCTGGAGATCCTTTGGCTTAGAGCCTGTAGTTTGCCCAGATTTGGTTAAGCCTGGGATAAGTGTTAGGGATTATTACTATTATTGATATTGTCCAACTCTGAGGGATCTATAACAGTGTTTTTATATCTGCTTTATCCAGAGGCTCCATTTCTGGCAGTTCTACAGCCTGACACATATTCTATGCAAAATGCAAGAAAGGTCCTTGAGTGTCCCCAAGTCCTGCACTCAAGGAGGTCAGCCAACAGTGGGAATTTTTCTAACAGTCCTTCCTGCAAATTTACCCACACATAGGTTGGCATCCAGAGAGAGAAGGGGAGAAAAGGCCTAATTACCAACAATATGGTCCCAAAGAGCCTACATGTCCCCGCTGGCCGTTGGCTGCACCCTTTAAAGACGTGTCGTTCATATGGCGACACCACTAAACTACAGGGTCAGGGAGCAGTGAGGTGGTCGGCCAACCTCCCTGCCCCCTTCCTTTTAAGGGCTCATTATGGCATAGTTATCTCTCGGGTGGTATCTTGACAATACTGGCTGCTCCACCTCCTCACCACCTAAGGGCCTCCCCACTAGCTGTACTGTTCCTGCCCCTCCCACCAGGTGGGAGGGGACAGGGCTGGGTGGGCCATGGGTGGCAACCAGGGGAGGCCCTCAAGGGCACCCATCCCGGACCTCTTGGAAGCCCAGGTGCCAATGTCACCTGATATTTAAGGAGCGCACCCACGTTCTTTTTTTTTTTAATTGGGGAATATTGGGGGACAGTGTGGTTCTCCAGGGCCCATCAGCTCCAAGTCGTTGTCCTTCAATCTAGTTGTGGAGGGCGCAGCTCAGCTCCAAGTCCAGTCGCCATTTTCAATCTTTAGTTCTAGGGGGAATTGAACCGGCAACCGTGTTGTTCAGAGCTCATGCTCTAACCAACTGAGCCATCTGGCCGACCCCCCACATTCACTTTTGACGTGTTTTCCGAAAGGAAGGATGCTGGATAGAAAACATGTGTTCACCACAGGATGGAAACTGTCCACACAAAGAGTGAATGCCTAGGAGTGGGTTGTGTTTTACACACCCCCATGCACACACGCACGCACTCTCCTACACAAAAGCCTCTCTACCCAGAGTCACTGGGACTGCAGGCAGGACCCCGTGCTTGTACCTGGGCTACAGAAGGCTTCACACTGGGTAGACTGCCAGAGTTCTGTGGGTGCCAGCGATGGAAACTGACTCTGGGTAAGAGGAGAAGAAGGGGATTTATCCGAAAAAAGTGGGGTGTCATGGGACTGTGTTGAATGAATGAACGAGTGAGTGAATGAATGAATCTGATGTCTCGTTGGGAGACCAGCTGTCCTGGTGTAGTCACCTCTCAGGGAGCTCTTTGTTGGGGTTCCAACAAAGGGGAATAAAATATTCCCCTTATATTTGCAGTTACGTGCTTGTGGCCTCAGAGTCCTTCTCTGTGCACACAGTAAGGAGACCCTTTCATCTGATGCCCTCAGGGGTCATTGCAAATAGCTGTAAAATCTCTCTAGAAAGGCGCAGGAAGTGTGATTATTACACCACATTTCTAGTAGTCCAAAGCAGAAGCACAGCCTCCAGCCTAGCAGGCCTGTGCGATCTTAGCCTCGGTTTTGGGGTGCTTTATCTGGGAGGAATTGAGTCCGTGCCTTAGATTCCTCCAGGATCCCGACAAGGGAGGCAGCATTCCTGACTTTCCTCCCAATTACATCATCCCTCTGGTGAAGTTGGGGTGGGCAGTATGACCCCCAAAGATTTCAAAGCATTCTCAATGAAGTTTTCCTGGGCACTCTCAATATTTGCTCTAGCTTACCAACACTTTTCCAAAAAAAAAAAAAAAAAAAAAAAAGAACCCCAAAACAAAACAAAAAAACAAAACCCCCAGAACTTCCCAGCCTGCCTTGGTTGTGTGGCTGAGCTCAGGTGCAGTCTTAGAGCTTTCAGAAGGATGCTTTTTCATCTTTCTAAATTTCAAGGTTTCAAGTGACCTAGCCATTTCAGTAGGACACAGAATCGTGATCTTCATTTTATAGGTGAAGAAAAAAAATCAAACCTTCAAAGAGGCCTCGACCGTCCCTAAATCCAAGACCTTTGCAAGTAATTCTCCACGTCTCTCAGTTACAATCTCCAAATCTCAACTTCACCCACAGGGAAACACCCCTTCTCTCAGCAGATAAGAAATAATTCCTGAACCACACTGAAATCAAAACACCAGCAGATATAAGCTTGTCCTGGAAGGAGCAGACGGAAAACAGTTTCCATGGGGACAGATTTTGACATTATCAACTGCAAATGTTCACCACCCCAAGATGACAAAACTCCAGCAACTTCAAAGCTGTGAAGGATAGCTTTAGGGCAAATTTTAATTAAAATTAGATAGCATATATGAAAAGCATCTAATTTGTACTCCATAAAAGAGTTGGGGAAGCACAGCTCCGGAGCCTCAGGACTAAGGCTGTAACAATTATGTTGCAACTTCTCACGGCACAATCACAACACGTTAATTTGTTAATGAGTCAGTCAGAGCCGAAGAGAGCTCCTGATGGGGGGAGGAAAACATACCGCTTACATTTACATTTCTATTTTTAAATAAATTAAATGTTTCAAGTCAAACTCAAACTTCACATGAAAGTTTTGAATTTCCACTGATTTTTTTTTTTTAAACTCAGATTGCTTGCTGAGATGACAATATTTAAGATTCTTGGGATTGCTCAGAGAACTGAGTGATTTCTGTATTTGCGTGTGGCTGTTCGAGTAGATGAAGGGCAGCCTGTTTTTCTCTCTTCCTATGTGAATTCCTGGCCCTTATAATACACATGGACTCAGGAAAGAGCTAGCAAACGAGAGATAGTAACAACAGAGATTGTGACTTTATTTCTCAATGTGATAAAAAGAAAGAAAACGGTAGGAGGAAGGTGGAGGCACTAGGGCAGGAGTAGGGGGACGAGTGGGGGCCTAAGGTGTGCTCACCCCCAGGGTCCTGCAGGCACCGCCTCACATTTGTACCCCATGTGCCTCACTCACTTCATCCCGGTCCTAGTCCTGGAACCCCACTGCTGCGCTTACCAAACTCTAAGTGTATCCGAAAAAGATACACCATCCTCAATGTCACCTGACACAAGGGGCTGTGTGCTGAGGGGACTCGAAGTGGAAAGATTTAGTGAACCTTTGCAGATTTGATAAAAACATGCCCATGAAATAACATGCAGGGGCGCTTCCCAGGGCCTTGGAAGGACCTGTACACATGAGGGGCCAGGAGCTTCCAGTTAAACCATCTCCGCATCCATCATCTCATTTGTTCTTCACCAGCCCCTAGGAGACAGACACGGTTATTAATTGGCATCGTGGAGAGGAAGAAATGGAGGCCCAGAGGAGGTAGCTAACTTGATTTGGGTCACACAGCTAATATGTACAGAGCTGAGATTCGAATTCAGTGACATTGATCCCAGAACCTGTGCTCTCACCTCCATTGGCTGCTGTCCCCCTGGGAAAGGATCTCTGTGCACCTTCCTCTAAAAATCAGAAAGAAGAAGGGAATGAACTAGTGTAATACACACAGCTATGAACCACACGGGGATAACAAGTACAGGGGAACAGAATTGAATTGTTACTGTTACGTGCCATTGAGTTGGTTCTGACTCCCGGCGACGCCGAATGAGTGACGTCCACCACATCCTGTCCGCGATGGCCCTGCCCAGCTCCCGTGGACTCACGTCTACGGCTTCATCCATCTCATGTCATCAACCCCCAAACCTGACATGAAACCAGATTCCAGCAGAGAAGAAACATCCTTGTCACGGCTGGGTCTGACGCAGGAGAAGGAGCAAGTGAGAAGCTCCCTCAAGGAGATGATGGGGCGAAGAGAAGGAGGGGCTGGCAGCGGGAGGCGCTTTTCTAAATCCTGGGGCTGCCTCTTAAGTCATTTTTTTGAACTTTTATCCTCCTGGAGAATCAAGGTATGATATTACTTATTTCTGAGGGTAACGGGATGATTATATTAAGGAACCTTAGTGTAATGGACAGGTTATTCGTCTTTGAATCATCCAGCATCTACTCCTTGGAATAACCACTCCTGACTTCTCAGTGTGGCCCAGGTTGGCCTATCAATCTCCCACCCAAAGGGCAGGCATAGAAGCCAGCTGGCCAATGAGAGTGCTCCATTGCCTCGGACACAATGATTGGTCCAGAGGTGGGTCCAAGACCCAAGCAGACCAATCAGAGCTCTTCCCTGGATTCAAACACAGATGTTGGTCAGGAAGGTTGCTGTAAGGATCTCCTTGGGATGGGCCACAAATGCTTGTCTTTTCTTGCCTGTGATATAAGCCTGACTGACAATGAGGCACCAGAAATGGAGGGAAGCATAGCTGAGAGCCTGAAAGAGACAGAGATGAAAAAGAGCCCTGTCAAGAGAGCCACGCAGCAAGTATATCTCACCACATCTCCACGCAGCCTCAGGAAGGAAGTGCCCTTATCATCAACCTATTTTGCAAATGAGGCAGCACAAAGTTAATTACCTGCTGAAAGTTCACATAGCCTGTAAATGGTGGAGCCCAAGACTGGTCCGTCTGCCTGCGAGCCCCAGTTTAGTTATTCTGCTGGTACCTACTGAGATCCTGCAGTGCGCTGACCCTGGGCTTGATGCTGGATATCCGTCTGCAAAAGACACCGTGGCTGCCCCTAGAAAGCCCATGGTCCAGTGGGGAGAGATGTGGGAGCAAAATGGTAAAACTGTGAGGTGTTATAGGTCATCTGAGGGCGAAGGAAATCACGGGAGGAAATCAGCCCACTTTGTCCAGGGAGTTGGAGGCAGGGTCAGGTCACAGCAGGCTACTCCAAGGAGGAGACGGGTAGACTGAGTCTTGGAGTTGGAGTTGGCGAGAGGGATATGGGTGGACACAGAAGAGTGAGGGCTTGAAGGAGTTGGGGACTGAGATGTATTCAGGTGCTGATAAATGAGAAACAGAGGGCAGAAGATGGCAGGGGGCGGGGTGGTTGTCCACTAAACTGCTTTGATTTGCAAATGCTCAAAATGCACCTCTAAAGAACTGAAGGTAAAAGGGCCTGGACTGGCTCATGTCACTGGGGTTCTTGGAGCTCACACACAAGATACAAGGATAAGCTGGAGGAACCAGGTCCCCTGGGACTGGAACAGGGGATCCCCCACCCCATGACTCTCCCTCTATCTCTCATCTCTGCTGGTCTCAACCTGCTTTGCCTCTTTGCCTCATTCTTGCCTCCAGCACATGAACACAGCTGCCTACTTCAGTGGAAACAGAATTCTTTCTCCCAGCAAATGTCTATCAGCCCTAGAGAAGTTCTTATTGGTTGCCTGGGTTACATGGCAACACATTGGACCAATCATTAATGCCAGAGGTGTGGGCTACTATGATTGGCTAGCCTGAATCTTGGAGCAGTCCCTATGACCTGGGATCAGTGGCCAGAGAAGGGGAATAGAAGAGTTTGCTGAAATGGCTAAATAATTAATAAACAAGTAAATAAGTAAAATGATCTAGTTACCTACCTACCTACCGACCTACCTATCTACCACCTGCTGGCCAATTCAGTCCACTGGGTAGAACAGAAAAGTAAAGAATCACCATTCTTGTCTACAGGGAATTTGGAATAGGGCTTGAGAGACAAGTGATAGTCAGTGATTTAAAATGATCTCCATTCTTGGATTCAGCAGTGGATTTTTAGGTTTGACACCAAAAACATGACCAACAAAAGAAAAATACGTACGTTGGATTTATCAACATCAAAAACTTTTATGCATCAAAGAAACATTACCAAGAAAGTGAAACAACAACCTATGGAATGAGAGAAAATACTTGCAAATCAAATATTGGAAAGGGGTTTCTAATCCAGAATATATAAAGAACTCCTACAATTCAACAATAAAAAGGCTAACAACCAAATTTTAAAAATGGGCAGAGGACTTGAATAGGATTTCTCCAGAGGAGACATACAAAAATGGCCAACTGGCTCCTGAAAATATTCTCACTATCACTAGTCATTAGAGAAGTGCAACCCAAAACCATGATAAGACACCACTTCGTCGTACCCACAAGGATGGCTGTCATTTTTTTCAATGAAAATAAGTGTTGGTGAGGGTATGGATAAATTAGAATCCTGGTACATTGCTGGTGGGAATACAAAGTTGTACAGTCACTGTGGAAAACAGTTTGGCAGTTTCTAAAAAGTTGAACATGGGATTACCATATGACCCAGCAATTCTACTCCTAGGTCTATGCCAAGAAAAAGAAAACAGGCTCAGACAGATATGTGTGCACCAATATTCATAGCAGCATTATTCACAGTAGCCAAAAGGTGGGAATAACCTACCCGTCAACAGATGAATGGATAGACAAAATGTGGTCTACACATAAATGGAATATTATTCAGCCATAAAAAATAATGAAGTTCTGACACCTGCTACACAGAGGCTGAATCTTGAAATCAGTATGCTAAGTGAAATAAACCAGACACAAAGGACACATATTGTATAATTTCAGCGATAGGCAAATTCATAGAAACAAAAAGCAGATTAGAATGACCAGGGGCTGCCGTTGGGGGGAGAGAGAACAGGAAGTTACTGCTTAAAGGTCCAGTTTCTATTTGGGGTGATGAAAACGTTTTGGAAATCATCGTGGTTGCACAACCTTGTCAATTTAATTAATGCCACAGAATTAAACAGCAATTTTTTTGTTGTATCTATTTTACCACAGTACAGATTTTTTTTCCATGATCTCTAAGAGTCATGCTAACGAATCTGATCCTGTTACAGGTTCAAACACCCCCAGGAATGTGCCGGGGGGGAAACCTTGGGGGAAGAGCTTTTCCTCTCCTGGAGCATATTGTATTGGCCATCCTACTGTGAGTCACAGCAGCAAATCCAGACAGAGACACATGCAGGCTTCTGCTTTACTGATACTGCCTCTGACAGTCTGAGCTGACGTTGATCTAGAAGGAATGAAAAGAAAAAGACCTTCTGGCCAAATTCTGTTGAGGAGATAGATGACAGCTGATCTGGGAGTGGGCGAGGGGGACTGGTCTGGCTTAGCTCGACATCCTCTTGACAAATCCCAGCCTTCGGCAGCAGCAGCCCCTCCATCGAAAGGTGGACCCCAGACACTGGGTCCTATTTTAGCTTTTGGTAGAGGGGTCTTCACTGCAGCGGTGTGGATTTACCAAACAAACAAAAGTTGAAATGAGTGATAACAAAAGGTTGAATAAAAAAATCATGGCACAACCACGACAGCGGAAATACTCTGCAGCCACGAAAATGACGTTGCAGAACAAATATTAATAGTATTAATAACTACCGTGCATCTATGTCTGGTCACTGTGCTAAGCCCTGCATAGTCGTTGTCATATTTAATCCACCCAACTACGCTGTAATGAAGACATCATAAATATCCCCATTTACAGATGGGTAAACTGTGGTGCAGGGAGATTACATAACTCATTCAAGGTCGTGCAGCTAGTCCAGCAGACCCAGGACACGATCCCGCCCTCGTTCCAAATCTGGCACTCCTGATACCTGCTTTATGCTCTTTAGAAATGTATCTACTGAGCTAGAAAGCTGATCAGAATATACGAGGTGTGATCAAAAACTACAGTGAATGTTTAAATTTAAAAAAAATTATTACAGTAAAAGACACATTGACATTAATCCCCTTCAAAATTCTCCCCCTTGCTTTGAACACACTTATCCCATCATTCTTGCCACTTTCTGAAGCGGCTCTGGAAGTCCTCTTTCGTGAGTGTCTTTAGTTGCGCTGTCCTGGCTGCCTCGATGTCCTGAATCGGATTCAAAACGTTTTCCTTTCATGGTCATTTTGACTTTGGGGAAGAGCCGGATCCGGTGAATAAGGTGGGTAAGGACACACCGTAATGTTTTTATTGACAGAAATTGCCGTACCAGAAGTGATGTGTGACACAGAGCGTTGTCACGATGGAGGAGGAAGTAAAGACACTCATGAAAGAGGACTTCCAGAACTGCTTCAGAAGGTGGCAAGAATGATGGGATAAGTGTGTTCAAAGTGAGGGGGAGCATTTTGAGGGGGGTTAATGGCAATGTGTCTTTTACTGTAATAATTTTTTTGTAATTTAAACATTCACCGTTGTTTGTGATCACACTTCGCATTTACTGGACAAATAAAGTTTAAGACATTATACATTTCTGAAAGAAATTTAGTGGCGGATTTATATGCATAGACTACACCATGTAAGGATATAAACCAGGTTTGACATTAGCTGTGCCTTGCAGGTCGAGTGTCTGTTTTGAAGAGCACTGGATGTTTTCAGGAGCCCTCGGGCACCTCCCTTCACGCCTCACTGGCTAGACCTGCGTCAAGCGCCCGCAGCTGAAGCAACCACTGCTTTGTGGAATGAGATTGCCACAGTTGGCTTAGACTGATCAAGACTCATCCCTCGGCTGGGGGTAGGGTTACATCTCCTGAGGGGTAGATGAGATAAGGGAGAGCATGAATGTTTCCTGAACAACCAGTAGTGTCTGCTACTGATTGCAAGTGACAGAAAACTCAATGCAGCCTGGCTTGACTTAAAAACAAACTGTGGGTTCACCCACTGGGATCAGATGCCACTTAATTCCGGACTCCAACACTCGCACGAGGATTGAAATCTCTGTTTACAAAATGGCTGCAGAAGCTCCGGGTGTCACATCTTCACTACCATCCAGTGGAAGAGAGATCTGTTAGCCTCAGCAAACATCTCTGCATGCATTCTTGATGCTAACTGGGTGACTCGCTCATTGGGTCACTGGGTGACCCTGAACCAATAGACAAGTCTCAAGGTATCCCCAAACAATGAGCTAAGAGTGGGGGACAATTATTGCGCTTTCTACTAGAAGCAGAAAAGAATAGATACAGGGCAGCCAGTGGTAGATTCCACTACAAGCTGGCGACCTGACAGCAGGATCAGGCAAGGCAAAGGTCTAGAGGCCACCTGCTTGCATTTCCCCAGGTGGGCCCGTCCTGGATGTGGGCAGACAGGGCCACTTCAGAAGCAGCGAGAGTGGAGAGAGTGAATCGGAAAAGGGCTGAAGACTTTGTTTCTAAATTACACCGAGGGAGACTCTTTTCAGAAGTCACCAGGGCAAGGAAAGCAGAAAAGAACATCTCTCTGAGCCACCCATCAGTGAAAGGGCCCATTTCTTTCAGTGTTTGTGTAGCCTTTTCTTTAATCAGGAAGTCACAATGGGATTAGCAATTTTCTGCAAAGAAACTTTTTGGGTGACCTTCTCTGGGAACAAATTTGAGTGGCACCATATGCAAGGTGCATTTTTTAAAAACCTTAATGGATTATGCACGCCTAAACAGAGATCTCTCTGTGCACTGGTATATCTGCTTCTACCTCACTACTCTTATATCCATATATTCATTCATCCGTCCGTCCATCTGTCCATCCATCCATCCATCCATCCATCCATCCCTCCAAATGTCCTATCTGTTTATTTCACCTTTATGGATTTCCTCTAATTTGAGGGTCTTTGGGGGAGTGGTTCACTCTCTCTCTACTTCTGCTTGGCCCCAATCAGACATTGGTCTATACCTTGATTCTTCGCTGTGAGAGCTGAGGCCAGGCTACGAACGATTCATTCTCATTTATCCTTAGACATTTTTGCTGCTTCGTATGCTGACAAGCTCATCTTAAGCCTTAAGCAGGTTTGTCATAGGCTTTTCGAGGCTTTGGGGCTTCTGCTTCTGTTTCCCCTGAATGTCAGCAGCATGCGGACACCAGCTCAGAGGTGGAAGTCAGAAGTCTCATTTAATTTGGGACAGAACTAAGGTGCCCCTCATGATCAACATGTACAGTTACTGTGGAATTGCCCCCCCCCAACCCCCCACACACACCTCCAAGAAGCTCTTGTTATAATTAACGGCCCCTTAGAATCAGGGAAGTACAGCATTTATGACTCTTCAGAGATACGTCCAATCACAGCTGGAGTCCTCACCCGTGTCTTTTGTCTATAGGGTCTCTCAATGGTGGCATTAGTGACACTGGCTGGATAGTTCGTGGAGGTGGGCGCTGCTGTCCTGTGCACTGGAAGAGGTTTAGCAGCGTCTCTGACCTCTCTGCACAAATGGCAAGGAGCGTCTTACTCCCGGAAGTGACAGCCAAAAGTGTCTCCAGATATTGCCAAATGTTCTCTGCGGGGAGAGGGACTAATCTCCCCACCTCCTCGCCCTGGTCTGGGTACGACTGGTGTTGCTAGGCAGAAGGATGCAGTTGTTTGGCTGCGGGAAGCGCCCCCTGCCGGCCGACTCAGCCATATCGCCCTTTGCCGCTGCAGCAGCCAGCACGTGCGTTAGCAAACTGGTGCCCTCAGAACCTTTTTAAAATGAATTGGAAAGTCAGCCTTCCCTGACTGGAAACCCAAAGGCGTGTCACACACCCGCAGAGGGGAGACTTCTCCTCATGCCTGGGTTTCCCTGTCTCTAAAAGGGCGACGATACCTGTACCCGCTTTGCAGGGCTGTTCTGGGAATTGAGTGAACTGAGATTTGTCACACCCTTAGATCCATATCTGGTCCATGGTAATTGCTCATTAAATAAGAAATGCATGTTTGTCCCAGAGCAAGAGGTCAATTTGGGAAGGCCAAAGGAGCACGACGACCGACCCAGGTGGCAACTTGGCAGCCCACGGACCCTGTGGGATCCTGTGGCGTCCTGACATTTAAGCACTGGAAAGCTTCACTCCAGAATGTAAATTCCTAGTTTTGTTTGAAGGCCCTGGGCGCTCTGGCATCCACCCCAGTGCCCGCCTCTGTGGATTTCAGCGTGTGTGCCCTGCTGGGTCTTAGCCTGGAACAGGATTTGGGCAGCACCCCTCACCCCACCCCGGACACATCTCCTTGAAAATATCCGTGGCCTCTGGAGACCCCACCCTTCAGGGGGCTCTGGGCTGGGAAATAGTCCCTGGGTTCAGAAGGGCCACCCGTTCCGGCCCCGGCAAACCCCATGTGCTGGGGCATTCGGGAGGCCAGTGCCAGCCGCCCCAAATCCTCTTTTTTCTTTTGCATTTTCCCAGGCTCTTTGGGCTCTCAGTTTACATTTGCTCGATTTTATCTCATCAGGACAGCAAAATGTGCGGAAGAATTCGGAGAAATTGAAACCAAATGTGTAGGGAGAGAGCATGCGTGGTGAGGCTGCTGCTTTCTGTTCACAAAGCCTTATAACCCCCCACCCCCCGGGTTTCTATGGAGCTGGCAACCCAGCTGGGGGGGTGCCCGCGGTGCTAGGTGCCCCAGATAATGATGGCAGAGGGGCCATGACCTGGAATCCACACAGTTTGGAGCTGCAAGGGTGTTAGGGCATCACTGCAACCTTGACATGTTTGAAAGGGAGAAACCGGGGCCGGGCAGATGAGCTGGCTTGTCATGTGTCATCCAAAGTGGCAGAGGAAAGAGTCTGATAACGGTTTCACCAGCTTCCTGTAGATCTGTCCTGTTTTCTATGGGATGGGGATGTCTTTCAGGAAATTTTCTTTTTAATCCGTCTTCACTCTGGGGTCAGACAGGTCTGTGTGAGAACTCCAGCACTGTTACTGCAGATCCTGGGGAGATAACCGGCCTCGGCATTGGTTTCCCCATCTGTAAAATGGGAGGGCCAGTGCCAGCTCCATAAGATGTAGGCTCAGTAAGAAGTGGGTTGTTCATGCTTCATTCCTGCTCTCAGGTAGGACAGGTGGGGCTGCAGGCAACAGAGAAGCCACGGGCCTGCTGAGCTGGATGCTGGATGCAGCGCAGAGAGGGCACTGAGTCTGCGCGCAGGAGGCTGTGTCATCATCCAGCAAATACTGATGGAGAATCTTCTACATCCCAGGCACTGTATTAGGCCCGGAGGATGCAGGCACTGTCCTCCTGGCATGCAATCAAGGCACAAGTGTTGCGATGTACACTGGGCAAAGCTGTAGGTGGCGGTGGTGGCAGCTGGGAGGCCAGTGGGGAGGGCAGCGGCAGAGCGCGTGAGAGCTTGGACTAAAGCTAACGGTTTCCAACCAGGGACAATTTTGCCGCCCCCTCACCCCACCCAGGAGACATTTGGCAATGTCTGGAGACATTTTTGGTTGCCAAAATTGGGGGTGGGGGGAAGCCTTGCTACTGGGTAGAGGTTGAGGTTGCTGCTAAACATCTTACAATGCCCGAGACGGTCACCTACAACAGAGAATTATCCTGCCCCAATGTCATTAGTGAGAAGTCTGGCCTAGGGCAATAGTAGTGGGGACGGAGAGAAGAGGACAGATTTGAGCGATAATTACTAGTTGGCATAAATGGGGCATGGGCTGTGGGTGGCTCTCTGGGTTTACGCTTGCATTATTGTCACGTTTCCTTGGCTTGCTTGCTTCTTCTTTGCCCCCACTCTCCTTTTTTGCTGGGAAATACTAGCTGTGGGGGCTCTAGCAGCAAAGGTTCAAAGGACCCCCTTCCCACCCTCCCACCCCCACTCCTGCTGCAATGGGCGGCCTGGCTCCTGGGTGCAATTTGGAGCTGGAGGGGAACAGATAGCATCAAACATTTTTTAAGAGTCAAACTCAGGTCTTGTTTTTCAGGTTAAAAAAATTGGTGGTGGGGGGTGTGGACACTTGAGAGCTTAGTAATAACCTCCTGATCTTCCTGTTTACATGAAAAGGTGCTTGTGTCACTCTGGAGATGAATGTGTGCGTCTTTGCTGAGGAAAAGGGGGAGACGTGCCCTTAAACTCTATTCCTGGAAGAGACTGGAGACTTTCTTATTCATTCTCCAAAAGACATGAACCCAAACAACCATGAAATACCCAACCCAGAGCTAAGAAAACTCAGTAAGTGGCTTTTAGGGAAATAAAAATAAATGGGACAACCCCAAATAGGAAATACACCCATTCAGTGGAGCATTTTGGTAGATGGGATCTTGGTCTGGAACCGGGAAGCTGAAAGACTTGGCCACGCCGTGTAATGCTTAGGCAGACAGTAACTGCATTCATCCAGGGCCGTGGAGTCCGGCCCCAGGAAGCGACCTGGTGGTACGGAGTAGAAGTGACCTGTCCGCATCCTCATGGAGCTTGTATCCATCCATCATTAGACACTGCAATCCTGTTACCTTACTCATGACTCTGGAATTCTGTTGCTCACTGATCTGCTTGCTTGTGTCTTATATGTCTCCCTCCATGTGAAAGTCCAACTTCAAGATGGCCCCCAACACCCTGCCTCCCACCCTGTAGTCAAGCCCGTGTGTGAGCTTTCCCCTGTGACTGGCGTAGAGACTTGCATCTAACCAACAGCAGCCAGCAAAGGTGGTGGGATGTCACCTCCATGGGGAAGTCACAAAAGATTGTGACTTCCGTGTCCCTAGCAGACGCCCTTGATGGCCTTCTCACCTTGCACACCAGCTGCCATGATGGAGAGGCCAAGGGCCAGGGACAGAGGGTGGCCTCCAGCCAACAACCAGAAAGAACTCAGTCCAACAACCTACAAGGAACCGAGTCCTGCCAACTACCACTGAGTGAGCTTGGCAGTGGGTCCTTCCCCAGGGGAGCCTTCACATGACACCCCAGCCCTGGCCGCCACTTCGATTGCAGCCCTCAAAGGTACCCGCTCGCTTCCTGTGAGACTGTTCCCTCTGGCCTGGAAAGCACCCACCACCAAATCCAGTCACCTTCCACTCAGCTGGCTCCTCTCTCAGATCTCAGCTTAACCTTCCCTTCCGTAATGGGCCCTCCCTGAACTCGCTGATCTAGTCATGTCTGCTCTCCCAGGACGGTGGGCATCTCTGACCTGTCACACACCATCGGTACATGTATAGTGTCATTGTACACGTGCTCCGTCAGTATCTGTCCTCCACCAAACGGTACCCAGCAGGAGGGACAAGATGGGGGTCAGTGGATCCCAACAATTAGCACAGAGGTAGATACTCGATAAGTTTTTGCTGAAAGAACAAGTGGGTTAAGAATATGCAAGAAATTTAAAAATCTTCATAAAATGCAAAAGAAAAAAATAATAATCTTCACACTCCTTGGGTGTTGGCGGAGCTGACCCAGTGTTGGGATGATGCTTACACGGGAGCAAGGGCAGGAACGTTTCCTGCACTCTCGAGGAAGCCCCAGGTCATGGAGGCATTGGCTGCAGCCCTGGACAGAAGCCTAGTGAGCTCTCTCCGGCTGCCAGCTGCACCCACCATCACGAGGGTTACCTCTCTGGCCCCCACTCAGAGCTCCCTGCAAGTCAGGCTCTGGCCCTCCGGAGCCTGAGAACAGCACACAGCTCTAGCCATGGAAAAAGATGGGGAGAGCTGCTTGTTAGAAACCCTCCGTGGGGCAAGGTGGAAGAAGGCCTAGGCGACCCAGCAACCAGAGAGGCTCTGGAGCTGGGTTTCTCCATCTGGACGTCACTGACATCGTGGCCTGGGTCATTTCCCTGCTGTGGGGCTGTCCTGTGCTTTGTGGGATGTTCAGCAGCATCCCCAGTCCTTGCACCCATGGGTTTCAGGAGCACCCACTGAATTGAGTCAAGAATGTCTCCAGACCTTTCCAAATGTCCTGGGGGCACAGTCGTCCCCACTGAGAACCACAGGACCTCAGTCATTCACTCATGCCCTTATTCCTGAGCTCCCACTGCATGCCTGACTCTGAGGTTGCCTTAGGAAACGAGACAGATGAGATTTCGGCCCGAGAGCTAGCGGTAGAGAGGGAGAGACAAGTAGAGGCATAAAAGGCCAAGATCAGTGCAGGGAGTGGGCGTGCTAGGAGGTGTAAGGATGCTGTGTCTGCTCCGTGAGCAGGACTGTGGTCTTGCTGACTATTCTCCCGAGTGCCTGGCACACAGTAGGTGCCCAATAAACGTGTTGCATGAATGATTAGCTGCCAAGTGTGGCAACTTTGGATAGGGTGGCTGGAGACGTCCCCTTGGGGAGGGAGCATCCAGCTGACAACTACACTGTGACCATGAGCCTCTGTATGGAGACCGGGGCCAGGGTGTTCCAGGCTGACGGAGTAGCAGGTGTTTTGTTCCAGGGCTGGAAAGAGTTGGTTTGTCCAAGGAGCTTATCTGGAACGCTCCTGCCCCTCGTTCACCTGGCCAATTGCAACCTGCATCCAGATTTCAGCTCCCACCTTGCTTCTCCCTGAGCCCGCCAGCCTGGAGCTGACTCCGGCAGGCACCCACTGGGCTCTATCCCTCTCCTTGATGGCACTGAGGACAGCTAAACACGTGGCTCGTGGCTCACTGGATAGTGAGGTTGCCGGGCCCCGGGGGCCAGAAGCCATGTCTGTTTCTGTTCACCACTGGGCCTTGGCTTCCCAACTGTGCGTGGGTGTTGCGTGTTGAATGAATGAATGAATGGATTGGAAAGCAGGAAGGTAAAACCAGAGCTTCTGAGAACCCAGAGAGCCCAAAGAAGGCGACCGTAAGCACAGAGCAAATCTCTTGCACCTCTAATGACCTGGGCTCCATTCACCCACCTGGACCCAAGTCCTTGCCCCACCTTCGCTGGCAGATGCCAAAAGCTGACATTATTGTCTAGAAGAAGACAGGAAGTTGACATCATCCTACCATCAGGGAACGATTCAGAGAACAAGCTTTCGGTTACCATGGCAACGTTCAATGTCAGCCCTCTCTCTGTAGCCTTTTGGGGTGTTTGTGTGGGATGGGGGGGGAACTAGCCCTTTTGAGGTCAGACAAATGCTGAGACATTGAGAGGGGGTGTGAGCTAAGTCTATTGGATCTTGAAGGGTGTCAAAAGAGTGAACTTGAACTTGTTTTCCCAAACCCAAAGTACCACATTTCCTGGACTTGGTTTGAGGACAAATAAGTAGCCATAAAGTAGCAATCTCACAAAATCCAGCCTTCAAGAATGGCTCAGAATAGAAGTTAACAGCTGCAGTCCGGGAGGCAGCAGCGGAGCAGAGGAGGCAGGCTTCGGAGACAGGAAGATGAAATCCTAAGTCCCTGACTTATCATGCATTCGACTTCGGGCAAGTGACTTAGGTCTCAAATCTCAATTTCTACACTTGCAAAATGGGAGTGATCATACTACCTCCTCCTAAGGTAATAGCGATGAGGGGGGCAAAGTACGTGCAGGGGCAGCATGTGTAAGGGCCCTGAGAGGGCTGGGAAAGAGTTCTCCTGAGAAACTGCAGGAAGCCAGCGAGTCTAGTGATGGAGGGAAGCGGTGTGAGATTGGCTGGAGGGCTTGGCAGGAGCTGGACCATGAAGCAGCGTGTGGCGCACGGAGGTGGAGGGTCTTTGGACGGTCCCAAAGTGTGGACCTGGGACCAGCCTCATCGCCCTCTGGGAACTCGTTAGAAATGCAAATTCCCAGGCTCCACCCCAGACCTGCTGAGTAGGAAACTAGGAGAGGACTCCACACCCTGTCTTTGAACACGTCCTCCAGTGCATCAGTCTCAGAGTTTGCAAAGAACAGCAGCAAATGGTTCAAGTATTAAGCAAGGCAGTGAGAAGATCATATTCCATTTTGGAAGTCCTCTTCTGTCTTGCAGAGTTTTGCTGGGCGTGTGTAACCTTTGCTCAAAGAACAAGGAGGGTGTACAGGTAGGGTTGCTGGATAAAATATAGGACAAATACTTTTGTAGTGTAAGTACGTCCCATAGTCTGTTGTGTTTTATCTGGCAGCCCTACCAAACCACTGAATTCAGGTTCTCCCCGAGCTCTGGGCTGGTGAGTAATGGTTTACTTCCTTGGAATCTTCTGGAAGCTAGGAGTCATCTTTGAGACGTGCCCATTGATACAATTACTCAGTGCACTATCACTTCCAGGGGAATGGTCTCAACTTCTACAAAGTGACTCCTGCTAAATCGATTAATGTCAGAAAAATAAATAAATAAATAAATAAATAAATAAATAAATAAATAAATAAATAAATAAAAATGACTGAGTGGTTGTTTATGGCTGGGCTGCATGGCAGACAGCTCCCGTGTTGCAATCCCTTGATTTACAGCTGTTGGCTGGGCCAATCCCAAGTCTGGAGAAGAGACGTGTTCCACCCCCTTTGCCTGCCAACGGCCGGGCCCTTCTCACCTGCAGGGGGCGCCTGCGAAGTTGGTGAGGCTGCTCTTGTTTACAGAGAGGCTTGTACTGGGGTGGCTTCCAGGCTGCGTTGGTGCCCTTGCAGACCCACCCTGGGCAGTGGGTATGTGCACTCCTTCACTGTGATCTAGTTGTGACCCATCGGCCAAGTTAAGTACACACTGCACCCCTTGCCTCACAACATCAGAGTCTACCTGTTTTCCAGGTAAATGCCTACCTGGGGGCTCTCCATTCAGTGCAGGACTCCACTCTCATTTGCACAATTCCCTAAAGATTTGGAAGAAGATAGACTGACATGCCCCACTTCCTGCCTGGGGGAGTATGCACCCATTCCTTTATCGCTCTCAGCCTCAGTTTCCCATTCTGTAAAACAGGGATAATAAGAAATAGGGCCCCTTCATTGCAGTGTTGCCATGAGGTCTGGGTGAGGAACTGCCAGAGCGTGTGTCTTTGGTACAGGAGCACAGCATGGCGAACCTGGAGGTGAGGGCAGGTCACAGCCAAGGACCCAGACGAAGAGCACGGAGGTGAAACAATCCTGGTGGGAAAACGGGCTTCGGGAAAATGCTGTTAAAATGCTAGGACACCTTGAAAATTACTGCAGCTTGTTCTGGTTTCAAATAATAGGAAGACGATGAGGGGAAAGGGAGCAATTTTAGCAAGAAACAAAGTCTTGTTTCTGTGCTTTTGAAGATCTAAGTAGATGAATCATTTCTTCGAGTTGGCATCTTGTTTTATGTGCTCTAATATCTTTCAGGAGCTTGGGATTATAAACATGCCAATGGATCCAAAATCCATCTCATGCCACCATTTTCAGCTGCTAATTTTTTCTCTCTCTGTTGCTTTAATGTCACTTCATTTCATGACACCAACCCCCAGGACCCCCGTGCATTATGGAATATACATTCTGTTCTTTTCCCAGAAAACAAAATGAATACTACCCTTTATCCTTTATAATGGTAGTATGTTTATGTTGGAGATTAATGGCAATAAAGAGAAAAAGGAAAAATCACTCAGATTCCAACCACTCAAAGAGATACTCGTTCTTTTAAAATAACACTTTTGTTCCTGATTATTATCTGAAGTTGAAGGTTATTAAAGTAGAAATTTGGAAAATAGATATAAAAAAGAAAAGAAAATTCCACTACCGAGAGGTAATTATGGTGAACATTTCAGCATATTTCTTTCTGTTCTCTATCTCACACACACACACACACACACACACACACACACACACACACACACTACACATTTCAGATGTAATTATATAAACTCCTTTCATTACTTACAGCTTAGAAGGCACTTTTTAATCATCTAATTTCAAGCCATGAGAATTTTCCCATATCCTTTTGTCCTTCTGGAAAACAATTACTCCTGTGATTGCACAATGGCCATTCCTTCCCGTGGTTTGGCCAGAATTTAACCATCCCCCATTGTTGAGCATTTAGGTTGTTTCTAGCTTTTCACGATTGCCGACTGCTTACTGAGTCTTTGCCCACTAATGTGCCCACATTTCTAATGATGGCCCAAGGACAGATTTCTTTTAGACATCTGAGTCTTCAGAGAATACATATTTTTAAAGTTAAAATTAAGTAAATGTACATTTCCAATTTTATGTTGATGCTTGAAGAGCTAACTGAAATTCCCGGGTGGAGTAGAGTAGGGGTAAAGGACAACAGGGTTGGTAATCTCTCTCTAAGTTCGATAATTTGTGGCACTGTAGGAATGGTCGGGAAATCGACCTGAAGAAAGGAGAGACGGAATTTTGGCTGTACCTGAAACTTCTGTGCATATTTCACAGCTTCCAACACAAATTTGGTGCAATGAAACCACAATCATCTCCATCAATCCATCAATGCCTAACAGGAAAACAAGAGAGCGCAAGCTCGACAGAAGATAATTCTGGGGACATTGGACTCTATTCCCACAGAGACACAACTTACTTGCCATTGCGGAACATGTGCCTGGAGTTTCCTTACAAAGTCTGGTCTGCCCCAGACTCCACCCTACTGACGGGAGCCACGACTCGGCCTCAACCCCAAGAACCGGTGGCAGCCTTCCCGGGATTCAACCAGATGCAGTTTGGAGTGGGCTGAGTGGCTGATTTTTATCTCGCACGAATAATGCCAGTTTCCTGGGATGAAAGGGAATCGCAGGGGTGAGACTGCCGACTGGGGAGCGTGGTGCACGCGGTCATGCCCCAGCACGCAGTACCCTGCCGTTCCTGCCCAAGACCCTCAGCTCAGAGCACCTGGGCCTTTTTTTCCGAAGACGCCTTAAACACCAGACGCCGTTCCCACGCTCGACACCACCTTCATTCCCATCCCTGAGAAAGGCAGTAGGATGAGCATGGACTCTAAACCCCGGGTCCTGCTGTGTGACCTTGGGTGGTCACCCAACGTCTGTGATAATTAATACACCTGTCTTAGAGGCTCAACATGAGGCTTAAGCAGCTTCGGGCATAGAAAGCACTCAAAACAGGCCTGCCACGGAGTCGTTATTTTTGCCACAATAATGTGAGTTCCATGGGACAGGCTCTTTGTCCTTCCTGGCACCTAGAACCGTGCAGGGCACAAGGTAGCGCTCCCAAGCGTGTGCTGGATGCATGCGCGTGGCTCCCACGGGCGCACAGTCTGAGCAGAGCATTGGGCTCGTCGTGTGTTTTGAATCCAGGAATGTGTGCTGCCTCCCCTTGGGTGTGGGTCTCCGGGTCTCTGTTAAAGACCAAACATGGGCTGATGTTTGCTCTATGCTAAAAGAGAGCTGAATGTATTCACTGAAACCACCTGTAGCAACGACCCTTGTTTCCATCTCCTGAGCACTTACCGCGTGCCCAGACTTGCCCTGGACACCAGGCAGCTAACCTCTGTTCTCTAGAGAGCTCTTCCCCTTGTTGGCAAGGAGCAAATATGGAAAATGATGATACGTAATGCCTTGGGGTCAACCAGACAGGTTTGGGGACATCTGCGTGGAGCTGGGGGGAAATGCATTACATTTAACATACTCTATAGTTATGATAAGGAGAATAAAATACAAAGGATTATGGACTATATTAATACCGAGTTTTGTTTAAAGCTTCCAAATGTAACCTCGTCACCTTTAAAAAACAAAACACCTTGAACTTGTTTCTGTAAATGTACCTGCTCTGTCAGATTGTATGATTGGCATGACAACATATATGATTCCTGAGCAAGAATTTTGCTAGCAATGTCTTCAAGCTCTTCATTGTCACTATCTTTAAAAACGTTTGAATAAGTAAGGAATAAAATCTTAAGAATCAATTTTACAACAACATTCAAAAAAGGAAGGAAAGACAAAAACAACAGATGAAAATACATTTAAAGACTCCGAAGGTGTTTTTAAAATGAAGTATGTGAAATATCGCCATTTCCTGTGTTCATATGAGAGAATTTCACACTCGATTGAACTTTTGCATCATGCACTCCAACAGAAGTTGGAGGCTCTAATTTTCAGAATGTGCCGTTATCCTGCGGAGTCCTACACGGTGTTATAAGTACACATCAGCTGCAAATAAACACAAGTTGGGGTTCCAGGCTGCCCAACGGCTGTCGGCCTGGAGGCACCGCCGAGCTGCCTGCCCACCTCCCACCAGCTGCACCTGGGCCACACACCATGCAGTATTCTCCCTATTTAATAAGTAAATAAAAATATAGCACATCAGATGATGAGTTTTGTGTTAGAAACAAAGTATGATGAAGGGGTAAGGAGTGCTGGGGTTGGTGGCTGTTTTAAATAGGGCTGTCTGGTGCAAAGGTCCTGAGGTGGGCGTGGGTCAGTGGGGCTACAGTAGCTTGGGAGGGTGGCGAGAGGAGGGCAGAATCTTTCTTCATGGTGGTGGGTATCAACTAAGGGTGATTTCGCTCCTCAGGAGACATTTAGAAATGTCTGGAGACATTTTTGGTTGTCACATCTAGGGGAGGGGTGTTACTGGCATCTACAGAGTGGGGACTAGGGGTGCTGCTCAACCCCCCACAGTGCCCAGGACAACCCCACAATAGAGAATGGGTCCAAATATCAAAGAGGCAGAAGTTGACAGACTGTGCTCTAGGGCCTTTATAAGTCACTACAGTGACCTTGGCTGTCAACCTGAGCCAGAGGGAATCCATTGCAAGGGGTTCCAGTGAGGGACATGATCCGACTTAGGTTTCGGCGGTGCCCCCTGGTGGCTGTGTTGGGAACAGACGGCACAGAGGCCATGATGGAAACGGAACAGGGCAGTGGCGGAATGACCAGGTGAGAAGATGGCGTCCTGGAAGAAGGGACAGTGGATCAGAGTCCCTTCCTACCTGGGATCTCATCTTTTCACCCAGGAATTCCATACCTGGGAACCGGAAATAGCCGCCCACCACACACACACAAACCAAAAAAAGATTTAAAAGGGGTGGGGGAGGTTCAGATGAAAACGCCAGAATTATGACATAAAGGACACATTTGGGAGCAGCATCCACATCCGGGGGCCCAGCTAGGTAAAGCTGAGAGCGGGAAGCCAGCAAACGGGCAGCCTGCTGGTCGCTGTGTCTCCCGTGCTTGGCGGCGGCTCCATCACTGGTGTCACCTGACAGATCACAGCGGGACAATGTACCCAGCCCTTCGGTTATTAGAACATCTGGACAGTGTGTACTCACAAAAGAGTAAAACACGGGAGGTAGGGCGCAGCTGGAGGTACCAAGAGAGCCGGCCTGCCTCTGGGGAGGACGAGGAGGGGGCCGTCCGAGTCCAGGTGGGTGGGGGGTCTGGGCGGGGCCTCAGCACTAGGCGACGCCCCTCTGAACGCCTGGCCCCTGGGGTTTCAGGGTCTCTCCTCCCACCCACCATCCAACAGCCCCCCTCGTTGCCCCCACACACCGTTTTCCAAAGCATCGTGGTATAATTGCAGTCAGCAGTTTAGTTTTGGGGCTTATGCAGAACAAGTGGATACAAGGGCTCCTAGCCTGGCCTGCCTCCCAACGGGCGGCAGAGATTTCCAATAAACCTCGGCATTTTTAATGAGCGCTTTACAACTGCTAAATGATTTAAGCCCAAGATTGACAAGAGTAACTGGTAGCCCCAAATCTTGGCAGCAAATGAGAGGAGAGGGTCCCGCCCTGCCATCCCCTCCGGCGTTCCTGTAAATTAGGGCAGCAAAGTACAAGTGAGAGCTGGCAGAGCACAGCGACTTGCGCAGTTGAATTAATAAACTAATAAGTACCCATACATTTCATAGTTACCTGGGAGACCTTATTTTCTTTTCCTTCAAGTCTGACGGAGATCTGCATTGAGAATAACTTCTATTTAACGCACGCAGCTAAACGCGAGACACCCGGAGACAGCCGTTTTGTCGGTGTGGGGACCAGGCCTGACCAGCCAGGGTTTCCAGACAGTGCAGATAAAGTACAGGATGACCAGGTAAATGTGAACTTCAGATAGACAGCAAATAATTGTTTTACTATAAGTATATCCCAAATATTGCACGGGACACAAACATACGAAAACATGATTCACAGTTTATCTGAAATTCAAATTTAAGTGGGTGTTCTGCATTTCATCTGGCAATCCTATTCCCAGTATAAGACCTATTTGAAAAAAAAAAATTTACCTGGGGAATGATCCAAAAAATGATCACTGCTTTCTCTCATCGTGACCTTCCAGGGCATGAAGCGCTGGGGCACTAAAATATTACACAGTGGTTAAGATGGGGCTTTGAAAACTGGGTTAAATCCTGACTCTTGCCACTTTTTAGCTGTGTGATTTCACCTCTGTGAACCTCAGTTTCTCCCTGGATGAAGTGGATATGATGATGGGACCTAGCTTATAAGGGCTCTTTGAAAATGTCAGGTATGCTTCATACGTAGCACTTAGCACAGGATAAGTCCCAAAACATATGTAAACGGGTTATTATTTTGTCTGTCAAACTTCACTGCTATAGAATCCATACTGAATCCTCCGATGGTCTTTCCGTTAAAGGGACAAGATCAGAATGCCTGTGTTGGGAGAATCGATTGCCCCAGGGGCAATGGTGTGGCCCTAAAATGTTGGGGCCTTGGGCTCTCAAAGTCAGATTGACTCAAGGTCACCTTGACTCGAAAGGTGAATGGGGTTCCAAAAGGACAAATGCACCACACACGCCTTGTGAGACCCAATGGGGTCCATCTGGGTAGAGCACCATTCCTGAGTTTGAGACCCAGGGGAGGTAACCCTGACTGACCCCCAGTGCCACGTTCCACAGCAGGTCCCGCTGCTGTGGGACATCTCCCAGGGCACAGGTGACTGATTCCATTCCATAGCATTCAAGCTTCTTTTCTGTAGATGATTAGCATTTCTCCTTAGGGTTCTAGAAGGGATAAATTCCTCACCTGTATTTTTCTTAATTAAAGTTTATTGGGGCAGCTGACCTGTCCAATCCAGTTACCACAAGATATGTGTGGCCTTTTAAATGTAAACAAATTAAAATGAAATGTAATTTAAAATGCCATTCCTCTGCCACACTGGCCACATTTCAAGGGCCACATGTGGCCAGTGGTACTGGACAGGGAAGATGCAGCATCTTTCCATCATCACTGGAAGCCTAGTTGGGCAATCCCGCTACTCTAGAGACTGAAGAACTGTTTCTTGAGTCTGGAGCTAAATGTTCCAAGACTAAAGAAAAATATATATTTGCCCCTCCCTCTCCCCCCCATGAAAATTCAACACTAAGTAAATATTTGGGCTGCTTAAGGACAAAAGTCTAAGTTCTGGGTTCCTATGAGGCAGGTTCTATCTAGAGCCCTAATAAAAAATTCAGGGTGGGGTATGTATGTATGCTAACAACACGAGAACCCTAAAGCTCCCATCCTGAAAATTCTAGAGCTCTAAGAAAACAACCTAGAGCTCTTGCAGTATACTTCAATTCCAGCCTTTTTTTTTTTTTTTAACCTTTTAGTGGAGACCATAGGAACACCAAGAGGTATATTGCAACGTATGTCCATGAGGAAGGGAAATGAGGTTAGAAAAGTATATGGTTAGAATGATATTTGGTTGCCTATAACAGAGAACTCAAATAACTTAAATAAGATAAGCCTATTTTCTTATTTAAAAGATGTCTAAAGGAGAACAGACCAGGGCCAGCAAGTGGTACCCCATCATTGGGAATCCAGGCTCCTTACATTTATCTGCTTTTCATTCTTTTTTTAAAAATTTATTGGGGTGACAATTGTTAGTAAAATTACATAGATTTCAGGTGTACAATTCTGTATTACATCATCTATAACTCCCATTGTGTGTTCACCACCCAGAGTCAGTTCTCCTTCCATCACCATATATTTGACCCCCTTACCCTCATCTCCCATCCCCACCCCCCTTACCCTCTGGTCTGCTTTTCATTCTTAGCATGAGACTTCCAGCCTTAGGTCTCTTCATGGTTCAAGATGGCTGCTGGAGCTCCAGCCATCATGACTTATTCTAGGCAGGAGAAAGGAGCAAGGGGATTGCACTAAGAAAAAGGGCACACTTCTTAGCTGAGTCACCCTGTCTTTAAGAAGCCTACCAACCAGCCCCATGCAATGAGTTCCCCTTACATCTCATGGGCCATTTCTACCTACAGGGAATCTGTAAATAAGGTCATTTAGTTATTACCACTCAGAATACCAGTTCTCTTAGGAAGGAAAGAGAAAGGAAAGGAGAGAGAAAGGGAGGGAGGGAGAGGGGGTAGGGAGAGAGGAAGGAAGGGAATGAGGAAGGAGAGATGATATTACCCAGGCACTTAGCAGTCTCAGTCACATATGGTACGGGTCACACATGGTAGCTTTAATACTTTGGCCCCAAACACCGAGGAGCACATTAGGAAATTCAGTCTGCTCACTGGTAGAGGGCAGGGGTCTCAAAGTCCACGGCCTACAGAGTCCAGGTATAACAACAGGGAGCGATGGGGACTGTGGCAACAGCAGACTGCATGTCCCATCCCCAGGAGACCTCTCTCTGCCACTCAGCTCTGGCTGATTGTTGGAACCAGCCCCATTGGTTCCAGGTTTTGTTTGTTTGTTTTTTAAGGGTATCAAGAACTCTAGATTGTAGAGTGTGAGCTCTCATTTTTTAAATGCTGAGTTTATAACTGTTTAAGAAAATTTTAAAAAATATGAGTGGCAAATAAATTTGGCATTTGACTTGGGAGGGTACAAGATTTTTTTTTTTTTTTAAGATTTTATTGGGGAAGGGGAACAGGACTTTATTGGGGAACAGTGTGTACTTCCAGGTCTTTTTCCAAATCAAGTAGTTGTCCTTTCAATTTTAGTTGTGGAGGGCACAGCTCAGCTCCAGGTCCTGTTGCCCATTGTTAGTTGCAGGGCGCGCAGCCCACCATCTCTTGCGGGAATCAAACCGGCAACCTTGTGGTTGAGAGCCCACTGGCCCATGTGGGAATCGAACTGGCAGCCTTTGGCATTAGGAGCACGGAGCTCCAACTGCCTGAGCCACTGGACCGGACCGGGAGGGTACAAGTTTTTATCCTCTGATTATAGACAGGAAAATACAATACCCCCAATCCATAGAACTATCTCATGAAATTTGTTTATCAGATGTTAAGGGGTGGGTGGAAGTTAACTAAACATAATCAGATCCATCAAGGTTGGGAGATGGTTGTGACTTTGGCTGCCCGCAGTGGCAGCCAGTGAGGGGCTCAGGGTTGCCACGCAGAACTAGGCACCCAACGCACAGGGCACTGTGAGCCGGACACCCTGGGCCTCTCGTTTAGCCTCCTCCTCGTATGTTGCTAAGTCTCCCAACCTCTCAGCTGTGCTGGGGCCAGGCCATAAAAAGAGAGGGGGAAGGGTGGGGAGGGGGGGTCACAGTGCATCATCTCATGTGTGCCCAGGCGAAACCTGATCGAGTCTCAGCCTGCCTACCTGCAGCTGGGGCCTTTTCCGAGATTCTGGGTGGATTCCGTTGGGGATGAGCCAGGTCTCCAACTCGGCATATGAGATCTCAGGGTCCGCAGGACACTCACAAGTTGAAGGTTAGAGAGGTCAACCTCGAAGAGAAATGACAGGGAAGGCGGTTCCGGGCCTCACTCTGCTGCTCTGGCCGTTCACAGCTGAGGCCATGTCAAGCGCGGCACAAATGTTTCGGCTTGCCCTTTCGTCCCCAGCTAAATGCCACTCACAAACATCACCATTCTGTTGGGAGCACACAGCTTGGTTCCAGCTTCCAGCTGGTGTGAAAGCAGCTATGAGCCCTTGACAGAGAGGGTCACTGTCCACTGATGTCTGTGTTCTGGGGAGTGCATTCCAGTGGTCAAGTTAACTTCCTAATTTTGGCATTGACTGAGTTCCCAAGAAGGAATTAAGACTGTTCTCCCATCCTGGGCGACCAACCATCTTGCGGTTCCTAGGACACGGGACTTTTTGCTTTAAACCATGCTGAAATGGTCACCCTATCTCCACCATCACTTCCCACAGACAGCCTCATGTCTCTTGCCAGGGATGGGACAAGGAAACCTGTAACTACCTGCAGAGGGCTCTAGAGAGTGCGATTATCTTCCTGGGAAGGCCGAGAACAGCCTGACTTCCGAGGAAGGGCTTAGAATCATCCTAACCGACAGAAAACCACAAACAGCGAGCAGGCAGAAGAAGCCTTGCTCCCAACGGAAAACAAACGAAGTCAGTAACATGTGGGAGAATCTCACTTCAGAGGTTTAACAGAAAAACATTATCTTTGTTCCAGATCCAGAGAGTTAGAAACCAGTCCCCCTCCTGCCCTCCCCGCAACAGCTGAATTTTCCTCTTGTTCTTGGCACAAGGTGCAAGGTCCAGTATAGAACATGGCCCCATGTTTGCTTCAAAACAAAACAAGACTAGAGAAGCATGCTCATGGGTTTGCATAAGCAGAGGAAGTACAGGGCTACATGCACAACTGCTAACAGGGGCCCCTCTGGGGGTGTGTCATGCAGGGTGTCATGCGGGGTCTCAGCTCCCGCTCCCTGCACAAGAACGCAAGACATGGTGAGGCCAAAAAGGAAAACCAACGAAGCCATATATTCTTGCTGGCGGCTGGGTTGGAGACACAGGAAGCAGGAGCCACACGATCCTCAACTTGCCATCTGCTTCTCTGCCAACCAACTTCACTTGCTAACTGCAATCTGTGCTTGCCAGCCACTAGCGAGAATGTAGCGGTATGACTCCCCTATCTATGGCTTCGTTGGTGTTCTTTTTTGGCCTCACCATGTCCTGCGTTCTTGTGCGGGGAGCAGGAGCTGAGACCCTGCATGACACCCTGCATTGACACATGGCACAGCGAGTAGAGTACGGTGTCAGCCAAAACTCTCTGAAGGATGGTGGAGCAGTTTGTGCGTATGAACACTCAGTCTCAGAAAGCCCCAGAGGAGCGGCGCTGGGAGCAGGAAACGCAATCTGCCTGGGAGTGACCCCTCCGGGAACTGGCGGTCCTCTCGAGCCTCTGGATGGCACGCCACCCTGGTTGGCATCACCTTCCTTTTGGTGGTTCGCTGCTGCCATAGGCTCCTAGAGTTGTAGACGTCTTACACTGGGGCCACCACCCACTAGATGCCTGGCGCAGTGAGCAGGATTCCAGCCGGGTAAGAACGATGTCTGACTCTGGGCAAGAGGACATGTGGCCCCCACACAATGTGTGGGGCCTGGTGGCCACTGTTATCGGGAGCTGGACCCCTGTGGAGGGGTGGGAAGACGTGGAGGGCTCTCCACCCAGCACAGGCCAGAGAAAGTGAAGATTGTTGCGGCCGTGTGGGCTGGGAAGTGCTTGCTGGGGTGGCCCAGATGCGGGACTTGTGGTCCCAGGAAGAAACGCTTGCTGAGTCCTTGGTGGGAGATGCGGGTGAGGTCAAGGTCATCCCTCACCCCCAGGTTGGGGAGGACTTGGAGCCCTCGCCCTGCGGAGAGGGCACACGTTGTGATGCCAATGCACAACCCTGGCAAATGACTGTGGACTATGGGGAATTGCCTTCCGTCCCTGATTTGATGGACCTCTTGACTGTTTGCTTGGGAATGTACCACCATGCAGTGGAACTGACAGATGTTTGCTTCCTATGTCTTGACCAGCTGCTGTTGAGAATATGTAAGCACCTTGGCTGTGCGCCACTGTTGTTCCAGCACATACACTGAGAACCCTGGCTGTGCCCAGAAAGTAGGTGGACATCGAGGGACACCCCCTGGGACGTTACTTGAACTGGACTGAAACTTTTTCTTGTGAGCTGGGTTCCTGACACAGGGCCCCTAGCGAAAGACGCTGCATATATTGTGAAGCGAGATCCTGGAGGGGTTAAATGTGGGGACAGAGTCCCAGAGAGCAGTTTCCAGGCTCTCGGCCTCAGTGGAAAGGTGCTGGCTCGGGTACTAGATGGCCATCAGCTGTGACTAGTTGGCCATCAGCTGTAACCAGTGAGCCATTGGCCACTAATATAACTGCTGTGGCTACACTAGCAGCGGATGATGGCTGCGCTAGCAAGCGCGGATTGCAGTTAGCACAGTAGATTGCAGTTAGCAAGTGGGGTTGGTTGGCAGAGAAGCGGACGGCAGATTGCGGATAGCATGGCTCCTGCTTCCTGTGTCTCCAACCCAGCCGCCAGTGAGAATACAGCGGTATGACTCCCCTATCTATGGCTCCGTGGGTGTTCCTTTTTGTCCTCACCATGTCCTGTGTTCCTATGCGGGGAGCAGGAGCAGAGACTTCGCATGACGCCCTGCATGACAGGGTGGGATCCGGAACTCACAGGACGCAGGCCTTTGTGGCACACTGTCCTGTGTGGCTTGAGTTTGTGACCAGTTTTTGAGACTTGATACCAGCAAGGATTTAAAACAGAACCATAATTTCTTAAAAACTTTTAAAATGCTGAATGGTAAGCAGCCATTCACAGGAAAGGGTACTGAACGGCCAGGAATATTGTTCAATGGAGAGAGCAAGTCGCAGCAGAGTGTGCAGTATAATTGCATCAGAATAGAACTATGCATTCAGGTGTTTGTTTGAATGTCTGGGAGGACTCACGTCAAGATTTGAACATGAGTTTATACCCAAGAAGGGAAAGTTAAGGCACAAGCTTGTACATTTAAATCCACCCTCTGCCATTTGGGCTAACTTTCTTCCCCTAAAAAAAGCAACCTTCATTTCTTTGTTTGTTTTGTCTTGTTAAAAGGCATATTTCCGACTAACAGAACAGGTGGGCCTCCTTTTAAGCAAAACCCGGGTGTTCACAGACCTATGAGAATGATAGGGTTCCTTCCCATAGACCATCTCCCTGGCGCAAAATAGGACATGTTTTATGCACCTTTTCAAGAACAAATCCCTCGTGTACTGAATTAAGCCCATAATTACAGACCAAGGTTTAAAAATGTAATTTGTAGTTTCCCTACAATGCTCCTTTCGAGCCTGACTTCTGATGTGGGCTAAATTATATTGAAAACAATTTTTATGACTTGGAGACGCAGGATGAATCAGGCTTCATCTGTGATTGATTTAAATATATTGTCGTTTCCATATTGATTTCTTAATAGCGACTGGTATTTATGGAACCATGCTACATCCAGGCTATAGACCCGGCACGCTGGGGAGGTTATGTTATTTAAACCTATGACCACCTTCTGGCAGTTAGAGAGACATGTTTACTCCATTCTGGTTTTTCTTTACTACTTATCCATTGTTTCTCTTCCTTCTGAGGGTCAACCGGTTTACAGAATGGGTTAATGCTTATGGCGTTAAAAAAAAAATCTCTGGATTTGAGTAGGATTCTCTGCAAATGAGTGAAAGACGTGGGGATTTTTAAAAAGAGAGCGGTTGGGTTTTGACCTCTCTGAGTGATCGCTTTCTAAACACTGCCAGTCTGATGTCTGCCCATTGATGGCTTTGCTCTGTAGGAAGAAATATGGCCAGGCCCGTCCTTTGCACTCCGGGTGTTTCTGCAGTTTGGGATTCTCCCCTGGCTGTTTGAAGTGTCGAGGTAAGGCTGGGAAACGCAAACTCTCTTTAAGATTAAAAAAGGAAGTGTTTTCAGGAAGGAGGCTGGGGCCGTGGGGGGCCAGCGAGCAGGACTCTGAAGTCACTAGTTTTGCCTCCTTCCTGGGGACAGAGGCTGAGCTGTAGTTGACACAAGGATCTTATGTGTAACCGAGAGGTGAGCCCTCACTTCCCAGCTGCAAGGTGGGCATTCCGACCATCAGAGCAAATGGGCACGTTCCCCAGAAGGAGAGTCCTGTGAGCACTTCCGGCCGGTTTTGCACAGCCTACACCCCACCAAGCTCTGAGGCTCAGCTGTCTCTTTCTTGTCTCTGAGCGAGCCCACGGGAGAGTCCCTTGTCCTTTGGTTCTGAGTAAAGGGGTTGAGGGTGGGGGGGGGGGCTTTTGTTACACCTGGGGAAGGAGTCCGTACCTGTCAACACCTTCCGGAAGGGGTGTCTAAACCAAACCTTCCTCCCTAAGTATTTCCTTATTTTGGACTTTCATCCTGGAGACAGTTTTCTTGTTAAATTGTGTGTAGCCTCTCAGAAGGATTACTCATCCAGACCAGCGGGAGGAACTGCCCCCCCAAATACCTTTTGAGTCATTGGGGGTTTCTATCGCTTTGCATAAACTTTGAATTATTCTTTTTTTTGAAAAGATCATTATTAGGAAACATCTTCACAAGCCGTCTGCACATGTCATCACATCTCACCAGGTGTCGGAGCCGTGCGAGTTTGGAAGAGCGAGGCTCAGGCAGGTTCAGGGAGAAGGTGGCCCCTCAGCCAGCTCCCCAGCACACCTGGCTGCAAGGTTCCCGGGGTGCATCTGTGTAAGGCGCAGGCAAGTCAGGAAAACAGGAGCAAACGGCAGAGGTCCAGGACAATTGCTCCAGCCAGCATCAGCTGGAAGGCACTAACCCTCCTCCGTCTTCCTGCCTCGGCTGGAAGGTTCTGTTTGGGCTTTGTTGAAAACTGTGCTTCTCTAAGAATGAGATGAAGACACTTGCCCCAGGCAGGAAAAACAAAAATCAAGAAAGACTCTTTACAAAACGTACGGACCACCATTTTTGGATAGGAACTTTATTTGGTAGGCGTTCTTAACCCCTTAGAATTAGAATTAGGGGGGCAGAGTGGGGCTGGTAAAAATTCTGATGCTCAGGGCCCTACCCCTGACCAACAGGAGCAGAACTTGCAGGCATTATTATTTTATTTTGTTTTTGATAGCCTTCCAGGTGAGTTTAACATGCAGTTGGGGCTAAGAACCACCGGTTTACAGCAAAGTGGTTTTAACTCAAAAAGACAACTCAAAAATTCAAAATGCAAAAAGGAGTAAAGCATAGCCAGGTGTCTCCAAATTCTGAATCTCCCCTTTAAGTAAAGGCATTCCAGACAGCTGAGAGAGGGACCAGCCCGGTCCAGATTTGCTGTGGGACCCAGCCAAGGGGATTCGGCATTCGTGTGGCGCCCTCTGCTGGCCACGAAAATCTGCCGATTTTTTTTTCGTAAAGGGACCGTGGAAAGGACTCTGTTGGGACTGGAGCATCTCAGATGCTGCAGTCCACACAGAAGGGAAATGTACAAAACAAACACCAAAAGCGTTGGGGGCGGGGGACGGGGGGGTGGGTAGCACACGAGGGTTTTCCAAGCTTTTATTCTACTAGCGTCGCTGTTTCAAAACAGAGAAGACATTTTCCCAGCAAAAATATAAAAGGAAAGCAATTGTAGAATAGAAATATTTAGCCTTTGGGAATACATGTAGGCTTAAAAAAAAACCTGACTGCATTTTCCGTATTTTTCTTATTTTGCTTCAGGGCAGTGAGCTGTCCATTGGGACTTACGTGTGGGGGGCGCTGGCTGAAGTGAGAACTTTCAGTTCAGGATTTATTATTCGGTGGTTGTCATGTTGTAATCAGAAAGCCATCTTCACGGGCAGGGGACCAGCGCAGATGCCCAGGGGCCCCTGTGCTTGTTTTAATGCTCTGCTGTCGTCAATCTTGAAATTCTTAGTACTTTTTGAACAAGAAGCCTCCATTTTGATTTTGCACTGGGCCCTTCAGATGATAGGGCCAGGCCTAGTTTTAACTGGTACATGTGTGTGGACACTTGGCTCTCAGTTATTTAATAACTATTTGTTGAGCCTCTCTTGGTGCCAGGCACCGAGGATACAGCGATGACAAAACCCACAGAGCCTGCCCTGAGAAAGCTTTCTTCCTAGAGCGGGCCCACTGCAAATGCTTATGGCGGGGGTGGGGGGTGGGGGCAATCAACAAATAAGAGAACTTAATGGATTATGAGTCTCTGACGGATATCTCTGGAGGATATGCAAGGCAGTAAAGTGGTGGCAAGTGCCAGGGAGCGGAGGCCCAGAAAGGCTTCTGGAAGGAAGTGGTGTTGAAGCCAGGAGTGAAAGGACAGAGGAAGCCGTCACTTAAAGTGTGGAGCAAAACAAGGAAAACGCATGTGCTGGGGGCCATGGGAGGAGCTGGGTTTTAGTCACACGGTAGAAAGGGGTCATTGAGATAGTTTAATTGGGGTGTAACAAGGTCAGGTGACATTTTAGGATGACTGGAAAAGGGGCCAAGTGGAAGCTAAGAGACCAGCTGTGGGGAGGCGGGCGCCCATGTCAGTCATTCAGGCCAGAGTGGACACCAGGGTTCTCAGCTCAGCTCTGCTGACACTTTGGACCAGATAATTCTGTTGGGGGCCGTCCTGGCCACTTAGGGTATCTGGCAGCATCCCTGACCTCTACCCACTCGATTCCAGTAGCATCCTCCCCACAAGTTCTGACAACCAAAATGTCTCCAGACATTGTCAAATATCTCTTGGGGACCAAAACCAACTGGTTGAAAACCACTGACTTAGGGTGATGCTGAGACACAAGGAGAGCGTGAATGGGCTCAGGACCTATCTTAGAAATAGGGCTAAGAGCACTAAAACTAACGCGTAGAACTGGGGGCGGGTTGAGAAGAATAAAGGACTCCAGATGACTCCCAGTTTTCCAGGGTGAATAACGACGAACAGTAGCATCATTTATGCTGAGATTTGGTGTGTGTGGGAGGGATGAGCAGGTGTGGGGGAGAAAACATTACCAAAACTTCTGTTTCAGCCAGACAGAGCCCTACCTGGCAGGAATCAGTACGGGTCTTCCCAATCAGTGAGGGCTGGTGAATGACCCAACTCTGCCAGACACTGTTGATCACCTCTTGGGTTGTCAGAGAAAACACAGGACACTCAGTTAAATATGAATTTCATGTAAACAATAATTTTTAGTATAAGTATGTCCCAAAGATTGCATGGGACATTCTTATGCTAAAAATTAATTGTTGTTTTTTTGAATTCAAGTTTAACTGTCTTACTTTCATCTATCTATGTATCTATCTATGTATCTATCTATCCATCCCTCCTAAATCAGGAACCCCATCACCTACCCAACTGTCTTTACCCTGTTTGGTTTAGTTATGTGGAAGCCATGGGCTTCTAGGGAGGCTCAGTCCCAAGGGTGAAACCTGACTGGCCCAAGCCAGTCATGGAAATTCCATTTCTTGCCAGTGATTGATTTAGGACAGGGCACGTGACACAATTCTGGCCAATGAGATATGAAAGGAAGTCCGGAGGTTGGGGAACTTTGGGGAAAGTTTTTCACTGCTCCTGAACAGGCTCATGAAGAGACACTGCTCATGCTTCCTCATGTATCATGTGTGGAGCTCCTGCAGCCACCCTGCAACCATGAGGGAACAAGCCTGAGGATAAAGACAAGGTGGCAGGGCAGAAAAAAGTGTCCTTAATGACGCCACTGAATTTGCCAGCCCTGGAGCTCCTGTCTCCCTTTTGGGCTTCTTGTTAGGGAGGTCATAAATGCCTTAGTATCGGAGCCACTGGCAATGGCTTTTCTGTGACTTCTCCGCTGCCAAGTGCATTGTAGCTGCTACATCAGCCAGCCACCATGCCACAGGGGCCCTGAGGCTGGGCTTTACCAAGGGAGATTGAGTGGGGTAGAAGATACGTATTAAGAATAAATCACTAGGTCACAGATTCCTAGCTTCTCAGCCTTGCCCAGACCTTCATAGAAGCCTTCTGTCTGGCCACTCCTCCGTGTCACCCTGTTTCACTGTTGAGACAGTTCTCTCTGATTTTTCACATTTCTGCCCATCTTGTGAGCAGAGGCACTGACAGTTTTCCTTCCAAACCATCTTCTTAGGGATGTTTGTAAGTGAACAGTCTTGGAAACAGCTAATGTCTCCCTCCAGGGCAGAGGCAGATTTGTTTCGATGTGTCCCTCCTGGGCATATGTGGGCAGGTTTGCTTAGAGCCCATCATAAAAATGGGGTTTCTTAAGCTTGGGATTCCTCAGCTGTGACCCACACCCCTGCACGTGTAGCACCCCCTGGACCACTCCACTTGGCCCCCACGGGCCTTGGGATGTCAGGGGAATTGATGCAAACACAAAGCTCAAGCCACCTGCTGTGCTGTGAGTAACAATGTCCTTTGTCTCTGACCCAGGGGTCTCATGCCTTCTGCCAGCAACCACGGAACTATGGCAGGCTTACTTGATAGCTTGTAAGTAGGTGGGGAGGAAGTTATTGTTATCTCCGGAGTAATAAAAAATTCTTAGAATTTATGTATAGGTTAATAAAGAGGTACATAAATTCTATACCAGAGGGCTTGGCACATGTGAGGTGCTCAGAAGAGGGTGGTGATTTGTCTATGGCACACTGTATTAGTTGCAAGTCTTTCCATTAAATAACAGAAGCACAGATCAAACTGGCTTAAATAAAAATTATATTTATTGGTTCACCTAATTGGAAAGTTCATAGTGGACTTCAGGCACAGTTGAACCCAGGTGTTTGAACAATACTGTGAACTGTAGAAAATTTAGAAGCTACAAATAAAGAACTAAAGGCAGAGAGAGAGAGAGAGAGAGAGAGAGAGAGAGAGAGAGAGAGAGAGAGAGAGAGAGAAGAAAAAATTTGTCTCACTCCAGCTCTGCTTTTCTTTGTTTAGTTGAATTCATCCCCTGGCAACTTTCCACTATTTCAAGCTTACCTCCCCCCTCCCTAGTTTCTCAGCCTCAGAGAAAGGAGAGCATCTCTTTCCCAATATTTCTGCAAAGTCCTGGGATTAGCAATCTTTGGCCGGGCTGGGATTTATGGCCTTCTCTGAACCTCACCCAGCCTACATGAACTTGGGGAAAGGGGCAGAGGGTGGAATGCATGCTAGGAAGTCGGGCAACCACTTAACATGCCTGTGCTCACCTTCGTCTGCTGAGGGAGAAGGAACATCAAGGGCTTAGCACAGCTCAGGTCCTGGGTGGGCGTGGCTAGGGCAACCCTGCCAGGGCGTACCCTCTAATCAGCTTTTCCAGGAGTGGTAAGCATTCCTCCGGATGCTCGTACTGCCTGGGGCACCCCGAGCAGGAGGATGGAGTCTCAGTGAGGGTGCCCAGGTGAATTTCCACTTGGGGTGGCGGTGGGGCTCAGGTGGGTCAAAGAAAGTTCTGCAAATGAGTTTTTTCACCTTTCCGTCTCTTTTATCAGCCAACAGCTAGCATGGCAAAGGCACCTGTCGGTGACAGCTGCCCTGGGGCTCCAGCTTTGAGTTTGGGAAAACATCACAGCTGCCAATTGACACCCCTGCTCATCTGGCCAAAGAGGTATCATGTTTGTGAGTCCAGTTCAGCCCTCTCTCTGTCCCCTGCCCTCCCAGAGACTTGACCTCTGTCAAAGCCTTTGGGTTCTTGGGCCTTCTTGGTCACCCCAGGAGGTAAGGAACCAGGAAGAGGTGATGCCCTAGGACTCAGCCTTGTGGTCAGACTGACCCCGAGGGTCTTCAGGCTGCACTGTGACACCTCTCCATCTTTTTGGGATGCTGATTTGGGGGCATATGGGATATCTTGTCTTGTTTAGTGACCACAACTGTTTGGGAATTGTGTGTGTGCGTGTGTGAATTACTGGTCAAGGCTTTTGCCCACTTGGGACGAGTGTTTATTCACCATTTAGTTTTTTATTTGGAAACATGTATTTATATGAAGTCTCCATCTGTATCTCTAGTTTTAAAGGTTTTCTTTAAAAACAGGATTGGATGTTGAATTTTATGAAATTCCTTTTTGACATCTAGCAAGATGATGACAAAGGCATCTTTCTCCACTGGCTAGTATATATATCAAGACATTTCTTCCTATTGAGGCATTTTTGCATTTCTGGAATGAATCCCCCTGGTCATTTTGCTGTGATTTTTGGAATTCAAAGGCCCTTGCGCATGCTTCTCTAACTCATTAACATTTTCTTGGGTTTTATTGGTAGTGAAAAAATTAATGTGAGTATCTATCATTGTTCTTTAACTTCCGTTAAATAATTTTAAAACATTTTTAAATAAAGTATAGGACTGTGCCATACATGGTTCCACATCGTACTTTTTTTTCAATTCTAACGCCGACGTGTTTCTAAGCTGAGTATAGCCCTCTGTCTCTGGTTGTTCTTATGGGCGGCCTCCCTTTTTCCTGTGGCTCTCTCGATGCAGATTTCCCCAGAGATGGCGTCCTTCTTCATACCTCTGCTCTTCTCATCTCTCCTAGACCCAATGGCGTCCACTTGCAATCACTGCAGGTCCAGCCTCACCATCCCCGCTGAGCTGCCAGCCCCATCCCCACTCATCTCCTGGAACTGATGCCCCACCCCCACCCCAGGGAAGCCGGTGACCCCAGTCCAAGGCCTGAGACCAGGGTCAAGGGGCAGAACTGTAGGCCAGGCCAGGGGAAAGTGCAGCCCCAAAACTGATTCTCGTGTGTTCCCTGGCAGCAGATGCGATCAGTTCAGAGAGGAAAACCACATTTTGTTTAGTCTTTTCCTGGCTCAGAATGCCTGGTATTTAATAAACCCTGGAGCCAGCCCCGAGGGGGACTGGCTTTTATGGGCTCCAGGCAGCTCTGCGAGCTCTCTCCCCCGCCAGGTAGGGGGCTTGACCTGCGGGCTGCTGATTGGGAGATTGGAGCTTTCTTCCCAGCCTCCCCCCCCCCCATGCTGCCCCCCTTTTCCACCAGATGAAGAGAACCGTGACCTCTGTGGGGTCGTTCTCCCCGCTTCCCCCAGTAGCTAACGCCTGGGGCAGCTTCTCCAGGTTAAAGGACTTAACCTGCTCCATGGCCAACCCCAAAGGAACTCAGGGTGACTTTTGACCTCTGGTTTGCTGCTGTCATGGTTCAGTCAAGTCCCACTTGGGGGTCTTGTTGCCCAGCAGAGCGTCTCAGTGCTGGAGACGTTGCGATGGAAAGAGTGGCTTTCTTCAAGATGGATGCGAGGAATTTCAGGGACCCTTTCCCAGTGCTCGAGTTACTGACACCTTGGCTTGTTCATAGCCAAGACCGCAAGGCCCTGGGTGCTGAGATGGGCCAGACATGCTGGGCAGGGCCACGGTGGCCGACTCACCAAGGGAGGGGATTCCAGGTGTTGGGGAGGATGTGTGAAGAGAGGGTTGTCCAGATGACACAGGACAAGTGGGTTCAAAGGGACACTGACGGAATCTCCTTTCTAACTGCCTATTTCAGCACCAAGTAGGCCCTAAATGACATAGTTTAACAAAATATTGTTTCTTAATAAAATATTACACACTTAGAAAATGTTTCCAAAAAAACGCCAAGGAGAAAATAAAAATGACCGAAAGTCCTGTCACTGAGATGGCACTGTGTCATGCTGGGATGACAGCACCTCTCCATGCCGATGCTGGGGTGTGCCCTCTGTGACCTGAGGGAGACCAATGTGACCTCACCTAACCTGGTTTATCTGCCCTGACGCTATTCCAGGCAAACACACAGAGATTTGCCGTGTTTCCCCGAAAATGAGACCGGCTCTCATATTAATTTTTGCTCCAAAAGACGCATTAGGGCTTATTTTCCAGTTAGGTCTTATTTTCGGGGAAACACGGTATGTCAGCATTTTAAACAACTCCCGAGCATGTCATCACGTGGCTCAGGACATCCTGCCCACATCTTGTCTGTTGACGGTGACATAAATGAATGAAAGAACAAGTGAAAAAGTAAATGGATAAATACATGAAGGAAGGACGGGAAGGAGGGAGGGAGGGAGGAAAGAGACCTGCTGAGGACATTCACTGATTTAAAAAAGAAAAACTAAATTAAAAATAAAATAAATTTAAAAAGGACATTCATACAATACAGAGAGAGGCACAAAAAGGAAAATGCTTCTATCTCTCTACCTATTTACCTCTCTCTCTCTCTCTCTCTCTCTCTCTCTCTCTCTCTCTCTCTCTCACTCTCTGTCTGTCTCTCTCCCTCCCTCCCTCCTTCCCTCTCCCTCTCCTTCTCCCTCTCCTTTTCCTCTCTTCCAGCCCCAATCTGGTCATAAATACCATTCTACATAGTCGCTTTTAATCCTCAAACAGCCTTTACGGGGTAACTGGCAGTTCTCCTGTTTTATAGATGGGAAAACTGAGGCTCTGAGAGGCTGCCTACCTCGCTCCCAGCCACCTACATGGTCCATAGCAAAGCTGGGCTCAGGCCCAGACCTGTCTGACACCCCACTCCCACTCTCTCCCACCCAGCTGTGTCTGCAAGTATGTGGGGAACATGTCCAAAGTTGGGGTGTAACTTCGCCCTCTTGCTCCACGGCTTCATGAACCAGCAACCTCAGCGTTTCCTGGGAGCTCTGTCTGTAGAAGCACAGTATCTCAGCCCTCCTAAGCCACACTGCATTTTCACGGGACCCCCAGGCAATTCATGGGAACGTCACAGACTGACAGACACTGGTCCACGGCACTTGTCTCGCTGTCAGACTAGATTAGGGGAAGTTGAGTCACCGCTTTCCCTGAGGAAGCCACTTTATTCTCCAAGGGGAAATCTGAGACCATACCACCCACGGTGTGGGAACGCAGGCTGGCTCACAGGGCACAGCGCATGCCAGTGGAAAGACCTCGGTTTTCACTCCAAGCTTTTAAAAGTTTCTCAATAGTTCTGCTTCTTTTTGTTTTATTTTTTTAATAATAGCTTTATTGAGCTATAATTCGCATACCATCAAGCTCTTAAGTGTACACGGCAGTGGTTCTAGTCCATTCACAAAGTTCTGTGACCCTCACCACCATCTAGACCATTTTCATTACCCCAGAAAGAAGATTCATACCTCCACTCTGAATTCAATAGGCCACAGGAAGGCTCGAGATGGAAGTGACATCGACTGACTGTCCTTTTAGCAGGACCACTGGCCCTGTGAGGTTGGGTGTGGGTGCAGGTGAGGGCTGGGAAGAACAGGGCAACCAGTTAGAAGGCTGTCGCAATGGTACAGGTAAAGGTGGTGGTGGCTTGGACCAGCTGGCAAGGTGGACAGAATGAAACGTGGTCGGATAAAGGATGCATTTTGAAGGCAGAGCCAATAGGATTTGCTGACAGATCAGATTTGGGGAGGGAGAGGGGGAGAGGCATCATGATAGCCCCCAAACTGAGCCCCTGGAACCAACGTTGAGCTGGCAGTGAAGGAGGTGGGGAGACTGTGGGGACAGTAGGTGAGTGGCAGGAGCCGAGGCTCTGACAGGCCGGATGCAGATAAGATACCAATTACCCAGCCAGGGACTGAGATGGACACTGGCTCTACTAGCCAGTATCAGGGCTGGTAACTTAAGTAACTTAAGTAACTTCCTATCACTTAAGACCAAGAGACCTGGCACACCCCACGCTAGTTCATGTTCTTGATGAGGTGTGTGCAGCACCCACTATATGCCAGGCACTGGGGAAAAGGCCCAGGCTGGCCTCTGGGAGTTTATATTCCAGTTACACACAGACCTCCGGCCTCGTGGTACTTATGGTCTGGACTTGGGCACGTTATGTCTTGATCTTCAAGACCACCTCACAACCCTGTGAGGCGAAGAGACTGGCTTTCTACAGACCTCTCCTGCTGACGCCAGGGCCGTGCCACAGTCAGTGCCAAATTCCAGGATCAGGCAGACTCGCTACGTGCTGACTCACCAATCGCCAGGCTCAGGTTGCATCACGGGGAGCGGAGGTGCCTGGCTTCCCGTCGGCTGCGTGGACCCCTCCCAGACCCACCTCACTAATCAGCAGGGCAGAGGGCACACCTTGCACCACTCCCCAGGGATTACAGTTGGAGCTGCCTGTCTAGACCCTGCTCCGGCTCCTCCGCGTTCCCACGACCCAGACCCTGACTGTGAACCTGTAGAACTAAAATTGGAATGCCTGTTCTGTGCTGCACGTCACGAGCTAAAAACCAGCCCGGGAAGGTTAGAGTGTCCAGCTGGTTGGCTTCTCTAGAATACAAGACATGGTGGGTCTCCTTGGTCCAGGAAATGAATGGTGGTCCCAGGGGGCTGGCTTTGTGAAGGCTGTCTGCCCCGTGAGATCTATGAGGTCAGTTAGGCATCTTTATCCATCTGTTCATGGCCATACCCCAGAAAGTCACTAGCGAACCCTGCTCCCGTGGAGCTTGCCCTGGAGCTGGGGGAAACGGGAAACAAACAGAACGGCTATCCATTTCAGAGAGGGCTGTGAAGACAACAAAGCAAGGGAATGTGGAAAAGACTGGCTGTGAAGGCGACAGTATGGGTCGGGTGGTCAAGGAAGGCTTCCTGGAGGCAGTGATTTAGATTGTGAGATCTAAGCCTCGAGAAGGAGACAGGGATGTGGCCATCCAGATGAAAAGCATCCCAGGCATAAGGCACTGCAAGTACAAAGGCCCTGCGATGGGGGGTGGGGGGAGCCGGTGAGCTGAGGCCTGGGCAGGTCTGTGTGGCTGGGGTAGGGACCCCAGGGACCAGGAAAGGAGATGCTGCTGCAGAAGCAGAGAGAGGCCCAATGACACAAGGCTTGGAGGCCTGGGGATGGAGCTGGGGCTTTGTCCTAAAACAATGAGAAGCCATGGGAGGGCTTTAAACATGGGTGACAATGGCCACTCTGACCCCCATGTGAAGACTAGAATGGAGGGTCCAGAGAGGGACCAGGGAGACAGCCAGTGCAGCTGACCAGGGGCGGATGCTGCTTTTCCATCCAGGATCCGACCCAGGCTTGGGCAGTGCCTTTAGTTGTCACGTCTCTGTGGCCTCCTTTAATCTGATCAATTCTTCAGCCTCCCTTTGTCTTTGGTGACATTGACATGTTGGAAGAGGACAGGCAGGGGGTGCAATGGCCGAGTTCCGTGTTGCCCGGAAAACAAGCCCCAGCCGGACCATCAGCTCTAATGCGTCTTTCGGAGCAAAAATTAATATGTAAGACCCGGTCTTATTTTCATATAAGACCAGGTTTAATATAATATAATATAATATAATATAATATAATATAATATAATATAATATAATATAAACATAATATAATATAATATAAACATAATATAATATAATATAATATAATAATATAATACTGGGTCTCATATTAATTTTTCTCCAAAAGACGCATTAGAGCTGATTGTCTGGCTAGGTCTTATTTTCGGGGAAACACTGTAGCATCTGGCTCCCACGTGTCTCTTTCATAATTATTCTGACCATGCATCCCACATTGTCTAGGCCATTCTGTTTGTATCTGTTTGTAGTCATTATAATTACACCCCAGTAGGGGGTTGAATGGTGGCCCCCAAAAGATATGTCCACACTGTAATCCCTGGGGCCTCTGAATGTGACCTTATTTGGAAAAAAGGTCTTTGCAGATGGAATTAAGTTAAGGATTTCAAGATGAGATCATCCTGGCTTATCCAGGTGGGCCCTACATCCAATAGGAGACACATGGAGGAGAGACGGAGGAGGAGACCATGAGAAGACAGAGGCCGAGCGTGGAGTGATGGTGAGCCAGCAGAAGGTGGAAAAGACTAAGACAGATTCTCCCCTAGAGCCTTCGGAGGGAACATGGCCCTTCTGACTCCTGGATTTTGGACTTCTGGCCTTGAGAACCGTGAGGGAGCACATTTCTGTTGTTTCAAGCCATCCAGTCTGTGACAGTTTGTTACGGTCGCCCCGGGAAACTAACACAACTCCCTTTTTCTGCCAAAAGATCAGTTGTGCGGTCAGCCTCCCCATAACGCCTTTCACGGAGTCCATTAAATGTGTGCTGATTGGCAGAAACAGGATCCACCTCCCACAGTCAGGGGGTGGGGGAGGGGGTCCTCCTGGGTCCAAGAAGTGATGGGGTAGGGGGAACAGGCAGGTGGGGTGAGAAAACAGGCTGGGAGAAGACGCCCTTCCCCATTCTGGGGCAGCAGCCACAGCCCAGGAGATATGAAGACATCTCAGGACATCCAAGCATTTCTGGCATCAGCTGGGGAGGCAGGGGACCCACTGGCATTTGGGTGGCCGTTGGGTGAGGAGGGCAGCTCCTCCACTGCCGGGAACATGTGGTGGGTGCTAGCTGGGATGGGCCCCCCCGCAGGCCTCAGAACTGGGGGGGAGGGCAAAGCTGCCCCAATTCAGGCACATCCCGGCCACATGGGAGGCCACGATGGGTCATGCTTACCTGCTGGCAGTGACTGGGGACACACACTGGGCCTCATAACAGGTTCTTCCATTGCATCCAGAGGAAGCTGGGTTGGGGTAGGAGGTGGGGGTGCAGACCTTGGGCGGCTGGTGAGGCCCCCAGTAGGCCGGGTTTCCCAGGGCCCCGCACCCAGAGTGAGGGCACTTGGGGACGCCAACCTCAGCCTGGCACAGCCGGGATTCATTTTGCACCCCACCCTCCGACCCACAAGCAGACCCTGCCCCCAGGGGCCTCAGAGGGGCTTCAGCTGTGTGGGGGCAACTGTGTGGCTTCAGGGAGGGGCCCTTTCTTGTTTTTAGTCTCCTTTGACTTATTTTGTTTTTAATTTTAATAAAAAAGGAACATAAGAAAACCTTAATGAACTGTGGGAAGTGCTTCTTTTGTACCACAAGCAGAGCTGGCAGAGGCCCTGGGGCGGCCGGGTGGGTGGGTCTGCCCCCACTTTGTAGAAGAGTCCTGGGTTTATTGTTAGCGTCCATCCCCAAACCACAAGGCGTCAGCCAGGGGCGTAATCCCCTCCCCAGAGCTGCCCCGCTTTCCGCCTCATCGCCAGCCAGACACCAATAGTGGATGGTGCCATCGGAGACCCAGAATGCCAATGGGGCCCGGGGTGAACACCACTGGTCTGGCTCAGTGACTCATCATACAAGGTTGTGAACACAAATCTAAGGATGTTTCTACTTATAGGCACTTAATGGAGATTTTCAAAAATCGTGCTAACAGAATGCAAATTTTGGTGTCAGAACACAATTTCCAGAAGAGCTCTCGCGCTATCTCACTCTCACACGTGGCCTTAGCACAAGCTTCTTTCTCTCTCTCTCTCTCTCTCTGGAAAGCTCCTCTTCACCATTGTCTTCTAACAGCGCCCACAAGGCAGGACTTGAATGGGGTAACTCTTCCTCCAGGAAGACCTCCCTGACCTCTCAGACCTTGGTGCTCCTAAGGCCGCCTGTACTTACTGCCTGGTTTTGTGCCTGCTGTAGAACCACCGAGCAGGCAACACCATGCTCCAGGCTCACCGCTGCCCTTCTTCCATAAAAACCCACACTCACGCTAGGTTACCTGTGAGCTCCCAGCCACTTACCTGCCAATCCGGTGATTTGAGAGGCAGCTGGCCACACCTCTCCCTGTAATCAGAAACACACCTGCTCTGGAGTTGAGACAAATACATCAGGTTCCAGAACTGACTTTATAAGGCAAAAGTTGCCTGAGTAAAAATTCCCATTGGGAAGCCATCCATTTCCGCACACGTCAATACCTGTGGTTTTGTGAATACTGGGCCCTCTTACAGGCTGCAGCTAATTTTCCTCCTGCATGAAACAGATTGGTGTTTTTTCTACTCAGTGCCACACAAAATAAACCCAGTTAACCAGGAAAATCCTGGAGGGAAGTAGGGAAAGAATAAACTTTGGACAACTTATCAGTTAGGAGACTTTTAGCTATAAAGAAACAAACGTCCACCAGAGGTGCTTTAAAACAAATCTTTATGATTTCACATCACAAGTCCAGAGGAGGGGTGGCAGTGCCAAATGGCTCATTCAGGGACTGGTTAACATCATCGAAGACCCAGGATTCTTCTACCCTCCTTAAGTCAGCTTTGGTCCTCAGGTGCATGTCCTCAAAGCACAAGTGGGCTGCAGCAACTCCAACCATCACCTCCTCATCAGTCACATCTGAATGCAGAAAAGAAAAGCTTCTATCTAGTGTCTTTTTTCAAGACTGAAGAAACTCATTCCCAGAATCCCTTCAGCGGACATCCCCTTGAGGCTTTTGAGCCAAAACCATAGCCCAAACCCCTTCCTAACAACACTTGGCAAGGGGGATTGAATACCCTCATTGGCTAAAATGAAGGATTGGCAAAGTAGGGCCTGCGGGCCCAATCCATCCATCACCTGCTTTTGTAAATAGCCATCCCCATTCATTTAAATATCATCTATGGTCACTTTCATGCTACTGTGTCAGAGATCGTATGCGGAAAATATTTACCAGGAGGCCCTTTACGGAAAAAGTTTGCACACTTTGGTTTAGATGGACAAAGACTGACATGGGACAGAAGGGGCCATCCGTGAGCATGTCAGCTCATCCAGTGAGGGAGGGGCTGGAGAGGAGGCGGGATGATTTGGGCAGGGACCCGGTCGCATCTGGTTCAAACCCAGCTTTGCCTCAGACGAGCCACACGTCTTTGGGGAGCCCCTCACTCTGAGGCTTAGCTCCCCTGTCTGTAACGAGGAAAAACCTTTTGCTGCTGCTGCAAAGATTAAACGAGGTGACGGACCAATAACACCTGGTACAAAACAGGCCCTAGAGTGTTATGTTCCCTTCAAGAATTTTCTAATGAATTTTATGCCATTAGACTCCCCCCAAAAGAGAGGCTGTCAAAGGGATCTGTGGTTTACTAATTAGAAGCAAAACATCGCTCCTGTTCTTACAGAAGTCAAACGACCCAAACTGGAATTGGTTTCAGGAGCTTTTTTAAAATCAGAAAGAGCTGACAATGCAACTCCAAAGGGTTGCTATGTAACTTGCCGGGTGGCAGGAGTCGGAAGAATGTGTTTTTTGGGGGGCTTCGGAGTCCGGGGGTGTCTCGCTCTCTGGGATCTTTGCTGTGGGTCGCAGGTCGAGGCAGAGGGCTGGACTAGATGGAAGGCTGGGGTCCCAACTCTGTGCCCCCAAGAACCTTGTTTCATATCACAGCCACCCCGTGTTTTGAAAAAAATGACTGCCAAACAAAATGCTCTCATTAACTATTTTCCTTTATTTTGTTGAAAAACAATCAAGAACATATGTATTGGCCAATCTGGACTTCTACTGGGACCAGAAACTAAGGGACACGAAGCAAAGAGAACGGCTGTGGGTTTAGACAACCCACGATTTGCATCCTGGTTCTCCACTTCTGGCTGTGTCCACGTGGGGCAGGAGACACCAAGACTGGGAGACTCAGTTTCCTCATCTGTAAAATGGAGATCGCAAGAGTGCCTCCTTCCTAAGGTTCTTGAGAAGATTTAATAAGCCTGATTCAGATTTTTCTTTTTTTTAAAGATTTTTATCGGGGAAGGGGAACAGGACTTTATTATTGGGGAACAGTGTGTACTTCCGGGGCTTTTCCAAGTCAAGTTGTTGTCCTTTCGATCTTAGTTGCAGGGGCGCAGCTCAGCTCCAGGTCCAGTTGCCGTTGTTAGTTGCAGGGGGTGCAGCCCACCATCCCTTGCGGGAGTCAAACTGGCAACCTTGTGGTTGAGAGGACGCGCTCCAACCAACTGAGCCATCTGGTTACCCGGGAGCTGAGCAGCAGCTCATTGAATTCATTCTAGTTGCGGAGGGCGCAGCTCGCTGGCCCATGTGGGAATCGAACCGGCAGCCCCGTTGCCCAGAGCTCGGGCTCTAAACAATTGAGCCACCTGTCCACCCCCAAGACTGATTAAGATTTAATGTGATAACAAAGCTTCCAGTCCAGGGTTTGGAACATAGTATACACTCAACAAATATTAGATAACATACGAGGTCTGACAATTAAGTTCGCGAACTCATCCTGGAAAAAGTGTTACCTACCTCATTGCTGAATATCACTATGGTCACCTTCGAAGTCCTCCCCTTGGGAATCTATGCACTGACGCCAGCACCTAGTCCACCCTTCAAAGCAATTTTGGAACTCTTTTTCTGGAATGGCCATCAGAGCTGTCATCGTATTACCCTTGATGTCCTGAATGTCATCAAAACATCTTACTTTCAATATTTCCTTTATCTTTGGGTAAAGAAAGAAGTCACTGGGGGCCAGATCAGGTGAGTAGGGAGGGTGTTCCAATACAGTTATTTGTTTACTGGCTAAAAACTCCCTCACAGACAGTGCCGTGTGAGCTGGTGCATTGTCGTGATGCAAGAGCCATGAATTGTTGGCGAAAAGTTCAGGTCGTCTAACTTTTTCACGCAGCCTTTTCAGCACTTCCAAATAGTAACCGTGGGGACAAAGCCCCAGAAAGCAGTTTCCAGGCTCTCGGCCTCACATAGAAAGTGCTGGCTCAGGTAGTAAATGGCCATCAACTGTGATTGTATGGCCATCAGCTGTGGCCAGTTGGCCGTCAGCTGTAACCAGTGAGCCATTGGCCACTAATATAACTGCCGTGGCTATGCTAGCAGCAAATGAGGGCTAGCAAGAAGATGGTGGCTGGGTCTGCAAGCGGTGGCACAGTGAGGGTTGCAAATTGCGTGGCTCCTGCCTCCTGTGTCTCCAACCCAGCCGCCAGCAAGAGGATAGTGGTTTGACTCCCCTATCTATGGCTCCGTGGATGTTTCTTTTTGGCCTCACCATATCCTGCGTTCTTATGTGGGGAGCGGGAGCAGAGACCCATCCGGACGCCCTGTATGACAAATGGCACAGCGAGCAGGGTACGGTGCCGGCCAAAGCTCTCCAAAGGACGGTGGAGCAGTTTGTGCGTATGAACACTCAGTCCCAGGAAGACCAGGAGGAGCAGCTGCCGGAGAGCTGGACCCCCGTGGAGGGGTGGGAAGACGTGGACGTTTCCCTGACCAGCACAGGCTGAAGAAAGCGAAGGTCCTTGCGGCCCTGTGGGCTGGGAAGTGCTTGCTGAGGCAGCCTGGATGCAGGACTTGTAGTCCCAGGAGGAAACGCTTGCTGAGTCCTCCGTGGGAGCTGAGGGTGAGGTCAAGGTCGTCTCTCACCCTCAGGACAGCCCTGGCGAATGACTGTGAACTATGGGGAATGGCCTTCTATCCCTAATTTAATGGACCTTTTAACTGTTTGCTTGGGAACATACCACCATGTAGTGGAACTGGCGGATGTTTGCTTTTGTGTGTTGACTGGCCGCCACTGAGAATATGTAAGCACCTTGACTATGAGTTGCCACCCTGAGAGGCCCAGAGACAGTGGCAGTACCCTGAGAGCCCTGGATGAGCCCAGGAAGTCTGGCTGTGCCCAGAAGGACTGGTGGTGCCCTGAGAAACTCTGGCTGTGCCCAGAGAGAGTGGCAGTGCCCTGAAAACCCTGGCTGTGTCCGGGGAGACTGGTAGTACCCTAAGAAGCCCAGGAAGTCTGGCTGTGCCCAGAACTGGTGGTGCCCAAAAGAACCCTGGCTGTGCCCAGGATATTGCAGTCACCTCCAGGCTCCTCGCACAGGGCCCCTTGCGGAAGACGTTTGTCGCGTAGATTGTGAGGCGAGAGCCTGTAGGGGTGGAGTGTGGGGGCAGAGCCCCAGAAAGCAGTTTCCAGGCTCTTGGCCTCACATAGAAAGGTGTTGGCTCAGGTAGTAAATGGCCATGAACTGTGATTGTATGGCCATCAGCTGTGGCCAGTTGACCGTCAGCTGTAACCAGTGAGCCATTGGCCACTAATATAACTGCTGTGGCTATGCTAGCAGCAAATGAGGGCTAGCAAGAAGATGGTGGCTGGGCCTGCAAGCGGTGGCACAGTGAGGGTTGCAAATTGTGTGGCTCCTGCCTCCTGTGTCTCCAACCCAGCCGCCAGTGAGACTGTAGTGGTATGACTCCCCTATCTATGGCTCTGTGGGTGTTCCTTTTTGGCCTCACCATATCCTGCGTTCTTATGTGGGGAGCGGGAGCACAGACCCCGTCTGATGACTCCCCGCATGACAAATGGTGCAGCGAGCAGGGTACAGTGCCGGCCAAAGCTCTCCAAAGGGCAGTGGAGCAGTTTGTGCGTATGAACACTCAGTCCCAGGAAGACCAGGAGGAGCAGCTGCCGGAGAGCTGGACCCCCGTGGAGGGGTGGGAGGACGTGGATGGTTCCCCGACCAGCATAGGCCGGAGAAGCGAAGGTCTTTGCGGCCCTGTGGGCTGGGAAGTTCCTGCTCAGGCAGCCCAGATGCAGGACTTGTAGTCCCAGGAGGAAATGCTTGCTGAGTCCTCCATGGGAGCTGAGGGTGAGGTCAAGGTCGTCTCTCACCCCCAGAACAGCCCAGCGAGAATGACTATGGACTATGGAGAATTGCCTTCCATCCCTAATTTAATGGAATGCTTGACTGTTTGGGAACATACCACCATGTAGTGGAACTGGCTGATGTTTGCTCTTGTGTGTTGACCGGCCGCCACTGAGAATATGTAAGCACCTTGACTATGAGTTGCCACCCTGAGAGGCCCAGAGACAGTGGCAGTGCCCTGAGAGCCCTGGCTGAGTCCAGGAAGTCTGGCTGTGCCCAGAAGGACTGGTGGTGCCCTGAGAAACTCTGGCTGTGCCCAGAGAGAGTGGCAGTGCCCTGAGAGCCCTGGCTGTGTCCAGGAAGTCTGGCTGTGCCCAGAAGGACTGGTGGTGCCCTGAGAAACTCTGGCTGTGCCCAGAGAGAGTGGCAGTACCCTGAGAGCCCTGGCTGTGTCCAGGAAGTCTGGCTGTGCCCAGAGAGAGTGGCAGTGCCCTGAGAGGCCCTGGCTATGTCTGGGAAGACTAGTGGTACCCTAAGAAGCCCAGGAAGTCTGGCTGTGCCCAGAAGCACTGGTGGTGCCCTGAAAACCCTGGCTGTGCCCAGAGAGCCTGGCTGTGTCCAGGATATTGCAGTCACCTCCAGGCTCCTCGCACAGGGCCCCTCGCGGAAGATGCTTGTCGCGTAGATTGTGAGGCGAGAGCCTGTAGGGGTGGAGTGTGGGGGCAGAGCCCCAGAAAGCAGTTTCCAGGCTCTCGGCCTCACATAGAAAGGTGTTGGCTCAGGTAGTAAATGGCCATGAACTGTGATTGTATGGCCATCAGCTGTGGCTAGTTGGCCGTCAGCTGTAACCAGTGAGCCATTGGCCACTAATATAACTGCTGTGGCTACGCTAGCAGGAAAGTGGGGGCTAGCAAGAAGATGGTGGCTGAGCTAGCAAGAGCGGATTACAGTCAGCAAGTGAGGTTGGTTGGCAGAGACAAGTAGACAGCGGGTTGCGGATAGTGTGGCTCCTGCTTCCTGTGTCTCCAATCCAGCCGCCAGCGAGACAATAGTGGGGTGACTCCCCCATCTGTGGCTCCCTGGATGTTCCTTTTTGGCCTCACCATATCCTGCGTTCTTATGTGGGGAGCGGGACCAGAGACCCCGCATGACACCCCGCACGACAGTAACCTTGGTTAACTTTGTCCAGTTGGTACAAATTCATAATGAATAATCCCTCTACTATCAAAAATGGTTAGCAGCAAGTTCGCAAGCTTAATTGGCAGACCTCATATTATCTAATATATATAGGGAGACTGAGACTCAGAGAGATGAAGTAATTTGTCCAAGGGCACAACCCAGGAAGTGGCAGAGCCAGGGTTGGTACACAGGTTTGGGTGGCTCCAGAATGCAACGAGTATGCCCCAGGCTATGGGACCACTGGGACAGCGGCGGGGGAGAACCCCCTGAGTCGTGACCATTCCTGCCCAAAGCAAAAAGCAGGGGTCGCTTGTGTTCAGGCCTCCTCATTCTAGGAAATGGACTTCTGTTCTTTACAGCACTAATGGTAGCTTGTAGAGGAACATGCCTGGGCCCACCTCAAGCTGGGGACCCAGAAAAATCCCCCCAACCAGGAGACCCAGGGAGAGGCAGCCCCAAGGAGCCGCAGGGGGCCTGGCAGATCTGCTTGTGGCCACCAGAGGGCAGCAAACGCATCTGTAAGGGAGGGCGCCTCAGGCCAGGAGCCAGAGCTGAGACAGCTAGCACAGGGGCCCTGCCCAGACGCCCAGGGGTCCCTTGTCTGTGCCCTGACATAGTGACAGCAGTGGGGACTCAGATGGCCTTGACTAGGGGCCAGCCGTGGCTGAAGGCTTTGCACAATCACCACCAGCCTTCCATCCCTTTAGAGAGAGCACTGCTAGGACTGTGGCCGGCACAGAGGTGTCTAGTCACACAGCAGACAGGTGGCAGAGCCCACATTCTCACCACCACCTGCTCTGAGGCTCCTCACTCTTCCAGCAAACTCCCGAGGGCAATGACAGTGCAGGTGCGCAAAGCCCCAGGAGGAAAAATCCCTCAAGGCGAACTCAGTTCCTTCTGCTTTTAGAAACGCGGGGTCTGAGGTTTGGAGAGGGGGAGAGATTTACCAGGGGGGTGGGCAAAATCATGGCCCCCAATGAGGTCTGCATCCTAATCCATGAACACTGTGCATGTCACCTCGCACCTCAAAAGGGACTGTGCTGATGTGATTAAGGATCCTGGGTGATGTGGGTGGGCCGATGTCACCACAAGCGTCCATTTAAGAGGGAGGCAGGAGAGTCAGTCAGAGGAGGCAATGTGACCCTGGCAGCAGAGGTCGGAGTGACGCAGCTTGAGAAAGGCGCGACAGGCCATTGCCGGCTTTCCTCTAGAAGCAGGAAAAGAAAAGCAGGAAAATGGATTCTCCTCTAGAGGCCCCAGAAGGAATGCAGCCCTGCAGGCACCTTGATTTTAACTCAGTGACACCCATTTCAGATGTCTGACCTCCAGAATTGTAAGGGGATACATCTGTGTGTTTTAAGCCCCTGAGTTTGTGGTAATTTGTTACAGCAGCAAGAGGAAAGTCATACACCAAGGTGCCTCTCCCTTCATGCGCATGGGGAAGTGGTGAAGCGGGGTCTTGAACCTGGGTGGCTGGCTCTGAGTCCTGTGGGGACCTCTGCCTGGTTTGGTCAAAGGCTGGGCCCAGCTTAGCTGCTCCTTGACCTCAGCAAGGTCAAGCAAGAGCGGGAGGTCACCAGGATTGTCCTTATTGTCTCTTCTGTGTTAGTCAAAATTCTTAATCCTTCCTACAGCTCTTTCCCCATCCCCATGCCCCCTGAGAAGCCTCCATTCACTCGTTCATTCATCCACGTGTTTATTCCCTCAGCTTGTTTACAAATACATATTCACTAAGCACCCACTATGTGCCAGGCAATGCAATACTGAACAGGACAGGCTGGTGGAGGAGGCAGACATGTGCGGTGTGACGGGATGAGCACAGGAGCCAGGGAGCTCCTGGGAACAGGAAGGACCTCAAGGAGGACTTCCTGGAGGAGGGGACGTCTTAAGGACTAGGAGCTAGGTAGCCAGTCAAAGGGGAGATTTTGTTCTCATCCAGTCATTCGGTAAGCACATATAAAGCACCTACTGTGCTCTGGGCAATGGGCTAGGAACTGGAGATAAAGAGATGCCCTCAAATTCATGGCCCAGCATAGGAGGCAGGCAAGTCATGAGTATCTGTAGTGGGCTGTGGTTAGTGCTGTGATAGTGGGACCCCAGGGGTGTATGGGGCAGGTGGCAGGAGGCTTATGGTGCGGTGTCCGCAGGAGCATTGTAGTGAGAGCGTAGACTAAGCGGTAACAACCTGGGTTTAGACCCCAGCTTGGATCCTCAGTATAGTCATAGAAAGTCAGTAACTTCTTGGAGTCTCAGTTTCCCCCACTGTAAAATGGGAGTGATACTTGTTATCATGTAAGTGTTATAGCGCCTGACACATAGTAGGTGATCAGTGAATAACAGCTGGGTGAATGAGTGAGTAGTATGTAGGCTTACTCAGTGAACGGTAGCTATGTTGTTGTTGTTTTATTACTATTACCTGTGTGGTAAATCCTGGAACAACTGTAAAATTAAACAATGGCCTGCATATAGACTGAGTATGGATTTTCCAGCCCGTTTCCTGTGACTGGTTGAGATGACCCTACCCACCCACCAGGGGGCGTTTGTGCTTGCTGGCCCCTGGGGGGTGAGCTCACGTTCTCGTGCGCGCGCTCTCTCTCTCTCTCTCTCTCTCTCTCTCTCTCTCTCTCTCTCTCTCACCCACCCACCCACGGGCATCCCTTTTCACAGAGCCAGCAGTCAGGTTGGCCCAGGCAAGTGTCTGCTCCTCTTCGGGAACCCGGCCTGGACCTTGCCACAAGCTTCCGGCCCTGGCTCAATGGGTGACCGCAGAACCTCAGACCTGCCAGGAGGGCCTGGCAGACGTGAGGGCCATGGCCCAGCCGGGTGGCTGTCATTCATTTAATTTTCACAGCAACCCTAGGAGATAGAGACTGTTATAATCCTCCTTTCACAGAAGGGAAACTGAGGCACAGAGAGGTTACAGTACAACTGTAAAATTAAGCTACCCAGGCTACTAAGCAAGCAGAGCTGGGCCTCGAACCCAAGCAGTTTAACTTTGAGTCTGAGTCTTGTCTGCACAACACTGCCACACTGGCACCAACAGCAACAACACAAGGAGAGCTAATGTCCTCGAGTGTCCCACCGGAACTGAGCACTTGTCACCAGCCCGAGGTCAGGTGTGGTAAATCTCGTGCTGCTGTGATAAATCTCCACAGACTTGGTGCCTTCAAACAACGCAAACTGATTGTCTTGTGGTTGGTTCTGGAGATCAGAAGTCGGGCCACTTTCCCTTTCTCTGGTTTTCTCCTTGCTTCTTGGCCTGTCTGGGTCTCTGTTCTGTCACCCTTTCTTCTCTCTTTCTCTCCGTCTTGCTCTCTTTCCATCCGTTGTTCCCCTTTGTGTGTCTCCATCTCTCTGTCGTTTTACCGCATCTCTCCCCTGTGCTCTGTCTCTGTGTGTATTTCTCTGTCCCTCCGTCCCTCTATTCCTCCACGCGCGTCACTGTGTCTCCATCACTGTCTGTCTGTCTCTGTGTCGTCTTTCCACTCGGTCTCCGCCTCTGCATCGCCACACATGTTTCTGTGTGTCTCCCCCCGGCCAGGTCCACCCTGCACCGCCAGCCTGGGCAGGAGCAGGTGGGGCCCGGTGGACGGATTTTGAAGACTCTCAGGGCAATTTAGTGTCCACGGGGCCTCTCAGGTTTCCCTTCAATACGGACCGAGTCCAGGGCCTTGGTGCAGGACAAAGGGGGCCAGTGGTGGCCCTGAGCACACTGGCTGGGGTCGCCTGACACGAGATTCCACCGAAGAGCTCAGCCCAGCTTCCCTGCCCCTCCCTGGTTCTCAGCCGGCCGCCATCACTGTCTCCCCCCGTGACCCCCACCCTCTGTGGAAGCCCCAGTCCTTCCATCAGCAACTCAGAGTAGGGGGCAAAGGGAGGCCTGGAATCAAGGGACTGTAAAATCGTGCCCTGGAATTTGCTGGAAACAGAGAAGTCCCCCATAAAAGTCTCCCAATCCCTCATATTCGATTTCACGAGCCAGCCGTCTGGGTAATTGCTGAGCGCAGCCCGGCATCAAAGCAGCAGCTCGGCGCCCCCAGCCCCATCCTGGCGGGTGGTCAGGAGGGGCACACCAGGGCTGGAGGGTGTGTTTCCTCTGCTTGCGGATACCAGGTGCTAAGTGACAATGTGCCATCCACGCGATTACTCTCTGCGGGACAGTGACCCTCCCTGCGGGGTCCCCAGGAGGGGCAGGAGGGCAGAGACTCAGGGTCTCTGCCAACTGTGAAGCTGCACCTCAGACCCCAGTGGCCCTCGTCAAGCTTTGTCGGCTCCCTGGTCTGGGCTGCACCCCTCATTTCCCTCTACAAAAGTTTCTCCCACTCCAGGTTCCCTCACTGGAATTAAAGTCCCTACTGCTCAGATCAAGTGGCAGCTCCCGACACGTGAGGGCAGGACGGGCTGCGGGTGGGTGGAGGTGGGGGCAGGTGCTGGAGTTGGGCAGAAAAGGCTATGAATCTCAGCTAAACAAATTCATCCATCAAAGCAGTGTTTCTGGGCTGCTGTCTGGGGGTTGATGTGTAAGCCTGGGCTGGTGACGTGGCTTCTCTGAGCCATGTTTTCCTCATGTGTAAAGTGGGGATGTTCCCCCTGTTATGGAGTTGTTGTAAGGATTAATTAATTGTTCGTGATAATCAAAATCAGCTCCTGGTCAGGCCTCAGTTCAAATCTCAGCTCCACCACTTACCAGATAGGGGTTGTGATGGTCAATTTGATGGGTCAGTTTGGTGAGGTCGCAGCCCCCAGTTAGTCAATCAATCCACTCACTCGTCTGGACACTTTGCAGGTGGAGGTGTTTTGTAGATGTGAATAAAGTCCAAAATCAGTCGACTTTAAAGGAGATTGCCCTCGGTGACCTGGGTGGGCCTGGTCCAATCAGGTGAAGGCCCTAAGAGGAGGGCTGAAGTTTTCCTGAAGAAATTCTGACTGGACAGTAGCTTCGGCCCCTGCCCAGGAATTCCAGCCCCTCCTGACGACCTGCCTCATAAATTCCGAACCTGCCCAGCCTGGTGAGACCTTGAGCAGAAAACCCGGTCACGCTGTGCCTGAATTTCTGTCCCACAGAAGTGAGACAGAAGAGACGGGTGTTGTTTAAAGCCACTAAGTTTGTGGCAATTCCTTATGCAGCGCTGCAAACTGATACGGAAGGGGATCCTTTCACGTAGCCATTGAGCTAGGAGGAAGCTCACTGAAGGCCCAGCACCCCCCACCATCCTCGGGCCCCCATTCTCCCAGAAATCTCCTCTCCCGGCACATCCAGAGATCTCTTCATCCCCTACCCTGCCTTTCTCCATGGCCGCTGCTCTAATTCCCCTGTTATTGCCTTCAATACCTGCTCAACAAATGTGCCATGTGACAGAGAGCTCTCTTTGCAAGGGGTGATCAAAAAAATGAACTTAAGCTCTCAAATGAAGCCTCCTAGTCAGAGCTGGAAATACCAGGCCGAGTTGGCACAAGGAATGCCAGCTCCTTGCCAATGTAGTTGAATGAGGTTTTTTAGTCTCGAACAAAGCTCTCCCTTTGAGAATTAGCTGCCAACAGGGAGCTCTTTGTTTTGAGTAGAATTTAAGATGATTGCTGGGATAGAAAAGGGGAGAAAGGTGACACCATCAAGATCGCACTGTGTAAATCCTGGATCATACGAAACATAACTTTTTTAACTTGTTGGCAAATATGGATGCGTTTCGCGCGGACACTCCGAAACATCCATTTGATTTGCGGCCCCGTCCCTGGTCTCACGTTTCACGGCAGCTGATCCCTTCAAAGATACGTGCAGACGTATGTGGGTCCTGGCGAGAGGAAAAGGCGAACTCTCACTTGGCAGTTTTTTATGTTGTTAGAAGAAAGGAAAGCAAATCCTCAAGATACAGCCCTGGTGCTGTTCCCCAAGGTAGAAAACTTGGAGGCGGGAAGGAAGTGTGGGTGCCTCCAACACGGGGCTAAAAGCTTCTCTTTAGAAACAAGCCCTGGCCTGGTGTTCACGGCTGTTTATAACACGCTGCCTTGCACCTTCCATTCTCAGCATGGAGCCTGCTGGGGGTGACAGGGCCCTGCCTCGGTGCTCTCACTCTTCAAGGCTCAGCACCCCACCTTACTCTGAATAAACGTCATCCTACTGTTGGGTCAATGTCCTCATGCTCTAACTTTGCTGCTGCATCTCTGACCCATCTCCCAGCTCTGTTGGCCCAGCCATTATTGTGCTAGGAACACTGTGGGTGGGCATGTTTCCACCCCAGGGCCTTTGCACAGCCACTCCCTCCACTCAGGATTTTGTTTCCCCCAATATCCACCTGACTGACTCCATTTCTTCTTCTAGCTTGTCCTCTAGGATGTCATTTCCTCAGAGAGGCCACCCTGGTGCCCTCATCTTTCTCTATTTACCAGCTTCATTTCACAGGTCCCATACTTAATTCTCTCTCTCCTCCTCTCAGGAGTGTGAGCTCCTCACTTGGATTCCTGTCACCCAGCAGAGGGACAATTACAGTACAGGGTGGACCCAGCCATGGTCCTTGCCCTTCTGGGGCTCTTGCTCAGGGCATGTCCCAGACATTGGGCCTTGAAGCGGGTGTGAGGGTCAGCAGGCGAGGATGGGACCTGGCCTGTTGCCCTGTCTCTAGCCTGCGTTTGCCAAGAGGCCCCGGACCATGTTAGGGTGCTGGCCAGCAGCCCCATGGCTGGCCTCCCTCCCATTAATGATTGTAGGGCCTCTCCATTTGTCAGCTCCGAGTTTTGAAGCTTGCAGGCGTGGGCTCCAAGCCGTGGTCACTCCTTGGTGATCTCAGCGCGGGGAAGGGAGTCATGACACACATAATCCAAAACAGCTGAAAAACCCAGCAGAACGGCTGATAACAATAGCTGGTGCGTGCAACTGTACTTGGTCCCCGAGACTGTCCCCAGTCTGGACTGTATAGTCCCAAATTCACACCTGCTCTCTCCTCTTTTCTAAACTCATTTTTCACTTTAATTTGTCCGTCTTTCATTGTACGAATAGCTTTTCTCCTTGACTTGCAAAATAAGCCTAACTACCATAGCCGGAGAAAAGATGCTTCCTCTTGTCCTCAGGGAAGCATTCTGTGTTTGCTTCTTCAGAAGCAGGTGATGTATGAAGCCCTTTTACATGGTCCGGGAAGACCACACTTGCCCTCAGAGACACCTGGGAGACACCTGAGTAACTTTTCCTAAGGAAGATGGTTAAAGGTTGCAGGAGATGCCTCTGGCTGCTGTAACAAATTTCCACAGACCCAGTGGTTTAAAACAACACAGATTTATTTTTCTTACGGTTGTGGAGCCCAGAAGTCTAAAACGGGTCTCCTTGGATTCAAATCAAGACGCTAGCAAGGTGCTATGTTTCTTCCCGGAGGCTCCGGGGGGCATCCGTTTCCTGGCCTCTTCTCACCACTAGGGGCCGCCTGTATGCCTTGGCTCACGGCTCCGTCCTCCATCTTCCACACCAGCAACGTAGCATGGCCAGGTTTCGATCCTGCCGCTGACCCTCCTGCACAGCTGCTTCCTAGAAGGACACTTGTGATCACATGCGGCCCCCCTGGATAATCCAGGATAATCTCCCCGTCTCAAGATCCTTAATCACATCTGCTAAGTCCCTGTTGCCACGCAATACCACATACTCACAAGTCCTGGGGCTAAGGACTGGGGCATCCTTGGAGGCCATTGCGCTACCTACCACAGAGGTCATTCCACTCACCCCCTGCCGCCTGCTCCTTTATCCAGACCATGCCAGAGAACATTTGCTTGGTGTTGCAGACTGGGACTTGCAGTGGGTTGGAACAAAGTAGACTTCCTACACACACACACACCAACACACACCACACGCACACACAGTCTCCTTCTTGCCTTCTCTAGGTTGCCTACAATGCGTGGCACATACAGAAATTCATTCATTCATTCAATGAACATTTATGAAGCATGTACTATGTACTAGGCACTGAACTCAGCACAGAGGGAATGATGGAGACAAAGACAGACAGGGTCCCCCCCACCAAAGGAGCTTACGGTCCATCGTGGGACATAAACATTGAACCAAATAAGTACTAATTCATTAATTAATCTATAGCCAATACTTATTGAAGGCCTGATATATACCAGCCCTGTACTAGGCACAAGTCCCTGTCCCCATGGAGTATGTACTCTAGAGTGGAGGACAAATATGCAATGGCCATGGAGGATTGGATGGGGAGAGGTACCAGCCCAGAAAGGGGGTGTTGACCCAAGAAAAGGAGAGAGGCGATATGTATCAGTTACCTACTGCTGTATAACAAACCACCCCGAAACTTGGTGACTTCAAACAGCCACTTACTATTTGTCACCAGTGGTTAGGTCAGCTGGAACGTTCTAGTGATCTAGGATGGTCTCCACTGATCAAGGCTGGGCTTTAACTTGTGTCTATGCTCAGCTGGAGAGACAGGTCGAGGCTAGCTAGTTTAAAATGGCCTTGCTCAATGAATGCTGGTGGCTGGGGTAAGGGGGTGACTGGTCCCTGTGTCCCTAATCCCCCAGCTGGCCAGCTTGGGCTTGTTTGCACAGCAGAGGTAGGGGGCCCTAGAGGTGGAGTGGAAGCGTGCCAGGCCGCGCATGGCCTAGGGGTGGGGGGACAGCATTGCTATTTTCCAAAGGAAGTCATAAGCTGGCCCAGGTTCTGGGAGGGTAGGACAGACCCCACCTAGTGCTGGGAGGCACAATGTGTCACAGTGCAAAGGGGGAGGCTAGAGGGAGGGGTGGAGAACACGGCCATTTACAAACTCGACTACAGGGAGGATGAATGCACAGACGCTCCCAGGTCCTTCCATTTCTCCCTGCACCTCTAGTCTGCAGGAAACCTTCCAATGTCTCTCAGCAGGTCAGACCATGTTGGGAAACTCTTCCTCTGGCAAGGTCTTCCTGCCGCTGCCTCTGGTGCATCTTCCTTCCTTCCAGCCCAGGTCACCTTTGCTGGGCAAACCTGCCTTCATGGAACCAGGAAAAGGCCCACATGGCCCTGCCAGGCTCCATCGCCTGTGCTGGAGGCTTCTGGCCACTGGTGCCAGGATGCTGCCAACTCAAAGGGAGCCAGAGGATTTTTCGGCTTGGCCCTTCATTTTCCACCCACCAGGTCATGCTTCTGTGCAAACGGCCAGGAAAGGCCCCCTTGCCCTTTCACGGAGCTGGGTTCTGGGTTGGCCTGACCAGCAAGAATCTTTCTAGATTTGCAGTAAAATCTGACCTTTGGTTCAACCCGGTTTAATGAGTGCGTGAGCTGACAAAGGCTCTGCGGTCCCGTCCCCAGAGCTGCTTTGGGGTGAGGCCTCCAGCCATGGGGCCAGCCCTTCCCCGTGATCTCAGTGCCCCCTCCCAGTCCCCACAGAGCTGGCGGGGGCAGCTGTGGGGCGGCAGTTCGGGAAGCAGACTTGAGCTCTTCTGGAAGGCGGGAGCTGGAAACGCTGAGAGCTGGGAGCAAGCCCTGCTGAGCTGGGGGGGCTGTGCAGGCCGGAGGACTTCAGGGGGGCTCATGGGGGCCCTTCCAATTGGTACACTACCATGTGGCTCGTCATAGATGGGCTTTAGTGTCACACCACCTGGGTTCACCACCTGCCACTCCCCAGCTCTGTGACTTGAGCAAGTGGCTTAACCTCTCTGAATGCATGGGGTCTGACAATTAAATTTGTGAACTCATCCTAGGAAAAGTGCTACATACCTCATTGCTGAATATCACTACGGTCACCTTCGAAACACTCCCCTTGAAAGCTATACACCGATGCCAGCACCTAGTCCACCCTTCAAAGGAATTTTGGAACTCTTTTTCTGGAATGGCCATCAGAGCTGTTGTCGTATTACCCTTGATGTCCTGAATGTCATCCAACTGTCTTCCTTTCAATATTTCCTTTATCTTTGGGTAAAGAAAGAAGTCATTGGGGGCCAGATCAGGTGAGTAGGGAGGGTGTTCCAATACAGTTATTTGTTTCCTGGCTAAAAACTCCCTCACAGACAGTGCTGTGTGAGCTGGTGCGTTGTCGTGATGCAAGAGCCATAAATTAGATAAAAGTTCAGGTTGTCTAACTTTTTCATGCAGCCTTTTCAGCACCTCCAAATAGTAAACTTGGTAAACTGTTTGTCCAATTGGTACAAATTCATAATGAATAATCCCTCTGGTATCGAAAAAGTAAGCAACATCCTTGCAACAAGTTCACGAACTTAATTGTCAGACCTCGGTATTGGTCACCTGCAAGAAGGGGTTAAGGCCACCCACTGCCTGGGTCACTGTGAGGCGGAAAGTGGGGACATGCAGGAGAGCTCCATAAATGTCAGCTCTAATTGTTATTGCAGGCTCGGGGCACATCTCAGTAACTTGGAATATGCAGTGAAGAAGAGCCACGCCCACCAGCAGTGAGAAGCTTGTGTTCTAGTTCCAGTTCTGGTACCAGAGACTCAGGGACACACCCTGGAAAACAGGGCTCATCTCCTCTGTCAATGGGGAGAACAGGCCAAGAGAGGCCACGGCTGCCCAAGGCCACCCAGCTCGAGGGCAGTGCTTCACTTCATAATACAAACAGTGTCCACTAACCGCCCACCAAGGGCCGGGCGCTGGGTTGGACACGTCACCTGCATCACCCCATTTCCTTGTCACCTCCCCCTTTTGCAGATGAGGAGATGGGGCCGCCCGAGGGCTCTAAGTCGATAATGACGAGACTTAGACAAGGTGACACGCAGGGAGTGGATTTTGAGGGCCGGGGCTGTTCTCTTCCCGCAAACAGTCCTTGCTCCCAATCTAGACAAAAATTTCCAGAAAATGGCAGCTCCAATTTAAGGGACCCATGGGACCAAACTAGGCCCCCAGAAAGAACAAGACCGCTCCTGAAGACAGCTTCCAGCTGACCCCCGTTTCATCAGGCTGTCTGCGCAGGCTTCTTCCGCTCACACAGAATGATCGTCGTAATAATAACAGAAACAACAACGCCGACTACGGTTTGCTGAGGGCCTGACTTCGTCTGTGCCCGGCAGTGAAGTATTCCAGCTGCAGGATCCCGCGTTCCCTCCACCTCCACCGTGGCAGTGACTTACTGTTTTTAACTCCCTTTTTACAGAAGGGGAAACTGAGGCCAAGGGAGGCTAGTTCACTGGCTCCAGGCCCTCCAGCTACCCCATCCTACTGCATGGGGTCCTGATTAGAACTCTTTCCAAGTACAGTTCTGCTAGTCACTCGGCCCGTCACTCACTCCGAACTGGAGATTTAGAGAATCATGGATGGGCCCTAAGGCTGGGTGGGCAGTAGCGGGGAGACCAGGGCCTGGGACCAGGCTGCCTGGGGGCCCACCAACCCCATTACTTCGGAGCCACTCTCATCCTCGGTTTCCTGAAAGACTGGGGGGCGGGGGATGATGGAACCATTGTGAGGATTTAATGACATCGTAAATGTGAAGTGCTTAGAATTGTGCTTGGCACATGGTAAATGCTCAACAAGCGATTCTTATCTGGTCTACGTTCCTTGCAGAGGGACAGTGTGTGGGAAATCGTGGAGGCAAAACAACACCACATCCCCCAGGAAGTGCAAGCAACAGGGAGCAGGGGAAGGAGAGAAGCAGGGCAGTAGCAGGAGATGCCAGGCCTCGCCACTGACAGCCTCCGGTGCAGTGGACATTATGTCAGGGACGAAGCTGAGCCCCCGGAGGGTTGGTGCAGGGCTGTGATGGGGGCACATGTGCATCTCTAAGGCTGGAGGCAGGGGGACCAGAGAGAGGCTGCTGGGGTCATCCAGGAGAGGGAGGGTGGTGGCTGGAACCAGGTTGCTGCAGCGGCTTGGAGAAACGATAGGTGACCAGATCCAAGGTGTATCTTAGACGGGGAGCCAGGAGCCCTGGATGATTGGTGAGTGATAAGGGAAACAGAGGGGTCAAAGGGGACAAATATGGCTGAGGGAGGAGATGCAGGTGTCCTGGGCCAGCTGGACTCCTCCAGGGCGGCAGCAAATGGCTCCCCAAAGGGGGAGCTTATGAGTCAAAGCTTCTGTAATGTACATGCGGACAAGAGATGAGCTGGGGCTAGAATCCCAGCTGTACCAGTACCAGTGAAATGAGCCGGGCAAGTCACTGAACCCCTCCAAGCTTTAGTGTCCTTGGCTTTAAAATGGGGATGATTGAATGAGTTTGGAAGTGAAAAGCACTTAGTATCTGGGCCATAGTGAGGGCCGTGTGCATGTGAGCTCCATCGTTGCTGGTGCCGGTGCCGGTGCTGGTGCTGGCTGTCCCACAACCCCCAAATTATGGTTCAAAACCACCACCTGACAACCTCTTCTCAGTCCCAAGTTCAAATTCTCAGGGAAATGACTCTTGACTGGCCCATCTTGGGTCACTGCCCAACCTTGACCATTCAGTTGTCACCAGAGGTGGGAGGAGGTCCGTGGTGTGAGCATAGCTCCTGGGAACTACCCTGTGACTAGAAGGGCAGTGGGGGAGGGGCATGCCCCCAAACTGGGGGATGGGCGCCCGGATACCTTACAGGTTTCTGCTATGTCTTTATTGCTAAATATAAAATGTTACTTTCTGACTGTAAGAGTTACACATTTACACTGTAAAAGCAGGTTAATCAAATACTGAAAGGTATACAAACTATTTTAGATTGCTTACATTTGCCACCCGTTTGATATCTCTCTCTACCTATCTGTAACTTTTATGTGGACACGCACACACACATAGATACATTTGTTGTACAAAACTAAGATCCCATTTTGCTTCTCATTTCATAACCTGCATTTCACTTATATTATCATGGGCCTCTATATAAACACAGACCTAAGTATGAGCCACATGTTATCACTAAGATCCAGCTGTTGTGACCTACAAAAAATGGCAGTGACATGTTGTCCAACCAAACACAGTACTAGATTTCAATGACTGGCTAGCATTCCATTTTGTGATGATGCTATTTTTTAAAAAAAGTTTCCTATTACTGGACATTTACGGTATTTCCAGTTTAAATCTATTTTTGAGCCCCACGACACTGGTCTTTTTTATTTATTTTTTTATGCCATCTTTGTGCACAGGACCTGTTGTTTCCAGAGCTGTCTTTGACCATGTACCTCGCACTGGGCCTGCTGAAAGGCAAGAATCAGCCGAGGGGTACAACGTCATCCCAGCGTTGAATGGGGCTGCTTGCTCTTGACAGGAGTCTGAGGTTTCCGACCCCTTCACTCCCTGCCAGAAACCCCACCCAGTAGGTGACTCACCTGAGTCACCCCTGCCTGACCCTGGGACTCCAGGAATTTTCATCCCTGCCTGGGAAGGGACTATTGAAGAGAAAAGCAGGCGCTGGCAGCCTGGAAGTTTCAATTCCAAGTCTCTTGGGTTTACGTCTCCCTCTCAGACTTCCTCCCATCGCTGCGCGGGAACACAGCTCTCTCCAGCGGAACCTCCAACCTCCGGGGGCCTCTGCTCCTACATGCCCCCTCCCTGCCTCCCATCCCTGAGCCTCCAGCACCTGCAATGATGATGGAAATGTGATCTGGCCAGGAGGAGGGCCTGAAGACCAAGGCGCAGAAAGCTGGCTGTCAGGACCAGACGAGGGTACTGCTGGTGAGGTGCCTCTCGTCCAGCTGGCCTCCATCACCGCCTGGGGAGAGAGGTTCCCATACCCCTGAGCACACACCTTTCACCCTGAGCTGTGGGGGAGTCGAGCAGGCAAGGCGATGGGAACTAAAGAAAAGGGGGGCAGAACGCAAGCCAGCCAGTAGAGAAGCCAGTGTCCGCTGAGCACCTGCTCTGGGCAAGGCACTGCTTGTTGCCTCAGGTGTGTTCTTTACATAACCCCCATGGAGGGTGGGGAGGGGGGCCCCTGCTAAATGGAGGTCTGTGGGTTCGGAGTGCTTTCCAGGCTTCAGGGGAGAGATTGTGGGACCTGAGCTGTGGAGAGTGCTGCAAAACTCGGGGAGAAGAATTTATCTCAGCGTCTGCTTCCTCAGGAGCCTGTTCTATAAGAATCCCTCCTCCTGTTAGCCAGAGAGGAGGGGAGTCTGGGGTTGCCAGATGTAGCAAATATAAATACAGGATTCCCAGTTAAATGTGAATTTGATCACCATTACTCAACAACAAATAATGTTTTAGTAAAAGTACATCCCACGCAATATTTGGGACATATCCCTATTTTAACATCATTCATTGTTGATCTGAAGTTCAAGTCTAACTGGGTATCCTGTGTTTTATCTGGGAACACTAGTAGGATCGTGGCATATAGAATACAGGGTCTGAATGGGTCGCGGACCATGTCACACATTCACAGATAGCATCCCAGACTCGTATCCCACATACAAGTCAGCCTGGGTTCCCTTTGGGAGAAATATAGCAACTCAAATGGGACTCTATTTTCGCTTAAAAGAATAATTAAAAGGTAATAACCACCACATACTGAGGGCCAACTCTGTTCCAGACTGTGTACTGAGCGTTTTAAAGCTGTTAGCCCTCTTTTCACCCATGTAGTCTTCATAACAGGTGTTTGAGGTAAACCTGTGAATTAGGGTTAAGTTTCATATAGGTGACCAGAAACCCAAACCAACAGTGGTTTGAAGAAAATTCAAAAATTCAGAGGTGAGCAATGTCAGGGGGCGGAGGGGTTTGATAGACCCCCAGCCCTTCCCTCTTCTACCATGTGTGACCTCCATTCCCAAGGTCACCCCGGCCGTGCTCCAAGATGATTGCTGGGGATCCAGCCATTACGTAAAATTCCAGCCAGGCAGAAGGAAGAAGAAACAAAAAGGGCACACTCTCTCCCTAAGGATACGTTTGAGAAGTTGCACCAGTGTATCAGTTTAGGACCCTTTTAACAGAATTTAGTCATGTGACTTTGATGTAAGAAAAGCTGCAAAATACAGTTTTTATTCCAGCTGGTTACAGGTCCAGGTAAGAATGAGAGTTTTTCTTGCTAAGGGAGAAACCTAGTGAGAGATAATTAGCAGACTTTACCTCAAACAGGTTCTATTACTGTCCACATTTTTAGATGAAACTGAGGCCCAGGAAGACTAAATAACTTACTCAACCGACAGCCCATGCGTATAAAACCCACTATCATATAGTTCAATTTAGACTTCATAAATGCCAATTATGTAAGCAGGATCTGATGATTGGCAAACCCTGGTGTTTTTTTTAAATTTAACATTCAAACAAATCATGGGCATTCAAATATTAGCACTTTGTAAAATGTTCTAAGGAGTGCAGCAAATGCAGGAAAATTTAGGCAAAAATGTTTCAAAGACACACAGAGATACGAGTGCGAGGAAAGACCCGTTTTCAAACAGACCAGCCCGTCCCACGTCTTAGGAGTCAGCTTAACTGGGATGAATCCAGAGGAGAAACCAGAGAACGAATGGAGGGGAGGATGGAGGTGGGAGGAAGTGCTTGGAATCAGTAAAAATAAAAGTGTGCGCCCTGCGGCAAGACTGAATATTAAGTGGGCTCTGTGGGGTTCAGAACTACAACTCAGTAACACCCCTGCACGCTTGGATCTCAGGGAAATGGCCTTGGGAGTGAGAAAAGTCTCCAAGAGAAATATTATTTGTATTTCACGGTTGTAAATGTAAATAGCCCTCCCCTTCCTGAACCAGAGGAAGAGTAATTGGAAACACATCATTGAGAAGCTGGGCTGCGACAGGGAGGATCTGACATCTCCAAGGTAAAGCTTCCTGAGGCCTCCTTTCAGACAGGTCTGGAAGCAGAGTCGTCCTAACCGGTGGAAGAAACATTCTGAAATTCCGCCAGCATGTGGGCCTTCCTCCAGCGAGAATTTGGTAGCTCACGGAATCACGGTTTCATCAAATGCAAAAAAATAAAGATGTCAAAGTAGATGACGGGCTACAACATAAAAACGTTTTTCAGAATTTATTTGCCTGGGGGCTGCCTCAGAATTGCACATAGACTTTTTTTTAAAAAATAAATTTTATTGGGGAATATTGGGGAACTGTGTTTCTCCAGGGCCCACCAGCCCCGAGTCGCTGTCCCCCAATCCACCCGGGGAGGGCACAGCTCAGCTCCAAGTCCAGTCGCCATTTTCAATCTTAGTTGCAGGGGGCGCAGCCCACCATCCCATGCGGGAATTGAACTGGCAACCTTGTTATTGAGACCCCGCCCTGTAATCAGCTGAGCCATCCGGCCGCCCCTCTGGCAGCCCAGCGGCAGCTCGTTGTCTTCAATCTGCTTGTGGAGGGTGCAGCCCATTGGCCCATGTGGGAATGGAACTGGCAACTCTGCTGTTCAGAGCTCACACGCCAACCAATTGAGCCAACTGGCCACCCTGCACATGGACTTTTAAAAACCAGAGACGCTGGGCACCTCCAGGGGTGCAGGGCTGTCTCCTACGATGTTTCTGCACCTGGATTAGTACCACTCCATTGAAAGGGAAATGTTTGGAATCTAATACCTGCTTAAGGTCTTAAGGACCCGATATCTGTCATTGAAGACATGGCCGTACCGTTTACATTCACATCGTCATGGTACGTGAACAAAGCCAGACTTGAAGTCCACAGAGTGTGTGATTCCATTGATATGAAATGTCCAGAACAGGTAAATCCACAGTGACAGAAAGCAGTTGAGGGGTTGCCAGGGGCCGGGGCCGAGGGAAGGGGTGAGACGGCTTCATGACACGGGGTTTCCTTTCAGGTTGATGAAAATGTTTAGAACTAGATAAACATTGTGAATGTACTACTTGTAAATGCCATTGAATTGTGCACTTTAAAATGGTTCATTTTACGTCACGTGAATTTTACCTCAATTTTTTAAAAGTGCATCATCTCCCAGTGCAGAAACATCTTGACCTGGTTGGAGGCCGGGATGCTCCCCAACAGCCCTGAAATGAAAAGGGATGTCCCCAACTGTTTGGCCTACACGTGACAGGCCTTCTCGTACTCACCCAAGGCCCCCACGGCTCAGTCGATGCAAAGACAGGCACTGGCTGTCCCAGATGCTGTGATGTTTACCCTGGTGCTGTCCACCCAGGGCTCTGCCTTTGTTCCCCCAGCTTCTGGGGGAGTTGGCAGCCACGGCTCTCAGTTGAGTCTCTCTCTGGGACTTGCCCGTAGACCAGCCACATTGCCAACATCCCACCCCCCATCCCCCACCCAGGATAGCTGCCATGTGACCAAAGGACAGGTTCATGGGGACACAGAGGCCTGGCCCCTGGCTCAAGGCATGACAACCCTGCAGGAGTGTCCCAGCTCTTGAACCCCCATGGGACTCTTTCACCCCTATTGCGACCACATCACCGGTGGAGTTTTCTTTCCCGTCCTGCTGGCCTCACTCCCCACAGGTTATCCCCAGGGCACCCCCCTGAGTCAAGCTCCTGCAGGCAAGTCTCCCTGTCACTTTCCAAATCTGAGCCAGGCTCTCTGAGCTACAGCAGTGCTTCTCCACCTGGGGGCCATTATCCTACCAGGGCACTAGCGGTCATATCTGGGGACATTTTGGTTGTCAGAGCTCGGAGGTGGATGCTACTGGCATCTAGTGGGTAGAGGTCAGAGATGTGTCTGAACATCCTACAGTGAGAAGAACCTCCACGACCGAGACTCATTCGGCTCCCACTCAATTACTCCAGGGATGAATGACCCTGTTCTAGAAAATAAGCTCCATGACAGCAGAGTCTTTTTCTGTCGTGCACCTTGCTCTGAGCCCTGCACCTGACACAGACTCTGGAAGCACGTGAGAATGAATGAGGACACATAGCCTGCAGTTTTTCCTGCTCCCTCCCTCCCTGACTGGCCACGCTTCCTAATACAAAACCCGCCCCCCTCCTGGTTACTCACTTAACCCCCTCGTTCTAGTTGTTTTCTGTAGAGGCGTTACCATCATGCAAAACCCCTTCTTTGCTTGTAGGCTGATTCTGTTTGTTCTCTGTCTCCTCTCCCAGGAAGTCACTCATTCTGCACCTTGCAGCCTGCCAGAGATAGCACGTAGCAGATACTTAATCAATGATTATCTGTTGACTGAATGAATAAATGAACTGTCAGAACAAATTCTACCCTGGACGTGGGACACCCAGAACCACCAGTGAACTTGGCATCATAAAAATTCAGGACTCATGGAAGGAAGGAGGCTGGATGCCCATTGGTCTTTTGGTAATAAGAGCATGTGCAGACAGCTTCCAGGGGGCTCAGTCTGCTCTTCCTCTGGAGCTGGAAGGGAAGCTGGTTCTTCTGAGCTGTGCAGAGGGTTGAAAAGGGAGGGCGGCAGGTGAAAGGCAGGACCAGGATCCGTCCTGGGAAGGTTCGAGGTGGCTCAGGGCAGGGAGTGTTTCCACAGGGAGAGGTCAGCCCCACTCCCACCTGTCCGTTGAAGGACTCTTAATGGCTCTGCTGAAGGCAAGGCTGGTGCTAACGTGTGACCCCAAAGGCGTTTTTTTCTCCCTCAAACACTCTCTTTTGATCATTCCCCCTGGATTCACATGTATTCCTAGGCCTGAAGATAAACTGTTAGTTCTATGGGTCAATTTCATTCCCACCAGAAAGGGCCTTAGCTTGGATCCGGGAGCTCTCTTGATGTTTCCTGGGTCTATTCCCCCATTCTGCCAGCAGACAGTGTTGTTCTTGGGCTGCATTCATGCCTGTGAGGTTTGCCCGCTGCTCTCCACCCACGTGAGCGAGCGAGCAAAGGCGTCCTCCCCTCCCCACGGGAGCCTTGTCTTCCCTGCCGTATCCCCTGGGCCTTCAAACTTCCTGAGCACACAACCCCAACCACTCCCATGCCAGCACCTGTAGGTACTCCCCAGATATGCCAGGGGTGACAGACAGCCTCTTGGGAGTGGCCGTCAGGCAAAGAGCAGGGCCAGCTCGCGTCCATCTCCCCAGCTAACCCATCCTGGGATCGACTCCCAACTCAAGCACTTTCCTGGCACGGGTTTGCAGCTGGAAGCTGAGAGGTCCACTAGCGTGGGAACACTGAGCACGGAGGGTGCCGGGGCACCTGCTTGCCTGCTGCAAGGCAGGAAGGACCCTGTGCCCAGGAATCGGAATTTTAGGCATGCACCCCTGCCCTCAAGGGGTGCAGGGCTCAGCTGGGTGGTAGCCCCTGCCAACCCCACCTGCCAAAGTCTACTGAAGAGTCCGAGAAACATGTCAAAGAGGCCAGCATCTGGCCCCACCCTGAAACTAGGACCCGGCAGGTGTGGGGTGGGCCCAGGCATGAACACATCACCATGCAAGCACCCCAAGTGGTTCTGAGTTAGGGTGCAGGGACCATACCTGGAAAAGTGCTGGGCTGTAGAGTTCCACTGGACGGAACCCACTCTCTAATGAGAATGTGTGCGTGTGCCTGTGTCCCCCCTCATGATGGCCAAGGTCACACCTGGCCTCCCCCCTTGACCACCCAGAGCCATGGCAGAATAACCTCTCCACCCGACTGACCGGGCTTGGCCAGGTGACATTAGTAGGTGTGGCACGAATGTGCCTTCAAAGTGCTTGCGTGCTTTGTCTGGGCTCTTGTGTCCCAGGGATCTGCCAGAAGAAGAAGATGCCCACGATCGGTGGCAGCCCCTTCTGCCTGAGCCCTGGAGTTGAGTGGGTCCAACTGCGTTCTGTAACCAAGCCCAGCAGACCCTCAGCCTGAGGCACAGACCTCAGCAAAGTCCAGCTGAGCTACAGCCGAGGTCAGCTGAGTTTGCTGCTGCAAGCCACTGAGCTTAGGGACAGTGTGTTGACAGCTGACAAACACAGTGACGAACATACGACAGGGCTGCACTGTCCTCTTTCCCCAGGACTCCCGAAGTTAGGTATAGGTGCACAATAGAACCCCCTGATACTTCAGGGATCCAAGAGCACAGAAAGCCTATGCCAACCATCAGTAGAAGAGGACCCAGAGAGCTGGTCAGCTCCCAGCGTTCTCCCAAGACTCACAAAGGGACAGCAGTCTGGTGAGCCTCCCAGCGTCTGCTCAACTCAGGACCCCACAGCACCCAAAGAAGGCTTCCCATGGGCCTTCAGGCTGCTCTGCCAGGTGTGGTGGAGGGACCCAGCCTTCCTGGAGCGGCTTGCTCTCAAGATGCAGAGGGCACAGATGTGGCCGGTGGGAATTGAGGACCAGGGCAGAGGGGAAGGAGGCAGGCTCTGCAGGTGCTGGGGCTGCCTGGGGACAGTCCAGACCAGAAACCACTCACACACCTGGGGCTATATGGGCCCCCTGAGCAATGCTCCTGGGAAAGGGTGAGCCCAGACCTTCAAAATCAGGTTTCTGCCACCTGGCTAGGGCCGGGGCTGGGAGGGTGGGGGTGGCAAGGGGCCGGAAAGAGAAATTGACTTCAGATTTACAGTGCTTGCACACCTTAGAGGGTAGACTAAAGTTCACGTCCACAATAGAAAGGGGATTTATTTCATCCTTGGGTAGGGAGGTCCGCTAGTTTCAATTTTGTGTGTCTGGGTTCCCATTGGGCTAAACCAGGGCTGGCAAACTCCGGCCGGGCTTCAGATTTGACCCACCACCTGTTTTGTAAATAAAGTTGTATTGGAAGAGACATTCCCATTTGTTTACACATGGCTACATGGCTACAAAAGCAGGATTAAGTAGACGCAAGATAGATGGTTGGCCTGCAAAGCTGAAAATATTTGTTACCTGGCCCTTTGCAGATAAAGCTTGTCAACCTCTGCAGCAAACCATCCCTGCTTTTCTTACCAGCTCCAAATTCTAACTCCCCACCACTGGCCTCTGCTGCCATTATAGTCACTCCACAAATGCTTGAGAACGATGCACATGCATTAACAGGAATAAAATTGGCTTTATAAAAGGAAACCAAACCCTTGAGTGGCCCAGGGAGCTATTTCCCACATACCACAAAATTCTTCAGGCTTCCCCCTTCAATTAGCCAACGGGATGTGTCGGGGGCCTGCCTGGATCTCATGGTATTTGTACCCATTCCTGCCTGAGGAAAACGACTTTCCTCCTCTTGCCCACACGGCCTTGCCACCACCCTCTGCCCACCTCACACACGTCTCACAGCCCACCTCACCCCAGTGTTTCGCCGGAGAGGCCGCAAGGACAAGAGAAGTCTCAGGCTTTCAGTTCCACAAGGAAGTCTGCACCGGCCGGACCCCACCCCGATCGTGGGCGCCCCCAGAAATCCGATGTTTGTCTATTAACCACAAGAGGAAACTGCAACGTGAGGCCCTGCGCACCAGAAATGAATGGAAAAAGTGCAACCTGACCACAGAAGTATTATTTTATAAATAAAGCCCTTCAGTAGTGGTTAATTGGATACACATTTTGCAAGATTTGGGGAGCATTAAAACTATCACACGCAAATTGACTGGCTGGCCTCGTATTACGGGGGTGGCCATTTTCTGTGCCACGTCAGGCTCCAGGTTGCAAATTCTAGCTCAGAGACTTTATTTATCCCTTAAGGATGCCACATCTCCACCCCCGCCGTTAAAAAAAAAAAAAAAAAAAACCCAGCAAGATTGATTTAGTGTATGTTTAACAGCTCCATAAATCACTCAACATACTTGAATCTCATCAAAATTCTGGCAGAAATGATTTCACTAAAGCAGATGGCCTGTTTGGGGAACTATTTGGCATGCTTTTATTTCCACCAAATTTTGATGCGCTCCTACTGTGTGTCAGCCTACACCTAGCATTGGAAGGAAGCGAGGGGAGTTGTGGTCAATACGTGTCTCTACATCCCAGATGAGGCTAAAATTGCAAGAGCTGAGGTGGAAGAGGTGTTCAAGGACATAGGAAATCAGCTCTGAGGATCATGAGACACAGGACATGTGCCTGTTTGTTCTCAGGAAATTTAAATTCACACATTTCTCATGGAGACAGAAGATCAAATCCAGGACAAGCTTTGAGTTCCATCTTCTGCTATGCTTGTGCTCCTCGGGGTAGTATGGGGACAGTGAAGGGACCGAGTCACACATACAGAGGGAGGACTGGAAGGAAGGGGGACAGATTGGGGAGGCCAGAAACCTCCTACACATTATCTCACTGATTCTGCAAAATGACCCACAAGGTAGGTATAATTATTACACCCAATTCACAGATGAGAAAACCAAGTCTCTCGGGTGTCTCAACCTTTTCCACCAAAATGCTCCTGGTGGTAGAAGAAAAGGAGCATATCAGCTCGGCACCTGGAGGGGCTTCCCAAATCTACCTGCTGCCAAAGCTAAATGTCCTTGAAGTGCTGATTTTTTATGTTGATTTGGTTTTTACACTCTGCTCTATATCTGTTTCTTTTCATATAAAAATGATGTTTTTAGTGATCTATCAGTGAAATTCCACAAACTGTCCCTCCAAAAAAACTTCTAATAAAAGTAATGTTTCCAGAGGTTGTACATCATTTCTTCTGGGGCTTTCTGACTCCTTTGCCCAGTGACTTGTCCCAGAGGTTAAATATGAAGCACAGCCCGGGAGCGGGGCTTGTAGACTGGTGGCCTTTTGGCCTTCTGTTTTCATTTGGCCCATATAGTATTTGTAAGTTTCCACAGAAAGAAAACGAAACAAAACAAAAAAACACATTTCCAAGTTCTCTTGAAAATGGTCCCAAAAGTGCCATCGTGTGGCTCTGAGTAGTGGTGGCCCCTTCAGGCTGGGCATGGGTTCTACAGTTTGCCACAGTCCCCGCCACTCCCAAGTGTCTTATACCTAGACTATGTCACTGGCTTATATACTCATCGGGAACCTGGTATGTATCCTTGTCTTGGAATTATTGATATTTTGAGTACAAAGTGCTGAAAATCCATGGGTTCCCTCCTGGGATGAGGGGGGATGGACCACAATAGAAAGAAAGAAAAGTCCTTTCATAAACCAGCCCTGCAGAGCCATGGCTGTGTGGAGGGAGGGAAAAAGCCCCAGTGATGCTCAATGAAGCCTTTTTATTTTCTACTCTGCCTCTGATGCTGTTCGAAGTGATGGGTTAGAGAGGCTCATTTCCTTTGGTTGAAAGAAAAAACACACACAAAAAAACACACACACCCGAATGCAAAAGAAAAAGGCAGTGTTCAATAAAACATGGAGGAATGACGCAATGGTGCTAGGAACCCTCGGAGTGGAGCTGTTAATTGCTTCCTTCCCCAGGACGCTGGTTAGCCCCTCTCTTGTGGACTTGGATGTGTTTGTCAAAGAAAGTATCAACCCCCCATAAGTCTCCAAAATGGTATAATACATCACTTGAAAGTAAGCTAGGATCAACACGTTGTTAACTGTTTGATCTCGCAAGTCAGAATTAATGATAGGTATTTTGCACAAAGAGAAAAAAATGAATGTTAAAAGCCTATTTACGTTAACTAAAGACATCCCTGCAGCATCAGGCTTGAGTTGGAGGCGATTTCCTGCGGCACAGCTGTTCCACGTTTGTTAGTCTGCGGGTGGGTGGCAGCGACCAGTAATCACAGCCAGATTGAAGGTGTGGGAGCCCAAGTGGTGGGGGGACAGGGATCTTCAGATAGAACAGCCAAGTGACCAACTGGAAAAAGGGGGTCCCGGGTTAGAGTTCAGAGGGAACTCCTTCAGAGCTTTGGGGAAGAGTTGTGATCAGTTTCTTCATCTGAAAAATGGACTTCATTTATTCATTCTGAAAATACTTAGAGCCTGGGCCAGGCACAGGGGATCCAGTGGGAGTACAGACCAGGTCCTTACCCTCGTGGATTTTACATTCTGGATATAAACACTTTAACCAATAAAGAAACAAATAGATTAACCAATAAGAAAACGTCAGGTCATGACAGCACTATGAAGAGAACAAAAAGGGTGGGACGTGTACAAAAGGGACCAAAATCAGTGGTGAGGGAAGGCCTTTCTTAGGAGGCAACAATGGAGTTGAGCCCTGAATGAAATGAGGGTGCAGTGAGTCAAGCAAACACTTTGGGGCAGGAAGTTCCAGCGGAGGCTAAAGGCTGTGCAAAGGCCCTGAGGCATGAATAGGCTTGGGGGAGTTCAAGCTACAGCAAGGTGGTCCTGTGCTGGAACCAATGGAGGGAGGAGAGTGGTGCTGGAAGAGGCTGGAAAAATAGGGACAACAAGTGCAAGATTCTGGAGGCAAAGAGTCCCATTCTCCTCAGCCCACCCACGTTTACAGAGGTGGAAAGGAATGGAAGTCTTTAGAACCATCTTAGTTGGTTCATCTCTGGGCTGTGAGTAGTAGAATCCACCCTCACGGAGATCAGGTGGAGAGAACCTGAGGTATCTGGGGCAGCCTGAGAGGGAGGTGGGCCTATGCTGGCCTCACAGGAGTACCACCTGGGAAGCTCTTACGTCATTTACATGCTCAGGCCGCACCCCAGACCAATCAGTGACAACCTCTGGGATCTGCCCTGGAGCCCCATGGGAATTCTAACTTTCAACCAGGTTGAGAACCCCTGAGTCTGAACAGATAGGCCTGGGTGAGCAGTCTATGGATCTCCACTCATCGTCTCCATTCAGCAAAGGCGCAAGGGATGCCCTCGGGAAACCAGGGCTTGCTCCAGAGATACCACCAGGAAAAAACAGACACACAGAATGGCCACTGGAGAGGTCATCACCCCTAGCTCCCTTCCCCACTGCAGGGCAAACTCCACAGAGAGAGCCTCTGATTGGCTCGGTGCGAGTCACATGTCACCACGGAGCCAATCAGCTGTGGCTGCCCAGGCAGGGTATGTGGCCACACGTGCCTGCCAAGGGGACTACCCTCTGCAAAGAGAGGTGTGGGCAGGGGAGGGGCGGTGTACGGCCAGATGTCTATTTTTACAACATTATCCCTGCTCCTGGGGGGTTGGATTAGGATTTAGAAAAGGCTGTAAAAGTTTAGAAGAAGCCACATCTGAGGGGCAAAGGGGCAGGCGAAGAGGCTCTGAGCAACAGGCCCAGAGAGTTGCCCTCTCGGACACCAAGGCCTCTTTCTCATGTACCCCTTCCTCCCTCTGGCTGGGGGGCGGGGGGGGCTTGCTTGGATTCATCAGGTTTGTTGTGCCTGCCCAAGCGAATGAGAGGTTTTCTGGAGAGATTAGGGCTCTTTGGAGAGGACTTCAAAGCTGGCTTTGCTCCCCTGTGTCTAGTTCATGAGACATCCCCTGGGTGTAAAGACTGGGGTGGGTCACCACTGGCCCAGGGCGAGACAGGAGCCCTGTCACACAACCCCACGTCCTAGTGGCAGAAAAGTGAGATGAGGAACGGGCAGCCACACAGAACAGGAAGCAACCAGTCTCATTTCAAATGTTCCAAATCAATTCTGTCATCAAGAATTGGTTTGAATTAATCTAAGTCATATTTTGCATTTATAATATTTCTTTACATTGCAAGGGATTTTCACCTGTATGAGTTTATTTTGATGTTTCATAAAGGCTGTTCTGAACACCCTTGATGGCACGTAAGATGGTTTTAGGTAGGATTCAGACAACTTTTTTCATGTCACATACTTACTTTTAACTATATTAAAAAACATATGACAAGCACATCAAACACATGACTTAGAAGTAGCTGCTTAAGTCGAGGCTAATGTGATTATTTACATGAGAACAAAAGAGGAGGGAGTGGAGTTGGTTTATATAAAATATTGAATAATAATATGGTTATTATGGGTACCGGTAAAAATCATGCAGGTCAGTGACTGACGTTTGGGGATACATGCTCAGCCGATGGACACAAGTTCTGGAGAGTCCGTCTGATGTGCGCTATGGTCTCCAGGTGACAAGACGAAATAGAGGGAGGGCAGGGAGAAATACGTCTCAAGTCACACGTATGGTGATGAAGAGCCAGGGTGAAAACCTGGATTTTTAACTCTTGTCGCCTCCACCAAGCTGAGAAGTTGTCTGTCACCCTAATACGTGAGTTTCACAAACTCACCCATTGTAGTGTTTCTCGACTTCTGTAGAAGCAGAGAAAATGTGATACAATGTGATGGCTATTTGTACTCAGTTTTCCTTCTATAGCAGTGGCTGTCAGCCAGGGGTGATTTAGCTCCCAGGTGACATTTGACAGAGTCTGGAGACATTTTTGGTTGTGACAAATGGGGATGGGCAGTGGGTGGCAGCTGTTAACACTCTACAATGCACGGGAAGGCTCCATCACAGCGAAGGATTTGGACCCAAATGGCAATCGTGCTGAGGCTGAGAAACTCTGGTCTGCAATAATCACGACTCACCTCAATGCACAAACTCAAACCTCAGACGGAATGACTGCATTCCTGAAGTTTGCCCAGAAATGAACATTTTATTGGCTAAAACTTTGGGAATGTTTTCTCGTGAATAGACGTCGTATCATAATATCTTTAATAAGAGTTAGCATTCATGGACTCCGGTGTTGTTCCACCCATAGACCCAACAACCTTACGTGTAATCCTTATGGCCACCTCATCAGGTTGGTACAGGAGAGGAAACTGAGGCACAGAGAGGTTAAGCTGCTTGCCTGAGGCTCCACAGCCTCTGCCTCGGAGGCAGGGTTTGACCCTAGGCAATCTGGTTCTCACGCCTGCAGTCTTGATGGTGCTGTTATTTAAAACGGTGTGTAGTCTACGTTGTAAGATTATATATTTTCCATGGGACACACTTTAACGATTTTCATTATTAAATGGGGGGTGGGGGAATGCCACACGTAAGACTTTTATTTTTCCTGAGTTGGTCTTCATGAAGAGAGAGGACGCACCACTGTTCCAGGTTACTCCCCTTTATTGCAGTTACTTCCCCTGCCATTTTCCTGTTTGGCCTTAATTTCCTTTTGGTCCTCGGGTGCCATGTAAACGAGACTGGGGGAGTTCACGGAGAGGGCGTCTCCTGTTCAGCTTCCCAGGCCCGGGACACAGCGTCAGCTTTCTTGAGCAAGATTTGCAGGCTTGGTGGTATGAATGGAAAACTGCTAGAAGTACGCAAGCCTCACCATTTACTTCCAGGGAGATAAAGGCCACTGGTTCTTATTATCTGCCAGGCACTGCTTCACGGGGCTGGTCTCATCTCAGGCCCAACTCCTTGGGGGGGGGGGGTATATATTGTTTGTTTTTGTGTATTATTGAGGTCAAATTCGTAGAACAAAAGCCAGCACTTTAACCATTGTAAAATGTGCAATTCGAGGGCTTTTAATGCATTCACAATTTTGTGCATCCATCACCACTCTAATTCCAGAATATTTTCATCACTCCAAAAAGAAACCTCATCGCCATTAAGGAATCTCTCCCCATTTCCCCTCCTCCCCAGCCCCTGGCAACCACTATCACTATGGACTTGCCAGTTCTGGACATTTCCTATAGATGAAATACAATTTTTGGCCTTTTGTGTCTGGCTTTTTTCACGTAGCGTCACGTTTTCGGAGTTCATCCATGTTGTAGCGTGTGTCAGTACTTTTCTCATTTTTCTGGCTGAGTAATATTCCACTGTATGGATAGACCATGTTTTGTTTATCTCTCTGTTTCTGGGTGTTTCGGTTGTTTTTACTTTGTAGTTATCGTGACTAATGGTGCTGTGAACGTCTGTGTATGAGTATTTATTTGGACACCTGCTTTCGGTTCTCTTGGGTCTATTATCTAGGACTGGGATGTCTCGGTCACATGGTAACTCTATGTGCGATGGAGTCTCAAGCCCACTTTACAGGTGAGAAATCTGAGTCACTGTATAAACTTGCCCGAGATCCCATTCCTTTCATATCTTCTCGGCTTAATTTTATTTCACTATAAAAGTAATGTGTGCTCATTGCAGCCTGCCAAATGATTTTTAAAAGCGAGTATATAAAGAAATACATCGTTGGTGGGTCACATGCTTTAAGCAGCTCTTATTTTTGAGGTTGTTTTCGTCATCGGGACATGCAGTGATGGCACAACCTGCCGACAGAGCGACACTCAGGTTCCATCGGCTTAACCATGGGAAGCAGAGACTGATCTCAGTAGCCAAGGGCTGACTGATGGGGACTCCGAGGGCCTCAGCGGAGCCATCCTGGAAGGTTTTGTACCCTCCATGGGCGCTGAGGCCTGGCCAACATTGATGGCGGCCCTGAGCCACGTCAATCAGCACCCAGGTTAGGGCGACACTGTCTGGCCTAGGTCTGATTCACGTAAACTGCTCTTTTCTTCCCATTTTTAAGATGAGGAAACTGAGGCTCAGATAGGTGAACTGATTTGCTGAATAACAAGGAAATGGCTGACCTGAGTGTCCATGCCAGCTCTTTCTGACCTCAAAGCCAGAGGGGTTTATTTACTATATATGCTCTGCCTTTATATCTATTATCTCATTTGACTCACAGCAAACCTGAGAGTAGATCCTTTCATTATCTCTATTTTTTAGGCAGGGAAACTGAGGCTCAGAGACAGGGAATGATGTAACTGAGATCATATGGCTAAAGGTAGAGCTGCGCTTGAACTCAGACGCCGGGTCGGAAGCTGTCTTCATCCCAGGAGAGCATTCTCTGGCAATTCGGGTATTTAGGAAATGCGTTTCTCTTTAGCTTTCCATCCTAATGTCAAAAGCTCCTAGGTTTCCACCTGGATGGGCTGCCTGGGCTTTGGTATCACACCTGCAGACCTTGGTTTCAGATCCCAGCTCTGGGCAAGTTGCTTAATGAGAAGTTGAACTAAATAAATTAAGGTGTAGCTATTCCGTGTTGAAATAATACAGAAATAGCCAACTTATCCAAAGAGCTTATTTCATGCCAGAGACTAACGTACTAATTAATTTAATTCTCACAGTCACCCTTTGATCTAGGTACTATTTTTATTCCTGTTTCATGGATGTGGAAACGGAGGCACAGAGCGGTTAAGTGACTTGCCCGAGGTCACAAAGCCTTCAGCTGCCAGGGCTGGAATGTGCAATCAAGCAGTTTGGCCCCAGAGCCTGTGGTGCACTTAGCTGCACTGCCTAAAGTCACGCTGTGGAACTATGTCCACAGGCATGGAAAACTCCATGTGTTCAGTTTAGAAAGTAGGTCACAAATCAGGCTGGAGGCCCCTGCTTGTTTTAAATTTATATGTAACACTACATATTTTGAGTGCTGACTATGGCCTGGGTGCTAAGGCATGCACTTGGAATATATTATTTAACTTAATCTTCAAGCAGTGCTATGAGGCGGCTGCTGCCCTGGGCATGTTCAGATGCAGAACGGAAGAGGGATTCAGTCACACAGCCCTGAGAGCGGGAGCTGGGATTCAAAGCCGGACACTTGGGCATCCGGAATGCACCCACGGGGGTGCATCCACTGACCGATGACTGTGCAGCCCTCTGCCCCAGGAGCAACGAGCGCCTTCACCACTGGCCCCAGGAAATGGCGAGAGGGCCTGGCTGGTGGCTGTGATCTGTGGGTGCACAGTATGATCCTGAGTTGTCCTTGGGGACTCAGGCCCCCCGCTTTTGCAAGGTGCTTTTCGAAATATGTAACAACCTACAACTGGAGCGAGGCGCTGGGGTCGCCACCATGTGGGTGCTGCCCCTTTAGATGCTGGACAGGAGCAGTGAGGGTGGGGCTGGGGCATTGGAAGGGGCACTCAGAGAGCTCGAAGCAGCACCACTTGCCAGCCTGAAGCTTTCTGCTACAGCCGTAATGAACATGGGCCCTGTCCTTTTTCCCTCGAGAGCAGGCTGGTGCCAGGGTTTCCTGCTTCTCCCAGGAGCTGCCTTCAGGCCCTGACTCATGAGCCCTTCCGAATGCAGAGACCCAAGTGGGAAGACAGAATCTGGAAGACGTTGGGCTCCTGAGCAGCTGCGGAGAAGCAGCAGAGGGGACGGGGGTGGGCTGGAGGGGACAGGCTCAGATGCCCACCCCTCCATGTGCAGGCCAGATGCCCGGCAGGAAGCAGGAGCCACATCAAAGTGGCAGGCGCCCAGGCCAGAGCAGGAAGGGACCAAAGAAGTGTACGGCGTGGTGATAAAAACCCAGGCCGCACAGAGCCATCCCCGTCTACAGGCATGGAGCCTGGGCCAGAGAGGGGGCAGCAGTGACAGTGGCCTGAGCAGGCCCAGGTCGGGGATGGTGCTGAGAACTTGTTTGGAGTGGAACAAAGGTGTGTGAGGGACCATGTCCTGCCAGATAGGAGCACGGGCTCTGGACCTGGGGGCCTGGGTTTAAATCCAAGCTCGACCAGTTGTGAGGATTATAACCTTACACAAGTTCTTTTTTTTTTTTTTTTTTTTTTTTTTTTTTTAAGATTTTTATTGGGGAAGGGGAACAGGACTTTATTGGGGAACAGTGTGCACTTCCAGGCCTGTTTTCCAAGTCAAGTTGTTGTCCTTTCAGTCTTAGTTGTGGAGGGCGCAGCTCAGCTCCAGGTCCAGTTGCCGTTTTCTAGTTGCAGGGGGCACAGCCTACCATCCCTTGTGGGAGTCGAACTGGCAACCTTGTGGTTGAGAGCCTGTGCTCCAACCAACTGAGCCATCCGGGAGTCAGCTCAGCTCAAGCTGCCATGTTCAATCTTAGTTGCAGGGGGCGGAGCCCACCATCCCTTGCGGGACTCGAGGAGTTGAACTGGCAACCTTGTGGTTGAGAGCCCACTGGCTCATGTGGGAATCGAACCGGCAGCCTTCGGAGTTAGGAGCATGGCGCTCCAACCGCCTGAGCCACCGGGCCGACCCCTTACACAAGTTCTTAAGCCTCAGTTTCCTCATCTGTAAAATGGGAATAAAGGTACTTACCCTGTTGGGAGGATCGACTCTGTTGGGAGGATTGAATGTGGTTAGCACAACGCATGGCACATACTGGTCAGTCTGGAAGCTAACACCCCCAGGAGCAGCCCAGCCCTCTCAGCCTTCGTTAGGATGGTGGGTAAATATCCCAGCATAAATAGCCTCACTTCTCTGAAGTGCATGGTCCACACTTTCCCCTAGAGTCCCCAGTAAGGTTAGGCTCAGAGCTGTCCCCCTGTTGGCTGCCTCTCCTCCCTGTCCAACTGCCCCCTCCCCTGCCTCCCACACACCCTCCTGCAGACTTGCTGCCTCAGGGTGGGCTTTCGCCCCTGGCAGCAGTAGCTCACCATGCCGGGAGTGCTCTGCCATGTGCATGCTGGGACCTGGACAGGAGATACAGTGTCCCTGAGCCTCCGCTTCTCCTCTGTAACGTGCACACGATAACGGCCACCACCCTCGAAGTGAGTTGTCAACCTTCTTACTTTCTGTAGGTCGAGTGTCTAACATAGAACCTGCACATGGTAACCAGGGACCAAATGTTAGCTATTATTATACAGTTAGACCTGAGGCAGCGTTACGGCTGAGAGAACTGTGCAGTCACAGAGTCCCTCGCCTGGTTTAGTGCTCTGCTGTCGCTATCTTAAAATTCTTAATGGTTTTTGAACAAAGGGCCCACATTTCCATTGTGCATGGGGGTCTGCAAATTATGCAGTCATCTGGTGAGACCGCTCAGCCTCAGTTTCCTCGTCTGTAAGATGGGGTGACAACACAGTGATGTTATTACCTGGCCTGCAGCAGTGATGTGGGGCGGTAGGGTGAGTGCTCATAATAAAAAGACAACTAATGCAATTAAAACACTGGCAAAGGATCTGAATAGATCTTTCTCCAAAAATTATGTACAATGAACAATAGGCACATGAAGACGCTCGGCTTCGTTAGTCATCATGTAAACACAAATCAAAACCACGGTAAGATAGCACTCCACACCCATTACAATGGCTAGAGTCACAAAGCAGACTGTCACAAGTGCTGGCGAGGATGTGGAGAAATCAGGACCGTTAGATGCTGCTGGCAGGACTAAATGGTGCCACCACTGTGGAAAAGCCAGGCAGGACCTATACACCCAAAGAAATGAAAACATACATCCACACAAAACGTGTGTGTGAATACTTATAACAGCATTACTCATAAAAGTCCAAAGAGGGAACGACGCAAACACCCATCCACTGATGACTGGGCTAACGGCATGTGGCATGTCCACACAATGGAATACTATTCAGCCATAAAAAGGACGGAAGGACTGACTCGTGCTATAACGTGGCTGAACCTGGCAAACATGTGGCGTGAAGAAGCCAGACACAGACCACATATTTTACAAGTCCACTTATATGGACCATCTAGAATAGGGAGATCCATGGAGACAGAAAGTCGGTGAGTGGTTGCCAGGAGTCGGGGGTGGGGAATGACTGCTGATGAGTACAGGGTTTCTTGTGGGGGAGACGGAAATGTTCTAAAAGTGACTGTGGTGATGGTTGCCCAACTCTGTGAATGTACTAAAAATACTGGATTGTACACTGTAAGGGGGTGAGTTGTGTGGATGTTACATTTTCGAAAAGGTGCTTTTCAAATTCTAAAGTGCTAGACAGTGGCTGTTGCGACGATGGTCACAGCACAGCGCCCCTGCCCACACATACATACATGCACACTCACACACACATACACGTTCACGTGTATGCATGCACACTCACACACAGGCATGCACACACGTGCACACACACGCACGTGCACAGACACACGCACGTACCCTCTCTAGGCCAGACCTGCACTGCTGCCCTCTTGGAGTCTCTGTTTATTCTCCATCTTTAGGAAAACATATCTGCTGCCAAGTCCTCTGGGGAGAGGCCCTGAATAAATACACCAACCAGAGGAATCCCTCCTTCCCGCCGCTTACTCCATCCTGCATTCCAAACCAGAAACACAGGTCAGAAAGAGTCCCTGGTGGGACAACATATGATGTGGCTCTTCGGGACCCTCCCCAGGGCAGGGACAGCTTTCTGACCTGGCCAGGAAGTGAAGGGCCTTCTCGCCTTGGTTCAGGCAGCAGATGACAGAGGGCTCAGGACAGTGGTGCCCTGACGGGGGCCTCCCAGAGCAGTCAAGATTCAAATAAAGTTGTGGCGACTCACGTACTCTCCTCCTCTCCCTCTCTCTCTCTTTCCCTCCCTCCCTTTTCTCTTCCCCAGTGTCTGTGTGCTTCACTTCAAGTGATGGAGGCAGGTGGAGACGCTTCCAGGAGATGGGCTGGGCCCCGCCCCCTCTCAGGACCTGCGGGACAGTCCTCGCTACCCCTCACTGTTGTGGGTGTAGACATGACAGTGGTGGGGGAAGCAGGATCTGGTTAAATGGGCAGTTGAGTTCCAATGAATTGTGGGCTCACTTAGCTGAAGGTTGGCTAAAGGTCTGCCCTTTCTGGTGCCTTCCAACTCAGGAGGTAGCAACCTAGCAGGGTGGAGATCATTTCCACTGGCGGCGTCAGGTGCGTCCCTGGAAAACGGCAGAACAAGCCTGCTGACGATAATAAGAGCAGTAATGACACCAGTCATCGTGCACGTCTTACGTTCTGTGTTATCACAGTGTGCGGAGCACATGGTATTTATTTTTCTTTTTATTCTTCACAACAGCCCTATGAAGTAGGTGCTATAATTATACCCATGTTGCTGATAAGGAAATTGAGGCTCAGGGAGGCCAAAGCACACAGCCAGCTGGTGGGTGGAGTTGGGACCTAACGCAGGGGTGCGTCGAGCACACGCCAGAGGGTCCACACTCCCCGCAGCCACCTCTCCTGCTGCCCCTCTACCCACCCTCTAGCCTTGTACGGGGCTTCCCTCCCTCTGGGTGCAAATTAATTTCTTCTAACATGTGAGTGACTGCTAAGCTCAGCTCATCCTAAAACTATTTGCCTCTTTATTTTTTAAGTGCTGGTTCATCCAAGTGCACGCTTCATTGGGGAGGTAAGGAGAAGCTGCAACCAAATCAAAGGGCACCTCCCATATGCCCATTCCCGTGGGGCAGACTGCAGGTGCCCAGGGGGACCTGCTGACTCCCCTTCCATCTACAGACCTGTGGCAGCAGACATGGTGAGAACATCACCTGTGGCCCTGCCCTTGGCCATGAGTAAGTCCTTCCAGGCTCTTCCATGGCGGCCGTTAGTCTCCAGCCCTAACGACAAGCCTGCTCTCTGCGCTTTGCAGGTCTTGTTTGGACTGGAACAATTTAAAATGCTCTCTCATAATTACAGAGGCTGTGAAGGCGGGGGCTGCACCGCCGGGAGGCCGTTGGACTTGCACGGCTCTGCTGCAGCCAGCAATTTCCATAATGATAGTCATGCATACCGTTTATCTTTGGGGTTTCCAGAAATACAGGGACTTTTCCAGACACTCATGAGTGTCTGTGATATGAGTGATTCGGTCTGCATCCTTCTGGGGGGCTGGGAGGACTCGCTCCCTGCACGAGCCGGGACGCGGTCAGTGGCTGTTCAGGGAACTCCAAACTCAGATGGGTTCAGACAATGGATGGGGTGAAGGAGATCAGAAGTGACAGCTGGAGAAAGACAGTTCCCCAGGGCTGAGGAATTTCCTGGGATGCAGGACTTCCAGTTTTAAGACTAAGAAAGTCCTGGACAAACCAGGACGAGTTAGTCGCCCTATTCCTGGTGAACCCAAGGAATTGAAGGTGTGCCTTTTTTCTTTGCTCCAGTGAGAGACCCTTCTAAAAAGATAACAAATGAATTTTTAAATGAAGTTATAAATCTAAAAAACAATAGGTATAGAAGAGAGGACAACGGCAGATGAAGGGCGCCGATAAAGTGTTAGAAGGTAGAAATCAAATGGGGAGGGACAGTCCACTGAGTCCAGCAGAAAAGCTGGCCTCTAAGAAGCATGGGTGGGTAACAACAGGGGGACCCCCAAAATAGGCTCTCTAATTCTATCCTCTCCCTGGCAAGAGACGGGAGGTCACCCTGGAGACAGATTAAACCTGAGACCCTCCAAAGCTAGGAATGGCAGCACAGAAAAGGATGGGGCCACCTGTTGTGAAAACAGGACACTCATATCCAGGGCAGTGTGGACAGTGTGAGGTCTTACCCTTCTCCCATCACAGGGCTGCCTCCACATCCAAACCAGAAACCAGAACAGGCAGGCAGAAAACCACACAACACGGAGGAAACAAAGACAATGCAGAGAGAAGACACATGCTGAAGACGAAAACAAAAAACATAGTTCATAGCCTCACAGAGATGAAAGATCAAATCCGTGAAACAAGAAGGAAATGCTACCTTTAAAAAAAAAAAGGACCCTTCAGAGAAGCAAGACTGTACTCTTGTAAAACTGTAAAGAGAGATTCAGTCAAATAATTGAGATAAAGGTGAAGAAATATCCCCACATTTGGCATAAAGACATGGAGGTGGAAAACTAGAAGTAAGAGATAAGAAATTTAGAGCTTGCATCCTGGCACACAACGTCCAACGAGCAAGAGTTTTAGAAAGACGAAATTGAACGGAGGGAGAAATTATTGTGGCATTCAAAAGTTTTCAGAAAACTGGAGTTAAAAAAAAAAAAGACACTCCACGTTTTCAAAGAGAAAAGAGGGGAAAAGGTCGTACACAAATGAATAGGAATCAGGATAGCCGTGAACTTGACAGCAGTACCCGAATTATTGCAACTAGGAATAGCATGGAGCCAAGCCTCATTAGCCTTCATACATCCAGAGGGAAATTTTCCTCAAACTAGAATTCTGTATTGGGCTCAGCAATCAAAGTGTGAGATAGAATAATGATGTTTTCAGCTATTAGAACTTTTAAAATTTGCCTCCCCCATGTCTCATCGCAGGCGGCGCCTGGAGAGCTTGATCCAGCCATGCACCGGTGGAAACCGTGCAAGGGGAAGGCATGGGGTCCAGGAACAGGAAGGAGGAAAGTGAGGGCAACTCCCAGGGCGTGTGAAGGCCTGGACGCCGCTGCGAGGGAACCAGGAGGAATAACGTAAAAACCCAACCAAAACAACACCAACAAAAACCACCCACTCGATTACCTGTTGTGTTTGTGCTGAGAAAAGTTTCAGGGTTATCTTTTTGAGAATTGGAGAAAGACATAGGGGTGAATACAGAGCACACCAAGCAGATTAGTTTCTAAAGGCAATTATAAACTCCAGGAAAACCACAAGATTTCACAAGAAAGGAAATGATGCCATAGCATATACTCCATAAGGCAGAGGTAAACAACCATCGTGTAAACCCTAAATACTAATTTCACTACAACCTAGGATCAATGGATCCAGAGGGTGTGGGAGGAGAAGGTGGTGTGAGATTGTCAGTCCTCATTTTCCATAGGAAAGGTCAATGGGTAGCATCTAAAATAGGAAATCAAGAAACAACAGTCTGAGCGTGTTATTTAGAAACACAAATATATATGAAAAGGAAGCACCAATAAAGTAAAAAGAAAAAGTGGTTTCTCCTACAGGGCACTAATGTCCAGCTTTAAAGTGCCCATCAAGTGGCCAGTACAATAAACTTCAAAATGATGGGTACCAATCTGTAGTCCCACTAAGCGCAGGAGCCAGCGCTGGAGAGAGGGATGGAACACAACTGCTCTTCATTGTACACCTTATATTACAGTCTGACTTTTTATTTACCTCTGCACAAATAGAAATTACATTTAAAAGGTTAAAAAAAAGGACAGTTTTCTATGGGGGGAAAAAGTCATAAAAGGAAGTCATTGGTACACACATCTGCAAAGCTACGGGGTGGCCTGCTTTCAAACACAGCTGGATTCAGCAGCTCAAGTGAGCTCACCAAGGGCTAGGGTGACCACCTCGGCCCACTGTGCCCGGGACGTCCTCAGCTTGAGCACTGAAATATCTGCACTCTGAGCAAACCTGTCAGTCCCCGGCAGACCGGGACAGCAGGTCACCCTCCCTAGCAAGGGGCCAGTTGTTCCGTCTCTCTGATCTGCCTTCCATGGGGTCGGCATCGTGCTCAGAGCCCATAAGTGGCCCCTGGAACATTTGTGTGGCCGTCCCATCCCGGGTGCGCCCCGCCACTAACTTCCCTGCTCCTTTCTAAAAACCTCTTATTCCAATTTTATGTTTAATCTTCCTGTTTTTCATGGATTTAAGTTTTTTGTTAAGCCTCCCACAAAACTTCTTTTTTTGGGGGGAAGCAGTCCGTCTATAAATCCTAAATAAATAAATACGTCACTCTCTTTTCCACCAGCTGTTCTGGCACTCACGGCAGAGCTGCCAGGCCCCCCAACGCGTTGGGACCCACGGAGCGAAGTGAATTCTTGAGCCTGAATGGTCCGGTTGGCTCAGCCAAAGCGGTGGGTGAACAGGACAACTGCTGAGTCCTCTTCAGGCTGTGCTCGGGAGATGACCAGTGAGGTCACTTGTTTTTGTTCCAATTCATCCACGCGCAGGTTTGGGCAAGAGGCTGTTGGCCTGGATTGCGGTTCAGGTTCTCAGATGGTGGGCGCCCACGTGGGTGACGTTCAAAGCCTGAGGCAAGGCCAAGAGGAACAAGAAACCGGCATTGGTCTGTGGGCGTAGGCTCACTGTGGCCTCCCCCAGCTTGGGGGCAGGGGGAGCACCCTGGTGGGTGGAACAGCGCCCAGTACAGAGCTTGGTTTGGAGGGGGACGAACTGGGGCTCAAACACCTGCTCCAGCTGTGTGAGCGTGGCGAGTGACTGTCTCTAGGCCCAAACCCTTTGCTCTGGGGCCGTCTCTAGGCCTACCCAGCGCCTCTGTGTGAGTTGGGTGGTGCTTCTGGGTAAAAGCGGCCTCCACACAGCGGGGGTACCACTCACAGCACGTCCTGGACAGGACAGACTGAGCAATGGCTGCAAGGGCCCAGAGCAGCACGTGGCCCACAGGGGTTGGCAATGCAAGCAGCTTTCCTCTCTTGTGTCTCTGGCCCCGAGCCTGCCCAAAATATTTCCGTGTGGTTGTGGAGCCCCCTCAAAAAAAAAAAAAAAAAGAGAGAGATGAATTCAAATGACAAACATTAAGATTTAGCCAAACAATTCACCAGAATATGTCAAAGGAAAAAAAGACCGACCATGTGAGGTTGTGGAGCGAACGGCACTCTTGTATGGTGAGGACGGAGTGTGCCACCACCCGCCTCGGACCGCGGTGTGGCAGAATGAGCTGGAGTGGACAGTCACATCCTGTCACGGGCTGTGCTGTTGGCTGCACTGTCCTAGGAATGGACCCCGCAGAGGCAGACTCACATGTTTACCAACAGGCACACGCGAGAACATTTAGAGCAGTGTCTTCTCATCAGACACAAACTGGAAAGTAGCAAATGTCCGTCAGCACAGACTGGATAAACAGATCTGCTGCATCACACAGCGGAGTATTACTCGGCCACGAAAACGAGGAAACGGCAGCTACACGCACCCAGTGGCGTGAACATCACCAACAGGATGTAGAAGAAAAGAGGCCAGACACACAAGAGCACATATTATCCTGTTGTGTTTGCATAACTTGCTGAAACAGGCAGAACCGGTCTATGGAGTGTGAATTCAGGGCAGTGGTTATCCCGGGGAAGGGTGACGACTAGGAGGGGCCCAGGGGACCTCTGGGGACAGCGATGCTGGTTCTGGATTGATTCCAGATGCGGAGACCATCACTCTGTGTTCACACTGTGGATATTCACTCTTACACGTTTGTGCCCTGGCTGCATGGGCGTCAGAACTGGACAGACGACTGAAAATAAATACAGTCACGCAACCATATTTCCCTCGTTCAAGGGGCCGATGGTGACTCCCCTTGTCATCCTGTCTCTGAAGCTGAAGTGTCACCTTCTCAGAGAAGCCATCTCTGGAAACCCATCAGTGCTGCCACACCCTCGGTGACTGTCCACTCGTCCCCATCAGCTGCTTCTCCTGTGCGCCATCATCTCTGCTTGGTGGGCTGTCACTTGCTGATGGTCACACCTGCCTGGCCGTGAGCACGGGAGAGAGGAGCTCGTCTGTCTGTCTCCCTGTTTCTGGAACAGTGCCTGGCGCAGAGTCAGAGCTGAGGAAGTCTATGAGCGCTGGCTGTCGAAAGGACCAGCCAGACATTTATTGCCAGGACAGAGGAGGCAAATACAGTGTTTTACATCCGGCAAGAGGAGAAGGTTGGATTTCTGGGCGATTTTTTTTGTTTTTTATCTTTTCCTGTGTGCTGTTCTTTATTTCCAAATCTACAATCAAGAATAACTGCTGCTACCCATAGGAGCATTCGGCCCCTGAGCCAGAGGCAGCCAGACCAAGGCTTAAGTCATGGCCTGGCAGGTGAGCACCTCATAGCTGATGGCAGGGCCAGGTCACAGCTGGGCAAAGGCTGGGGAAACATGTCGGGGTGAGTCCACCTGGCACCCCGCAGCTCACAGGCCCCTCTCTGCCTGAGGACAGAAGTGGCGGTGGGTCTCTGCACACCTGACACAGTGGGTGTCGGGGACCAGGCTCCCCCGCCGACGTCACACGTGCGTGCTCAGGCTTCGAACCTGCAGGCTATTTATACCCCTGGAATGTCAGCAGGCTGCCGGGAAGCAAAGCCGCTCTACGTGCTCCAAGCCCACAGCCGCCCCCTCCCACCCAGGGCTTCCGGGAGGACCCGCTCAGCGTTATCAGCAGGCCCGCTCCAAAGATAAAGCGCCTCGCCTGGCCCCACTAATGGTATTATTTTAGGGACCACTCAGAAGGACAGGATGGGATGGGGGCCCAGGTCATCTGTCAGCCTTTCCTTCATCAACACACTAAACAAGGGATGAATGAAGACGAGAGCTTGTTCGAAGGGCGGGAGAGGTTCCACAGAGCCGGAAAACCATGCCCCAAAGGTGGCTGGGAAGGAGTTTGCTCAGACCCACCATTTCCATCCCCCTCATGGCACCTCTGGGCGACCGACCCACTCACCCACAGACCGATGCGTAGTGCTGGGGGCGGGGTGGGGGAGCAAATCCGTTGCTCTCCAACTCTACGCTCCACGGAGAGGGTAAGATGACTTCTGCTAAAACCTCCTGAAACAGAGAGATCCCGGGTCTGGATGCGGTTAGAAAGGGTCAGAGCTCAAATATGGAATTTCTCTGCTGGCTTGAGCAATTGAAACCACTTTTATTCAGCATTTCTGTAACTTAATTAAGCTGGATATACGCCATTGAGGGTCAAGTACAAGGGTGTGGGCCTCTGAGCCAACGGTGGCCAACATCTCAGCCCCCGGCCCACCTCTACCTTTACCTCCACCGTCCCCCCACCCACCACGCCAACACACATACACACACTTTTCCTGGGAATTAATGTGTTCTTTGGAGGCGTGCCCGTGGCATTAAATAATGAGGCGAGTTTGGGAGAGCCCGGACCTAAGGTCAGACTCACCATTGCTAACTTCCCCTAGTGCCTTCCTCTCCTAGAGCAGGAAAAGCAGGAGAGACAGCCACAGGGTTTGGGATGACAGTCTGAGGCCAGCTCACTGCCCCGTTGGAGCATGCTCCTGGGCACCCCTGGGCAAACGTCTCACTGCTGATCCCCAGTGGCTGCCCAGCTGCCAAAGGACGGCCCAGAGGGAGCCGCCCAGGAGCCCCCTGGCCCTGCCCTTGATCTGAGAGGCAGAGGCCCACAGGGCCAGGGTGAAGGTTTTTCCAAGGCCATTCAGCTACTGGGGGCAGGGCCCAAGTGTCCTGATGCCAGCCTGTTATAAGTCTAATGACATTTATGCATCACACTTGTCAAGGAAGCTGTGCTGTGTGCGAAGTCCTGGGCTGGGCACTGGGGACAGCACAGTGACCCAAACAGACAAAAGTCCTTGCCCTCAAGAGGGAGACAGATAACAGTCATGTAAAGTAAGTAAAACATTTAGTTTTTGTGTGTGACACTGGGCATTATGGAACAGGACAGAGAGGGCTGAGCGGAGACTGTCTGCAATTTTTAAAACAGCAGCTAACACGTGCATCTCTGTGGAGAGGTGAGAGGAAGGAGTGGAGGCTGCAGCCACAACTGTGCTTGGGCTCCAACCAAGAGTTTCCCGCAGGAACGGGGCCGAGTGGCCAAATCAGCCAATTTCTCAAGAGAAGCCAGAATGTGGGATTTTTTTTTTTCTCACCCCAATCTTCTGATTTTTCAAAAACATACTGGCAATGAATTCCCTTTTTGTGAAGGAAAAAAAAAAAAAAAAAAGCATCAACACCACGCAGGGGGCAATAAGACACGTCTGCAGGCGCATGTGGCCCTCTGCTTTGTGGCTCTGGTCTTTAGCCTGGAAAGAGAACAAAAGCTAAATAGCGCATTAGGACAATGTCAAGAGGGTTTGGAAATCACAGGGGCTGGAACTTGTTAAGAGCGGCCGCTTGTTTGAGGCACCCAGGGTAGAGCAAGCAGCCTGTGGCCAAGGAACGCCCGGGATTCTGAAATCCAGCAGGTGACCTTAGTGTGCACTTCAAAACCAAACGGAACCCAGGTGAGGCTCCTGCAGGTGGGCAGCAGCCCCGGCTGCCTGCCGTCCCCAGGTCCGAAGTGGACCATCCACGGCTGGCCAGAGCCTGGAGCCAGCAGCAGTCCCTTAAACCACCACCGAAATAATTTGCACTGGACAATGTCAGGTCTGGCGCCTGTGCTGCTTTAAAGTTTTGGGTGTACTCTTCGCCCCCCCCCCATCTTTTTTTTTTCTTTCTTGTGCCTCTATTTTATTGGGATGACTCAACCTTTCAACTATGTTAGCAGTAAACACAGCTAATTTACCCCCTGCCTCTTTGAAACAGCTGCTGACAGCTGCACTGTAATTCAATGAAGGATCTTTGTAGTCGAGCCTACCAAATTCACATTTGTTGTTTGGTTCCCCCTCTCCTGCCCGGAGCCCCACACAGCTGCACCAAATATTGACGAGTGCCCCTTCTCCCCGGGGCCTGGATGATAAACAGCGTGTACACGGTGGAGTCCAGAGAGTTCTCAGCAGACCAAGAGAACTCCAGTGTCGGAGTTGAGAGGAAAAAAACAAGACACACAGGCCCAAGAACCAGAACCAAATGTCTCCTTTTATTGCAAAGTCAAAATCCTTTTTATTTTGTCTATTTATACAGAATTTTCGCTGAGGACTGCTCTGTGCAACAGCCGAAGGTACATTGGTCTGACCGTTAATAAATAGTCTTAAATAACAAAACAAGCAGGTTGGAGGAAAGCGAGCTCATGGTCCCGAACGAGGGGTTGGAGGAGGGTCTAAAAAGAGCTTCAGATGGACATAAATAATTTCTTTGTTTTGTAACAACTATTTACATGTTTCAATGTACAAATGAGGCTAACGAGAGGCCGTTTGGGGCATAAGTGGTGAGAAAACTTGTACTAAGAAGGAATCATACAAAAATCCCCAGACCTGCCAACAGACAAAACAAAATTATCACAAAAACAGCAACTCTTCCCTGTCGACCAGGCAGAGTAAAGGCTGCAGCCCAAGCTACTGGAGAAGAAAAAACAAAAGAAAGTAAAAACAGGGCCCCAAAGTTTCCAGGAACCAACTTGGTCACGATGGAGAAACAGTTCTCCACTGGAACGGACTCCAGGGGCCACAGGCCTCATGGGTACCCCCGCTCTTTGTTCACAGACAGCTCTGTACTCCCCAAGGCCTGTGCTATAGCTGCAGGCCAGATGCACACCCTTTAAGGGACCCACCGGCCAAGGCAAGGAAGGCTCTTGCCAAGAACCACATCAGAAATGGCACCTTTGAGTCAGGACATTGATTAGGACGTCACTCCCAAAAAGGCTTCTAGATCCTTCCATTTGAGATTCACATCCAGCATACCCTACACCCAGCAGACCGCCCACTATGCTTCAAGGAGCGGAATGTTTGCAGAGCGCTCACGGGGGTCTGCAAATGAAAAGAGGAGGCCACAGAGGCCCAGTTGGAACCCAGACTTCAGAACACTGCTACCCGTGAACAACAGATGGAGGGGCCCACTTGGGGGAGGGATGGCCCCCTGCCCACCCCTATCGAGAGCTAGGTTTCCTTGGTGCTTCTTTAAGTAGGGCCACGTTGGCCCGAGTTCAGGGTGGAGTTGCAAGTCTGTACTGAATGTCGGCCTCCTCTACTCTGACCTTCACACTGACGTCCTAGCACGGAGGGGAGCTGGAGAGCCACTTGCAAACATCTGCCGGCCTTCCTTCACATGCCTCCTTTCATTTCTGCCCTCACACGCCCAGCTGAATGACGAAGCCCATTTTCCCTTCAGGGTCAACACGCCCCTTCCTCTGAGCAGAAAGCTGCCCTTTCCCCTCACAGCCAAATTTTGGATCTGGGCAAGTCTGCGTAAACCCTGGGCCTCTGCAAGCCTCAGAATGAAACCCGAATGGAACGGACAGGGGGCCTCCCCCTCCCTCCGGCGGCCACAGCTTCTGTTTACGAAATCAGAGTAAACCAAGAAATGGGGATAAATTGTTTAGGAAAATATATCTGTAACATCCTAACCATTTTCATTCATTCGTTTTATTGTGACATTTGTTACAGGAACTTCTGCGTCAGTTTTCCTTTAGCACAGACACAAACGTGCCCGCCCCTCTCCGCGCCCTTTCCTCCCGCTGCTGGGTGGCCTGGCCGAAGGGCGCCCCTAATTACTCCTGGGAACGAGTCAGTGCACGGCCGACACTTCACAACCAATGATCGTGGCCGGGCAGTTTTTCTTGATCTATTTTCCTTCCTGTTAGGTTTTGCCGGCAGCAGCTTGTAGGATCTTGTCCCTAGGACGACAACAAAAGACTGATGAAAAGCCATTTGCCTCTCAAATTCCTTAATGCTCCTACACCGTTAAAGCTGGGGAGGGGACGGGAAGGTGGTGGTCTGCTGGCTCCTTGCCACGGCGAGCAGTGGGAGACGCTGGGCGGTGAGAGCTGTCCGGAAAAATGTGGCCCAAAGGGTCTGCCTTCCGGGAGGGGCTAGTGGCAGCCGCAGGCCCGGACAACCATGTTTCTGTATTTCTTCAGGATGACGTTGGAGCTGTCATCGAAGTACAGGACAGAGATGGCATTGAGTTGAGTCGGGGCGCAGCAAGGCTTGGGGACTGTTTCCGGGTTGATAAAGTGGACCTGGAACACACACACCAAAATGTTGGCAGCGGTGAGAAGCCGTGAGTCCCTTCTCTCCGGCCTCCTTATGTCTACAAGGGATACTACTGCTTGGGCAGCATGACTACAAGTGACATGCACCAAGTACGCCCAGTGCTAAGCGCGTGATGGCTAATCACTTAGTTCTGTGATTATCCCCGTCTCACGGACGAGGGAACCAAAGTGTGTATCTAGAGGTTTGCCTGCACACAGCTGGGAAGTTAGTAGCCAGATCAGACCCTTGGGCCTCAATCATTGTCCGTCAGGGGCTGTCCTGTGCTCTGTAGGATGTTTACCAGCATCCCGGGGCTCTACCCACTAGAAATCAGAAGCACTCCACACCCCACCCCACCCATCCCCATCGTGACAGTCAAAAGAGTCTCTGGACATCAAATGTTCCCTGGCGGACAAACCTGTCCCAAGTTAAAAACCACTGAGCTAGACTAGGGCCCGCCTGCAGGCCAAATCCTGCCTGGTTTTGTGAATAAAGTTCTGTTGGCATACAGCCATGCCCACTCCTTCACTGATATCTCGGGCTGCTTTTGCACTGCAAGGGCAGAGCTGAGCAGTGGCAACAGAGACCTTACGACTCTCAACGTCAAAACTATTTACCACCTGGCCCTTTTCCGAAAAATATTGCTGATCTCTGGGCTCGACCTGGCCTGTCTGAGGAAAATATAATGCAAGTCACATGTGTAATTTTAAAAGTTCTTGCAGCCACACTGGAAAAGCTGGGAAAGAAGCAGGTGAAATTAATTTAAATAATATATTTAATTTAGCCCAGTATTTCAAAACTATTATCATTTCAACATGTACTTAACATAAAATATCCTTAATGAAACATTTCACTTTTTTTGTTTTTAATACTTTAAGTCTTCACGACCCAGTGTGTATTTTATATTTATACAGAAACATCTCGATTCAGACCGGGCACACTTCAAATGTTCACAAAGCACCTGTAAAAGCGGTTACTGTACTGGATGCTGCAGGTCTAGACCATACGAGACTATTTACCTCTTGAGGCAAATAATAACTTAAAAAAATAATAATTAAAAGTAAGAGGAAAAGAACTAGGGCAAACACTTGAGTGGACATTAACAAGAAAGCAGAATACCCAGAAGGTAAGAACGAAGAAAGAAGCAGGCCAGTCACTCAGGTTTCCTGCTCCTTCTCACTAATGGGCTTCTGTGTACCTTACAGAGGACCAGGGTCAACAGCAAACAAATTCAAATGCCTGCAGGGACCACACGAGTGCCACCAATGAGTGAACAAGGCCAGGAGTGAGACAACAGGGAATAGTGAGGACTGGGGCAAACTGACCGCAATCTACCAAAGCCAATACAAGCAGACGTGCCGAGTGTTCAGGGCAGGCCGGAGATTTGGTTCCTGTTTTGCTTTTTTTAAAGGTGACACTCCCATGTCTGCGACAGACCATGGGTGCCAAGTGACAGCACTCTGGTGGACCCTGCTCACCAGCCTCCAGTCTGTGACTCCCGACATAGACAAGCACACTTTTTAAACTTTTTATTATGGACAATTTCAAACCTTAAAATCGAAAGCTTCCCCCATCGCCTTCACTCTTGAATACTTTTAAAGCAAATCCCAGCTGCCAACTCATTTCCTCTGTATGTCACTAGGACTCTCTAGAAAGCGAGGATTCACCTCTTTGTAAGAGCCCCATTTCAGAATAATTAGAGGATTCATTCTGATCCCAGAGGTCTCTGGTAAAACACAGATTGAGGGGATGGTCCCAGGGCTATGAAGGCGAGGTCAGAGGAGGGTACAGGTGTGTCCCTGGAAGCCTGGAAGGCACTCCTGGCCCCTCCCAAGGTCCTCAGAGCAGGATCTTAGGGGGGATACTGTACTGGGGAACAGGCTGGGGGACTACTCATGTCCAGCCTGGGGACCGTCAATCCTAAATAGGCCTTGCAGTTTCCTGTTGGGGGAAGGGGCCCTGGCAAAGCAATGCCAAGAAAAGAGGCCTCCCCTCTAAGGGTAGAGCCTGGTCTGAGTGAAAGGAATAGAGGAGCTTTTCCTCTAAGACAGAACACATGGGGCAAGGAAAGGGAAAAGAGGGATTACTAAACAACAGTAGCATTAAAGCTCCATAACAAACAGAAGTGCAGGACAGAGGGAGGGACCTGGGTAGTGAGCTGTCTGTTATCAGAAGCATTCAAGCTAGGGAGGATGACCAGTCATCAGGAAGGGCCCAAATAAAGGTCATGGCAGGGAGCTAGTTAAGCCAGGTCTTTGAACCTCAGATTCTAAGCTGAAGAACCAAGGCCCTAAGCTTCCTGCTGCTGTTCTCAGTAGAGTAGTAAAGATGACATCTACTGAGTGTCACCAGTGCGGGATGCCCTGTTGAGAGCTTTAATCTCATTATCACACTGACTCCTCCAATGACCCCATGGAACTTCAACCTGAAATAGCCCCATGGCTACCCAGCCCGTCTTTTATCCTAATATCCTGTTTGTCATCTTCCTGTCACTTCCTCCCTCTCAGAAGTTCCTTTGTTTACTGTATGGTTTCCTCCTCTGGAAAACGAGGCCCTGAGGGCAGGGACCAGTCTGTGCTGTTCCCGAAGTGTCCCCAGATCCCTGTGCAGGGGCTCCAGACAGTAGACGCTCCATAAACACCCTTGAAGGACTGAACTGCGAAGTTCAAGGCTAGTAGGAGGGGGAGACACGAGCCCTGAGCTCTCCAGGCCCCGACCAGGGGAAGACCAGACACGGGGGCAGGGACAGGCCTGTAGGCCTGTAGGCGTGGAGCAGACATGGTGCCAGCAGAGGACAACAGTCCCCAGACAGAGGCAGGGCCAGCGCCCTTCTCCGTCAGGCAGTGACTGCTGCCCACGATCCTCTAGGAATCCACGAAACTGTTCTAATTTCTTTTCAAATTAGGAGAAACAGATAAACTTTAGGGCTGAAGAATCCACACTTTATGCCAACACAGTAGTAAAATATAATTTTTAATCTTTTTTTACTAGTGAAAGGGGCTCTTGAAAACAAAAGTGCCCAGGCCCCCGCGTGGTCCTGCTCCCCAGATGGCGGGTGGGCCCCACTCACCAGTGTCTGCACGATGGCGTGGTTGGTGGCGTTCATGTAGGAGTTGAGAGGGAAGGCACACTCTCCCTCACAGTAGTACGCGGCATAACCCTCGGGGGCAATGATCCAGTCCTGCCAGAGAGAGAGAGACAGAGAGCGAGTCAGAGAGAGAGGCCGAGAGAGACACACACACAGAGAGAGCTGCGTCCAGAACCAGATGGAAAGTGTGGCCATAGGGTCCCACCCTCGGGACCAAAACCCTCCTCCGGTGGGCCAGAGGTCAGAGACACGGCCCACGCCCTCCTGAGCAGCTGGGGGTCCTGCAGAAGCAGGAGAAATGGGTGGCAGCCTTTCATGGTCCCAGCGGAATGCAAAATGAAAGAAGGACCACTGCAGGGCTGGGCTGAGCTCCGAACGAACACTGAGTGGCTTTATCGGAAGGTGGCACAGAGAGGGATGGCTGGGGTGCCATCCACTTTACCCTTACAAGGCGGTGACACATTGGCAGTTTGCATAAACAAAACGTCCCTGCATCAGTTCACCTACCTGGGAGGCAGACTAGTAACCTGCAAAAGTGAGAATTAACGATAGAGTAGATGGCCCAGCACAGCGTCTGGTACGCCCGCGCTGCTCCTAAACAGGGCGCGGGGCCAAGCTTGCCTTTAGGGTTGGGTCAGCAAGGAAATACTGTTCTAGCAATAAATACACCCCTTCTTGACTCAAGTCCATGGAACTTTCCAGCAGACCCTGGAGTCGGGGGGCTCTGTTCCAGCTCTCGAGCAGGAACCGGCGCTCCGTAAGAGCACCGTGTTGTCATAAGTGTGAGGACGGAATCAAGGGGGGTCCAAGCTGGCTGTGTGCACAGGGGCCCTGGGAATGTATGTGGGCATGATGATCCCCAGGGAAGAATCTGGACTCTCCTATTTGACCTGGTGACCTTACGACAACGCCCTGTCCAGGGATATCTGTGCTCCGTGGGGCAGGCACACTGCAATGCTGGTGGCTGCATCTCCACTGCCTGGAAGACGTCTTAGGGGCTCAGACATCTTAGGGGCCCAGGATGTCTTAGGGGCTCAAAGGTGTGGGATGCTCTGACTCTCACTCCTTTCCTAGGATTCATCCCCTTCCCTTTGCCTTGCTCCATCCAAATGGTGCCCGAGGGGGCAGACATATTCCTACAATATGATCCCACCCCTAAAACAGCTGATTGGTTCAGGACCAAGCACCTGACCCGAGCTGGGCCAATCAGTCCCTTCCCTGGGAATTTGAATCATGAAAGGGGGAAGGAGGGGCAAACAGAGCAGAAGGCAGGAGCCAGCTCTCCAGGCTTCTGGATTCTAGCACACAGGCTTGGCCACATCTGAGAGAAACAGCCGGCTGCAGGATGGAAATAGGGTTCACGTGAAGAATGAGGTTCAGAGTCCAACATGTTTGGGTTCCTGGTTCTAGCTTGAGTCTCAACCACATTTCTGCTCTTGCTTTCATGTGGTACCCGGGTCCTTAACCTAAATCCTCTACCTTAGTTAGGACACTTGGTACCAGAGTATGAACTGATGTAGACGAGAAACACGAATCAGGGCCCATGTGGGACACAGCCTTGGGGGAGCACTGGGGAGCCCACATGGAGGGTAGACCTGGCCATGGCCCCTTACCTGCCAGCCCAGGTCACGGAAGCTAACGTACAGCTCATGCTTCTTGCAGGCCTGCCGCTGGTCAGTGCTGCTGTTTTCTGTATGGACAAGGAAGCAGAGGAGCAAAGTGGGGGAGAGGGACAGGAAACACACACACACGTGTCCTCAGTCTAAGGCACTGGTGGGAGCACAAACGCAGAAAAGCTAGAGGGTGACTTTTCTGACACAAATGCCATTCGAGGACCTGTAGCCTTAAAACTCTCATTTCCTGCCCCAGCACACGGTCCTACAAGGGAGGTGCCAATGTCCCCTGCCCTCGCTCACACAGTCTTAGCTCACAGCACTCCCTGGACCCTTCTGTGGACACTGGTTTCTTTTATACACACATGTTGTTTAGATGCTGACATCTGCCTGGATTCCATAGGGAATGGAAGCCCATCCACAGCCCACAAGGCCGGCTGTAGGAGGGATCTTCCAACCAGCCTCACCGAGTGAGGCCAGCTCAGCACGCAATGCTCACCCCTCCTAGGGGATGAGATGGCGCACAGATAGGGCCCATCAGTCCCCATCAGCACCACCACCAAGAAGAAACAAGAGGGCAGAAAGTCAAATCCCACTGACTTCCTAGAAAAACACACTACTGAGGTTTCTTTGAGTACTGAAAATTATGCACCAGGGTTTTCCAGAAGTATGTAAGGTTTGTAGGCCTTGGGGTTAGGAACTGAGCATTAGTAAACATGTAGAAATCTCTGTCTCTCTCTGTCTGACACACACACACACACACACACACACACACACACACACACACACCACACCACACCACACCACAGTTGCTTGTCCACAACTAGCTCCATGAAATGCTCGCAGCCTTGGTCTGTTTGGCTTTGGGTTTCAACACTAAACCAAATATCACAGCTTTGCTTTAAGACAGGGTTGGGAAAACTGGCACTCAGGCTGCCCCCTGCCCTTCCGCTGCTCATGATAGACATTGCTAATCAATCACAGCATTTTCTTCTCACTGAGCCCTCATATAGCTTCAAATCCTTCTTTACTCAGTGCACCAAGCAGCTGGCAATGTTGGTGCAGAAAGGGGAGAAAAGGGACACGCAAGTAGTAGGCCCCAGCCCCCCTAACCCTCCCGTCCTGCCCCACATATCCCAACAGCCAGCTGGTGAGCTGGAGGCAAGGCTGCTGCTTCATCTCCACGAGACCCCACCTGAGCAGCTAACGAGTGCTGGGGCTCAACTTCCAGCCCCGAGGGTCATCTGGTGAAGGTGGCCAATTACCAGGAAGTCAGGTCCAAAGGTGGGTGGAGAGAAGGAAGCAGAAGGGAAGGAACGAACCCAGTCTCTCAACCCCAACCCACACCATGTGAAGCAGTGAAGGCCCTGGGGGTGGGTTGGCCTGCAGGAAAGGAAGCTTCACGGCAGCAGCATGCCACAGCATGTGTCCTTCCAACATATCAAGTGCTGCCGTGAGACGATTCAACACGCGTGGCCCTACAACTGGACCGCCAGCTGCCATGTGAGGTAAAGCACTACGAAAGGGCATGCGAGCTCTGTCTCACACTCACTCGGTCTGGCTCCCTAAGCCTGCAATGGGACCCAGGACTCGGTACGTTTTTCTTATTAAACTTCTAGGCAGGATTTAGATGAACTTCAAATGGGCCAGGAAGTAGACAGCTACGGGAAGGAGGCAGATTCCTGGCAAGGTAGAACAGCTGCCATGTGAGGTAGTGAGAGTCCCGTCTGGGGGGTATGTAAATGGAGGCTTGATGAGGGTTTGGTGAGGATGCAGTGGGGGAAAGCGGGTGTCAGATTCTGAGACTTTGAGGTACCCCTGATAGGCTCCAGGACACAGGAGTCTTTGCTGGGATGGAATTTGCCAGCACTTCCTGCCTGGTTGTAGGAAAGGCCTCTACCGAGTCTCCCTACTCTGATCCTCCCCGCCTTGCTCCCCACCACTCTCAGAGCAGCCAGGACGATCAGAACAATCGTCTTATCGCCCCCACCCCACACCATAGCTTGAAACTCTGCAAAGCCTTCCAAATCTGCTTTGGAGGAAGCTCAACCGCAAGATATACCTCCCGACAAGACACTCGATCCCGCTCAGCTCCCTGGCCTCTCTCCCCTTTTCCCAGCCCCCGGGCCCTCTCCAGGCCCCTCACAGGTGCCATGCAACCTGCCATCGCAGATCTCTCTCTTCACCTGCAGGCCCGCTGCCTGGGGAGCTGAGTCCACCCAGCCTGGCCTCGTGGGTGCCAGCGCCTTCCACAGCTCTCGGCTGGGAAGTCTGCTCTGAACCCCCTTCCCCAAAGGTGAGTCACCATCCCCCACGTCTCAGGCCTGTCATGGGTGTGGCTGTGAATGACAACCTGCTCCTGCAGTCCCCAGGGGAGACTATGCCGGCTTCCACCATTGAACCCCATCACAGAGGTTTCCAATCAGATTCAGAGATTTGGGTGCTTTTTGAGGTGGGGGTTCACAGACCTGTTTTAAAAAAGGATGGATGCTCCTGTCAGAACAGAACCCCAACAGAACCCTGCACACATGGAGCTCCATCTGGGGCCCTGCTCCTAAAAACCTCATCAACCACAGCAACCTTCTCCCTCGAAAAAGAAAAGGAACAGAAAGTGCAAAATCGGCTAGGTGAGGCAAAAGAAGGTACCGACAACATGAAGGTATTTGGGGGGCGGGCGGCTTTGCCACTTCACTACTGTTTTCTAAATACTCCCATGTTCCCTTTCCGTGCTCCCTCAGACCCACCCCCGGCCCAGGAGGCAGGAGAGCTGATGTGCTCAGCTCTGGGCTTCCAGCTCAACCCGCGAGGCTGGTTCCAGCCTCGGATCTTTCTTTACCTCATGACCAACCCAGAGCTCTGCAGGAAGGACTCTGGGTGGGAAAAACCCACACTTAACAAGTATTAAACTTTGCCACGAGCTTCAAATACTTTTCACTTGAAGAAATAAAGGAAAGATGGGCAAAGTCCCCCCTTCCTCCTCCTCCCCACGCCTAAGCAGCAGCCTCCCTGGGGAAGTTGGTGTGCAGTCTTCCCACGCATGTTTTCATAGTTCTCTCGTTTATTTGCAGCCATTGTTTTGTCTACTTAGAAACTTACACGATTGGCATCGTGTTATACTCATGTTTTGGTACTTGCGTTTCTGAATAAATTTATGGCTTGGACAAAATGCAGAGGGTGAGCTCTGAGCAGGAAGGGATTTTGTGGGTTTTGCTTCCTGCTGTGTTGGTTCCAGAACCATCTGTGGTGCACATGAGTGGATTTCGAGTTGCTCCGTGCTGGGGTCCTGTGGGACCCTGGGGTCCGTGCTTTGACCTTCCCCCACCGGGCGTACCTGCCACGTTGGCCACCCGCAGGGCTTCCTGGTTCTTGGGCGTCTTGGAGCGGTTCTGGCTGCGCTGCTTGCTGCCCGTGGAGCGGGTACTGCGGAGGTGGACCTCGGTGGCTTTGAAGAAGGCCACCATGAAGGGCTGCTTGTTCTGGGGCCCGTGCCGCCCGATCAGGCCTGCCAACTTGGGGTTGATGCTCTGCCCTAGACCGAAAGCAGCCAGAGGCATAGAAGAGAGGTTAGAGGAGAGGTCGTTGGCGGGTGGTTGCATTCACGCTCACAGCTCACTCACGCATTCGTTACCCAGCGGTCCAGCCTGTATTTATTCAGCACTTAACTCTATGCCAGGTCATGTTAGGAGGCTGGAACACACTGGGGAACCACAGACAGAAACCCCTGTCCCTGGGCGTGCGTGCCAGTGGGGCAGGCGGGCAGGAAACAGACCGCAGGCGTCTCGTGGTGAAAGCACGAAGCAGGGGGGCGACAGGAGCCGGGCTGAGGTCTGCAGAAGGCCTCCAGCTACTCAGAGTTTCCCTCACATTTCACTGGGCATAGCAGGTCCCACAATCTACCTAATCCCGAGAGGTGGGCGCAGTCCAGCTCGGCGCCAAGGAGGGTGGGACAGCTGCACACAGCCCCATGCCTACCATCTTCTACGGAGGGGCCGTTTGAGCAGGGAACTGGGTAACAGTGAGGGACGGAGCCCCGTGGGGATGTGGGGAGGAGGCAAAAGCCCAGAGGTGGGAGCCAGGTGGGTGTGTCCAAGGAGCAGTGCGGAGACTGGCCGGCTGCTCAGAGCAGAGACGGGGTGAGAGGGGCAGAAGAGGTGAGCAGAGGGACAAGTGGTGGGGGACAGCAGGGCACAAGTCACACGGCCTGTGGGCATCAGCAAGTGCTCCTCCTCACTCTGTTTTCTGGGTAAAAGAGCGTCTCCCCCAAATATACGTCCCCGAGAACCTCAGGATGTGACTTTGCAGATATAGTTAGTTAAGATGAGGTCATACTGGATTAGGAAGGGCCCTAATCTAATGACTGCTGTCCTTAGAAGAAGGCCGCATGAAGACACACACACACACACACACACACACACGACACCATGAGAAGATGAAGGCCAAGGAACATCAAAGTAATGCCAGGAGCCACCAGCAGCTGGAAGAATCAAGGTGGGGGCCTCCAGAGGGTGTGCATTGCTGGGGCACCTTGATTTTGGACTTCTGGCCTCCGGACGGTGAGGGAACAAAGCTCTGTTGTTTTAAGCGCCCCCCCCCCCCGCCCGCCGCTTGTGGTACTTTGTTACTGTAGTCCCAGGTTACTCATATAGTCTGCATGAGGTGGAAACCACAGGTGTTCGAGCGGAGGAGTGGGCAACTTGAGTTGTTTGCAAAAGACCATCTCAGGCTGCCCCTGGAGACTGGACTGTAGCATCAAGGAAGGAAGCCAGACACCCAGGGGAGGTGACGTGAACAGTCCAGGGACAAGTGACAGGGATTGAACCCAGGCGGCGGGAGCAGAGTTGGCCAGAAATGGCCAGAACCTTGACAGTTCATTTTTAAAATCCATCTTTAGAATTTACTTTATTTTTAATGTTCTGTTTTGAGATAATTACAGAGGAAGTTGCAGGGAAAAAAAGTACACAGGGAGGCCCCATGTACCCTTCACCCAGTTTCACCTAGTGGTCAGATAACTGGGGCAAAACGTTCAAACCTGAAAAACGATCAATCCTGAATCTATTTTGTGAGGAAAACTGACAGAATTTGCCGAGGGATTGGACGTAAAAGGTGTGACTTCCTCACTCTCGGCTGAAGCACCTGGAAAAAGGGAGGGGCCATTTCCTGAGGTGGGGAAACCAAGGTGGGGGCCGTGGCAGGGGTAAGCCGGGAGGGGAGGCTGGAAGGCAAAATGCAATGTGGTTTAGCAGCTATTGTGCGAAATGCCCACCTGACACCCGAGGGAAACTGGCGGGTGGCAGCGGAATGTCCCCTGGGCTTGACTCCTGATCGGGGCAGAGACAGACTTGGAACTAAGACGCGCTCTGGCCCGGTGCCAGCCTTCTTGGATTCAAGTCCAGCCTCCACCGCTCAACACACAGATGCTCCTCAGCGCAGAGCTTTGCACCTCGAAAGTGCTCAATAAATGCCACTTCCAGCAGCAGTCGAGGCTGGTGTGGAGACTGAACAAGCTCAACAGGAGCCTGTCTCCACCCCTGAGAGGTCAGGGGCCCGGGATAGAGGCTGCGCAGGAGTGACCAGAGAGGAAGGACCTGAAGAATCTGGAAGCAGCTTGGACAGGAGGAAGGAGGGCACCAAGAGGGTAGGGGATCCCAGAGACCGAGGGGAGGAAGTGGGTGGAGCGATCCCCGTGTCCTGTGCTCTGCGCCTGGATCCAGTGTGACGGCTGGAGAACAGGCTGTCGGCTCTGACGAGGCCACTGGCCAGTATGTATTTAATGTCACGTCTTGTGGTGATAAGTGTTCCAAAGGGAGATAAAAGCAGAAAACAAGACAAAGAAAGCCTATCTCACTCATGACAGAACAGCTCAGAGAGGATGAGTAAACTGCCCAAGGACACCCAGCTTGGAAGTGAGGGAGCACAATTTGAACCCAGGTCACGCTGTGTAACCACGACAGATATGATGCCCTTGAGTTAGGTCAGAGGGGTCAGAGGCCAGCGAAAGTGGTGCTTCTGGAGGTCCTGGGCCCATGCACATCTGGAATTAACTACACCTGAAGCCCCCCCAGACGGGTGGAAGTCAGGAAACCCAGCCTCCTGAGGACCAGACAAGCACCAGGGGGTTCGCTTTGGTTTTTTAACAACGAGCGTTTCAAAGACCAAACTCCCCATCCACTGTTATTTTCCCTTAAATTAACCCCTTTAACATTGGCTCTCCCGCATTCTTTAGCAGGGTTTCCCTGAGTTCACCCATCTATAATTGGAATGATTCTATAAAAGGAACCATTAAAGCTGAGCCCCTAGGATTTGTGTTCCCCCCTGGAAGGCTTTTAGGGCAAAATAAAAATGCCTCGCCTGAAAACCCGAGGCTGCTCCAGATTTAGTAATCCATCACTGAGAGCGGTCACTGCACTACTGAGGGTGGGGGTCTGGCAGCTCTTGCAGATATCAGGACAGCCAGGGCTAGGGCTCCATGACCTCAGCTAAGAACTGGGTGACAGAGTGGAAAGAAGAGTGTCTCCAGGGGATTTACACCCATATCTGCCCCTGATCAGTCTGCTTGGGCCAAGAGAGGTGAAGATGCCTGCTGGGGCCTCGATTTCCTCATCTGTAAAATGGGGATGGTGCCATTCGTCTCACCCTGCCCCCTTTTCTTGGTACCCAACCCAATTTTCATTTTGGCAGCTGGGCCTTTGCTGACCTCACTCTGGCCATTGGGTGGGCTGGTGGTCTAATACATGGCAACTAATCCTCTGGCTACAGTGATTGGTTCAGGTACAGGCACATGATCTAACTCAGCCAATGAATGGAAGAGAGCTATTCTGAAAATTTCTGGACAAGAAACTTCCCACTCTAGCATTTAAAAGCAACCTTCTCTCTTCCTAGACAAGACTGAGGGAGGAGGGAGCGATGAAGCCCCAAAACCCACCACCACCTAGTGACAAGTGGATCATGTTTTCAAATGGGGCTGACCTGGTGGGAGGTGGAGCAGAGAGACAGACAGGATGTCTGCCTCTGGTGCCATCACTGAGCCACTGGATCAAAGCAGTCCTGAAGCTCACTTCCTGTCCCAACCACCAAGACAAATACCCCCTCCCTTGGTCATTTAGTCTGGGCTGCTCCTTGGGGGTTGTTCTTGCCCTTTCCTCAGAGGTTTGAGGACTAAAGAATGTGGTGAAGAGTCATCCTGGACCTGACATAGAGCAGGCACTGGGGGGCACGTGTGGATTAGTCTCCTTGTGCAACCAAGTCTGACAACAGATTAAGGTTTTCAACCGAAAGGCTGAATGACACCACAGCAGGCATTTACCTTCAACAAAAGCCAGGAGTATGAAAAACTCCAATGAGGCATCACTTCGTTCTCACTAAGATAAGATGTCGAAAACAAAGGCAGACTAGACACAAGTGTTGGGGGGGGGGGTGATGTGGAGAAAGTGGGATCCTCCCACGCTGCTGGTGTAAGTACGAAAACGGGGCCGATACTCTGGAAAACAATCTGGCAGTTCCTCAAACAGTTAAACAGAGTTCCCATAGGACCAGCAATTCCACTCCTAGGTGTGTACTCAAGAGAACAGGTTCTCATGAAAACCTGTGCACGAATGCTCACGACAGCACTAGTCACAAGGCAGAAGTCGAAACAACGCACATGTCCATCCATGAGCAGGTGAAGAGATGCACAGAGTGGTGGCATATTATTCACCAGCAGAGGAAGGCCGTACTGACACCTGCTACATGGCTGAACCTTGAAAACACGACGCTAAGTGAAAGAAACCAGCCACAAAACATCACACAGTGTGTGATTCCATTTGGAGGAATTGTCCAGAACAGGGAAATCCACAGACACAGAGAGTAGGTTAGTGGTTGCCAGGGGCTGGGGGAAGGAAGGTAACAGCGCGGGGGAGGGGTGGTGAGTGTTCATGGATAGAAAATTTCTTTTTAGGGTGTGAGAAATGTTCTGGCATTAGGCAGTGGGATGATTGCACAACAATGTGAATATACTAAAAAATCACCAAATTGCATACTTTAAAAAAAGTGAATTTTATGTTAGCTCAATTTTTTAAAAATTCAAAACAACAGGGGTAAGAATGATCTGCCAACCAAACCCTGGGCGACAGTGTTTTCTCGTAAGGATGCCTGGCACCCATTGGCTCTGGATGACCGTTTTCTCAGTGAATGCATGACCCTGTGCCAACAGCAGATGGAGCGCTTATGGCCCACCCAACCGGCAGCACAGCCCCACGGCAGACACGTGATCTCACTTTGCAAAGAGAAATAAGGCTCCTATGATTAAGGCCTGGGCAGCTGGTCGGTGGGGGAATCAGGATTCGAACCCATGCCTCCCTCCTGGGCCGCTTCCTGAGCTGCTGCTAAGCAGGGTCAAGGTTCCCCAACATGGAGCGGGGACTGCGTGTGAACCTGGAGGTCCCCTTGGCCCAGGACCACATCCTGAACAACCAGCAGGATGGGGGGGGGGGGGGGGGACAGACAACTTTCTCCCAGCGGCAGGTCTTCTCCCGGATATGCCTTGAAATGTCAAATATGTGACCACAGTCGTTTGGAAGAACTTGGAATGGAAGATTCTGAAGTGGGTTCATCCCCCTGGCTGCTTCTTGGGGTGGTGGGGGTTGTAAAAGCACTACCTGGTGACTGCAAACAGGGCAACACGCAGAGAAGACAGTGGGTCCCCTGGAATGCCTACACAGAGGCTCGATCTGGGGGACCCATCTCCCAGCCATCCCTGGGCACCGGGACCAGCTACAGAACCTATAGGGACCCGGTGCAGAATGAAAATGCAGACCCCTTGTCCAAAAGTTATTAAGAATTTCAAGACAGCATCAGCAAAGCCATTAAGCCAAGCACGGGGTCCGTGAGGGTCCCCCCCGTGAAGCCAGCCCATCACGCACATGCAGACACACAGAAACACGCGTGTGCACTTCATCACGCACATGCAGACACACAGAAACACACGTGTGCACGTCCTCGGAATTGGGATCGTGCTGGCACTGCTCTTTCACAAATATCTGGTTTTTACGCAGTGCACCGTGGACACCTTTCCGCTGAGCTCATCCCTCACGGCCACGGAAGGGCTGCATCTGGAAACTGCTTTGACTCATGCTGGCCTGCAGACGGGCATTGAGGTTGTGTCCCAGGTTTGAACAAACGCCTCGCTTATTCCTTTAGTAGTACACTCAACAACTATTTATGGAGCACCCACTGTGGGCCAGGCAGTGTGCTAGGTGTGGGTACCGTGGTCAGCTCAGGAGCAGACCAGAGAGGGAAGGGACAAGCGGGGACGGGTCAGGCAAGGCTGCTGTGCCATGGGGCTCTGGGGGAGGCGCATTCCCAACAGAGGGCACAGCAGATGCCAGGTGCAGGAGATGGGGACACATGTGCTGTGTTTGCCGGACAGAAAGGAGGGCAGTAGTTAGTGCCGGAGAGAGGGAAGGGGCAGCAGGGGATGAGGCCGGGTCATGGGAGGGCTCTGGATCGTGTTCTAGGTGTGACAGCAGCCACAGAGGGTTTGGCAGAGGACAGTGGCCAGAATTCTGTGGTGAGAGGCCACTGGGGCTGGTGTGTGGGGAACAGATGGCGGCAGGGGTGGGTGGGGAGAGGAAGCCAAGTGGTGGTGCTGAAACTGGGGCTCTCCCTCCCTCCCTCCCTCCCTCCCTCCCTCCCTCCCTCCCTCCCTCCCTCCCTCCCTCCCTTTCTCCCTCCCTCCCTCCCTCCCTCCCTCCCTCCCTCCCTCCCTCCCTCCCTCCCCCCCCCTCCCTCCCTCCCTCCCTCCCTCCCTCCCTCCCTCCCTCCCTCCCTCCCTCCCTCCCTCCCTGCCCTCTTCGGGCCCAGCTCATGAGCTGCTGTCCTTTTCTAACAAGCTCAGTGACGCAGGGCGGGGATGGTCCCTACACCCACTGTCCCAGCCAGCACTGGAGAGCATGCGAAGACTGGGCCCAAAGACCATCATGAGACAGGTGACCGGGAACACAACGGCTTCTCCCCCAGTGCTGGGTGTTTGTCTCTGCAAGGCTATTGCAGGGTGTGCAGCCGGATCCATGGCTGCTCCCAAAATGTATCCAGACAACACCACGTGTCCCCTGGAAGGCAAAATGTCCCAGGTGGAGAGTCACAGCTTTCCATCTGCCCTCCCCAAACTAGATGGTCATGCCAAGATAAGTTCATTGCAGCCAAGTCTTTAACTGCAGAACCCAAGACGACGTGGGGCTTTATCAAGACGAGGCCATTCCAGTCAGGGCCACAGCATGGGGGAGCGACCGGCCCCTTAAACAACTCATGCCGTTAGTCACCGACCTTCCTAGCGCAGTGTCCAGGCCAGCGTGGCTCTGCGCCCTGGGGGGTCATCCCTGGAACAAGACAGGCCCAGGCTCTCGTGGATCCCAAGGAGGGGAGGCCCCGCAGAGCAGCCCCTGAGGGAGGGGCTGGACACAGTAACAGTGTGATTACACGTGACAGGAAAGACATTTAAAGCCTGTAGGAACATCTGGGGGGATGTTCATACATAAAGACCAGTTCTGTTTTAACGCTGCCCCAAAAGGCCGGGAAAGATTATATTGCAGGAGAGGACAAGTGGTTTGGCTGGGACAGGAATTCCTTCTGATTTTATGATGTTACAAATATACAGGCTTTACTTAGCACGTGCAAGCATTGGTTTTGATTATTTGTATTTAAATGTCCGGGACAAGTGACAGTGAATAGCGAGCCAGGCCAAATGTATTTGGCAGAGGAACTGAGGTAGGGGGATTCATTGATCGAGGCAGAAAAAAGAAAAGATATACATCATATTTTAACATAGGTCTGTATCTTTGGGAAAGTTGAAAAAGATTGATATTGTAGCCAAGGGCTAACAGGTTATAAAAAACACACCAAAACCCCCCCCCAAAAAAAACCACCTAAAGATTTTCCCAAGCATAGGGTTGCCGGATTTTGCAAATGAAAATACAGGAGGCCCAGTTCAGTGTGAATTTCCGACAAATGAATAATGTTTGCAATAGGTGGGGCGTACTTGTATTAAGCAATTATTTGTTGTTTACCTGAAATTCACATTTCACTGGGTGTCCTGTATTTCACCTGCCAAGAAGTGTGCCTTAAGTTAGGATAGAAAGATTATAGCTGAGCCCTGCGCAGCCAGCAGCACGGTGACAGGGGAGGAGTCTGGCCCAGGTGACAGGCACGGAAGCGGGCCCAGGGCAAGGAGCTCAGTGGCTTCTTTACTGGAGCTCATGGCTTGCCTCTCTGGGGTGTGTTTTCCTTGTTTGATTTTTTTGGCTTTTTAAATTTTTCGTTTCTTTGTGAGCTCTTTTTGGTATACTGACCTGTAGGTTTTGACACATGTATGGATTCCCATAGTTACCACTTCAGTTGGGACGCAGAGCAGCTCCATACACCAAAGAAATGCCCTTGTGTTGCCATTTATCTCACGGGTCGAAACCCAGGGTGACTCTGCTCCCCAGGGGCCATGTGGTAGCGTCTGGAGACATTTTTGGTTGTCACAACTTGGGGAGGATGCTACTGGCCTCGAGTGGGTGGAGGCCGGAGATGCTGGTAACGTCCTACAGTGACAGGACGGGCCCCACAACAGAGAAAGATCTGGTCCAAAATGTCTGTAGCGCTGAGGTGGAAAAACTCTGCGGGTCCCACCTTCACCCCTCCCAGCCTCTGGCAACGACTGACTGGTCCTCCGCTAGCTTTGCGTTTTCCAGGCCTCTCATACAAATGGACTCCCACAGTCCTTTGCCCCGGCCTATGTCAATCTGCCTGTGTGTGATTTGCCCACGCTGTGGCACGTTTCAGCAGTCCATTCCTTTTTGGTGCTGAGTGCTGTTCCACAGGATGGATGAACGCAGGTTGTGGTGACGGACATCGCAACTGCTTCCCGCTTGGACCACCATGAACAGAGACGCATCCACAGGGGCCTGTGTGGACCGACGTTTTCACTGCTGTGATCACACCGAAGTGGAGTCCGTCGTGTGGCCTGTTTCCCACAGTCCCTGCACCTGTTCCCGTTCACCACACCTGCGACCTGAGGAGGCCAGGGCCGCTGCCCGAGCAGGCTCTGCTCCCACTCCAGAGCTGAGTGGAGAAGGTCCAATCCTCGGAGCGTCCGGCGAGGCAGAGCGTCTGGTTGCAGACCCTGCTGCCATGCCCAGCCCCCTGGTCCCTGCTCTCCTTCACCCAAGGAGGCTGCCATTCAGACCCTTCCCAGCCTCACCTGCAGCTCCGTCCAGGATGGATGCTGCAGCCTTCTCAGAAATGTCTTCCTCCCTAAGAAAGGCAAGCATAAGAAGAGAACATCCTCCCTCCAGCCCATCTGCTTCCTTCCTCCACGCTTGGGGATGTGGAGCCAGCTGTCTTGCCAACGGTGCTGTGATGAGTCTCAGGACACAAGGCCAACACACGCAACATGGCGGGGCCAGGAGGGAAAAAGGCTTAACTGATGTTGATGCTGTAGCCCAGGGGTCTGCAAACGACAGCCCACGGGCCAAACCCAGCCCAGCGTCTGTTTCTGCAAACAGTGTTCTTGGAACACAGCCATGTGCATCCATCCACATATCGTCTGTCTGCTTTCACGCTGTTAACGGCAGAGGTGAGCAGTTGACAGAGAATGTCGGGCCCACAAAACCTAAGACATTTACTATCTGGAACATGACAGAAAGTTTGCTGACCTCTTCTCTAACCAACTTTACTTCCACTGACTTCCAGACTTGTAAAGAAAACCATAAATGTCCCCATGAGATAAGGCTTTCTATTTCTATTATTTGCTAACGAAAGTCTTCCTGACAGAGTTGGTTCTATGTGTTACTGGTTCTCAACAAAGGAACACCCATTCTGAGCGTTTGCTCTGAGCCCAGCACTGTGCTGAGCCCATTTCATGGGCAGGACTCTTGATCCCATATTTACAGATGAGCAAAGTGAGGTCGCAGGCACGAAGCCATGTCCCCAGGAGTCACTGCCGGGAAGGGCAGAGACGGAGTCCACACCCTGGTCCAGCTGACTCGAGCCTACGGCACCTCTGGGGCCCCCTGGGGTAGGAAGGAAGGGAGTAAAGCCAGGCAGGCGGTGATGTGGGTACTGGACTCTGGGAAGGACACGGGACTCTGAGGGGAGGACACAGAGCAGTGGCACGAGCAGAATCAGCAGGCCCAGCCCAGAAGGAGATCCCCAGGGGCAGGCACGGAGCACAGATGGGGCCTCGTGGGAAAGGAGCGGATGCCACCCGCCCACACACAGGGTGGCATCTTGGTTTTCTTGTGGCATCTTTAGTTTCCAGGCCCCGGGCCATCGGCTGCCCCTAGGAGACGTACAGCGTAAGAATGTTCCTCATTAATTGTGAAAAACACATTAATTCCAGCCACTTCCCTTGATAGACGAAGGCCCAAGTGACAAGAGACACCAGAGTTAACACTTGTGACATCTGCCTGGCCCCGATTACCCAATCCTGTCCCGGCCATCACTGCCAGCCCAGCCCTGGAAGGACCGATCCCAGCCTCTGGGTCATCAAGGCCTCTTCTTTTCTCTCTCGCTCTGGCTTCTGGACAAACAGGATGTGAAGCAATCGCAAGGGCGCAGGCACCTTGGAGCCAGCTGCGCTGGGGGTGGGTCACTCGCCAAGCCCGGCTTTACAGGGCTCGGCCTCCACAGCCGCCGTGGGCGAACGGCTCACCTCCCGGGCCGGTCCCAGCTGCTGCGGCACGAGTATCCCACTTGGACAGCATACGCCCTCAATCCCTTAAATGCCTTGCAAGCCCATCCGATCCCATCTGGATGACTGACAAGAGGGACACGTGTGCTCGCATCCAAGGAGAGAAGCCCGAGGCTCTTTGCACACAGACATCCAGAATGCATATGTGTGTGACTCCAGAAAACAGATTGGGAGGGGAGAGGAGAAGGGGCCCTCCTGGTCTTGGAGCTCAGGGGATGTGGGGCAGCAGCGGGAGGCCCACCAGGAGGAGGTGTGAGGTGGGGAAATGAGACTGCCAGGTCGTCTTCTGGGATCAGGGAGGCAGAGCTCATGGACGCTGACCTTGTGACCCTCTAAGCGCTTTCTTCTGTGGACCAGGGAGAGGAGAGGGGTCCTGTAAACTAGGACAAGACATTGACGTCCTCATCTTGGGAACAAATGACCAGGTGCCTCGATGGCTGCAGGGAAGAGAGTCTCCAGGGCAAAGCAGTCTTCACCTCCCCACGGCTTTGGGATAGACGGTGGCACCGGGAACACCGGGTGTATTGATGGGGAGAACGGCCCTCCTGAGCCATCCTCAGAACGCGGAGCTTGTCTTCACGGACTCATCCTTGACCTCCAGCATACGCGCCCTTCACACTCTGCCTCTTCCTAGGAGAATGAGCAATGTGACAGCAAAAGCTTGGTTCTGTTCGGGCCGTACCCCCAGTGCTTACAACAGTGCTGGTACCTCATAGGAAGACACAAGTGTTTGTTGAGTGAATAAATGTGCGTCCAAAATAGACGAAGAGGCTGTTGACTGCAAGAAGCTGGTTTTAACCGCCAGGTGCTGTGGCGGGGAGAGCTCAGCATCGCTCCTCGGCCTGGGATGCAGGGCCCAGGGCCAACCTGTCCGTCAGGCACGGTGCCCAGGCCCACGAGGCTTTTAGGGGCCCATGAAAATGTTTTAATGTCTCTTAAAATCAGAAGACAAAACATGAACTGTTTAGGGTCGGAGAAAATGTTTTTTTTTTTAATCCAGCCAGGATTATATTCGTCTTTATACCGACGTGGTCATAAAACATAAATTTGATTTTTTTTTTTAATGGAGGGAGGAGCCCACGAACTGGAGGGAGGCAGCCCTGGCCACTTCTGTGTCGCGGGCTCCTTCACTTAGTCCTGAGTGAAGCCGGGCGTCTGCTGGGTTCTTTTTCAAGCTTCCTCCTCCCCGGGAAAGCGGATGTGGCAAGAACAGCCAGGCAGGAGCCGGGATGCTGGAGGGTCCTGGGCTCTCTGTCTATGTGGCCTGGCCGTGTACCCAGCAGGGGCTTGTGAATTACACACTGAGTCTGGTCCCCGGTGACCACTTTGTCAGAAGGCTTTCCAGTAAAGAGAGAAGGGCTGGAGTCAGAATCCGTGGTGAAGTCCAAGTGTACCCAGAGCTAAGCGACTGTGGTCGCATTCCTTGGCCTTTTCGGCCTCGGTTTCCTCATCTGTAAGATGTTGGCAATAACAGTGGTGCCACCTGGGCAGGGTCAGTGTGACAATTAAACACATCAACAACAACAATAATACCTAACACGCAGAAGCACAGACAGGGCGCTGGGCCCAGGGCTCAGCATTCTGCATGAATTCACTATGGTCTTCCTGCCAACCAGGCACCTCGTCAGACCAGCTGCCCCAGCTCACAGGAGGCTGCCTTGGGGAGCAGTGCCGTCTGTGTGGGAGCCACTAGCCTGTCCCACATCTGGCCGTGCACAGGAGCCGAGAGCCCGGGGCCAGGCCTGCAGCCAGGGCTCAACTCTCCCCAGCACCGTCTGGACAGCCCCTTGTGAGCTGGCTACTGCCCACTCCAGTGGGGCCAGGATGTGTCCAGATCCCTCCGCTCAGGGCGCCCCTCCTTCTCTCCTCTCCCACCTGCCCCTGGGTGGGGTTGGGGCGCAGCCTGTGTAGTTGGGAAGGGGAGGGGTTGCCTCTCCTCTCTCTTCTGTACAAAGGGAAAGACAAGCAGACGCCAGCCCTCCTTCCCGCGGAGTCCTGTCCTGGAGATGAGACGGTGCTCCCCAGTTGGCTCTGGATAAGCCACAGGTGCCGGGGAGTTTATGGGCTTCTCCCCCCCCGGGAACACTCCCAGAGCGGAGGCCCAGCTGTGCGGCTCCGAGGGCCACAGCTAGAGGAAGCGGGGACAGACACACGCTTCCTGGGTGGTCTAGGGAGGCATTTGGAGACCAGGTGAGCAGGAGGCTCCTCGTGCCAAACGTAAGGCTTCTGAAGCCCTGTGGTGTCTGTGCCTCCCTGGGATGCAAGCAAGTTCACCCGCGTCATTATCACCAGGTGCTCGTGGGGGGGTGAGGAAACTGAGGCCCTGACAGGTGACAGGGCTCCATATCCCAGCAGCTGCTTAGTGGGGGCAAGATGCTGTGCAAGTCCGAACGAGGCCTGGGTGCCGTACCCGACTCGGTGCCCATCTCCTCCCCTCCCTGGTGGGGGGCTGGGAGCTGGGCCTGGGTGCCACTGCCCAGGGTCTCCGCTTGTCCAGGTGCTGTGTGAGGCCACTTTGCTCTTGGAGTTAACGTGGTAGGAGGTCCCAGGGCAGGGACCAGGCTGTCTCTACAGGCAGCTCAGGGCTGGCACACGGTAGGTGGGCACCAGGCTGCCCAGCAAACGGATCCCAGAATCCACAGACTCCCCAGCAGACCCTGCTGGTCTTTCACCAGTGTAGACATCTAACATGAAAAGGTTTAGACCCGGAACCTGAAAGGAGCCAGTGAGCCTGGGCACCATCTTATTAATGGTGTACCCTAAAACATAAGGCACAGCTTTGCCAGAGGCTTATCACCAGGCCAGTCCCCAAGTTACCTAGGAGCTTGTGAGAAAAGGCAGATTCCCGGGCCCCCCGCCTCAGGGACTCGCCCAGTGGGTCTGGGGTGGACCCGGGAATCTGTATGCTCACTGTGCCTCCCTGGGGATTCTGATGGACAGCATGCTGGAGAACTACCATGGCAGGGGGAGAAAAAAAGAATTTCACAGCCTATGGTCTCAGAAATGCTGGGCTCACTTGCTTCCCATCTCATCCCCCCAAAAGTCTAAACATTCACATGCCTAACTGGCCCAATTGGCCAGTTGATAAACTTTACCCTTCCCTGAGCCAGGCAACCACACCAAACAGCCTGCACAGCGCCTGGACAGGCCAAGTCCCAGGGCGGTGGCGCCCATGCCCAACGCCCCCAGTGCCCACCTGGGAGGGGAGGAGACGGGGCACGGAGTCAGGGGTACAGCGTCTAATCCCTGCCCTGACTCTAGGCAGCGTTTTGCAATCACCATGCTATACTCCCTGTGGATGGAGAGGGGTCCCCGGGCAGCTGCCAGGATGTGGGACCCTGTCACCTCTCAGGGGCCTCAGTTTCCTCCCTGGACCACAGGATGGTGACGATAGCATCTAGCTCACTGGGTGATGGTGAGGGTTACGGGAGACAGACATACAGCACTTAATGTGTCCTGAGAAGAGCCAGCGCATTTTAGGTGATGAAGCTCTTTGCTTGCATGAGCTCACCTAATCCTTCACAACCACTCACAACCACCTGGGAGGTGGAAACTATTATTAACCCCCTTTTCCAGGTGAGGGACATTACGTGACTCACCCTGGCTCACGTGGCTAGAAACAGCAGAGCTGGGATTTGAACCTGGGGACTCCGACCGGCTCCTGAGCCCACGCTCTAACCATCAGGCTGTGCCACCTCGGTAAGAACCTTATCCACAGCCTAGGGGGGAGCAGAAGCCAGAGGCAAAGGGGCACAAAGACCCTGATTTTGGGGGAGAAAGATGATGGCGAACCTGACACTGGAGGGAACTGAGTTGAGCATCACGTAAGAGAAAAACCAAACCTGGGCCACCTAAGCCAGCGGGGCAGACAAGACAGAGAAGCGCAGGACCCATTGGGGTCAAGTTGGGAGGTCTAGCCAACGCTACCAGTCCAGGGGAACGGTCAGTCTGAAAAGAGGACTCGTCTGTGTTCGCCTCACTTTTACCATATCCCTAACGAGTGGCACAGAGTTTTCAAGGAAAAACAAAAGTTGAATGACTCTACTGCCAAATAAGTTTGGAATTCCTTGTGCTGTATTTTTTTATTTTTCTCAAGCCTTCAAAAATGCGAAAACTATCTGTGGGGACAGAGCCCCAGAAAGCAGTTTACGGGCTCTCGGCCTCACATAGACAGGTGCTGGCTCAGGTAGTAAATGGCTGTCAACTGTGATTGGATGGCCATCAGCTGTGGCTACTTGGCCATCAGCTGTAACCAGTGAGCCATTGGCCACTAATATAACTGCCGTGGCTACACTAGCAGAAAGAGAGAGAGATGGGGGCTGGCGGGGGGATGGTGGCTGAGCCGGCAAACAGAGCAATGAGGGTTGAGAACTGTGTGGCTCCTGTTTCCTGTGTCTCCAGCCCAGCCGCCAGTGAGAATATAGTGATGTGACTCCCCTGCCTGTGGCTCCGTGGGTGTTCCTTTTTGGCCTCACCATATCCTGCGTTCTTGTGTGGGGAGCGGGAGCTGAGACCCCGCAGGCCGCCCCGCACAACACTATCCTTAGCTCACAGTCCACTCAAAAACAGCCTGCAAGCCGAAATTCTGTCCACTGGGCATAGTTTGCCAACACAATATAAAAAAATAGAAAAACTTAGCACTTTTGAGTACCTTCTTGAGGAGGAGATTAGGGGACCATCAGTAGAAAGAAGACTGGCCGGGAAACAAGACAAGTGTGGTCCTAAACTCTGTTTCCCTCCCCTATGGCTCATGGTCTTGGGTGTGTAATTCTGGTTTTCTGCAGCCCAGGCAGACCAAAGAGTAGAGGCCTTTAATGGGAAGGAAAAGAAGCAAAGCCCAGGAGTTCATAAAGGCGAAGGCTATAAAACTCAGCTACATTTTCTAACTCCACTTGGCAAAACCCAGCATGGCCACAGTAAAAAGAAAAACGAAAAAAAACTGGGAAACTTTGCAGCTCAAATCACAAAGGGCCAAGTGCCCCTAAAAGATAAAGACGAAAAAGACCAACACCTGATCAGAACAGTGGGTAGAGGGTGTGAACAGACGGGTCCACGGGAAAGAAACTGCCAAGGGCACACCTGCGGAAGGGCCCAGCCTCACACATTAGAGAGAAAAGCAAAGCAGAAGTACGAACCCTCGTTCATCGTCTATCGGATTAGCAGAGCAGGATGAGTTTTTGAAAACGTGTGCTGACAAAGATGGGGAGACAGGTGCCCTCGGGAATTGCTGGTGGGGTGCGAATGGAATGATCTCTAAGGAGGGCAAATGAACACTGCCTCTCAAAAGCACAACTAGACGGTGTGCTTGCAGGCGTTGAGCCTACAGCCTCACTCCCTGGAGTGGACAGTGACGTGTACACTGAGGTTTTCCACGGCAGCCCTGTTTGTAAGAGCAAAAGACTAGAAAATACCTGGATGTCCTTCCAGGGGGGCTGGGTACGTCCCTGTTGGTGGTAATAACAACAGCAATACCAGTAACAATAACAGCTCTCATTCAGGGAGTGGGGACTATGAGCCAGTTCCTGCTCTCAGCCCTTGCTACCCAAAGCACAGCCCAGGGACCAGTGGCCTCTGCACCACCGAGGGCTGGTTGGAAACGCAGACTCTGAGGCCCCACCCCAGACCTGCTGAATCAGAATCTGCATTTTAACAAGATGCCCAGGTGGTTCCCCTGCGGGTTAAGGCACTGATTTTAAACTCCTTCGGTATTAACTCATTTAATCTCTGAACAACCTAATGATGCAGGCCCTCTTACTAACTGTGTGACAAGCTGAGCTCTGAAAGGTAAAGAGTACCACAGTGAGCGAGGGGCACAACCACACTCATGCCATAGGCGTGCACGTGCGCGCGCACCCCCCCCACCCCCACCCCCACACACACAAGCCTGTAAATGAGTGGGGAGGCTCTTTAATAGCCCGAAAGACAGTTGTCAGGTGAAAAAAAGGCTGAAGGTGAAGACACTCTTAATACTCGGCCACTATCTGAGGCAGAAAAATACAAAAGGAAGCAGAATCTATATGTAATTGCTTAAATACCCAGAGAACGTCTCTGAAAAGATATCCACTGACATGAAAACAGCCGTTGCCAGTGGGAGATGGAACTCGGCAGCCGGGGGAAGTCACAGCGAAACTATTCACTGCGGCACACATCTGTAACTTTTGAATTTTCAGCCATGGAGACACTTGTTGGGTGTTATAAGTGGGAGGTGCTAGTGGCAATTGGCGGGTAAAGGCCACAGGGTTGCTGTTAAACATCCTACAAGGCACAGGACACCCCAGAATGTCTTGTGTCCTGAGGTGGAGGAGCCCGCAACAGCACGTCTCAGACTGTTACGTGTTCAGGCATCACCTGGGGCTCTCCTTAGAGTTCAGGTTCTCATGCAGCCGCCCTGAGATGAGCCAGAGAGTCTGCTTTTCTGACCCCGCTGGTGTGGGACCACACTTTCAGCACCAAGGCCTTACCCAGGCCAGCAGTGACCAACTGTGTCATCGTCTCGTGCAAAAGGGCTAGGAGCTGCTTTCAGTTTGGATCAAAGGGCTGAACACCGAGTACCAGTGGGAAGGGGGCCAGGGAAGCTTTTCTTGATGGAAACAAGCGTGTACACTGCTGAGATCCTGCAGAAGCGCAGGAGCACGGGCTGCATCAGAGCCACTGGAGAAGTGGCTCAGCACTTACCATCCAAGGTCTCCACCGAGAGCTGCAGGCCCAGGTTGTTGCGTGGGTTGACCACCCAGTGGTTGCTGGTGGCCGTGATGTCAAACACCAGCCAGCCCTCCTCCGAGGCCCAGAGGCTGCGGCTGTCAAGCAGGAACAGGTCTGACTCCCTGCAAGAGAAGAGGAGAGAGACGCAGGCTCCAGGTCAGCAAGTCACAGCCCAGCCACCCAGCCGTCCAGCCACTGGTGGAGACGAGGAGCATGTGAGGCAGGAGGAGGCCCACCCGTCCCCCAAACGTGGGTGCATCAGACCAAGACCCAGGCTGGAGACGCTTAGTAGCTGTGCTGGGGAAAGGCAGTGCACAAGACGTATCTTTACACACAGGCGACAGGGCGCTGCGAGGAGGCAAACTCGTCCTGCAGATTTGTTAGGGGGATGCCTGTGGGACAGAGTCCGGGAAGGCAGGAATTGTACAGCCTCTGCATTGCTGGAAGTCTCAGGGAACAGAAGTTCACAGCTGCTGGACCACTCGCCATTTGTCAGACACTGTCCCCAGTGGTCTACACACAGCATCTCATTCAGTTGTCACAACCCTAAGCAGTGGGGATATTACCATCTCCATTGAATACGGGGTAAAACCATGACTTGCCCCAGGTCACTGAGCCAGGAACCTGCCAAGGTGGGGCTTGAGCCCAGGCAATCGGGTACCAGGGCAGACACTCTTTGCTTCCAGGCCACATAACTTCTTCATAAGCCCATCAGGTGTTAGGAAACTGGTGTTATGAACAGAGGTAGCCCTTTAATTCTCTCTTCCTCAGATTTTACAGTAGCAAATCGTGTAAAACCACAATTGGCCTTGAAGTGGATGGAAGATAGATGATGGACGGGTGGATGGATTTTCACATCCCTAGATAGTCGAATTCTAGTATATCAAGTATCATAATGTCTCTTTCACACTCATAAAAATTCAGTTTCAATAGTTTGAGTCCTTCAGTAGTCAATTAAAATATTTGGGCCCTTGTGTTGTGCCAGGCAATGGGGTACCATGATAAACAACACCCAATCAGCTCCTGCCCCAGGGAACTGACAATCTGTATCATACCTGGAGTGACCTAACTTCCCTGAGAATTAAGGTGAATTTTCTCTGTTCACACAAAAAAGACATCAGATGTAGCAGCAATTTATTGAGCGCCTGCCACGTGCCAGGCCCTGGGTTGAAATGCCTGAGCAGCATCACGTCTATGCTGAGTCTGAGGTGGACAGTATACCTGTGCCATTGTGCAGAGCTCGAAACTGAGGCTCAGAGAGGCAGAGCTGTTTGCCCGGCTCACACTGCTAGGACCCCGCCCAGGATACCTGCAAACCCCAGCTTGGGACCACACGTGACGACAGTTCTTCTGGACGTGACCTTTGCTCAGGTGTAGTTGCCGTCATTTCAGAGCCTTTGGCAAATCAAACAGTAAACTCACTGTAATATAACCGACTAAGCCAGGCTGGAGCTGAGGAGCAGACGCCCCCTTTGGATGAGGCACACGTCTCCTACGGGCCCTGTCCCCAAGTCTCCCTCCTAAAACTACGGCCAGTCATGCCCATTAGTCTTTCCTGTGTGGCCCGGAGATCTCCACGTTTGTGAGTTTGGCCTAATTATAATTCTGTTGCATGCCGTAACACATTGGACATTTATCAGGCACATTAATATGTACAAGACTCACGAGAAGGCACTCAGGGACTAAATCGGTAGTGTTAGCCAGTGTCTTAAATTGACTTTAACTCAGAACGCACTGGAAGTGTAGCGAGAGATTAACCGTTCACTCAGAGAAGCCTAAGTAGGGATGGCAAACCAGGCTCAGAAATACAGGGGAGCCAAGGGAAGTGTGAGGGTGTAGGCTGTCTCATCACGGTTGTCAAGGGAATACACTTGAGCTGTAGTTTCCTCTTGGCATCGCTTCATGCGAAAGTCTGAGGGCAGAGAATCTAATAGGCCTAGTCAAGTCCATGTCCAGCCCTTGGCCGTGGGAGGGCAGGACGCTTCACGGTGATGGACAGTAGCACCAAGACCACAAGGTGGGAACAGGGATTATCTGCCCCAGGCCCCCCCCAAACCCCCTCTACTCAACAACTGCCAGAACTAAATTCAGAACGTGCTTAATCATATTACACAATGTGTGTGAATGGAATGTGACTTGTGATCTTGTGACCAACAAAACGTAGCCACAAGACAGTACGTTGTCCCCTAGCCAGCCAGACTGAAGTCCCTTCGGATATGTAAGACGCTCCCCTCTCTAACACTTACGGAAGCGAAGAGGTCTTTTTAGAGCCACAAAGGATTTGGGAGGCCGTGAGTCTGACTCTCGCGTCCAAACGGAATAAACACCATGAGACAATCCTCCACGATCTGTTCACTCCTCAGGGCCCTTCCAGAGGTCGTTTCAGAACTGGCTTGGGGGATGTTCACACCGATTTTAAACTCACGAACAAGAATTTCCTGCTGTTTTCATCTCCAGTTTGCCTCAATGACCTTCCTGGCTATGGAGAGCTACCAAGATTGTCAATGAAGCAGTCAAATGTTCTCGACAACTCAGTGAGAGAAGAAACAGCACTCGGGACCCAAACAATTCCCCTACTGAGTCAGGCTCCCAGCGCCTCTGTAGGAACAACCACATTACAGCACAGAAGTCACAAACCTGGGTGGTGTCTTTGCTGGAAAATTGTTATATGTAGGAAAATGTGACCAGATAGCTGGATAGGCCCTTCTGGGCAGCAGAACAATGAGTCGTAACTTAGGGAACAGAACCAGGCCTTTGATGAGTGAAGCCCTTGCCAAACGATACTGAGCATTCTCTTGTTACAGGTCGTGACGCCGAGGGGCAGATGCTACAGGCTAGTGTTGACTCATCCGTGAATCAACGTAAATGCACCAGCTCCCGTCCTCCAAGTCACAGTCTGCATTTTGTTCCAGGCTTGCTTGGAAGGGCCAAACCTTCTTCGTTTGAAGGCATCAGGACCGGAGAGCCTGGTTGAGGTGGGAAGAATGAGACACTAACAGGCCTTGCTTTTAGATGGAAGACCCAGGCATGAGATTCTAAAAGGACAAAGGAGACATGGCTCAGCAGCCAAGGCCAGACTGACAGGTGGGAAAGGGGGAATTTCTAGCTGCCACTGGGAGCATCTTATTAAAACACAATGGTTCTTATAACCAGGAGGAACTGAACAAGCCCTTTGTGACATTTTTATGTACGTTGAACATACTGGCCTCCCTGACCCAGCCCAGGTGAGAGCAGAGGTGGGAAAGGCTCAGGGTGAAGGGCCCCAAGGTAACTAAATGCATTCTTTCACCTTCCCCACTACTGAAAATCTAGGGGCTTTCCTGGCGCCAGTTCTCTGAATCTCCCCAACAGGGAGGTTATCATTACCAACTTACAGATGAGCAAAGTGAGGTGCAGAGGTAAAGCCTTTGTCCGCGTTGATAGACCTTTGAAGTGACAGAACCCGCATACGGTGTAGCAGTCTCACCTGGGAACTTGAGTACTTAAGCCCCAGTACTTAAGCCCCGTCACCTCCTTATCTCACCTCAGGAAGTTGTTGAATCCTGAGTGGTGCATGTTATTGTCACAACATTGCGTGAGGCAGAGAAAATTCTAGAAGGGGATGAGATCTAGGTGGGGGAGCGTAGAGAAGGCAAGTGTTAAGCCAACTAACTCCTCCGCCTCCGTTTCCTCCTCTATAAAGTGGGGATAATACCACTTTGCTCGGCGACTGGGGAGAAACAAGTGAAGACCAGGGGGTGGCCATGGAGATTCCTTTTCGGGTGATAAAAATAGCCTAACATTGAAAAGTGCTATTTGTTGCACAACTCTAAATACATTTAAAAAAAAAAAAAAACCTACTGAATTATACACTTTACAATGGTGAATTATATGCTATGTGAATTACATCTCAATAAATCTGTATTTTTTAAAATTTAGATAAGGCCAACATAAGCCCCAAATATAGAGCATGACATCATTACGCAAACAATATTTTTAAGGTTTACACACCTATTCATGAAAAGCCAATAGGGCCATACTCGGGTTTCAGCAAGAATTCACTCAAGTGTGTAGCTGCCGTCTACACACATACATCAATACTGTCTCAATTTAGCAAGCACCGTGCTATTTCTACAAGAAGCGAGATTCCATTTGGGGGCAATATATTTCCATGTTCTACTGTGGAACAAACCTGGGCGAGCTGGGTGGCCTGGCTCTCACCCTCTCGCAGGGGTGTGGACACTTTTGCCTCGTCCTCCAAGCTCACAGAGAGGAAGCAGACCTGGGGTATGAACTTGGCATTTCTTCCCCCTTCTCATGTTGCTTCCGATTAAGGAAATAGTAGCCAGACTCAGGGGGTCACCCTCTCCCCTCCTGAAACACAGGTTTCCCCAAAGCCCTGCTCTCTGGGAGGCGTGAACCATCGGTGACCCCAACTCCTTGGTGGTGAGGGGTGTTAATATTTAACCAGCAGCCTGGGGATAGAGTGTTGCTGGGGCTTGCGGGCTCCCCCACCCACCCAGGGACACCCATGAGGCCTGGTGAAATCTAACCCACAGGGAAAAGCCAGAGAAGCCACACACACCACCAGGACTGGTTTCCATCCAGCGCCTCTCAGCCCACCTTCCCCTGGAAAGTTCCACCACGATGGAAAAGTGCGTATTTTTAAATCTCCAACGTGGGAAGATGGAAAGTCGTTTTTTTTGTTGTGTTTTTTTTTTCCCCTCTGGCTCCTTAGAGACTATTTAGACTGTGCTATCAAGGGCTTTCACCCACAATCCAGCAAGAGCCCCATGTGGGATGCAGGGTGCAACCCCCTGGCACGTGGCACACACACAGCTCTAGGGAATCCAGCCCTGAAACGGGCAAAACGAGGCCGAGGTGGGAAGTCGGAGGATTCCTGTGGTCTTGGGGACTTCTGGCAGGAGCGAAAGCCATAGGAAGCACGGACTCCCAGCGGGTCACCCCACACCCACTGCCGCAGCACCTGGGACAGTCCCAGTCCAGTCTTAGGACCCTGTTTCACTGTTTCTCCCTCCTACGTTGCAGGACTGTGGGGATGACGCCTCCTTTGACCTTCCAGAGGGTCTCAGCAGTCAGGTCTTAACAGCTGGACAAGACCTGGGAAATCTACTCCAGGTGCTTTTCAGCTCGGAAGACCAGAGTTTGTATCTTGTGCACATGCCGCTGGTGGCTGCGTGAGAATTAGGACCCAGTTCTGGGCCTCAGTGTAGGATGATATAATGGAAACACTCTTGCCGTCACAGCCCCAGACCCAGGGTTGACGCCCCCGACCCTCTGGGGTCCCTCAGACACAGCCCATCACCTTCAGGAGGAGACGTCTGCTGGGGTTTGGAAGGGCCACGTTCAGAGTCATCCCAGCTCACTCCAGGAGGTGTGGCTGGTGCTGGAGGCCTCAGCACCCCAACAATTTATCCTGGGCATCTACTGTGCACTAGCTTTTGAATGGCATTCTCTCACCTAATCCTTCCTCTTCCAAAGACGTACATCCAATCGCGATCCCCACTTTACAGATGAGACAACTGAGGTACGGAGGAGTTAAGAACGTGTCCTCAGGTGGCGAGTGGCAGGCCCCAGACAGGAAGTGACATGAGGTACATGGAGCCATCTGTCACCCCAGCCAGAAATCCCTCCCCAGGGTTAGAAGAAGGGAAGTCAAAGGGAGAATGAGTCTGGCCCAGTGGCAAGTGGTCCCCCATCAAAGAGAGGGACATGAACTTCAGATTGTGTAGTAGGCAGAATAATCACCCCTACCCAAGACGCCCCAGTCCTGATTCCCAGATGTTATGGATTTGTTGTCTTCCATGTCAAAAGGGACTTGGCAGATGTAATTAAAGATTTTTGACATGGCAGATGGTCCTGGAGTACCCAGGTGGGCCCAGGTAACCACAAGCATCCTTGGAAGTGAAAGAGGGAGACGGGAGAGTCACATGTGAAGACAAGTAGAGGTCAGCAACACGATTGCTGGTGAGGGGCCACGAGCCAAGGAATGAGGGCGCTTCTAGAAGCTGGAAAAGACAAGGACACAGATTGACCCTTAGAGCCTCCAAAGGAAACAGCCCTGGGGACACCGCGACATTAGTCCGGTATCCATTTAGGACTTCTGACCACCAGAATTGTAAGGTAGTCCATTTGTGTTGTCTCAAGCCACTAAGTTGTGGTAACTGGTTCCAGCAGCCACAGGAACTAGTAGTTTCACTCCTTGAAACCCTCCCTGAGCACCTCCTGTGTCTGCGGCGCTCTGCTAGGAGCCAGAGGTACGATGGCAGCCAGAGACGGAGCTCTGGGTCCAGAGGCTATGAATGCCACACCGGGGGTCCTGCAACCCCAGTTGGGTGGCGGGAAGGAGAAGGGGGTCCTCTGGGCAGCAGACGAAGGGAAGGACTGGCCTTGGGGGTGAGAAGCATCTCCTGAGGGAAGGCAGAGTGATGAGCAGGGCTCTGCAGTGAGGAGGGCAGGAAGGGCATTCCGGCAGAGGGAACAGAATGTGCAAAGTGTGACGAGAGAGGCTGACAAGGAGAGGTGCAGGTGCGCGGAGAGTGTGGAGGTGGGCAGTGGCTGGAGCCCTGCACGCCTCTGGCCACTGGAAGGTCTGGTCCTAAGAAAACAGGGAAGCTGGGAAGCGTATTATGAGGGGGTGGAAATAATGGGCTTCACCACTAGCGGTTACCAGTTACCGGCAGACTTTCTCCCTCACCCCTGCTGTCATCCTCACCCTGCGGCTCTGGAAAACTGCAGGGCTGGACGTTTTAAAACCTTGCATGTTGTGAATTGCTGCTGGGCCTGAGGAACGTTCCTCAGAAGACAGAGAGCGAGAGAGAGAGAGAGAGAGAGAGAGAGAGAGAGAGAGAGAGAGCGCGACGGAGAAGCCAGAGCTTTCCCAGGCTGACGTGATGTCATGGAGGAGAGCAGGCATGTTACTGCTCAGCATGAGTCAGGCTGGGGAGCCAGCTCCACGCACCTGGAGTCAGACCAGCATGCAAACACCAGCCCTGCAGGGAAGCCGGGAAGGAGATCAAAGGAGCCACGAGGAAGTCGGGTGTGGCCGCTGGGAGCGCCCCATCTGAGCCCCAGGCTGGGGAGGACCCAGCCCAGGTCCCAGCACCCCACCTCCAGCTTCAGGGAATGCCCTGTCTGTCTACCAAGTCACCAAGCAGTCCCTGGCGTCCCCAGGGTGGGAAGATGAAGTCGGGGAGGTCCGGGGCTTTTTTTAAACTCACTTTAAGACGGTGCTTATCCAGGAAGACTAAAATTAAGTCATTTGGGAGAAAGGTGGAAAAATACACCGAGAAGCATGAGGTCTTCCTCCCACAGCCAGGGCACAAGTCGCCAGCCCACGGCTTCCCCTCCCTGCGACCTTCTGTCTGTCTGTCTGTCTCTCTCCCTCCTCCCTTCCCCCGCCCACCACCTGGGCATTCACCGGAGGGCCAAGTCCACTCCTGTCCAGAGTCCAGGAGGCTCGTGTTGTCAAAGTCAGGAAGCAAGTCAGGCCCTTGAAGTCTGGGCCTCAGTTTCCCCATCTGCAAAATGAAGAGTCTGGAGTTTATCAAGGTCTTGAAAACTGCCTCCTGTTAATAGGATATCCAAGAGAGGAAAACGAGGGGGGCCAAAGTAAAAGAGCTTCTGCATTTAAATAAGGTTGGAAGCACCACACACGGTCCTTGCTCCGTAGAGATTTCATAATGCGCACGAGCGCTTTAAACGCTCTGAGAAGTCCTGCTGCAAAGAAATGTCTACCCCAGCAACGGCCTGCAATAAAGAGCCACTCGAATTTGTGGGTACACGTGGGCCACGGGCAGGAGGTGCCAAGCTGGGAAGAGGAGCACAGGGAGAAATGGAAGGTTCTCTCCCATCAGGGATGCACCTACCAGCAAGAGAAAACAATCAGGGGTCTGAGTGGGGCCCAGGACCCTCTTTGTGATGAAGTCCCCGGGGTGGTCCTTGGGTCACACGTTGGGTGGTCAGGAGTGTAGGCATCACAACAAAGGCTTTGGGTCCTTGGTGAGTTATAGTAAAACCCCATGGGAGGGACCCTGGGCAAGCCAACGTCTGTCCTTCAGGGGATAACAGTGAGGTGTGTTCCAAGAATGAATTAAATGTGATGCTATGTCAAACGCCAGCACAGAGCCGGAGTCTCAAGACTCTGGGTTGGAACAGACCTCAATGCCAATGTCAGCCTTCTCCTGCGGGATCTAAGCTGCCCCGGCCCTAAAGCGGGGAGCTCACTACCACATCACTCTGACCCTCACTCAAGACACAACATCTTAGAACAGGACTGGCTCCACGAAACGTTCATTAGCTCTTAGGATAAAAGGCCCAAATTCCCAAATGTGTTCCATAATAAGGGAGATTATGAAATGGATGGTCCGAACTGGGAAACTTTGGGAAGAGGAAGGAGGCATGGGGGGCGTTTAATCACCCTACCTATAAGGGCCTGGGTGGTCTGTGCCCCCGCGTCCCCCACACCCCTTCTCACTCCTCTCCCACATCCAGCCTCAAGTGCTCCAGCCTTTGCACATGCTGTTCCAGCTGTCAGGAACACTTGTCCTTTGACCTCCATCCCACCTGTTCATCCCCCAGCTCCCCAGGGAAGCATCCACTAATGGACGCCTCCTCGTTAGACACCTTCAAGGCCCTCCTTTCCAGTACTCAGGCTGGTGTTTCAACCTGTCTGCCCAGTTCTGCAGGTTTTCCTCTTTCCCCACCAGATGTTAAGCTTCTTGTGGGCAAGAACCTACTTTGCTGGCCACTGCTGTCGCCCAGCACCTAGAAAGCAGCACGGCTCAAAGTGAGTATCAAACACACATGGCATGGCTGTGCTGGTACCTTTGGAGTATTCTCGCCAGCCAACGAGCTTTTCCGGTGCCACTTTCTATAGTTTGTGTTTGTAAAAGAGGAAGAGTGAATGTTTCCTCAAATTACTCAGGAGCCTCCAGAAATGGACGTGCCTCAAGTTCCCGGGCCTCAGCCCACCACCCCAGCCCGACACCACTGGTCACGCACACTAGTCAGCCCCCAGACACCTCCAGGCCCAACCTTCCACGGGCCTGCCTGTGGAATCGGGGAGGGGATGCCAAGTTACCCCCAGCCGACCCCCCGTTGGAAGTTCCCGGTTATTTGGGGTTCACCTCGTCCGTTTTTGTGCCATCACTTCATCAGGGCCAGCTCCTTCACCCGTACGTGTCAGGAGGAACCAAGAGGACAAAGACAGGCAGGGAGCCGCAGCTGGGAAGGAAGCCAATCTCAGATTTACTTTTGGACCCAACTCTTGTTCCCCCTTGCTTAAGATTCCAGGGCTTGGGCCCCAGAATTTCCGGAAACCAGAGGCCCTGTCATTCCATTCAACCTCCCAAGTGATGAGAAGTGAGGTACACTGGTGACGGCAGTGCTCAGAGAGAGACAGGTCTGCGGTGAAACAAAATGACCTCTGGGGTGCCCCCCGAAAAACTGGGCCTTGTGGAGAGCACTGCAGAGCTTCTGAGGTGGCCCTGGAAATCCCACGCTGCTGGGCAGCTGCGTGCGGCTGGCATCGTGGAGGTGGGCGGGCGAGACGCCAAGGACAGGAGACTCATCTTCCGAGACTTTCCCTGGTTGCCCCATTTCCTCCAGCCTCCAGCTCCAGACCAAAATAGAAGGAGGTAAATTCAGCCTCTTCACGCACATTCAAGGAATAAACAAACCAACACAAACACAGTTATCGTGCTGCGTCATCTTTCCTAACTTTTTCTTTTTTAAGAACGCCAGGCTGTTTTAAAATCCCAAACCAGAGGCAGAAAAGTGAAGCGTAGCAGGCAGACGAGGGAGAAAGGAAATGAACTTAACAGGGGAGTTTGCAGACAGAAGCATGTGTCGCGATGACCAGATTCAAGGGTTCCAAAAACAAAGGGCAGATCAGAAAAACTCGATGCAGCGTGGGAGGGGGGGGTGTCTGAGACTTCATTCTGATAAACCAAAGTGTGGTGGCAAGAAGCGGGGAGGCTGAGGCCACCTGCTGAGCCAGTGCCACCTGTGCTTTACGCCACCGACGCCTGACCGTCCTGTCAGGTGGATACTCACAGTTTTTTCCCCGAGGTATTCACACATGTACAGGGATCCGAGTAGGGTTCCAATGGAAAAAAGCTTTCTAAGAGGAGCCCCATTTTCCCTCCCGTGACAAGGACAGGTTTTTCCAGGGGCTCCTCGTTCTAATTCAGCATCACTGCAAACCTGACTCGTAAACCCCCTCCTCCACCCCTGCACACCCCACCTATGGGCCCAGCCACGGAAACAAAGGTTGAGCCCACATCTCTAACCCACAACACCGAGGGGAAAAAGATCCTGCTTGCGGATCCAAGTATCTCCTTTAAAGAGTCCCCAACTAGACCCTGAGGAAGAGCCAGAAAAAAAGATCCTCTCCCTTAAAAGGCCCTTATAATCCATTTTTCACTCAAGAAGCCCTACCGTCCACAACCGTGGGACCCACAGAAGCCTGTGAGCAGGTGCAGGGCTGGAGCGGAGCAGTGTTTTAGGGGGTGGAAAGTGGTGAGCACGATGAACAGGAAGGTGGGAAGAAGGCAGGGGTGAAGCGTGGTCAGGGTGAGCAGCCTCCCGGGGCTTGTCCAGGAGTGCAGGGTCTCAGATCCTCTACCCGGCTCCACAGCTCCCGGGCGCTTCCCCTGCCAGGTGCCGGCACCCACTTCACCTGTGACCATCCAGGTTAGAAGTGCCTGGGGAGTGACACCCCTCCCTCCCCCCCAGTACTTTCAACCAGGGGCAATTCTGCCCCCCAGGGGACATGTGACCACGTCAGGAGACACTCTGAGTTGTCAAAGCTCGGCAGTATCATCTCATGGGTGGGGGCCAGTAGTAACACCCTACAGTGAACACCCCAACACAGATGGCCCGCCCCAAATGTCAGCAGTGCCAAAGCTGAGAACTCCTGTCTTAAATACAGATGGATGTGAAGGTATAAACACTTCAGCTCCTTGACCCGACTAGGGTGACGGGTGCAATTCTGTCTTCAAAAGCCCCTGCAGCAGGAGGGAGCCTAAGTCACCCTTGTGGGACTCTGCATGGCACAGCTGCCTGCCTTTCCAGACACGTTCACACACTCCTACATCTTCTGGGATCACTTGCTAACCACTCACTTTCACACACCATCCTCATCTCAGGGTCATCTTCAGGGAAACCTGACCTGAGACTCATGGCCAGCAGGCTTCAGTCAATGGCAGCTTTGCTCCACTAGCAGTGGCTGCCTCATGCGATGGAGCTGTACTGCGGACTCAGGCCAAGTCCAGGTTTGGCAGGAAGGAGTGCTGCTATCCATTAGTAATGCCTGCGTTGGGTCCCAGATGGGCAGTGGTAGCATGCATGCTGGAATGCAGACCAGGTGTCAGCTTTCCTCCCTCCATTCTTGCATTGGCCAAATGGAAAGCCATGGGCATTGCAGAGGCAGAAAGAAAAGAAAATGGCGCTGATGGGGGCTGGCAGGAGGAAGACAAAGGAAGAACCAGTGTTTGGAAGAACTTTGAGCATTTACCCAGAGGCCTACTTCCGCCTGAATTTGGAATCACCGAGGACTTCGTTAACCACGGTTGACTCCTGTAAAACATTATCTTCTGGTGAGCCTGCATTCCGCACCCTTACTGAGTTCACATTTGAGCAGGCACTTTTCTTCCCAGCTACAGATGACCGCTCATGACCAAATTGAAAAATATTAATTCTCTTTGTCTCCTGCCAAAAAGGCTAAAGCAATTACAGGCCCTGATATGAAACACAGATGTTAATACATTTGGAAAAATAAGCTCCTATAGGCGAGCAGAGGTCCAAGTATGAAGTGCTTTTGGAATTAAGCGCCAGATCAAGTTATCCAGCCAGCCCCCAATACTAACGCCCATTCTCCCCCAAATCCATTCCAGTGTAGGGGGCCCAGGGCCACAACACACACAACATGCCCCCTATTTTCAGATGAGAATCAATCTACCCTTGGGTACCCACTGGCACACAAGCTCTAAATAATATAATTATAATCATCACAGGGGAACTTCCCTAAGATCGAAAAGTATTATAATTATGGGCAATTTTCACTTTTTGGAAATTGGGCTCAGATGCTGGAGAAAGATTGAAAACAAGGCATTCTCGGGTTTCAGTTCTGGAAGAGAGAACACGTGGGAAGCCTTGCTGGGATGGACCGGCCCAGGTCTGGAGATGCTGGGAGACTGAGAGCAGGGTCAGTGCCCCTTCAGTGACACTCACTGGTTCCAGGCACCGCGCTGGGCACTGGAAACACCTCAATGCAAGATGGTCTGTCCAATGACAAAGCCCACACCCTGGAAGACCAGCTCCTTCTTTGATCCATTCATGCGAATGCGTTTGACTGAATGACTCCTATGTACCAGTGTCCAGGTACAAAGGACACGTCCGCAGCGCTGGGACAAGCTGGGCACATCTTTTGTCTTCTCTGCCTCAGTTTCCTTGTGCAGAGCATACACTTCTCCACTGTTACCCAATTTCTAGGATTGCCATGAAAAGAAAATGTGTATCCACAGCCAAGAAAGACAAACAAATGGGACTAGGGAAGATGCAAGCTTTCTTTCCTTAACCCCTAATGTGGTATTTTGCCTTAGTTTTCTTGTCTGTAAAACGGGGTAGGTGATGGTACCTCCCTTGGGGGTTGTGACAGGAAGGACTAAAGAATGTTGCATAGTCAGCGCTCATGACAATGACCTTTGTCATCACCACCATTCGCGAAGGCAGCCATCTCTCCTCTCAATTGAGAGAAGTATTGTCAAAGAAAAGGGGGTGAAGATTACATGGTGAATTGGGGAGGCAACAGCCAAATCAGTCGTGATGTAAAAGGAGCAGCCCTTTCCCACAAGGCAGGTGTGCAAGGGGTCCACTTCACGGGACATATGCTCACCTTGACCTTCACAGTCAAGCATTAAATCCATGTGGAGTGATGAGAACAGAGCAGATATGAAGGAAGCGCCTCATGAATGCTCCCTGATGTCGCCATTTGTATTCTCTTCTCCCAGAAAGACATCTAGACGCTCACCTCCCACTCACCTTGGGGAGTCCTGGCTGCCACTCACGAGCACGGGCCTCAGCCTTTACACAGGTGTCTCCATCCCCATTACACGGGCAAAGTGACTCATCCAAGGTCCCTCAGATCCTCAAAGGAACAGGACAAGAGCAGAGAACAAGTCCGCTCTGGGGAGCTTTACAAATTCTCAGGGTCAAGGTGATACTGGGACCATTACATCAGAACTCTGAGGGTGGGACCCCGGCACCCAAAATTAGACTTATTACCTGGTTTGGAATTCGCCCTCTAGTGTGTGGCCTCGGGAGGGTCACTTGACCACTCTGTGCCCCGGGGGCCTCATCCACAAAACGAGAGGATGTAGACGTCCCAAGTTTACTGTGAGGCAGAAGACACAACGCGTGCAACTTGTAAGCACCAGCCTAATCCCTTGCAAGCACCAAATAAATGGGATCTGTCACCATCACCCGTATTCCCGCAAAGCCAGGCTTGCGATGGATTATGCAAGGAAATAAAAGGCACGAAGATCAAAAAAACCACCAAGGCCCACCAGATGGCCTCAGCCCGCAGGACAGGAAGCCAAGGGGCCATTTGGCTCTGGGATGCTGAGCAGGGCAGGCCAACTGCACGGAGACCAGCACTGACTCGGCTGGACACAGCATGCCCCGTCTCTGTCCAGCGAGGCGTAGCAGAATGCAGGCCTTTCCCAGAGTGATCCCCTTGGGGGCTCACACGTGAGAGGAACCCAAGGGGAAACTAGAGATCTTAATGGCCCTTCCTTCCTGCTCAAGCAGCTCCGAGCTGGGATCTGGAGTGGGGCCTAGAGAAAGGCAGCAGGGAAAGTGCCAAGGCATCCTTGACCAGGCTGCTCTCTGGCTGCTCTCTCTGACCTTCCACGATGGTCCAGTGGTGCCCTGGCAGCCAGCTGCTCCCTTTTTGCTTTTGAAAAGGCACTGGGGAGCTGAACCAGAAACTCCTGAGAAAGCAGCTCCAAACCAGAGCTCACGCCCTGGGGCTGAGGTGTAATGGTGAGCGACAGAAGCCAGGAGACCTGGAACCAGGCACGTAGGCCTTCAGGAGCAGCAAGAAGGCTCTGGAAGCTTCTGGAAGATTCTAGAGCCAAACCCAAAGGGATCTCCACCCTCAGCCAGTGCCATTGAGCCTGTCAGTCAGGGCCCAGACCACACTTTGGGCTCAGTTCTATGGGAGAAAAATAGTTGTCTTTGAGAGGCCAGGAAAAAGGGCACATGGTGACCTATACTAGGAGGGGTCTCTCCCCTTCCATCTCGTGGACATGAGACAGCTCACACAGGAGAAAGAAAAGGAATCTTAGCCACCTGTTCACAGCCCTGGCTAACGATGCCCAGCCCCACCTGCAGCCTTTCCTGTGTCCAGGTTGTAAAACTCTTAGTGATTCTCGTGCACGGCCACGGCTGAGAACCTCAGCTGGGGCCTCCCCATCGCCTTGTCCGAGCCCCAAGTGAGGGAGTCAGTACAAACAAGAAGCACCACGCACCCTCGTGGTCAAGCACGTGAGCGCCAGAATCTAAGACCTGAGTTCAAGCCCAAACTCGGCCACTTTCTAGCTGCATGATCTCTCTGTTACTTCCCACCCTCTGCGCAGTCTCTACACCTGTAAACGGGATGACAAGTCTTTGTACGGTAACATCCAAGGTACACCCCAAAGATGAAGTGCTCAGCTCGCCAAATGATGACAAGCCTGGAGCGGGTGGTGGGAGGTGCTCTGGATGGTGACCATGTCCCTTTGCCCAGACACGAAGTCAGAAAAAGTCAGAGTCTCACTATCGAGCCCTTCACCTTACTTAGCGTGATGAAGACGGGACGCGCCCCGGCGCTGGCTGGGGTGTGGGACTGCACTGCTCTCCCAGTAAGACGTGCTCTACACACAGCACCCAAGCACCTTCTCACCCATTTGCGTGGTCCTAAATCTGAGGACAACCGCTGGGGCGTGTCAGAAATGCAGAAGCTCGGGCGCCACCCTAGCCAGCTGACTCCGAAGTGCATTTCACCTGGTCCCCAGGCGCTGAGTGACTGTGCTGAGCTGTGTCAGGACAAGGATGCCTCTGGGTCGATCAATCAGGGGAGCTCTGCAGGAAGCATCCTTCTCAGAGGAAAGGTAAGACCTGCACAGGTGCATGTGTTCCTGGAGGGTTTGGGGCACTGCGGAGGAGACCAGCGATGCCTCCTCCTTTTGGGGAGGTGAAAACCTGGGGAGCCCTGGGGAGGGCCGCCGGGGGCTGCAGGTGACAGAGCCCCCACCCGGGCAGCACGGGGGCACGAGGCTTGCCTCCTTCCTCCTCACCCGCTGCGGGCTGCCTTGGGCTGAAGGGAGCTGAAAAGCCGCCCCCCTCAGGGTCCCTCTCTGGCCCGTTGCAGGGACAGCACCCTCTTCATCAGTGATTCAGGATGCAGCTGATCTAATCCTGGCCCAGGAGACCACTCTGAGGTCACGCTCCTGGCAGCCAAAGTCCCTGAGACAAACCAAGAGACATTTTCATCCAGCTGCCAACATCATCTCAACCTGGGCAGTGATGGACACCCTTCGAGTGGGTTCTGCTGTCCTGACAGGCCTGTGGCTCCCCCAGGGATGTATCACAGAGCACGCACATCCCCTACAGATAGAGAGCAGCGCTGCGGGGAGCAAGATTGGAACCTGCAGGAGGAGAGAAGGGGGGAGGATGGGAAATGCCCAGTCTAGTTTCCACGAATGAAACTGGTTAACTAGGGCAACGCCCACCCCCAAACACCCTCACCTTCAGCTGGAACCAGAGTTTGAGCCAAAGGGGACAGAGTGAGTCCAGTTCTGGGAAGCTGGGCCCCAGGTGGTCAGGCCTTGGGCTTGGGGTCCAGAAGAGGAGGGAAAGACTCGGATCCCTCACCCCACCATCACCCCCCAAGCAAGGCCACCGGAGCCAAGGCCATTGACCCCAGACCTGCCTCTCAGCCCCCACCAGCCCCACAGCCCGCCAAGGGCGGTTCCAGCAGCCTCTCCAGCTGTCTGGGGCCACACTGCAAGCAGGGCCTGAGGGCTGTGGAAGGACTCCAGCTAGGCTCATTATTGGAATTTAATTTGGATTCCGAGCGATCAAGAGGCCTCGGTGGAAAGTGGCTCTCGTAAGGGGAGCGACGCCCTGCCCACGCCAGCTGATCTTCAGCATCCCCAGCGCTTTGCTGTTGCTCAGGCAGAGGCTCGCCAGAGAGCCAGATGTCCCAGCTCCACACAGCTGGGCGGCCGGCAACAGTGAGGCTGTGGTTCCCTCAGCAGAGAGAGAAGACTGGCCACAGAACAGGGCGCGGGGCAGGCGCTGGGCACCTCTCAGGGAATCAGACCAGCCACAGGTCTTCAGCCTAAAAATATGCACGGCCCCAGGCCGAGGAAATGCAAACAAGGGCCCCATCTCCACACAAGCTCAGGCCTTCACCCCACTGAAGACAGCAAAATTAAGAGATTTAGCAGAGAGGGAGGAAAGCAATGCCATAGCTAAAACCTGGAGCTCTCCATTTTCCTGGGAAGATCGCTGCATTCCCTGTGACGATGATGATGGTGGTGGTGGTGGTGGTGGTGGTGGTGGTGGTGGTGGTGGTGGTGATGATGGTGATGGTGATGGTGGTGACAATGATGCTGGTGGTGATGATGATGGTGATGATACTACTAATAAAAGTTTATTGAGCACTTACTATGTTCTAAGTAAGTATGTCAACTCCCTTTATTCTCAGCACAACCCTGGGAGTTAGATGCAGTCATGATCCCCACTATACAGGAAGAAACAGGCTCCAAGGGGTTACCACTTCCCAAGGCCACACTGGCACATAGTGCAGGGATTCAAATCCGCTCTTAATAGCTAGGTTATCCTACCTGGGGAACTACATAAAAAGATTGTCTTGCTTCTGGATTCATAAAACACAACCCACCCAGAAAAGAAGAAAAACAAAAACAATTAAGAACAATTTTAACCCTTTAACTCCTAGAGAATGAGGGACTTGCTTCCTTCTTTCAAATGCAGAAAGGAAATGTAGAAATCTAAAGAGGGCAGCCCCTTCCTCCCAACCACTGCCTCTCACTGCACCCCCTGCCCTGCTTTGTACTCTACACCTACCATGTCACCTCCCGTGCTTGACTGTGAGCTCCTAGAGGGCAGGTACTTGGGTCTGGTTACTTCCTCCAGTGCACAGCACACAGCAGGCGCTCAAACATATGCTGACAAAAGACTTGGCCTCCCAGCAAGCCAAAACCCCCAGAGGCAGGTACCCAGAGCTAGGCTGGGCACCCCACAGATCACCTGTGGCCAAGCTGCTCGTCGGGGGTAACCTGTTACACCTGCCCAGGCTGCCTGCCAGGAAGCCCGGGACAGCTGTCCTGCCCATCCCTCTTCCAGCCACAGTGACTCAGACCCTCTCGCCTCCCCTGGGGCCTCCAGACCCACCCTATGGATCTAAGGCAGGGTCGGGTTGAGGAGGTAGCCACCTCAAACCGTGATGGAACAGATGCCCACATGTCAGCAGGTTGACACAGGCAGGAAGATGAGCAGCTGCTGGCAGCCTGGTAGGAAAGCCAAAGGCTCCTCTTTTATTCACCTAAGGACTAAGTGGCTCAGGCTGTCCCCACATCATCACCTCCCTCGTCCTACCTGCAGCCCTACCTACAAGCCTCCTTCGCTGGCTCACCCCTGCCTTAGGCCTTGCAGCCTCCCTCTGTCAGATGCTCTTGTCATTCAAATATCCCCCACTCAGTAAGGCCCTCAATGGCTGCCCAAGTACCGTATGAGGCCCGATGGTCTGCTCACTGCCTTCCTGTTTACTGCCTCTCTTCGGCACTCGTGTGGGTTGAACTGTATCCCCTATCAAGATACGCTCAAGTCCTACCCCTGTACCTGTGAATGTGACCTGACTTGGAAATAGGGTCTTTGCAGATGGAATTAAGTAAGATGAGGTCAGACTGAAGTAGGGCGGGCCCCTGATCCAACATGGATGGTTTCCTTATAAGCAGAGAGGCGCACAGAGAGAACGCAGGTTTCAGAGGGAACACACTGATTTCAGACTCCTGGACTCCAGAGTTGTGAGAGAAAAGTGTTCTATTGTTTTTAAGCCACCCGGTTCACCGTGCTTCATTAGGGCAGCCCCAGGAAACCAGTACACCCCTCAGCACACGTTTCTGACGCGGTCCCTGCCCTCCTGAGCCGAGCTGGCTCGCTTCCACAGTCCAGTTCCGAGGCCAGTGCCTGGCACAGAGTGTTCAGTGGGGTTGGATAAATGAACTGGGCTCTCACGCGTCTCTCCAAACACCGTGGCCTCCGACCCCCATGAGGGAGGCACCGTCCGATCTGGCCTGACTTGCCCATCACAGGGTCTGCAGTGCTTCTCCCAGTGCAGGGAGCACGGGAAGGGTGGGACCAACGGGCACCCCTCACATCGAGAGCAGTGTCCAAGGATGCTGACAGTCCTAAAACAAGCTCCCAATGCACCGACAGCATCCCACAGACCCAGCCAGGGAGCAGCACACACTCCTGCATGGTGGCTCGCAGGAAGAACCACACAGGTGACACCAGCCAGCCCTTCCAGTTCTGTTCAGCCAAACCCACTTGGGGCAGCTACATTCCTGAGGTTAAACCTCTTGATGGAGATTTTGAAGGCAGGTTTGGGGAGCCTGCCAGGAGGCCCAGGCGTGAGCAGGGCTCGGGGTTTGCACAAGTGGGCAATTGACGAATAGCCACTGGGTGGTACCTGCCTCGCCCCCAATGAATCTGCCTTCACGAGAAAAGTCAAACATATGTTCTTGTTCAAGAGTCCCAGGGGATTTGTCAGAGTACAGAGCAAACATATGTCACCCCCCAAGAAGGAACTCGATGCTTCTTCTTGTAATTGGGCTTGTGGCCAGGGCACAGCCTGCCAGGGGTAACTAGGGCACCTGTAGTGAGAGTCAGAGGTGACGGCCAAGGCTGTTTGCCGCCTCCCCTACGCCACACACACATTCCAGTCCCGTAAAGCCATACATTCAAGTGCGGGCTCTAAAAGCACATTTAATCCACATTAAGGTAACATGTGTCACCCATCAGACTGACAAAGATCAACACAGTTTGATAAGAGAGCATGCTGACGAGCACATGGGGAAAGAGGCTTTTTCTTGGGTGGCTGCTGGGAGTATAAACCGACAGGATCTCCGCGGACAGCAGTTTAGCAAACTCTAAACTCAGTCACCGATGTGTGCGCCCTCTGACCCCCTATTTCTAGAACTGTATCCAATGATAGACATGCAGAAGTGGGAAGTAATGTGCTAACAAAGTTATCCCTCCTGCACCCCACCTCCCCTACTCCCAACCCCCACCGCACCCTGTGCCATCCATGGTGTGGAAAAAAGGCGAGCCCACTGTGTGCCCGCAGGAAACTGGTTAAACGCCTTGCAGCACAACCCACACAATGGAAGGTGTGTGGTAAGTAAAAGAACTAGGATGCTCTGTGGGAACTGACATGGAAGGACAGTCAAGATTTCCTCTCGAGTGATGACAGTTCGGGGAGGGAGAAAACACATGATGAGAGATCGGTTGTGAAAATATATAAACCCAAACATATAAAAATATAGAACTATACCTGCTGATTTGAGGAGACTCAAGGAAACTGGTAGCAGAGGCTGCCTAAGGGATGGGGTACTGGGGTTCTGCGGTGGGAAGAAGCCTTAATTTTTACTGTAGTTGCTTTTCTCTCTTTTGAACATTATACTACGAACGTGTCTGACCTATTCAATAATAAATTATTAAGAGAAATTATTTTGTGTACGCCTGGATTCAAGTTCTAATTTGTCCACTTTCCCTCTAGGTGATCTCAGGCAAGGAAGACCTTTGCTTTTAGGTCTTAATGCTCCCTATTTCCCAGATGAGCCACCTTAAAGGGCTATTGTGAATATGACATGAGATTATGAATGTAAGACAACGGAAACACTCAAGAAAAGTTTGGTCTTCTCAGTACTTAAGATGACCCCAAAAATGATGGTGCTTGGCAAACAAGGTGGTGATGGTTCCTATGTCCCAATGTGATAACAAGTCCCCATGCCAACTGGAGGTGCTAGGACTGCCCGTCAGGAGATACCCATCCATCTTTCTTCCATTAATTACCCAGGAATGGCATGGGATGGGGGAGTGGGGGGGCAGTCAAATTCTGACACCTGAGGTGTCCAAAACCCCAGCCACTGGGTAGTATGACCTTGGCCATGTCACCTTGGGACTGCAGATTGTACTTGTTAGATGTTCCAGCCCACTCTCTTAGTCTTCTCAGAACACCTTGAAACGAAAGTGTCTCAAGAAATTCAAGTCTTTCAACAGAAGCTTTTGGTCCCTGACCTCCTGATTTGGGGAAGGCTGAGAGTTCTCTGTCTGTTTATTTTTGGTTTGGGGGGTTTTCATCCCCTTACTTTATTACAAATGGCCACTGTGGTTGGTTGCCTGGCATCGTGTGCTGGGTTTCAGAGTGATGAACGGGAGAGGTAGACCTTCAAAAACATTTCTTCCTCTTCCCTATCCCCCTCTTCCATGCCAGGCGCACACCGACCATTAATACGCACATGAGGCCACACAACCCCAGGCTCACCTGGCTATCCCCTACTCCTCACAGGAGTCACGGATGGTGACAGTTTTAAGAAACAGCAACATACACCATACACCTTCTTTAAAAAGGAGATTCAGTACAGGGCCCGGCACACGGTGGGTGTCCCGGGTGGAAGCAGACGTCACTGTCCCTGCCCCAGAGGAGCCCCATCCTCTGGCTGTCAGCCGCGTCTTCCTCTGTCCTGGCAGGAGGCTCGGCATCCCGCCCAGGCACCAGCACAGCACCCACCTGCCCAAGTGCTCCTGCAGCACCTGGTAAACGCTGATCCGGAAGGTCTCGTTGTCGAAGCGCTCCCGGATATAGTCCTTGTAGATGCGGAACTCCGCGGCGGTCACCGCTTCGCCTTCCGGGATCTTGGACAGGTCAAACCGGAACTCCCGGTGGTGGTAGCGGGGGTGGAAAAACTCTTTGTCGTGTTCCACTGGAAAGGGAAACACACACACAGGCACCAAAAGCTCGTTAGTAACTGGGTTGCACTCTCCTCGCTCCGAGTTGAAGCATCTGGCCTGAGCGAGATGAAGACGGGCCCATTGCCAGCGACCCCTGGGGACAACTGCCCATCCTGGACTGACTGACCCGCCGTAGACGGGAGCATCACAGGCTCAGACCCTGTGGTCACCTTGAACAACAAGAGCAATGACTCTGCATCCAACCCACTGAGAAGAGTTGGGCACTGACTACAGCCAGGGGCCCGGGACAGACTCAGGTTCCGAGAGCTCAGGCCTGGGTTCAGATCCAGCGAGCTGTGTGGTCTGGACAAGGTACCAAGTGACCTACCTGGACCTTGATTTCCCCGTCTAAAAACGGAGGTAATAATCCTCCTTCATTTGTCATCATCAGAGTTACATGATTAATTCAGCTCAATAGCTTACGCTCTGGGCGGGCTAGAGAACTGTGAGCTACTATTCTCAAGCATCAACCTTACCAGGCAGACCAGGGTACCTTAGGCCAGTGGAGCTCAGCCCCGCTGTGCGTGACAATCACTGTGGGAGCTTTGAGAAAATATTGGTGCCCTGGCCCGGTGGTGGGCTGGTAAATGTGCAATAACTGGCTCTCTGGGATCCTGTCTGTAGTGTTTGCCAATTTCCATCTCGGCAGATCTCAACTTCCCAAAGTGACTTCACTGAAGATGGAGGTGGGGAGACGGCACACACGGGGCTCCAGCAGGCTGCTGTTCTCGCTCCACCCTCAACCAGTCGAGTCAGTATCTTTGGGGAGGCGGGTTCAGAAGCCTCTACTTTCTAAAGCACCTCACACGTTTCTAATAGCAAGCAGGGTTTACAACTATAGCCTTAGACTGAAAGCAGAAAAAGAGATGGATGGCAGGGTCCGGGGCGGGCTTTGGAAAACGACGTCAGGACAAAATAAGGCAGAGGTCCCCAGCGCTTCTCTTGTGTATTGGCAGTGAGATGGGTCTAAGGTCTTATGCCTATTTCATAGACAACAAACACCAAGATGGGTGAGATGAGCCCAAGAACAATTTCTGGGAGTGGACCTGTGCTGCCGAGGACCAGGCATCCTCTGGACCAAAACAGAGCAGGGATGAAGCTGGGAATCATCAGATGCTGGAAAGATGCAGAACGGCCAAACTCAGGCATGTTTGCGGCATCTGCAGATATCTTTCATCTCCCGGGAGACCCAGCCCCACATGCACTTCCTGCCTGGGGGTAGGGAACAAGCTTGGCCAGAAGAGAGCAGAAACATGACCAGCGTGCTTCAACTGAAAGAGCCCGAAAGCTCTCGGGCTGAGTTCGGGCTGCCACGGCTGAAAGCAGATGGGAATGCCTTTGAGGAAGGAGGCTCACAGCACCGGCAGCCCAAGGTCCCTTCCTACAGGTCTCCATTTAAAAGAAAAAATCCGCGTTAAACCTTAATAATAGTTCTAAAAGATACTGGAGTGTGGGTGGGGTCGTTGAGGAATTTTCCACACATAAGGCTGTTTCCTACTGGGCAGAAGAGGCAGGTAATGTCCTCAAGGCCAGGGGACTCTGGATAGGCTCAGGAGTGGCCCTGTGTCTGGACGGCAGCTGCTGAAATCCAGGGCTCCATGTGGAGAGCCAGCCAGAGGAAAAGACTCCCCAGAAACTGTTCCTCTGTCCCCCAGGATTGCAGCTGTCCTGCCACACTCCTCCCTTCACACCCAAGTGGAGAGGAAGCATGGCAAGCAGCCTTGACTCTGTCACTGTGGAAATGTCCTGGGTCTGTCCTCGGTCCCCCTTCCAGCTCATTCAACCCTGCACGTTGTTTGGAGCTGTGCCTGAGACCCAGTAGGTGTTGAGTGGCCTCACCAGGATGGGAGAGCTGGGACTCGAACCCAGGTCTCACCCCCACCGGAGGCCTTCACCACGTGTCTCAGTGGCAGCGCCAACAGCTCAGAAGGAGAGTTCCTTTGCTGGTTTGTCAGAACTTTCATTGCATTACAGCATACGTACAGTATGTACGCAAACCAGATGTGTGCCGCTCAGCGAATGTCACAAAGCGAACCCACCCACGGAACCTTCTCCCACATGGAGAACCAGAACGTGACCAGTGCCCCCTCCCCCTCCCCCAGCTTCTCTAACGGCAGGCTGCTCGTGCCATTAGAACACCCTAAACTGGGAATAACACAGCCCGTTCTTGTCTTCTGCGCCTGGCTGCGCTGCCCCCCCACCTCCATGTGAGTGCGATTCATCCGTGCCACTGTGGGTGTTCATGCAGCCCCACTGCTGTATAATATTCTGTCTGGTCGTGCCATCATTCCTTTATCCCTTCTGCAGTTCACGCACATTTGGGCTGTGTGCCATCCGGGCTTTTCCAAGCAGTGCTGCTACAAGCCTCCGGGCACCTGCACTCTGGCGAATTGTGGGGCGGGGGAGTGGGCTTGTGTGTGCTCAGCTTTTGTAACACTGCCAAGCCGCTCTCCCACAGTATGTTGTACCAGGGAGATCTTAGCGTGTGCCTGGAGGAGGCGACAAGTCTGTCTAAGAAGGAGATAGGTCAGTCTGGAGACGGCTCGGGGCCTCCTCCAGTGCTTTTCTGCGGGGGGCTGGGAGGGGCATGAAGCAGCAAGTCCTGGAGAGTATCCTGCACCCCCAGTGAGCCGTCCGTGCGCCCACCCCCGGAACCCCACTGACTGAGCACCCAGCGCACGTGCCCGCACTGCCTCCCAGCCCCACCAGGTCCGAGGTGACCAAAGACCATCCCTTCACGAAATGGGAAGCACACTGCATGGCCACCACCTTGCTGGACCTCCAGGGAGCAGCACTCAACACCTGGCTGCTCCTGCTTCACAGAGCCTGCCTTCCTGGGGCTCCCTCCCTTTGCTGTGAACTCAGGTTGCTCTGGCCACTCCAAGAAACAGTCCCTTAGATAGTCCCATGTACGGGGGTTAATACAGGAGCGCGTGCCACAGGCCATGCCCTGCCCCCATGCCCCCGATTGCACAGATGAAGTCTCTGTTCCCAACCACCTTCCATCTCCTCCCCCAGCAGAGGCCAGAAAGAACGCTTTGGAGGAACGCAGCGCTCCAACATTCAGCAAGGGCTGCTCCTGCAATCACACACAGGAGCCCAAGCACAATGCCTGGAATGCGGGGAGACTCCAGCAACCCCAGCTGCCCTGCTCTGCCTCAAAGAGCTCCCACTGGCAAATACAACCACCAACCGAGAAGAGAATGGGGGTTTGGACGCCGGGGTTACAATGAATATGGAGCGCCCCAAAGGCAAACAAGATGTTTGCGAGTGCTTGCTGAGCCATGGGTGGGCCCCACACTCACCACTCTGTGCCCTCATCTGATGGGTCCTGGGGAGGCAGAATTGATGCCCATCTTACAGATGAGGAAACTGAGGCTCAAGGAGTCAGGTAACTTGCCCAAGGTCACAAGTTAGACGAACTCTGAACCTTTATACTCTGGAACCAAGTGGTCTGAGTTCCAATCTCAGCTGTGCCACTTACCAGCTGTGTGGGCCTGGCCAACTCCCGTAACCTCTGTGTGTAGCCCCTTCCTGGGCTCCTCCCACAGAGCAGTTGGGAAGGTCATAGGAGTTGGCCCTTAATAATAGCGCCTGGCAAATGACAAGCGATTCATGTCTGCCATCGTTCCAGGACCTCGAAATGAGCTAAGAGAGTGACAATCTGCATAGAAGAAGCAATATGTACGTGTGGGTATTTACATAGTTCAGCTACGATTATTTGGGGGGGGGGGGAAGCACAATAGATCAAACAATAAAGACACGTTTGAATAAGCACGACAGTAACACAGGTACAATCATTGAAGTCACAGCCAATGAAGAAAGAAAACACTGACACACCATCACAAATATCAAGTTAATTATAGCAGGTGTAACTTTTTTTAATGTAAGATTAAATGTATCTTAACTGTTCAGACACTTAAGATATCAGACAGTTAAGATACCAGGGTTAGACGGTTTATTTTTTTAAGAAGGTAAATGAATAAAGTGTCCAACTAAACTTTTTGCAAATATTTCCTGGTTCTTTGAGATGGCTTTCTGAGTGAATTTCCTTCATTAATTATTTCAAGACAATGAAAGGCATGAATTACACCACCATTCTGTTCTTCCTGAAACCCACATAATCACATTTTGAAAATAATTTTGTGATTTATCAGTAAGAATAGTCATTTAAAAAACAGCCTTTTTTTTTTTTTTAAAGAACAGTGAATAACTCAAAGTCCAAACGAAATTCCAAGTCTTGTTGCGAGGTTTCCATTTTTTATGGGAGCTACCCCATGGTATGGAATCCACACCATTTCCTTCTCGGGGACTGAGATAGTTTAATTGTCACCACTGAAGTACATGGAAGCACGTACATACTTTTAGGAAGAAAATACATCTTTACACCATCTTCTTAAGTTACCATAGCTGATTACCCAAGACTTGGGCGTTAGAATAAATGTCTCGTGTTGATACCAGGCTGTGCCCATAAAGGAAAGCTTCTTAAGAAAACCCAGAGCCTGGAAACCCAGCTTTTTCTCAGCCGCCGCCGTTTACATTCCAGCACCCCACTGTCTAAAGAGCTCACAGGCATTGACAAAGACTTTCATCTTCAAAGGATTAAAAGGGACCAAATCCCCGAGACCAAACCATAAGTCCAAAGAAAATGGATTCCGGAAAACACCATCCTGACAGCGACCAGCCCCGTGACTGTCCCCAAAGCTGACCCTTGTGTCCTTTTATAAAGCCTGAAATAATAACCCTCAAGCTGGCCCTGGGAGGGGAAATTCTGGGCCGCAGGGTATCAGTAAAGGGTAGGGGCAGGTGGGAACAGGACGCTACACACCCGGCGTCGCCTCTCAGGACCCTCTGACATTCAGGAGTGGCCTCTGCCCCATGTACACGTGAAGCCTGCTCCCCAGTTCTTCCAACATGTGAGTTCTATGGAGACCCTTCAAACAAGTTCCCTTTAAGCTACAGTCACGTCACTACATTTGCAGCCAAGACAGTGCTGAGCAAAGCCATCACGAGCCCAATCATATACGTGCCCGGAAATGGACAGGCAGGAAACACGCCCAAGTAATGGTGGTTACCTCCAGGTGACCATTGGCCATGAAAGCTGCTTTATTTACACTTGGACAATTTCCAAGTACAAGATGACCTCTTGACCAAGCTCTGTAGGGACGGGAGCAATGACTGTCTCAATCCTGAACCCCCAGAGGCCAGCACTGCCTGCTACTTAGGGCTCCGTGAGTCTATTAGGTTGAGTATATTACCCTTCGCGTAATTCCTGTCTAGTCTAAAGCTATTCTATCCATAATAGATGCACAGTAAAGCACACAGATCACAAGCGGTCATGAAGCTCGATGAACTTTCTCAATGTAAACATACTGAGAACAGGACACAGCACATTCATTACTAGCACCAAGGACGTCCCCACGAGGCCCCCTCCCCGTGGTGATGGCTGTCCTAACGTGGACGCCACAGGCTCACTTTGCCTGCTTGGCAGTGTCCTGTCAGCGTCTGCCGTCTTCACTCACCTCCCGCCACGTGGCTGCTTGTACTGGTGGCTCCCTCGTTCCAATGCTGTATAGGCCTGAAGTGCACGAAGGGGCCTCAGTTTATTTTTTGATGGGCATTTGAGTGGTTTCCAGTTCAGGACTATTACAAATTGTGCTGTGATGACCATTCTTGCATCTGCCTTTTGGTGAACACATTTCTATTGTATGCACACCCTGAGGCGGGATTGCTGGGTCAGAGGGAGCTCAGTTTTAGTGTACGCATCTCACTACTTCCATGTCAAGAATTGGAGGGTAGCGGGTAGGTATGGAGCCAAAACAGTCCCTGAAGAAACAGTTCATTGTACTTAACGTTAGTGACTCGCAAGGCATTTGTTGGGTGTGAGGGAGGAGGCACTTCTTCACAGGAAACGTGGTAAATGGAGTCCTAAGGAACAAGGGAGGGTGGCTGGCCCCCTTGGGCCGGGAAGGGCACTGCAGGCAGAAGGAACAGCATGGCTGAAGGCCTGAGAGACACGCAAAGAGCCTGCGAGTGAGTGGGAAGAGGTCCGTTGGCAGTTACAGGAAAAAGGCAAGGTTCCTGAATGCCCTGCTACCGGGTCAATCAGTGACCCCATCAACCATCACTGGCTTGGCCCATTGTTCCGCTGGACGGTGTCTTGACCAAATCTATTTTAGACAGAACACTGGCAACACTGTGGAAGGTGGAGAATGAGGTGAAATCAGAGACAGGGAGGTGGGAGGAAGGTCTGGTCCAGGATAATGCATGTCCAGCGTGCAGGCCCCTTTCTTCCTTCCTGCACCCAAGGCAGGCGTCACTAAACAGTCATCACACTCTTTTGCTTCAACTGGACACGGAGGCAACCACTACCAACCTTGGCTGCCTGAAAAAATGACTGGTTTTCATCACTGGTCTGGACTCCAGAAGTGATGGAATGGATGGGAAGTGAGGCTATGCGAGTAGACAGACGTCAGCAATGGATCAAATGTCAGCATTTGAAAAGAGAGGAGAGAAGGGCTGTCTTCTGCTCGCTAGAACGGCCCACTAGGCAATAATGCCACCGCCAGAGACTTATCAGAGAACAGCTCTGCAGGTGAAGTAAGAGGGAAGAAAACACAGGTAGTCACAGACAGGTTAGACTTGAGGTGACCTGTGGGAAACACAAGTGGAAAATTTGACCAGACAGTTGAGAAGAGAGAGGTCTGAAGCAACAACAAGGAAATTTAACTTGGGGGCTGCTGAATGGGGCTTATGTGTAAGTTTTGTGGGGAAAATGCACATACAATGAGAAAGACAAGCATAGCCTTGGACTGACACCGGGGGAGACGTCAGCTACATGGAAGATGGCAAACGTGGCCACTGGCAGAACTGGGCCCAGGGGAAGGAGCAGGACAGAGGACAGGCAGAATCAGATGACCGGATGGTGGCGAGATTCAGATAAAAAGGGAATGACGAAGAGGTCATTCACTGGATTTGGCCATCAGCGGCTCAGAGACCTCAGGAAGGAGCTCTCGTGGGGACAACCACGCAGAAAAGACACCTGACGAGTAAGACCGTGGGCACCTGCTGATGAGGTGTTTGCACTGAGGGAAGGGCTGTCGGCCACGCAGAGTTGTCGCCATGGCCCCCTCAGCCCCTCTCCTGGCCAGGGCGAGGAGGAGTTGATAAATGGGTTATTTGCCCAGCAGGTCCTTCCAAAACGTTATGGTTTTTAGAAAAAGCCTGGTTAACCTTCCTGACCGCATGTTTCGCTCCTTCTCACCAAAGATGCTGTGAAGGTACAAGACAGGACCAAATATTTTATGAGCAAAGGCACGCTTTCTAGGCGAATGCCCTGCAAGTCCAGCATTAGCACTCTGCTCCTCACTCAGAGTCTGGTTTCCACGAGCTCGCACCAAGCAAGGAGCTCCAGTGATGGCTGGGGACAGACTCCGTGAGCCCCTTCAATGAGAAGGAAACTCTAGGAACCAATCGAACCCCCCAGAGCCCAAATAGAACCAGAATCCAGAAGTGAGTTTTCAAGGGCCCCTGACTGCTTTGGATCCCCCACCCCAATTTAATTCCCAAACTTCCAAACTAGGCTCCTTCCTTTCCCACAGGAATACAATTCCTCCAGAAGGCTCTGGCACACGCCAGAGTGCCAGAACTCACGGGGGTTGAGGTTACTTACCAAGGCTGCTGTCAGTAGGCGATTTACGGCCACGCAGCTCTGGGATATGAAAGTCGATGATGGTTCTTCACTCATGCAAAGATTTACATGGCAAGATTAAGGAGCTTGAAAAGCCGCCAGAGGCATGCCATAAACTGGGAGTTCTGGAAAACGGAACCGGCATGCCCAGCTACTCTAACAGGAAAATGTTCTCTTAATGGCACGAGCACGATACCCGGCGCTGCTGAGCTCTTACAGGACATGGGAGGAGACCGCCCTGAACCCAGAGAAAAGGAACGTTTCATAAAAGTCTAAACTGACAGAGGCTGCCAAGAAAATGCCTCACTGACCCCTTGCGTCCCGCTGCACTCATTCAAGGGGTATTTCTTGACCGCCCCACTGGGTGTGAGAGGCCTCAGCGGTCCTGCTGTCGGACAGAAGTTGATACAAAGCCCAGCCGGATTGCAACTCTGTCATCGACCTCACCCCTCAGCTAGGTAGCGGCCACCATTTTACATTTGTTTTCATTTTTAATTGTGGTAAAAACACGTAAAATTAACCATCTTAAGCACATGGTTCAGTAGTTAAGCACACTCCCAGCGCTGTGCAACCGAGATCCAGAATTCTTTTCATCTTGCAAAACAAAGTCTGTACCCATTAAACAACTCTCCAGTCCCCTCCCAGCTCCTGGCAACCACCATTCTACTTTCTGTCTCTATAAATTTGACTACTCTAGGTAACTCCTGTAAGTGGTATCATAACAATATTTGATCTTCGGTATCTGACGTCTCACTTAGCATAATGTCCTCAAGGTTCATCCATGTTGTAGCCTGTGTCAGAATTTCTTTCCAAAGCTGAATAACATTCCATTGTATGGACAGACCACATTTTGTTTATCCATTCAGCCAGCCATGCACACTTGGGTTGCTTCCACCTTTTGGCTACTGTGAATAAGGAACATGAACGTGCAAATATCTCTTTTGAAAGCCTGCTTTCCATTCTTTTGCATCGATAGCCAGAAGTGCAATCGCTGAATTATATGGTAGTTCTATTTTAAAATTTGTGAGGAACGATCATACTGTTTGCCACAGAGGCTGCACCATTTTATATTCCCACCGACAGCACACAAGGGTTCCAATTTCTCCACATCCTGGCCAGCACTTGTTATTTTCTGATGTGTTGTTTTGTTTTGCTTCGTTTTGCTAGGAGCCATCCTAATGGGTGGAGGTGGATGGCCACCATGACACAAGTCCTCCCATTGGCGTGGACACCACATCCCGTGTCACACACATCGTCTCATTGAATCCTTACAAAACCCCTGCTCAGAGGTCACACACGCATCATGTCTGTTTTACAGATGTGGACACTGAGGCTGGTGTGAATACTTGTATGGTCTTCAGCACTTGGCCACGCTCTCTCCCTCGCCCCGGGAACCACCTCGAACCTCGCAGCTGTGAAGACGGTTATATAAGTATACCAAGGATCCCAAGCTCTTGGCCCACACCACGTGGTCCCAGCATTCAACTGCCTCAAAACCAAACTCAGAGAGTGAAGACTGCACCCCACTCAGGTCCCTCTCTGGTTTGTAAATTTTGCTCTGGCCCAATGCCAGAGTCACCCTTGAGCGAGGCTGACAGCTTAAAGATTTTGTAGCATTAACCCGTCTCCCCATCATCCCTCCCTAGCCCCCCAAACCGGCGGGCAAGGCCCTTCCTGGTGGAGGGCACACAAGAGGCATTGTCTCCCCCGCCCCAGAGCTGCTGTTTCAACTCTCGAACTTTCCACCAAATGCTTCGGTTGCCAACAAGACCACCTGGAGTCCCAGTGCCGGGAGCTCTGAGAGGGTCTTCAGAGACACTGCCTCCTTGTTAGACGCAGGGGAGCTGCGTCCTGAGACGCAGGGCGCAGAGGCGAGGCCGCTGGCAGCCAGGCTTTTTGTCCTCAGCGCTGCAGGCCGCAGACGTGGGGTGGGAGTGGGGCAGAGAGAATTACCGTACCGCAAGATTAAACACTTCAGTGTCAACATGTGTGCAGCATTGCTCGAACAATGTTATCATTGTGAATGGAACGGACCAAAGGGTTTAGGGGATGGGGCGGGGAGAGAGAGAAAAGATGGGTTTAATTATCTCCAGGGCTGAAGCCAGTTGTTTGCCTAAAAGGACCCAGACGCTGGTAGAGCTGAAAAGAAAAATGGGCTGTAAGCATATGTCCATCTTTCTGACATAAACCGAGGCAGCCATCCTTCTACCCATGGGCACCCCATCTCCACAAAGGGAGGAACCCATCCCCCAGGGACCTCTTGGTCCCTATCCCATTCTTGGTTAACTGAAAATGAGGGCAAAGAATGGAAACTAGTTACTATTTTCAGCTAAACCAGCAATTTGCAATGAGGGGCAATTTTGTCCTCTCCCCTCCCCCACCAAGGGACATGGAGCAAAGCCTGGACTCACTCTGTGTGCTACTGGTGTCCAGCGGGTAGAGGCCAGAGACATTGCTAAACACCCTGCAATGCACAGGAGAGCCCCACAACAGGGACTGGTCCAGCCCCACTGTCAACCATGCTGAGTTGAGAGTCCCTGAGTGAAGAAACCTCCAAAGAGTCACAAAACTTGGGATTTGGCCCCACTTGGGCTCTCAGCGAGCTGGGAGAGACTCGGGGCTCACTCGGCCTCTTCTTCCCTTTGTAACAAAGAATGGATTTAATTAGTCTGAATGCCCCCTTTCTCTTCTGTTAGGTCGTACCATAAAAAGTTGCCAACAGTCTACCAATTTTGACCTACATACAGACGTGTGGTCTAAACTTGAATCCTCCATCTGTACTGCCCACTACGGCAGCCACTAACTACATGTGTCTACCAAGCACTTGAAATGTGGCTGGGTACTCAGTGTTTACATTGATCTCGGTGTAATTAATTTACATCTAAATAGCCACACGTGGCCAGTCCCATATTGGACAGCACACACGCAGGACATTTCTATCGTCACACAAAGTTCTCTCAGACAGCACTGCTCCGTAGGGTCCATGAGCTGGCTTCTTAGAGTAACACGATAACATAAAGCGCTTTCTGCCAATGAGCGTCCAAATGTATGTTCTCAGAAACAGATGAGAGGGTTTTTCTTCAACAAGAGAAGTCCCGTGGAAATTGGGAGGATTTCGCTCCAGGGTTGTGTGCGAGGGGCCTGGGATGGACGCTGGACGCTCCGTGGCTCTCGGTTCTGTCTGCAAAACTGGCACAACGACCCCTGCTCCGTCACAGGGCCACCGAGGAGCTTGTCACCTGGTGAGTGACATCACGCAGTGTAATCATCAGACCCACCAAGTTCAGGAGCAGGGGCAGGGGCTGCGCTGCAGGCCGGGCACTGCGGCCCCTTCCCCTCGGCTGAGCTGGGCTCAGCTTGGTGGTCATGGCCCCACGACCACCCTCCCCTCCCAGCTTCTTTTGTTTCCTTCCTAGAACATAACTGCTGTCATTTTATTAATTGGCGTGTTGACCTGTGTACTGACTGTCGTGTAGGTTTTAACTGTAAGATGTCAGACCATGGCAAGGGCACAAACATAGGTGTCCACCATGGGGCGGGGCTGGGGTGTGGGTCCCAGCTCTAAGGCCCCCTGGGCGCTTGGCGAGTCACTCTTCACCTGTACAATGGGCAGGCGACAATACTGATTTCAGGAGTCATCTCCCAGTGTTCTTCATTCAGGTCTGGGGTGGGACCCAAGAACTTGCCTCTCTAACATGCTCTCAAGAGGTGACGCCGCGGCCTGTCTGGGGACCCCACTTTGAGAATCACAGGCTAGAGGACGTCTGTGGAGTGCCAGCGCACAGGAAAGTCTCGAACGATGTTGACTATTATTATTTTGTTGCTCTCCACGGCACCAGGTACCACATTCATTTGCCTGGCACGTGGCAGGTTCCCAAGCATGTTAGTGAAGAGACTATGGAAACTACCCCATCAGCCTCCTTGGGAGGACAAACCCCCCTCTGACCTCACTCAGCTCCAGAAACAGCAGAGAACCAGAGCAGAGATCGGCCACGGGGACCTATGGCCTGGGTTTGAACGCAAGCTCTGCCCATCACCACTGGTGACTCAGCACAAGTTAACCCACCTCTGGGAGATTCAGTTTCCCCCTCCATAAAATGGGGACATTAAGAGGCCCCAGTATGAAGCTGTTGTGAGAATTCAAAGAGACAGAGGTTAGCCATCATGGGGCATGGTGGGGACGTGTGCCAGACCAGAGCAGGCCCTGGGAGTAGCTGGGGGTGGAAGAGGAGCTGCCCTCCCCCCTTCTGTATCCCCACCCTCCCCAGGACAGGAGGGTGCCTGCCCAGACCTTCCCCCAAAGCAGCCAGAGACTCCTGGGTCAGCTGGGCAGACGCAGCTGGTTTAAGGTATTTTAGAAGCAAATCAAATCAAATGAGAATTTATAATCCTTCCTGGGGTCTGGGTTCCATCAACCTAAACTCATTAGACCCTGGCAGTGCAGGTGCAGCTAAGGAAGAGATTTCCTTCATGCCGGGCTCCCATCTGCCTTTCAAAATAAGAGTTTCAAGAGCCGTATTCATTTCATGTTCACATTTGAACAACCTGCACTTGAATTCCCAAGCTGAACTATCAAAACACCCTTAAAACTGCACTGTTGTCCTTTGAACCTGTAGAGGAAAGCGAATTCAAGATCAAACCAAATGATGGTTTTGAAATAACATTTTGGGTCCTCGGTCGAATGTCACCAGTAGAGTTGCAAACAGACTTTCAAAGCGAGCCTCTAATTTACATGATAACAGTTGGAAACGAGGTCATCTTTCCAAATCATTGGAAATGATTAGTAGTGAATTAAGAGAATTCCTGTACAATTAAACTTACACAAAGTTTTAAAACAGGCGCGACTACTCTATGCCATTAGAAGACGGGACGGGGTCACCCTTGGGTGAGGGGGTTCTGGGAGCTGGTCGTGTCCCGTTCTGGATCTGGGTGGGCACTGGGGCTACCCAGGTGTATTCCCCTCTTTGCAAAAGTTCCTACCTGTTCCTGATTTGTGCACTGTTCTGTACATGTACTACACATTAATAAATAGTTTTATTAACAATAAAAGATGGCTGGCTCGATCCATCTCCAGTTCTACTGAAGAAGTATTTGTCACCATAGTTCCTCGACTGTAAAAGGTGCAATCAAGGTAATGACAGCTCTTTGGGGAAAACATACCAACACGTTTACCAATTTCAAGACATCTTGGTTTCAGAAACATTGACAAAGAAATAGGATATTGTACCTGAAGCTCACAGCGGTGAAACCCTTATGTTTTACTGCCCTCGCACACGCCCCTCCCATCAGCAAGGCTGTTTACTAACCTGCTCCAAACCCAGCCTGAGGAACAGTTCAGAATCAAGTCGAAAAGGGTGGGATCGGGAACTAAACCTCCCAATTCAAATGCACTCCCTGGACATCCTGGCCAGCAACTCCTTTCTCTGTGCAACGTGTTCTGGTTTATTCAACAGGGAGGACAGTCATAGCCCCCACCTGAATGGTTGCCATGAAAATGATTATGAATTAATTATTATTGTAATGGCTAACACAGCTTTAATTGACTAGCAGGCCTACCCCCAAGCCCCCAACCCAGCCACAAGGGGCCAGAGGCTGACTCCCACCAACCCTGTTTGTGGACCATGATCCACCTTCTGGACCCAACTGACTCATGAGGGAACATGTGATTCGAGCTGCCTAAGAGTCTCTCCCCAGGAATTTGAACTGGGTGCAGTAGCTCAACCATGTCATCAAGAGCTCAAGTTTCTTCTGCCTGTTTGCTCTGCCATTGTCCGAACACTGACGTTTAATCCTTAGGCTTGTTACCTCGTGGTCACAAGAGGCCCGCCATGGCTCCAAACATCACGGAACCATATTCAAGGCGGGGAAGGGGGGGAAAGGATAGAGAGTTCTGTTTGCTCAGCTGTCACTCATCAGGAAGCAAAATATTTTTCAGAACCACCTCCCACCCCCTTCTCCCCCTAGCAGACCTCCTCTTGTGTCTCACTGGTTAGAACAGCACCCGTGGCCGTTCCAACCTGCTCGGGATGCTGGGAAAGCAAGGATGTGGCTAGTCAGGTAGCTGTCACGATAAGTGGGTGTGGACGGCCAGCTTTCTCCCAACAGGCAGGGTAGCAGAGGAATCCAGAGGGGGAAGAGGGAAGCTGTTCGGTGACAGAGGTGAGGGATGTGGAGAGAATCACCCTTGGATTCTCTAACGACTTTCTACTTGCTGCTGTGTCCTCTCCCAAAGCTGTGAGGATGCATTCATTTCCTTTTTTTCCTCCTTAAACTGTTCTGAACAGATTTCTTTAGCCTGCAACCAAAGAATTCTGTTACGTGCACGTTGGTTCACACCAAACAACCCACCGCCCAGGAACAACCTCTGAGAATAGCTTCTACCTCTTTTCCCCCAGACCATCTCTTCCAAGCAGTGGGACTAGGGATACACCAGATGCTCTCGCATCAGTCTCTCTTGGAAACAAGCAGAAGCAACCCAGGTGCCCAAACCCACTTACTGAAAGAAGTTCGTTCAGGCTGTCAGTGCGCCTACAAGGTGCTACCGGGACAGGCAGGCCTCTCGCCCAAGCAGCTCCCCACCCTTGGCCAGCAAACAATGACATAGATTCTTAAAATGCCTCGAGTATTGCGATCTGTACATCCTCTGCCCCACGGGAAACGGGAACCACCTGTCCCACAAGCAGAACTCGGAGCAAACCCCACCTGGCCTCTGTGTCCTGCCAAGGGACAATGATTCCTGACCTGTTCGGGTCATTGTCCCTTATCTAAGGAGATCAGGAGGGTTCTGTAGATAAAATGAAGTTTGTTCTCAGCAAACAAGTGGCTGTTGGATGGAGTCCCATGCACTCTTTAAAGTTAGGGTTAAATTTGTACTTACTTATAGGTTTGAATTTAAAGAGAAACTAAAGTCTCTCCATGGGCTGCAGAGGCCCTGGCTGAATAATGCCAACCTGCAACCAACCTGTACCTACTCACGCTGGCACACTATTATTTGGAGACTTTGGAAACTAGCAGAGGGTCTCTATCTGTGCATAGAGTTGAGCCAAATCCCATGTGCAAATAACTTATGTAGATCCAACTACAGACCACACAGGCTACAACAACAAAGAGGGAGAGAGAAACAATACATATCATTTGAATGTGGCTACCCAGCAACCACTTCAAAGACAGTTTCCCTCACCCACCTTCCACAGTGGTGGCCATAGGCCAGTTTCATACCTTCTCATCCTCCTGGTCTTATGACCCAGTGTGGCCCATGGGACTTAAGGAGAAGCCTACCAGAGAACTCCGAGGAAAACCAAGAGATAAACAAGCAAGGAGAGCTTTTTGGGCCCTTCCCCTTTCTCCTGCCTTGAATATGAGATTGTATGAGGATGTGATGTCTGGGGCTGTGGCAGCCATCTTGCCACCATGAGGTAATAGGCACGAGGCATTTCAGGATGATGGAGGGAAAGTAGAAAGATCATGGTCATCTGGATGACATCACTGGGCTTGCTTTCCCAAACTTGGAATCGCCTCCGTGAAGATTTGCTGTCGTAGGAGATAATGACATGTTTTTAGCGCTGAGGCTACTCTGAGGCAGGTGTTCTGTGAGTTAGAACAAGTCCCAAATGAGACATCACTCATCTCCACGAAAGCGAGGAGCAGGCTTTGGGAGGTATGTATCTCTCAGCATCTCCTGTCCCTGAGGCTGGTGCTAGTGTTTAAAGGTAAGTATTTTGGTACAATGGACCTGAAACTTAAACCAACTATTTCATCTCATGCGCAATGGAAGAGGCAGTACTCTGCCCCAAGGCCAGAAGAAAAAGCAGCAGCAGGGACTTACCATCAGCAACAGAGCGTGTCTATATTCATCAAGGCAGCTTCCTAAGGGGCTTTGATGCACCATTTTCTGTCCCACCCACTGCCTTCAGCCCCCACGGAAGGCACAACTGCATGTCACACTTTTCTTTCCCAAGTGCCCAGACCATTTGTCAAAACCCATAACGAGAGCTGAGTAAGTAACAAAAATACAATTTTTTAATGTGAAAGCTACTTAGGGAAATGCACAGTCATAGATATGGCCTTGGAGAGGAACATAAAGGTGTCCCCAGTGGACTAATCAGGGTTTCAGAGAGTGGTCCATCGTCATGTTCACAGAATGGCCTATAAGAGACTCTGCAGCCAGACATGGCCCCAAAGGCGGTCCCAGGAGTGGTCTCCATGTACGTGAGCTCCCTGCCATTATCTCATTTAATCCCAGCCGCCCCGAGCCACCCCATGTTACAGGGAAACTGCTATGGACCAAATTATGCCACCCCAAAACTCATGTGCTGAAGCCCTCCCCCCCTACCTGATAGCATTTGGAGATGAGGCCTTTGGGAGACATTAGGGTTCAATGAGGTCATAGGGTGGGGCCCACACGATGGCATTCGTGCCCTTCTAAGAAGAGAAAGAGATTAGAGCCCCTTCTCCCCACATGTGAGGACATAGTGAGAAGGCATCTGCAAGCCCGGGAGAGAAACAGACCTATCCGTGTCGGCACCCTGACCTCAGACTTCCAGCCTCCAGGACGCTGAGAAATAAACGTCTGCTGTTCGGCCCCCCCCAGCTGGGCGGCCCGAGCTGACCAAGACTGAGGCCCACAGAGCTTCGCTACCTCCAGTGACCAGCCTGAGGTCACACACCAGTGACCTGGACTCAAAGCCAGACAGACCTGCTGTCCCCACAGCTGGCAAGTGACGGATCATCCCTGAGCCTCAGTTTCCTCACTCAGAAACAAATGTGGGAATCGTGCTATTTGCTGAATGACTGGTATGGGTGGATCCTCGCTTAAGATGGAGAAACGTCAACTGTCCATATCAAAAAATGGGGGGGCACAGGAAATGCTACCCTACTGAGTTTGACAAACGGAGTTCAGAAAGAGAGAGAGAGAGAGAGAGAGAGAGAGAGAGAGAGAGAACAATTTTCTGTGATTGACAGATTGATTGATTCATTTTTAAGAGCAGGCCAGCCCACTGTCAACTGTCTAAATCTGAGGGGTTGTTTGTGCCCTAAGCTGGCAGGCATGTAGGTCCTGATGGTTTGGTGTTGCGTTAAAACTCTGCATCGATAAACACAGATGTTAAATCAGCATGAGACAACTTTCTAGAATAGCAGGATTCGTAATAAGGAAACCAGCTTCCTGGTTTGTCTCATGCCCAGTCAACACAGCTGGGCTTCGCATTTCAGTGGGGGGGGGGGGGGGGAATGGGGTCACCCCAGCTCAAATTCCTGCTCTCGTCCTGATGGGCAGGCAGTGAATCTCACCGCCCTAATGCCAGGAGCTGCACTTGGGACCCGTCGCACAGGCAGGCCAGCTGCAGAGCAGCCCAGGTTTGGGCCTGGCAAGTGACAGTGTCTCTGCTAGCAGTGAACGTTCCGGGCGCCTCCTGCCATGCGGGCAGCGTGCTCAGCTCTCCTCCTGCCTCTGCGCAGGGGACCCTTCCAGCAGCCCAAGAGGCAGGCACCGAAATTAACCCAGAGGAGGAAATGGGGACCCCAAGTTCAATAACCTGCCCAAGGTCACAACTAGCAGAGGTGGGATTTAGACTCACGTGGTCTCACCACAGAGAATCTTAACTGCCACCTGAAATATTTCAGGAGAATTTTTTGAAAACAGAACCTGGGTCAGGGCTGCTGGGACGACAAATTTAGGAAGAAGTGTGCAATGTGCTCCGTGGCCTTTGTGGGGATTCATAACGCATCTCACGTTAGAGATGCTGAGAAGTCTTCAGAGGAGAAATCCGTTTAAATCAGAGTTTCTGCAAACTAGAAGAAGCCCCTCTGAACATCCTGCAGGAGAGAGTGTGTCTGTGTGCCACTGGGCATCTGCAGAGGGACAAAAGGGGCAGATAAAAACTCAGGTTTTTTAACTTTTTAACCTTTTCCCAGGCTGAGGGTATCGACTGTCTAAAGCAGGGCTCAGCAAACTTTATAATGAGACAGCTACTAAACAGTCTAGCCTTTGGAGAACATACAGTCTCTGTTGCAATGACCGACCTCTGTCCTTGCCATGTGAAAGCACCCAGACAATACACAAATGAGGAGTGTGTTCCAATAAAGCTTTATAGACACCAGAATTTGAATTTCATCTAATTTCACATGTCATGAAATACTGTTCTTCTTTTGATGATGTATCACCCTTTAAAAAACATAAAAACCATTCTTACTCACAGGCTGTACAAAAACAGATAGCAGCCTGGATTTGGTCCCAGGTTCCCCTGCTTCAAAGGCAGCTTTTGAGTTACGTGAAACATGGAAAAATGCAGCTTCTCTGCTCACCTCTCCTTTCACCCCAATAAGTTACCTGCCCAGAGAGAGGAACAGTTAAGAGAGAGGGTTTTATTCCCGTTTCCTCTTGAGGAAAGTTGTGGAATTAAAATAAATGGGACCAGTTCTAAGACTGTGTTTAATAATCTTTTAGTATCACTGGGCAAAAGGCACTGTAAAAATATTTAGGTTCCTGGGAGATGATGCCCTCCCAGGGAGATTTGACCTCCAGTTTAGTCTCCAGGGTGTTTGCAATGCAGGCAGAGCTGTGTTCCTAGGGGAGGGCTCCCGTGTTGATTGCAATCTGGGTTCCTTTCAGACAGTTAATAACCCCTGAGTCTAGAAATGCTGCTTTCCCCACTCGCTGCCATGGGCCGATGGGTTGGAAGCAAAGGCTCTCAAAACAATTTCCAAGTTTGAGGAAAGTTACCCTAAACCAGTGGTTTTCAACTGGGGGCAATTCTGCCCCCACCCCCACCCCCACCACCACCACCAGGGGACATTTGGCAATGTCTGGAAACATTTTTGGCCACCACAACTTTAGAGAGGGGTGCCACTGGCATCTGGTGGGTAGAGGCCGGAATGCTGCTCAACATCCTGCAATGCCCAGGACATTCCCACCACAGAGGACTGTCTGGCTAAAAACGTCAGTAGTGCCAACGCTGGGACCCCCTGTCCTAAACCTACGTACAAGAGGCACTTCCAAGCCCCTAGGGTGCTTGAGCCACAAGATACGCAGAGATTTCTGGATCCCCTTTCCCATACCCCCCACCCCACCCATCACCAGTATATTAAGACGATGAGGAGCTCGGGGTTTGTGTAGGTACAAGGCAAGTAGCTTCGTTTATTGTTTCCTCCTAAAGGAAATGACCAATGGTGCCTCCACCCTATAAACATTTACTAGCCCTGGAAGGTTCTGAGGCCCCACTGCCATTTTTAAGGGCTTCTCTCTCAATAATTGTTAGGTCAAGTCAGTCAGAAAACGGAACCTCAGAAGGGGGAAGATGGTGGGGAGCATTTTACAAAGTTCAGGACCGAGAAGAAAACTGAAAGACCTACAATGGGCCCCCTGCCCCCTCTTTCTTGCTTATAAACGAATGACTGCTTTATATTGGGTTTCTTATGAACAGAGGCAGAGAGTTTTAAAGGTCTCGGGGCGCTGCCAAGCAGGGTTTGCTGGCTGAGCCCCACCGTGTTAGTGGGTCTGTAGATTGATGAATGATTGGCCTTTGGGGTGTGGTACCCTGAACACACTCTGAGACTGGCTCTCCAGGGGCCCAAGTCTGGGAACAGCGACCCCACCAACAGTCACCTCTCCCAGTCTCCAGTAGGAGGGTTTTCCAGTTCACTGGGGCTTGGGAAAACGTAATCCCTGAGAATGCAGAGAAAAATGGAACCAATATCCAGGTACCCACAACTAAGAATTAACAAGAGTCAGTATATAGTGGTTACTTTGTTTCCTACATCGACCTTTTACTTTAGGATAACTTCAGGTTAACAGAAAAGTTCCAAAGACAGTGTGGAGTTCCAACGCACCCTCGCCCAGCTTCCCTCCATGTTATAATAACATCTTCCATGACTACGGGACACTTGTCAAACTAAGAAAGTAACCCTGGCGTGCTACTGTGAACCGAACTCCAGACTTCTTCCAGATAGATGCCCCCAGTTTTTCCACGGACGCCCTCATTCCGTTCCCAGAGCCAACCCAGGACACCACATTGCACTTCCCAATGACTCCTTACCATTAAAAGAAAGAACATTTGACAGGAACAGTTGGAGTTTATTTAAAATTTCTTCCCAACGCCTTCCTTTCGCTGCCTCCACAGAGGCAACGGGTGGGAGTCCGGCTGCTCCCATTCCCATTGGTGTTTCTACATGGCCGTGAACCCACAGCCCACACACAGGACTGCTGGGGTCCTTGTGTGTGTGTGTGACACACCGACAAATGCTTCTACCCTTACAGACTTCCACACAACTTGCTTTCTTCCTCTTGACATTCTGTCTTGAGTCTATGTCGATACATAAAAAAAAGAAGTCCTCGCATTCCCTTCTGGTTTATTACAAATGTACAAATAAACTGATTACAAACTTATTTCTCCAATCCCCTGCTCGCAGACATTTAGACTGCTGCTGATTTTATGCTATTACAAACCATATGCGATCTTTATTCTGCTACATGTGGTAGACACCATCCCCATGGTCTTTTCCATAGTGTCTTGAGGTATTGCTATTAAAATACCAATCTCTAGCTGCCTCTGGCATTTCCCATCAAGGGGGTGTGGGTGCAATAGGAGCCCAAGTCCATGGACGCTTGGGGCCCTTTGCCCTGACAATTATTGTTAAGCCCTAGAGACAGAGGCGAGGGCAGTTATCAGAAGTACGATGGATAACGAAAGGGAAGGTGTAAGCTGCTTCTCTCTCTATCTTACTCTTCAGAGCACCAAACCACAAAGTCAAGATCAAGGGCTCAGCGTCTGTTTTGGTGGTCTCAACACGACTCTCCTTGTGGCCCGCTATCCCATTCACCTACCCCCACGAGGTCAGGAGGAAAAAGTGGAGGGTTTTACATTCAGCAAGAGCTGGACTCAAATGCCAACCCCATCACTTCCTAGCTCTGCAAGTTCGGGCCCCGTCAGTTTCCTCGTCGCCAAACTGGGAATGGCAGTACTTGCTCTGCAGAATGTGAGAGAATTCAATGGGGAGCCTGATAAACGAAGGTGTCAGAAATCCATTACTGCGACAGGAAGATCTCAACTCAACCTTCTCACTCGGTGGTGCATTTGGATAATGAAGGAGCCTCTGAATTCAGTTTCTAGATTCAGCCATGCAAGATCCTGCCTGGACTAGGAAGTGCCTCTGAGGCCCAGGAAGAAAGAGCCGCGCTCCGATGCACGGCAAGACTTCCTGACAAGGCAATGCCCTGCAGAGCCCGCACACACGCCAGCCAGGACAAGCGCCACTTGAGCTGGGACCAGAGGCAGGCTCCTTAATTCTCTGGGTAGTGAACCAGCCTAAAGCTGAAGCTTGCTTTTGCTGAAAGACAAGTCCTAAAGAGGCGAGTCGTTTTACAAGTGGGAATGGAGAGAAGTGGTTATTCTTGTTGAACCACGTGAATATCTCAGTGACGCGGAAGCTTCTAGAAACACTGGTCTCCAAAGTGGGGTACAAGTATGTGGGAGGCAAGAGGGATCCAATGGGATACAAAAAAAACTACAATCTCAATTAAGTAACTTTCAAGAACTGATGGGCATTGGGGAAGGTGAAACTTTACCAGCTGCACTTCAACAACAATCTCTGCATTACTGGAGGATGAGACTTGAAAAAATAAGGATCTTGTTTTAGTAACACGGCCAATAATTCACTTGTGGCATTTCCATGTCTTTATCATGTGACATGGCCTCCGCCTGAGATAGTGTGGCAGTCACTACTGCCATCTCCCAGATTCTTTCTGGTGCTCCCCTTTCCAAGCAAGGGGTGGAACTGGAACCTCCTACGACCTTGGCTCAGGTGTGACCATGTGACCAGCTCTGACCAATGAAACATGAGCAGAAGTGCCAGGTCACTTCTAGGTGGAAATTTTAAAAGCCCATGCACAATTCACATTGTCATTCTCCTGTGGCACACTAATTGGTGACATTCAAAAGGGTGACAGCTCCATCAGCCTGGGGATCTGAGCACCCTACCTCCTGGCCAGTATGCAGAGCCCACTACCAATCCAAGGTGAAGCCATAACTTAACCTTTTTGCCGCAATGGTCAGATACATCTGAATGAATATATCTGAAATTTTTATACATAAAATAATGTCATTTATATACAAAGCAGCTCAAATTGTTATTATTAAATGCATAAAATAGTCAAAATATCAACTTTTTGTTTTTTTGTGAATTTCTGACACATTTGGGAAAAAAAACTTGAAATCAATTAACACAGCGAAAGAGTTAATCTAAGAGAACAACAAACCTACTGAGTTTTAACTCACTGAGATTGTGGGGTTCTTTGTTACCACATGATAACTCCATTTACACAGACTAGACAGACGAAGGATCAAAATAATCAAAATTTTGGACCAGACCTTTCGCTCACTGATCCCAAACAGTTGAACCACGATTTTGAAAGATCAAATTCCAGCACATTGAAAATTTTAGTGATAGCAAAACTGGTTAAATTTGTCTCATTAATTAATCAAACTCTTTGTATCAATTAATAACGATCAATTAGATAAAACGTGTAATTAGCTCACGATAACATTTTTGTGTCATTTTTATTTGTAGCACCTCCTAAATATCTGTGTCAGTCTTTGTTTTACAAAGTACCAACTATCCTAAAACAGTAATAGTTTTACTATTTATTTCCATTTAGGGTGTGTACTCAAAAGTGTATTGTGGGGATGCAAGATTAAAAACCATTCAGAAGACATGTCTTCACCTTGTCCGTGCACACTCACAGCCAAAGTCTGAGCACCTTCTGTGTCACCAGAGTTCTGGGAGGCAGTGCGAGAGAGTAAGAATGTCTGAAAAAACAGTCAAGAAAAAGTCCTTTATCAAAGGCCAAAACTCAAGTCATGGAAACCACAGACTAGCTCGCCTGCCTTTGTGTGTGTGGATAAGTTGCTGGGCAGATGAGCCCTGGGAGCTTTACAGGACCATTCTAGACTGACTGTCATGCTAAGTGCTTAGATTTTTTTTTTTTCCCAAAGTACATGAAAGCAAGAGAGAGAGGCTGGTGTTACAAGACAGTACAGGCCTAACTCCAGTGCTTAGAAACATGCAAGCCCTCGATGTTGGAAACAGTGCAAGTTTGTATTCACAGCCAAATTTAATTAAGCCAGACAACAAAAGATGGAAACTTGAAAGCTACTCTGGGGAGATAAAGATGTGAGAGAATAACACGTGACCTCAAAGATGCAGGGAAACTCAATACTCGCTAGGTCAGATTTTTCAAACAAGTAGAGAAAGAGCTGGAGGGAATTTACGGGAAGCCTTGAGCAAGAAAGCCCACCCCTCCTCTTGGGCCCTGAAGACTGGCTCCTCTCCGAGTCCTCTGGTCTTCAGAGGCTTCCAAAGGCACTGAACCCACACAAGGCCTTTGTCACAGCCGAACTGCAGCTGGGGGAGGAGGGGGCAGCCTCGCACCTGCTCCAATAAAAAGTAGGGAAGTTGTACTGTTCTGTTAATGAATGCTTTGGGCTTGTCACTCCCTTGAAGGAAAAGACAATTTGTACTTTGACCATCTTCCAGAAAGGGGTGGGAAGAAATATTTCAGTAATGTGATTTTTTCAAAATTAAAACTCTTTATTTTGGAATAATTTTTGATTTAGAGAAAAGCTGCAAGATAGTACAGAGTTCCTGTATAACCCTCACTCAGTTTCAGCTCCCTGAATAGTACACTTTTTAAATAGCCATAGATGCTAAAAGCGAGAGAAAGCGTTAACGTTATGCTCTCCTCATCTTCATATAAGTTTGGTGTGCTCACTCAAATTTCATTGATCTCTGAAAGAAGAGGAAAACACGCCATTTTCTTCACATGTTTAAAATAACACGGGTGGCTTAATCTCAGTATTATAAGACTGAGTACTTAAAAACTGACATTTGGACTCATATACCGAGGTGAATAGTGGTCTGGACACCACCATAATAACAAGAACTACCAATTATCAAGCACCTACTGTGTGCCAGGCTCCACACACACGTGATGTGATTTTGTCTTCATGAGGATTGGTGGAGGAGGGGATTACTACTCAGCTTTATAAAACGAGGACACAAACTGAGAGATGTTCAGTAACTTGCTCAAGGTCACGCAGCTAATATGCAACCCTAGTGGAAACAGACACATGGGTTTAAGCTGTGTCTAAAGAGAATCACTGTGGATGTCGTGCCATTCTCCCCTGCCAAGTCACACCCTCTGCTGTCACCGAGAACTTCCGTTACACGGCAGTAAAGCCCCCCAACCCCCCACTCCATATATCATCCAGAATTAGCTGCAAAGTGTCAGGAGACTTGGCCAGGCAGCTCCAAGCATCAGCGAGGGCTGGAAGCCTTCACTGGGAAGCCTTTAGAGCAAGCCGCAGTTGGCAGCCCCTGCTCCTGCATGGAAACAAATTAACATTGGCATTCCAAACACAGGAAAGGAAGGAAATTGGAAACACAGTTTATACTTGGCCAGCCCTTTGAAATACTGTACCATGCTACCGACATCAATTAATGAAAAGCAGGGTTGTGCTGAGAGGCTCTGGTTTGGAAATGCATTAACACACGTTAAACATGTTTGTACAGGAACCGGATTATAAGCGCCCTGGCTCCAAAACAATAAAGCAATTACCCTAAAACTGGTGCTCTCTGAGTTGTCATTAATTCAATCCACTCCACGCGGATCAGCAAAGGCTTTGCGCGGCTCCCAACAATGCCTTCCGACACAAATGTTGAAAGGACAGCATCGCACGTGCTACTCGGAGTTTCACATAAGTAAGTGTCAAACTCCATGCGCTCCTAATGTCCCCCCAAATCATAAACACTCCACTTTGGGGAGGGGAAAACACACAGCAGCAGCCCTGGTATTCAACGGCACTGCCATTTCACATTGGGAGCGTGCAATGTTTCGCCAGGGAAGGTTAACTCTGAAATATCTGTTCCATATTAAGAAATACCAAGTCACATTTCTGTCAAATATTATTTGTCAAATGCCATTTGCTGCAAACCCCACAATTCAGTCGCAACTGAACACACAACTCGTACTGGACGATTCACATAATAGCCGTGATCGGACATGGGGTGGTTTGCAGTGAAAGAACCCCCTTTCTCTGTAAACTGTTTCAGCAGTTGGAAAGAAAAGCATCTGAAGCTCTGGAATAAATAAAGTGCAGTGCCTTGAGCTGCCTGTGCAAAGAACCCAGCCGGCGGGGAGAATAGACTCAAAACAACCAGAAGGCGAGTGTCCTCTTCACAATTTCGTAAGAATGCTTCAGAGAAAAGATTTTAGATGATGTGAGTGAATCTCAACATTTCTGGCTGGCAATGAAAGAATCGGCTAGTTTCTTGGAAGACTAGCATCCTCGGGCACTTCACCCCCAGATACACCCACCTGCCTCCATCTGGCCTCGAGGGTCTGGGCGACAAATGTCCCTGATGTTGCCCCTCTGCTTCCTTGCCCTGGTGACGTCACCCCGCAACTCTGCGTTGATCTGGGATCCATCAAGTTGGAGCCACTTGGGTGTGTAAAGCTAAATGTGTTATCATTTTCACCACAAATTAACAGTTTCTATGTAAATATTGGTGTTTCCTCACCCCATGAAGGCGAGAGGAGGCAAATGGCACCGGCACATTTGATTTAAACTAATTAAAAGCAGAGGGTCATGCAATGCAATATATTGATTTTACCAGTGGGACTTAAATCGTTTATAATAAGTGTACACAGCTGCAGCGCTCCCCCACCACCACGCTTTAAAGGCTAATCCTCACATTCCTTCTGACAATAACATGACAGGTCCCACACATCCCTGCCTGTGCCCCAACCCCTGGTGACACTGCCAGAGTGCATTAAGGCGAAGCTTTGCAGCAACTTGCCAAAAACAAACAAACAAACAAACAAAAAAACGAGTGTGTCGACAGCCCCCAGCTAGGTCTGAAGAGTGATTGCAGAAAAGTTAAGGTGTCCAGCCATTTGGTGCACGGGACTCTCCATTCAGGATACGCAGCTGCTTAAATGGGTGGGCAGGCTGGGGTAGGGTGGGGACTGGGGCAGTGTTAGGACACTCTGGTTCTTGCGATGGACCAAATATGACCTTACCCAATAAGGGGGAAAAGATATTAAAGCGATCACGGTGATCAATCGACTTAGATGGGACTTTCCCTGGAATGAAGTCATCACTTCTCTCGGAGTTCAGCGGACATGTGACATTTGCACACATCGCAGGCATTCTGGCGGTCAGGGATCGCACGCCAGCTGTGTTTATCTCGACAGAGGTAAGGCCCCAAACTGCGGCTCTCAAGAGCTGCATCCCGGAAGCAGCATTTTCCCCCACGCATGCAGACACTCGTTCCTCTGCTGCTCTGCAATCGATTTGTATCTGGGCCATCTCCCTCACCCCTTCGATGGGCCACTCCCCAACCGAATGACAAGCCTGGAATCAAAACCAAAAATAACCACCCAAGCGGGCATCCAGGGCTCAGCCTTAAACTGCTTGGGTTCCAGAAGAGAAATACAAAGAAGATCAAAAAAGTTCAAATCTGGGTCACATACACCCTTGGGAGAAGGGGGAAGAAGAGCTCTGATTTATAGAAGTGGGAAAATGAGGTTTAAAAGAAGTGATTTTGAAAGGGTTACTAAAAACACAGCTGTTGGTGCACTCCTATAGGGAAGGCACTCTGCAGAAAGAAAGAAAGAAAAAAAGAAAGAAGGGGGAAGCCTGTGTGACATCTATATTAACCTCTGGCTGCTTACCAGTGAAGGCCGGCGCTTGGAGTACTGGAATGTGGAACGGCCCCTTCCAAATCTTAACACAAGCCAGGTTACAGCTGCAAACTCTGCAGCCCATGCGCCCTTCGAAGCACTCCCTGAAGGAAATTTTTAAACTGTAACAGAATCTTTTTCTAATACTCTACAGTGGTAGGGCCTGTTCTTAAGGGGCAAAGGGAGAGCTCTTAATGCCAAACACTTGTCAACAAAAAGGACAGCCAGATGGTATGAAGGAGAAGTCAAACAGCAAGGCCTCTCGCTGCTCTTCAGCTATAGTCACAAAAGCCACTTTTCTACGCGGAACCCAATCGTGATAGGTTTCCAGCTTTCCCTCTTTTTTAATTTAGCTTTGAAGATTAAACAAATTTGGTTTCTTCACAGCCCGGGCTAGAGATAAACACGCATCATACACTCCTAATGCCAGCCGGCTTCTTTAGAAGATTCCAAGAGAAGCTGCTGAATTTCTCCAAAGAAAGAATGGTGTGGGCCATCCCTGGGTTCCGTCTGCAGAATTCACAATGCCTGGGCACTATGTAAGAGAGGAGAGACTGTTTTGAATTCCAAAAATTAAGCCTACGCTGAGGAGTCGGGGGCTTGTTAATCCAAACCAGTTTACAGCTCTCGCCATTGAACTGAAGGGGTCCAGGCTGGGAAGACGTGAGTCTCAGTTCCAGTTCGGCAGCTCAGCCAGCATGACACGGGGCTTTCTTATACAGGCTGGTCTTTGTCATAAGGTGCAGTCTGAAGTCCTCATTCTAGGCACCTGGTTTTGTCGTAAATTCTCCTCCAGTTCCCTCTCTAGTTTAGATCCTGCTCAGCCTGGCAAAAAGCTTGAATTCCGAGAAGGACTTATAGGAACAAAAACCAGTTTGGCTGCAGACAGAAGGAAGAATAAAGGCACCAGGTCTGCAAAAGCCTTCAGAATTCAGGCAGAGGTCTCCCGAGCACTTCAGGACAGTGGCGGTATGCAGTGGGGGGAGGAGGGGCCGGTGGAGAAAGTCAGCCTCCCCTCAAGATCTCCATTAAGTCCCCCAAAGTTCCCCCCAGGGCCCCTGGAGGATCATAAGTAATGGTTTGATATGCACAAGTGACATTTTCTTACTCTTAGGTAAAGTGTCAGACTAAACGCACCTTTAGGAAACTTTGTATGTTACAGACTAATATGATTTGCAATCCAAGAGAAAATGAGCTTTCTGAGCAAACTCAGCTTCTAGGAGAGTCTCGCACATGCCCCTCCAGTCCCACGCCAAGCCCCTCCTGCCAACGCCAAGCCCCTCCTGGGGAGAAAATCTGGGACCATGACAGAATGGAAGGGACAGGAATTTGATCCTTGTGCTGAGCAGAAATAGGTCAACCTTAGAAGCATCTACAGAAAACTCTTGCCAAACTGCAGTCCAAGTCTTCACCCAACTAATTACCTCGCGTTTTAGGGACAGAGAGAAAGAAAACAAGGTCAGCGCACTCTGTTAAAAGCCACTCTGCCATCTAATTTGGAGTGAGGTTCCAGAAAGCAAGACCTGAGAAAGTCAGGACTGTCCCACAAAGCCCAAAGCCAGCCCTGATTAAGAGCCTCAGACAAGCCGGTCTTTGTCCTTTCAAGATGAAAGAAATGGGACTAACGGGGTTGAAAGGTGTGTGTACAGCCAGAGGAGGAAAACCACCCAGCTGCGGCCTTCCCAAACAAGTCTCAGCTTGCTCCCACCACCAAGGGGGAGCAAACAACCCTGCCCTAAGATTCCCAGGGGTACCCACTTGGCAACTTAGTCCTTCTCTGGGGGGGGGGGGGAGATCCCTAGGTCTGTCCCCGCTATTGGTCCATGAGCAGTATGGTGCTTTTTGCATGGGATTTGCAGAGCCTTCCACAGAAGCCAGGGCTTCCAAATACCTTTTTAATGAGCCCAGCCAGGCTCTGAAGGCAGCCACTGGGACCTGCTGTGTTCACAGGTAGTCATGGGTACCCAACAGAACAGGATACCATAAATTCTGTCCAGAGAAAGGGCCCTGATTAACCCGGGCTTCAGGATAGCTACAGAGCTCTGCTTTAAGTTACTTATTTATATGTATGTATTGGGAATTTTTCTTTAGTTTCTGGTATAGGTCATAAATACACATTGTAAAAACAAAACAAAACAAAACAGAAAACCACAGACAAAAGTGCAGGCAATGAAAGCTCAGACCCCAGCTCCCACTGCCTAAGCGCCAGCGCCAGGCCTGCCCTACCCCCCAGTAAAATCTATTTCCAGTTCCTGGTGTTATCTTCCAGTGGGGAGGGATGATATACAGGCACATATGTAACCTCACTCATCTGCACCTTGCTTTTTTCCACCTCATACATCTTGGAGATTGTTCTGAACCGGGACATATGGAGCTGCTTCGTCCTAACAGGCTGCTTAGTATAATTTAAACTTTCTTGAAGTTATTTTGGCATCTAAACCTCCCACCCCTTGCTCGCTGAAACTTGTTTCACTGTTTGATTTTTGGCTATTATTAAGGGCAGACAATGGCGTCCCGGGACCTCCAGGGACCTTATCTGGAGCGGGAAGCATTAAGGTTGATCCCGGCTTCCCCGCGCCCTCCATCCACGCCCCCTGTGCTCGGCGGGGGGGCTTGAGTATCATTATTTCCATGTTGACACAGCGCCCGTGGGCGTAAGTTTGCTGTCTTGACTCTGTTCGGATTTTCGCAGCAAGTTACACATGTAGAATGAAAGCGGCTCAGGAAACAGCGCTATCGGGGCGTGTTATCTCGGAAACCAAATATTTGATCATCAGCCCTACAGCGCGCTGCCGGGGGTTAGTTTGAGCAAGTCTGGTGAGTGTGCGCGCACAGATGGAGGGAGAGCCACCGCGCCCCCGCCGCAGCCCCAGCCTCGCGTCCCCCGGGCCGTCGCGGCTCCACTTCGGAGCCGGGTCCCCCAGCCGCCCCCGGCGGCGTCTCCGAGATCCCGCGCCACCCAATCGCCAAAACCCGTGGTTTGCGCGCCACATGTGATAAACGCTGAAAATGTATTCTGCCCGCCCGGGACCTATCATTAAATATTTAAAATAGAAAGCTCGCAATGGCAACGTTTCTTCCCCAGCTCCAGCCAGGAGAGTTGAGAGCGAGGGGGGCGGCCAGGAGAGGGGACCCGAGGCGCTCAGGGCGCGCAGCACGCTAGGGCAGGCGCACCGCGAGCGGACAGGTAGGGCTTACTAAGGCCGGGAAGGGGGCGCGACGCCCGGGATGCCAGGGCTAGGCAGGGCTGAGAGGGGCCCAGAAAGGGCGGGAAGGCAGCTTCGCAGAGCAGGGCCCTTTAAATCCAGGTAGCGCGGGCCGCGCCGGCCCGGCACAGCTCACATGACCGAGCCCCGCGCTTTCAACTGAGCCGCGGCCGGCTGGGCGCCTCCTTCACCAGAGGTGCGGCCGCCAACTTAAACCGAAGGGGCCTTCGGACCAGTCCTTCGCTCCCCCAAACGCCACAAGGCCAACTTAGCCTGGCTTTCCCTACAGTAGGGCGCGCACAGCTTGGGGTCCACTCGGACCGGGGGTAGGAGACCCTTGGCCAGGCACTATGGTTTTGCAAAGGGCCGGCGTGGAAAGATGGGCGGGCTGGACCTAAGAAGCGGCCCCCGCCTCCCTATTCCAAAGCGCCTCCTGACCCAGACGTTCACCCCCTTCCTCCTGCCCTCACTCACCGAGGTTGACGAAGCTCATGACCATATCGGCGTCGGTGAGGAAGTGGCTATCTTGCAGGCTGGCCAGAGGGGGGCCCTGGGTGCTGAAGACCGCCTTGTAGGGGTAGGAGAAGCCCTGGCCGTCGGGCCCGCCGCCCTCCTCCACCGCCATGGCGTTGTACAGGTCCAGCATGAACATGGGCGCCGAGTTGTGCTTGCCCTGGAGGTGGGGGCGCGGGCGGTGGGGCAAGCCCAGGATGGAGAGGATCTCGCGCTGCATCTCCCGCCGCTCCTGGCTGCGGAGGCGCCGGTGGATGAAGCTCGAGTGTACCTCGTTGTCCAGGCTGAAGTCGGCCAGGGCGGAGCGCAGCAGGAACAGGGGCGCCCAGAGCGCCACGAAGCTGGGGGGCGCCGCGGCGCGCAGCGAGCGCACGTGCATCGCGCCGGCTCTACGCGCGACCCGGGCTCCAGGCACCCGGCCCCAGGGCCCGCGCCGGCCCAGGTGGCGGAGGGGGACAGGCAGCCGTCCACGCCGCTCGGTCACTTGCTGCAGACGGGCCCCGCGGCGCCCGCGCCGGACATGGCCCCTCCCCGGCCGGCTGCTCTCTGCCCGGACCACCGCCCCCGGCTCTGCGCTGGCCCCGGGGCCCCTCGCCCCGCACTCTCCCTGGCGCACCGCAGGGCTTAGAAACCGGCTCGAACGAGCGAGCTAGCGAGCAAGGAGGCGGGCGCGGGTGGGAGGAGCAGCCAGCAAACCTAGGAGCCCGGAGAGCGAGCGCCGGGGAGGCGGCGAGACGGCGGGCGGGCGGGCGAGCGCTCCTTCTTCCCGCTCCTCTCGCGCTCTGGCCCTCGGGCGGAGGCGACCCACCCTCTTCCGAACTCCGATGGCGGAGAGCAGGGACCCCGGGTCGCTCTCCCGGCCCTGCGAGCCCTTGATCGCACGAGAGGCCGCCTCGGGAGCCCCAGAGTGGTACGCGTTGGGGCCTGGGAGGAGGAGGACGAGGGGGAGGAGGAGGACGGCCTTCCAGGGGCCCCTCCCGCGCCCGCGGCCTCCCACCTGCCCTCGGCCCCGCCCTCCCCCCAGCTGCGCCCAATGGGTTCATTCATTCCTTCTAGTGCGCTCTACAAATATTTACCGAGTGCCCACAGGGTGCCCAGCGCCGGGCCGGGCGCCGCAGGGATGCGGAGGGAGGAATCCGAGCCGGCCTTCCCCCTCCCGGGACTCGCAGTCCGGACCGGGAAGGAGGCCTGAGCCGGATTCGTGGGATTTGGGCCGTGGTGGAAGAAGCTGGGGGAATGCGAGGGGGCGCGAGCATCCGAGAAGGCTTCCCAAAGGAGGTGCCCCAGCCCCTCCTATCGCTCTGCCCCCTCCCTTTCACTGCAGCCTCTGATCCCCCGTGCCACTCCAACTTGTCGCCAGGTTGTCTTTGCACTTGCCATTCCCTCTGCCTCGGATTCTCTGCCCTCCCTTTATCCCTCCCCCACGGCCTTCATCAGTGCTGGGCTGGCCAACCCTCCACCTCCAGGTGCCACTCAGGTACCACTTCCTCCCGGAGACCTTCCCTTGAATAGCATAGCTGAAGTCCCTTCCCCGCCTTATCCCCATACACACTCTTGTTTAATTTTCCTGAACTCCTCTCACCCTTTGGAATCACTGTTTGAATTATTCGTGCTTTCTTTATCGTCTTGTCTCACGCACTAGAAATGCAACACTCGGGGACAGGTCGGTGCTTTTCTCAGTTGCCCGGTACCGGAAGTGCCTTGAACCCCAGGCCTGGCAGCCACAAGGGCTGCACAACTGTTTTTTGAATAAATAAATGACATTGTGTGAGCTGGAGCATTCCTCCCCTTTGGGGCCCAGTTTATTTCCAGTCACACCTCCGCCTGAGACCAGACCCCCAGCCCCACCACTGTTTGACCTTCCCCATCAGCCCCTGCCTGGCATCCAGTTTGCATCCTGTTCACCGCCAGGGGTCTGTGTCCAGGACCTCACTGGACAGACAGCCGCTCCTGGCCTCCTTTCTTCCCTCCCCTCATTTGTTCACCCCACAAGCAATAGGGAGCCACCCAGAGCCAAGTTCACGCTGGGAATGGGCACAGGTGCCCCACATAACGTGGAACCTGCTATGGAACAGTAAGTGAACTGCTCTTCAGAGACTTGGTTTCTTCTTCTGTAAATATGGGACCAAAATCACACTTCTCCAGCGAGGCAGTGAGGACCACTGGGTCAAAGTTCAGCCAGGCCTCCTTCCCCTCTTGGGGCTGCCCCACAAACCAGTGCTTCCCCTGGACGGGGCTAGATGGAGCCTCAGCCCAGGGCATTTGGGATGAAAGGCAAGGGATGAATTTGGGACGGAGGTTCCTTTGGGAGGGGATCTGGCTAAGCCTCACCTAGCAGCAGGGAGAAAGTTCCAAGAGCTACTTAGTACAGAGAAATCAGGTCTGCTAGCTTTTCTGGAGCAGAGGTGGTTCTGCCAGGTGGCCCTATGGGGGCTTTTGGACAAGATAGCAGCCTGAGGGGCCACACGAATGGAGACAGGAGAGGCCAGAGTCCAGGCAAGGAGAAGAGAAATGCAAGGCTGTAGGTTCTAGCCATTCACATCACATAGGTAAGCCCTGTGGCATAGGCCCCAGGCTGCAAGATAGAACCCACCCTGAATCCCCAGTGCCCAGGCGGGGCCTCTGCTCACCTGTCAATCAAGGCACTCTGAACACCCTTCCACTTACCCTTCATCCATTGACAACCTTCCTTCAACAAAGGTTTGTTGAGCACTTCCTCGGTGTCAGGGTGGGCTTCATGGGCGTGCAATCTATGTAGGCACCTACGCCCCCACACTCAGAAGGGCCCCACACGTCAGTAGTGAATGCTTTACTGTTGCCATATTACAACTCTTAGTAATCTGTGAACAAAGGGTTCACATTTTCATTTTGTGCTGGACCCTGAAAATGCCAAGCACAGTGCTGGGCCGGAAGGTGCAGCACGCAGCAGGCCCCCATGGTGGCCTCCCTCACAAGGCTGGCTTTTAGGCCACAGGAGACAAAGCAAGAAGCTCAGCTTTGGTTTGGGGGCGGGAGGAGAGGCAGTGCCTGTCCAGGGATTCTCTCAGGGAAGGATACAGCGGTTCAATGGAGGGGCACACAGGAGGGTCACAAGGAGGCAAGACAGGGACGGGCCCTGTGGAGGGGGGAACTGACACAGGGACCCTCTGAGGCAGCGGAGGGGTGCTGGCTGGCGTCCAGCGTCCACTGGAGAGTGTGCAACCCAGATGGTTTCAGCCTGTGATAAGTGACGGGGAAATAAACAAGGTGGCATGGTGGGAGGTGGGCAGAAGACCTCCTGGAGGCGATGCCATTGGCCTAATCCTGGGAGAGTGAGAAAGAGAAGCCTTCCCCTGGGAACGGCATCCCAGGCAAAGCAACCAGCAAGGGCACAGCCCGCAGAGTCAGGAGCAGATGCCAGGCTGCCCAGAGCTGCCCCTGCCTCCCAGGGCAAAGCCATTGCGACAGCCCTGCCACCTCCTATGCCAGCTGAGATGAAGGTGGTTGCTTCTTAGCAAAACCTAAAATGCTATTCCTCAGCAGCAGCCTTTTCTGCTTTTTAATCCACTCTCAAATCTTTGGGGGGAGATTTTTTTTAACCAGCAAGTGAGGCTGGGGTGGGTACAGCAGGTATGGGTGCTACCAATTTGCATATGAAAACAACTGATTGTTCATTGTCTGCCCTGTGCTCCCCACCTTCCCCCCAGCCACCCCTCTGTGCATCTCACTTGAGGCCACCTGAGCCTGGCATACAGCAGGTGCTCAGTAAGTACCTGCTGAATGAATACTAGGAAGCACAGCCAGTACCGGAGAGCATGGCACACTGAGGGCTGAGGGTGCAGGAGCCAGGCTAAGGCATCTCCTAGAACCTCACCCCACCACCCTTCCTTGGGGACGCCATCTTTTCTCATGCAAGATGAAGAGACAACATGCTTTCCATACCCAAGACCTACCATGTTTCCCCGAAAATAAGACCTAATCAGAAAACAAGCCCTAGCATGATTTTTCAGGATGACATCCCCTGAACATAAGCCCTAATGCATCTTTTAGAGCAAAAATTAATATAAGACCCGGTCTTATTTTCGGGGAAACACAGTAGAAGAGTGAAGGTTCCCTCTGAACTCCCACAGCCCCCTATTTAGCCTTATCTTTCCTGTGATCCATGCTGGAGGAGGGGTGGGCTCTTTATTTTCCCTGCTTTCTCCCCAAAGAAGCCCCCAGGACATCACCAGGCCCTCAGAGAAAGCTTGCTGAATGAATGAATGAATGAATGAATGAATGAATGAATGAATGAATACAAACACACAGGCAGGAATTCCATCAGATACTGATGTGAGAGCTGAGGCCACCAGCAAAGGCTTCACAGTTGTTTAGAGAAAGTCGGGGGAGAGGCGGCAGCCCGCCCACCTGGTTTCAGTCCAGCCCCGCCACTTCCAATTGCACACCAAGCGTTTAACCTCTCTGTGCCTCAGTCCCCCATCTGTGTCATTGGGGGACTAATAGTGGCTGTCTTGTAGGGTTGCTGGGAGGGTTCAGAAGTTAATTCAATTCATGTAAGGACTCTGCAAGTTGCCTGGGGCACAGAGAAAGCGCTTGATAAAGTCAGCTACGCACCATCTGGATGAAAAGGAAAATATGTTAACAGGAAAGCCTCCTAAGTTTAGAAATAACAACACAGTGTTTCATGATGGTCTGCTTTTTAGCCACGCAGAGAAAAGCAAATTTATCCTGACTCTGAGAGATCCGGTGCAGGAGCCAGCGAACAAGAGGGCAGAGCAGACAAGTGGTATTGGAGGTGAAAGGAAAATCCTTGCATTCTGTCCTCCCCCACCCCTTGCCATCCAGGGCCCAGGAACTCTCCCGGGCCTATCCCATTTCCCCCAGCAGCCACCCCCACTTGTGGTTCCCAAAGCCCAGGCACCCAGCGCTGGACTCCCAGGCCGTAACCCGATCTGCCCCAGTCTGCTCCACACCTGGGGCCGGCTCGCCTGGATGAAAGATGGCCTGGAAATGTGAGGGGTGTTACTGTGTCTGGCCCGCCCCAGCCAAGTGTCCGCACCCCTCGCTTGCTCGCTGGCCTCCCAGCACTGGGCAAGGAGTTTTCATTTCATACATCATCAGTCACATCTTGCCGAAGCGATTTTGACCAAGTCAGCATGTGTCCCGAAGGCAATAAAAAGAAGAAAAGAATTCTGCTGACACACACGTTCAGCGGGAGGTGGGGACCTCATCTTCATGGGCAGAACTCTTCTACCATCTGCCCGGGAGGAGGCTCAGCTGGCCTGGGGGCTCCCCAGGGGCACCCGGCACAGCTGAGGGAAGCTGAGGACTGTTCTCTCCGTCTACCCACCAGGTCAAAGCCTCATGACCTGGGCCTCAGACCTCCAGAGATTAGAAGGCAAGGGCCCCGTCATGCACAGGCTTTAAAATCCTTGTGTGCAAAGCGATCTACTCTGGAGAGGAAACCGTTATAGCACACCTTGATGAAATGCAGCTTCCCAGGCAAACTTTCATTGCCCTGGAGATACAGACTCACTGCTTGCCACTCTGGGGCTTTCTTTGACAATTTTTTTTTTTTAAACAGAGCAATAAGATATTAGGTTGATGTGAAAGTAGTTGCAGTTTTTGCAATTTTTTTAAAACCGCAATTACTTTTGCACCAGCCTAATACTAAACAGTTTCTATTAGTCTTAAGTGGCAGTAGCCACAGTTCCAAATGGAAAACACACACACACACACACACACACTCCAGAGAAAGCTGATGCCCAAGCCGGGATTTCCAGGGTCTCTCATACAGCAGGAAGCTGTGGTTTTGTTTATTGCTAGTATAACTATTATTTCTTCCCTGATTGGAGGACATCTGCTTTGATTTTGAGCATTTACTTCTCTGGGTTCAGCTCTGGAGGGAACCCTTTCCTCCTTCCCCGACGGGAATGAGAGTGGCCGAGAAGTCCAAAGCATTTCCCTTCCATCAAGCACCTGCTAAGCCCTGCACTGCCCTATCCCATGTCACCCTCCATGAAACATGGAGGCGTCTGTTCTGCTTCTCAGGCCACAGAGAAGGAGCCTGAGGTTCAGAGAGGGACTTGCTCAAAGTCACGCAGCTCATCTGTGATGGAATCATTATCCAAAGCCACATCCGTCTACACAGCCCAGGCTCTTACCCACCAGGTGGTTCAGTGAGCGGGGAGCAGACATTTTCCCCTTTTGCTTGATGCTAAGGCAACCCTTCATCCAGCCTGAGTCCTTCAACCCTGGGAAACATCAGAAGAGAAGGTTTGCCTTGGTCCTGTCTGCACCTCCCAGGGCCAGCGGAGGCCTGGCACACAGTGGGCATCCTCGCAGGACCGATGAATGCCCGGAGTACCGCTGAGCTCCTCTTCAGTTCCTCTGTTACACACTTACGTGCCTACAGGCACCAGGCAGGCACACAAACAGAGAGATGCAGGGCCCATGATGTGAGGCCCAAGGAATGCTTATCTTCCTCCTAACCCCACGACTGGGAACCATAAGCCAGTAATAACACAATGACACATGCCCAGGGACCTGGGGACCAGATACAATAGGGAGAGGAAGGGACCAGGGTGGGCAGAAACCACCTTTACATGGGGGGTGCTCTCCAAGAATCTGATTCCAATGTGACCAGATAGTTCTAATTTTCAAGAGAAGCTGGAAATTTCAGTTTGTATGTGACAGCTCTCCATGTGTATTTGTTGGCAAATAATTCAACTTGTTTTTTAACCATTAGACAAAAGAAAACCCGTCAACCACTCAGATTCCATGAAACCAGTTTGCCCCTGGCCTTATAAATGGTTCTGTTGGGTTCGGAGGATGTACCCAACCTCCCCTGACCCCAACCAAAGAACCACGAAGGCTGGTGCATTTCAAGCATGTCCGTTTAATTCATTATTCAAGGAACACCGAGTGAGAAGTTGAAAAGACCGCACCTATGCCCCGCTCCCGGCCAAAATTGGACCCTAACTCGTCTCTGGCCTCTCACTATGTTAATGCTCATCTTTTTTTTTTTTTTTCTTTTTCTTTTTAAAGGGTTTTATTTGATTGGCTCCCACCTGGGAAACAGTCACTCTAAATAGGTTAGTCCTGACTCATGTAAAAAAAAATAATGTGGGAAGATGAACAGATTTGAGCTCATCTTACATGTGATGCAAAGACAAATAAGAATTAGCATTAATAATCCAGCTATCTGATGTGGGCACATTGTAGATTATCTTGAATCTTCTAGCAGCCTTGAAATTAGATGATATGTCTCCCATTTCACAGATGAAGATATGGAGGTGCAGAGGTTAAAGAACTTGGCCCAGACTACATAGCGCAGGAAGGGAAACACCAGCACTCAGACCCTGGGCAGCCTGCTTCTGACTCGCTTATTTACTCCAGGCACACCTCTCCCTAAAGCCAGCTCACAACTTTTATTTCCATAGCTCACACGATGACTGACCACTGAGTAAGGCTGCCAGATTTAGCAAATAAAAATATAGGACACTCAGTTAAATTTGAATTTCAGATAAACCATGACTGTATTTAAAAATTAGTCATGGTTTATCTGAAATTCATATTTAACTGGGCATCCTGTATTTTATATCTGGCAATTCTACACGAAGGGGCTCTTCCGGGTAAAGCAAGAAGCATCAGCTTTGTCCCAGGTTCTACCTTGTGGTTAAATGCCCACCCCAGGACCTTTGCATTTGCTGTTCCGTCTGCTCAGAAGGTTCATCAAAAATCACAGCGTCTCCCCACCCCGCCTTCCCTGTCCTCCTTACCATGTTCTTTTTTTCTCTTTAACACTTACCGCCACCTGAAATATCATACAGTTTCGTGGTTATTGGTGTATTGGCTCTCTCCCCCACTGCAGTGTGGGCATGGATTTTGGTCTGATTTGTCCACTACCATAAATAGAGCCTAGAAGAGTGTCTAGCATGTAGTAGTAGATACTCAACAAATATTTGCTGAGTGAATTCCCTGACAACACGCTTTGGTTTCTGTCTGGAGTACCACCTGACTCAGAATCAGGGGCTTGGACTGTCCCTGGCACCTTGTCACCGAGCGCTGAGTGAGGGCAGGGAGGCCCCCAAGGGGCTCATCATACAGCCCAGCCTCACTGGGTAGATCAGGTGACAAAATGGCCTTGATAGGTGGATATGGAGTAGAACAGCCATGGGTTCCAAGTATTCAAGTGTGGTTTCCTTTTCCCCTTCAAGGGCTCGTGCCCCCAGATGAGTCCCAGGGACACAAACCCTAAAATGCACTTTTCGCATTTTCACCTCGTGCTCAGGGTGTATATACAGCTGAGCCCGCCATGCCCACCCCATCCACACCACTCAGCAGCAACGTAAAGCACTTCTGTGTCAGACGGAAGGAAAACACACCCACACACATTCTTGTCAACAAAGCTAATAGTCTCGGTCTCCAGGCCCGTTGTCTGCATGACCCCATTTAATCCTCACCACATTATTATGTTTATGCCCATTTTACAGATGAGGAAAGTGAAGTTCAGAGAGAGTAAGCAATTTTCCCAGGTTTACACCACCACAAAGCAACGGAGTCAACTAGAAACAGACAGCCTGCTGTCAGCCTCTGAGCCCTCCTCACCTGTAGAACAGGTATAATAATAATGTGGCCTGGCTAGGATGTTGTGTGACGTGCTTGCATGGCCATGGGCAGGGCAGGTGATAAACATGGGTGCCTTCCATCGGCAACCCAGCCCCCTCCTAAGACAGAGATAATTAAGCTAGAGGAGGTCACCTCAGGGCCACCATTTCAAGCTGGCCTGAGTGACCAATTACATGGCTTAGAGTAAGACAACTAGCCAGAATTATCAGATTCACTCTCTTAGGTACCTGAAGTAGGAAATTCTGAAAAAATGAGGTGCACCATGAGACAGCGGGAATAAGGGCAGGTCACGAGGTAGAAAGTGAAGCCAGCGTGGCCATAATAGAGTATGAGCGAGCTAGCTCTACAGAGGAACTCGGGGCCATTGTGTCCAGTGGCACAGGTTGTGCACTGCACACTCATGGATCACCATTCCCATCCTAGTCTCTGAGAGTAGTGACCTTCAGAGTTGTGCAATGCACACCCTGAGCGACTGTACCTGGCAGCCTTGGGCTTTTAGTTGTTCATTGATTCATTCACATGTATTTATTTAGTTCCTATCATGTAACAGTTTATCGGGCCTTGAGGTAGCAGCAGTGAAAAGACATTCAAACTCCCTTATATTCTAGTTGGGGGAGACAGATGAGAAACAAGAAGAAGTAACAAGTGCCACAGAAGAGAAGAAAGCCAAGAGAGGCTGAGAGCAATAGGTGGGGGAGGCATCTCTGAAAAGGTGATGTTTGAGAAGAAGCCGGGCATGTGACAAACAGAAAGGGCGTTCCTAGTGAAGTCATCGCAAATGCAAAGGTCCTGAGGTGAATCCCAAGAGCCTCTGACCCAGAAATACCTTCTAACTCCAACTTTTCCTGGGGCCTGATGGTGGCCTGTGCCCAGCTCCCCAGACACGGGTGTCTTTATGACACCATCACATTTCTTGGGGTGGCTGGAGTGGGTGCCTAATTCTTACAGCCTGAAGAACTCAGCCCAAACCCCCAGCCTGGGCTCCTGTCCCCAAGCAGAGTCTAGACATGGGTGTTGCTGGGCGCTGGTCCACTTCTCCTGGTCTGAAGCTCAGCATCCTCATCGGCCAGGCGCTTCCCCAGCCACCTCTGGAGAGTGTGCTCCCAGTAAATTATCTGCAGTTGCAAATCCAGGAAGCATGATGTCCTCAGACATCAAAGAGGTTGCAAAGATTGCGGTCACCTCAGACCTAGACCTCTTCCTGCAGCTGCTGTTTAGATACCACGTCTGAGGTTTTGTCCTGGGAGTTCCAGGGAAGGGCAGAAGCTCCTGATGCCTCAAGCCACCCTTTTCCCCCCACCCCTCTGCCATAATCTGTGGCTCCCATGTCCCTCCATGTCTCTGGCACTGTAGACTTCATTTTGTTTTTATGGGGTAATATTCTTTGATTCCCAAATGTCTTGTGGGAATTTGCTGGGGGTGGGAGGTGGGAACCAGAAATACAAAAGGATGATTTACAGGGGTTCAAAGGCCTCTTTATAACCAGAAAATTTCATTTATAGACATTTGGTTCTTTCATTTCCATTTTTGAAGAAGAAAAAACAAGTCCATTGAGTGTGGCCACACTGAGTCCCGCTTGCTTGGAGGTTGGTCCAAGGCATCTGGGACTTTAAAAGGCCTTCTTGGCATCAAGCAGTAAACAGGCCGAGCAGATAAAACCATCCTGTGTTTAAAAAGCAGGTCTGTCTCCGAGGCAGAATTTTTATAGATAAAACAACGAAACGTGACTCAGAGAAGTCATTTCTGGAAACGGCCCCATGTGGACACAGATCTCTCCCAGGAGCTGAGCTCTCCAACAGACAGGAAGGTTTGGGGATCTAGATAATTCTCTCTGTCTGGTTTCAAGTAGCCTCCTCGAAGCCCCGCTTTCCAGATGAATTTGATGCTGTAAACACCACCTCCACGCTTCTGCAGTTCCATCACCTGAAATGCCCTTTCTCTTTCTCTCATCAAAATGTTCACATGGAAAAAGGATTTCCTGGTCAAGTAGGTTTAAGAAACCATGAGTCAAGAAAGAGAAACAGGTCTCTGCACTGCAGGACGTCTCCAGCTTTCACTAGAGTGTGGTGTCACCCCGAGCAGTTACATTAAGGCAGGAGCCCATCACGTCCCAGTGATACTAGCTCAAATCAACATATACCTCCAAGACGGGGTCCTTTCTAGGCCGTGCTGGGCCCAGCCTCCTAACTGCTCATTGAATTCAAGAGAAAAAATAAGCATTAAAATGGATTCCATGCCAAAACATGTCACTTACCCACCCTACCTATCATTCAAGATGCCCAAGAAGGACAAAGACTTTACTTCTGACGTTACTGACACTGAGTAACCATCACTCATTAGGTACTCACTATGTACCCAGCACTAGATTCAGTATTTGAACTGGTAGGACTGTGTTTAGCTGTACGTAACAGAAACCTATCCATAATAGCTTGACCAAAAAGGGGGGAGAGGGGGCTTCTATACAGGAAGTGTGCAGGTAGGACGTCCAAAGCTGATGAAGCTTCTCAGAAAAGAGTGCAAGGACCTTCCTCCTCTTAAGCTTCCTGTTCTGCTGTCCTTAGCCTGTAGTTTGTGCCTCATGGTTGTGTTGTGGCTGCTCCAGCTCCAGGCATCACATCAGCCTTCTAGGCAGGATGAATGAGAGGAAGGACAAGGGGAAACAATAGTCGTTCCTGATATCAACACACTTCATTCTCACATCTCATCAGCCATCTCAGGGTCACACAGGCACCCTTAGCTGCAAGGGAGGCTAACCAGTGAGAACTGCCACAATGTTTATTCTGGTAGAAAGGGAGGGAGAACGGACATTGGGCCAGCAATCAGCAGCATCTGCTTCAGCACAGACTTAATTCAATTCATCTTCCCAACATCCTTATGAGGTGTGGACATTTTGTATCCACTAGGTCAGGTCTCAGCAAACTATGGCCCACAGGCCATGCTGTCACCTATTTTAGTTAATAAAGTTTTATTGGAATGCAGCTATGGCCATCTGTTTCCATATTACCTACAGCTGCTTTCGTGTTATAGCAGCAGAGTTGAGTCGCTATGACGCAGACTGTACAGTCTGCAGAGTCAAAAATATTTACAATCTGACCCTTCACCGAAACATCTGCTGACTCCTGCACTCAATCCTTGCTACTCACAGTGTGGTGGGTGGGCCAGCAGCAGCGGCGGCGGCAGGAGCAGAATCTCAGGCCCACTCAGGCCCGCGCATCAGAACCTGCCTCTTACTCACTGTGAGCCTGCGCCGTTGACCAAACCTGTCCGAGTCTCCATTTTCTCATCTGTAAAATGGCCTGAATTCGTTCTCTAATTTACCTCCCTCATGCTGCCAACGCCTGACGTATGATAACTACTTGAGAAACGGTGACTGACCTCTAGTGTCGGTCTTCCTGTCAGCTTCTGAATCTACACTGTCCCAGGAGGGCACTTAGGAATTCCTCTGGGAATAAAGGACAGGCTCCAGCACTGTCCTGGCTGCTGGGCATCGGGAGAGAGACACTGGTGACATCAACTCTGGTGTTGAATTCTCTTTGGGGCTTTTATTCTACAGGACACAGAAATGCTTCTACCCAATTGTTCCCCTGGAGCTCTCTGGCTAGTTCTTGGGTGTTTGCACGTGAGGGTTCTCCTCAGGCCTTAGCAGACGCAGTTTTCCCTAAGTTGACTCCCAAACAGTGAGATGCGTTCCTCTGGCTACTTCTGCTTAGATCTACTCATGAGCCTGAGTGAAAACGGTTCTGAGTGGCGTTATTCCTTCGCAGCGAGAACACCCCACAGCCCTATGGGGTGACCATTCTGGAAATCTGGATGAGGAATCCCGAGGTTCAACAAGATGAGCTTCTGAACCTAGTCATCTCTAGAAATTTCGTCTTTGCCAATACAGAAAAAAAGAATTAAATTAAAATCTTAAAAAAGGAAAAACAAAAAAACTTAACAATAACTTCTGTTAGGTGGTCCATTCCAAAGACTAGGTGACACTGAACTCATTTGATGTCCCAGAAGGCTGGCCACAAAAGTCCCATCCTCCACAACACACAAACAGCTCCACTTTGGGGCAATTCTGTTTCCGGAAGGTTCTGGAGGTTTACCACAAATGCCCCTGCCTGTTTGGAACTTCTCAGCAGCAGAAAATCACTAACCACAAAGCTTCCAGGGCAGGCATTTAAAATCAACCCAGAAACACTCCCCTTTCGCATGCTTCTGCCTTCGTATCCCTTTTCACAGTCCAATTCCACACTGTTCCTCAGACAGGATCAGCATCCAAACCCGGGATTCTTTCAAGAGGCGCTGTGTGCGCAAATATGATCACCTTGAGCTTGTGCAGGAAGACGAGAGCTCTAGTTACCAGGGCTTCCGAAGGCTTTTAATAGGAAACATTTGTGCCAAATAAAAAGGCCTCTCCTTGTGTTTTGCTTTGGTTGTAAATTATCTGCTCCAAGGATCCATCCAGAAATCTCCGCTGAGGGCGGACTCTGCAGCGTGGCTGGGTCCAGATTTGTTGCTCGGTGCAGATAGATTTTCAGCTGCTGCGTCCAAACGGCAACTGGGGGACAATAAGAACAGAACTTCTTTTGTTCTGATTAAACTGTTTTTAATGATCCCTTCTAAGCCGGGCCTTAGTGGAAGTCTCAACAAGGCCACTCATTGAGACGTCCTTGAAAGAGCCAAGTGGAGCAGAGCACGCGGGAACCCTCCAGAGGGGCTGGCGGCCCTTTGCTCAGCCTTGGTGGTCCTGCCGCAAAGGACAACTGGGCTATTTTATTTGTTGTCTGAGATAGAAAAGGGGGGGGGGGTTGGCGAGAGGAGGACTGTCCCACAAATTCCCGTAATTAGTGCCTGCAACGTGTTAGGGACACACACACACACACACACACACACACACACACACACGGGGACACGCACACGTGTGCGTGCAAAGTAACATCAACCACTATCCTGAAGGGACACGTACCGAGAAGCTGAAAACCCAGAAGCTGGTAGAGTAAATCCCCTAAACGGAACAACATGTGTGCCCCTGCCCGTGAACTCGGACTGCATTAAGGGAGCCACATTTCTGCCCACTTTGCTTTTCATCTGGAGGCCTCAGGAGGCCCTTTGGTTCACACAGACTCCGGAATACAGAAGGGAAGAAACAGGCTGAAGTTTGTCAGCCATGCACGGGGCACAAGATGCTGCCTGCTCGATGCCCCTGTCACAAGCTGAGGTGCAGCGCCTGTCCTCTGAGGGGCTCCCGGGGGGCACCTGAGGGATGTTGTCTGTGTCACAACAGGAACCAAAAAGACAAGGAAACAAAAGCTGTGATTTATCCCTTGGAGAAAGTGCCCCCACTTTTAACTGTACACGGGCACTGAGATTGTACGCGTGCTAATTTGTCCTTTTCTAAAGAACACACTTTGGTTCCCGCCGTTAGTGAAGTCTAGCTCAGTGGTTCTCAGCCAGGAGCGATTCTGCCACCCAGGACACATGTGTCACTGGGGACACTTTCAGTTGTCACAACTCGGGGAGGGTGCTATTGGCGTCTGGTGGGTAGAGACCAGGGATGCTGCTCAATAACCTCTGGAGCACAGGGCGCCCCCCGCCCCCACACCAAAGGAGAAGCCCACCTGACTGTCCATAGTGCTGGGCTGAGAAACCTGGGGCTAGAAGTGACCCAGACCCCAGCAGAGCCCCACCCCCTCACCCAGATTAGAAGGAACTGGATCCTCATTTAGTTAAAAGTTAGTAAAGATCGAGTTGTTTTCTGATTGGTGGAGGCACAATTTCCCCCTTCCCAGTGCATTACAACAACAAGGGGGGCTGTGGCTCTTTGAAGCGAGGGCTTTGGAGTTAGTCTTTATTTGGCACTAAATCATCTTAAATTGCATGGGGAAATGGAATACAATTCAAGTTATATTACTAATCAATCTTTCAGTGGAATAAATCATGTGGAATGATATTCTATTAAATCTGTAAGTAATTAAAGGTCATGCGGACTTCGTGGGGAAAATTCTGGACTTTCATCACATTTCCCTCATGCCCACCTCCTCCCAAAAAAAACACACCTGCTTCTATCACAAGGGACTGTCTGGAGGTAGAACACGCTTATTATTTGACATATTGATTTATTAGTCGTGTCTCTTTTCCTCCAAGAAGTAATGAGAAAGGGCTGATATCAGAGAACTTTGAACAGAGAAGAGGGTGAAACTTAGAATCCATGTCCCAAGGTTTGAGTCTTGGCTCTGCCAGCTGTGTGACCTTGGGTAACCTGACTCCCCTCTCTGAACCTTGGGTTGTCTCATCTGTAAAAAGGAAATAATAATAGTTCCTTCCTCCTGGGGTGTTTATCAAGATTGAAATGCGATCATGGAGGTAAACTGCTCAGCTCACTCCCCGGCCCTGGGCAGTGGTCAGAGGATGCTGGCTTTATTTATGGTCCAGTGTTGTCCCTCTGCAGGTTCTGACAAGCCTGGAATAATAAGGTCCCCCTGCCTTGTGTTCTTGGGACACTCCGATTCTCTGCACCCACATAATTACGACATTTCTGACTGGAGTCTGTGCTCCCCTTGAGAATGTGAGCTCCCTGGGTGCAGAGCAGGTCCGTCTCAGGGCTTGGCATAGGCACACAGTCAGCACTCTAAATCAGTGTGACATTCATGAACGGCAAAGAGAACATCGGACCAGTGACAATGGCCTGGACTCCTAGTCCTTTCTCTACAACTTACTAGCTGTGGATTTGGAGTAACAAAGACAACAGCCTTCTCTTTCTCTTTTGCACATCTAATACAGAGGGCGCCAAAAAAATGTATACACATTTTAAGAAAGGAAAACTATTACAATTGTAATACTCAGTATATACGGATAACAAAAGATGAATACAAGTCACGTGTGACTTCTGCAATGACAAGAGATGCTCAAAGTGGTTCCCATCAGCATCCAGACACTTCTGATCACAGCAAACTATTGCTTGAGCAACGTTGACCAAAGTGTCCACTTGTATTCAATTTTTTGGCTCCCCCGGTGTATCAGCAGGTTCTGCCACCTCCACCTTCAAGGTAGAGTCAGACGACCCCGTTCTCCCACCTGCACCTGGATCCAGGCCACCATCAGCTCTGCCTGGACAGTGGCCGTGGTCTCCACCCTGGCCTCGCCCAGATGCCCACGCCACAGTCCACAGTTGCCCCACCCTCTAGCTGCTTCACCACCTCATGCTCATTCCAGGTGTTCCAACCACCTTGGTCTCCTCCTTACACAACACCACCCAGACCACCCTATCGAAATAGCCGCTACTACTCTGTAGCATCACAAACTAAGGCCACTGCCCCTAAATTAGTCCCTCTCAAAATCCATTTCAGAAAAGGTTCTTCAGGAAGCTGGGGCTACCACTGCACAAAATGAGATCACTCCCTCACATTACACCCTCTGGCTTCTTGGCTTTGCCCTCCCCTCATTTGGACTAGCTTCTTGGTGGTCGGAGGTCTTAGGGGTATTCTCTGTTGGCTCCTCGTTATTCTTCCCTTCCCAGGTGGCTTTGAGGCTGGTGGGCAACCTCAGACTGACTGAAATCTGAGCTTGAAATCTAGCATCAAGGTCCAACCAGCATTCTCTTTTAATTTCTCTTTTGCTATTCCAGATAACAATGACCAAGGGATTACATGTGATGCTTTTTATTTTTCTTATTAGTTTGCAGTTCCTTATGTATACAGGAAACCAAGTCCCCAGGAGTGGAAGATAACTCTGAATTCCATTGGTAACTTTTACCTTTGTAGCTCATTGCAGCACAGCTGCTGCTCCATGCCATGGGTGACCACATGGCCACCCCGGAACCAAGAGCCCCTCATGTCCTGCCCTTGCATCCTTTCTCTTCTCAAACCACATGTTTCTATCAGCTAGCCTGTGCTTAACAAATCCCACTTCTGACACCATCTGTTTCATCTCCACATATGTGCAGTTTTAGTTTTCCCTACACCAATCAATTCTCCACCTTTCTGGACACCAGCTGGGTGGCCTACAATTCAATTCTGACACTAACTACCTGGCATTAGCACAGACCCCACACGGTAAGGTCTCCACCCCCAAAGACTCCCCTACATCAGATGTCAGTCGCAAGTCCTGGGTGTCTAGTACTTCTGACCAACACGCTATAAATTGGGGGTTCCCGTGACCCCCCCCTCAGGCTCACCAATGTGCTATAACTGTTCACAGAACTCAGGGCAATACAACTTACATTCACTGGTTTATTATAAAAGATACCATTAAAAGTACAAAGGAAAAGCCAGATGGAGAGGTACACAAGGCAAGGGCCAGAAGAGTCCCAACATGAGAAGCTTCTGCTCCTGTGGAGTCGGGGCGGACCCCCTCCCGGCACGCGGGTGTGTTCACCAACCCGGGAGCTCCCTGAACATCACCACTGAGGGCTTTGTCATGGAGGTTTCATCACACAAGCATGATCGATTATTAACTCGGTCACCAGCCCCTCTCTCCTCCCTGGAGATTCCAAGTTTGTAATCAAGATTTCGTCTTTCTGGGTACCGGCCCCCATCATGACGCTGTTTAGGGATCTGCCAAGAGTCATCGCCGAAGAAAAGATGTTCCTATCACTCACAAAATCCCAAAGGATTTAGGAGCTCTGTGTCAGGAACCAGAGGCAAGGACCAAATAGTCTAACAAAAGATGCTCCTATCACCCGTTACTCAGGAAATTCCAAAGGTTTTTAGGAGCCCTAAGCCCGGAACTGGGGATGAAGAGAAAGCATGAACTCCCCGTTATGTTACAGCGTCACACCCCCTTCTCCTCCTTTCTGTTATTCCGCTACCATTATCTGTAATGCGTTGGCTCATCTGCTGTGTGTTGTCTGTCTTTCCCTGGGAGCAGGGGCTTTATCTCCTCATCACTAGATTCCTAATGCCTAGAATCGTGCCTGGCCCATTTAAAACAAAGTTCAACAAATAATTCTTGATGAACGGATTGATTTAAATAATTGATTAATTATCAGTGAAGAGTCTAGGTTCTGGAACCAGGCTGCCCAGGTTGTGATCTTGGCTGCTGTGCATTCTAGTTGAATGTCCCAGGGTATGTGCATTTGGCTTTCTGAGCCTCAGTTTCCACAAAGTGTCCGACCCATCCTTGGTGCTATGAAAGGGTGAAGCAGTGTCTACAGCACATGCCAACTCAGCCTAGGACGGGCATCTCCGACACAGTCAGCGACTACTTGTGGAATGAGTTAATGCCTTTTATTAGTACAACACTTACTCATTTTCAAAACACTCCCACACTCTTTCCTTTTAACTGATTCAGGTAGAACCTTATGGAATTACTGACACTTGACCATTTTTGACCTACGAAAATGGCAGTTTCACAGGGTTCTGTCCACATAGGTAGGCAGAACAAGTATATTACTGAGCTTGTTTTGCACGTAAGTAAAATTAGAGTCAAGCAAAAGCTAGGGAACTTTCCCTGGGCCACACAACTGGGAAAGGCTGGAGCCAGTCTTCAATCCAGACCTTCTGTTCAGTGCTCTAACTGCGACACTTTGAGCCTTTAGAGAAGCTGGCATAAGATGCCAAGAGAACTTCAGAATTCCTTTGTTCCCCCCTGGGTGTAGGAAGGAGGCCTCTATCAAAACAGAGGTGCCAGCAAGGGGTGGGGGTGGGGGGGCCATAGCAGGGAGCACCTTCCAGCTGAGCAGGAAATGAACTCATTCTGTGATAAGAAGATAGTTCCTACCAGGCCCCAGGAGAGCCCCATCCTCCAAGCATATCACACATTTCCCTTTCTTCCCTTCCCCCTGTCTCCCTCCTTCCTTCCCTTCCTCCCTCCCTCTCTTCCTTCTTCCTCGCTTCTTTCCTTCCCTCCCTCCCTCTCGCCTTGCTTCTCTTCTTTCTTTTCTTCATTTTTTAATTAAACAGTGACAGGATTCCTTTCTAGAAGTTTCACAAGGGGTGAAATCACTTAGCAACCTTAATTATTTTCCACTTAATAACTTCCTGGGGTGGGGGGAGAAACGTAGCCTCCAGTGGGTGAAGCGCCTTGCTGGTTAAGCTGCTCTGAGGCCGGTTCTGGAGTAAATGAAGCGTTTGACCAAATACTTCTCATATTTTCCCTCTCCCTGGTAAGCGCCTTTGTTTGGAGTGAACCTTTTCTTCTCCCCTGATAAACATGAGTGACTACAGTTGACTGCAATGTTTTCAGCTGGCTGTAGCTGCAAAAGTTGGAGGGTTTTGAATTCCAGGCTTTTAAACTACTCTTTAAAACATGTTTTGCTCTCAGACACACCTAGAGTAGATAGTAGAAATATGAATTTCACCTTCAGATAAGAGAGAGCTAGGGTGATGTGTCGTGGGGAGTCGTTCTCGTGGGGTCAGACTGGCGTGGACCGTTTCCAGTGGTGGAAACCCCGTAGCTCATTGCAACGTCCTGAGCCATGACAGGAACACGCGTTGCCGCTGTCCAGCCCACTGCTACCAAATAACCACAGGAAACGCGGATGGAGGCCTGACCACGAGCCCCTGCGCAGGTGCAAAATCATGGTCCTCAAGCCAGCCCAGGAGGCGGGTGTCAGGCTTACCGAGGGAGAAGCTGGGACACAGAGAGGTCAAGCAACTTATGCTGGGTCCCAATGCTCGGGAGCGACGCTGAACCCAGAGGTGGCGTGCTTCCAAAGCTTGCCCGCCTCCTCAGAGGCGTGACTGAAGGACTGACACTCGATGAGCAAGCAGCTACGACTCAAGACCAAGAAAATACCTACTTTGAAGTGCTGCTGTGGTGATTCAATGAGATAAAGGGCATAGATTCTGGTAAGTGATTCCTTAAAAAACATTCGCCCATTTCCTGCCTCTCCCAGCTGGCAAGACACATTTGTAAATACCAAAGACAAAAAGATTCAGACAGATTAGGGCTCCAATAGGGCACTCATCTTGCTGACTGGTCATGTGATTGTAGGTGAGTCATGTAACCCTGAGTCTCAGTTTTCCTCATCCGGAAAATGGAGCTAATGGCAGTGAATACGCATGGGGCTGCGGTAACAATGGAGGAAGAAAGGCGAGGGAGTACGGATCAACATCATCTATATTTTCTGAAAAAAAAAACAGTAACAAGCTGGTGGAACGACAGAGGTTGCACTGGCAACATGGAGTGTTTGCTGAAACGAATTTCATGATCCAGCCCGAGTGACCTTACCCAGCACCTGCTTTGTGCTCCAGCGAGCTGAGCTCTGCTGGGCCCCTGCAGTCAGTCAGCGAGAACTGCGTTCGCTAGGATTCTCCCATTTGACCCTCACCACAACCCTAGGAACTGGGTCCAGGTATGAGTTCGGTGTTACAGACAAGGAAACTGAGGCTCAGAGAGACGGCATTTCTTCAAGGTCACTCAGCAAGGGCCTGGCAGAGTGAGAATTGAAACCCAGGCCAGTGCGAAGACCTCCACCCCACTTCCCAACCCCAGCTACCCATCGCTCCACGGCACTCACTTTCTGCCACATTTCCATTCATTAAAGGGTTGGCATCCGTCTTCTGTGTCCGCTGCTGAGCGACCTGACACCATCACTGGACAGCACAGTCCTGATGTCCTCAACTGCCCCCTTCGCTGTTTAGAAATGTTTTAACAAGGACAGGACTTTGGGGAAACCTCAGAGATTCTTCTTTAGCTACTGCCTTCACGACACAGCTTGCAGGGCTGCTGTCAGAGGTGAACAGGGGTCGGCGTTCTTTCAAAACCACCAAATCCCACAAAGCAGCCTGGCTGCAACCTGTACAGACACCCCCCCCCCCCCCAACACAGACACATACACTCCCTGAGCCTAGCAGAAGTGAATCCCTGAATTCTTGCAGGCCCCCCACTAGCGAGCAGAGCATGGGTCTGGTGGGATATTGCAGCCTCCATGGTGTCGGGAGACACAGGAGGTTCTTTGTCATGTTAATGAATCATTTTAATAGAGGATTTTAACAGAAACATTCATCACCTTTTGTGCAACCAGGCTTTTCTTTTTTTGTTTGAATTAAATGGTTAAGTAGGTAATAAACGCCTATCAGCTCCACCATGACAGGCTGGTGTCCCTCCAAACCGTAAATCATCCCGAAGATTATTATTGTCCTGATAAATTAATGTGGAGGAAACTGGTAAGCCAGGGTTGGGGCTGGCTGTCCCACAGGAGCCAGAAGAACAGCTGGTTCTCTGAGACACAGCAATCTGCTGACCAGTGTGGGTTTGCTTCGAGGCGGCCACGCTCCCACCCACCGAGGCCCTACTCCCACCCACCGTGCTGCAGTGCCAAGCCAGGATGGGCACTTCTCTCCCTCAAACCCTCACCCTCTCTGTCAGTTACAAAAGGCCCTACCACGTGCCAGGCACTTGGCTAGGCCTGGGGCAACCGAGACGAAGGAATCAGATGGCACAGTCGCCCCCACAGAGTGAATGGGTTTCTGGGGGAGCCGGACAGGGATGCCCAGTGACCCAACGACACACTGTGTGACCACGCTGTGGTCAGCCTCAGGAAGGAGCTGGGCATGCCCTGGCTCAGGGTCCTCCGCGAGGAGGTGAATTTCTTCTGGGAGGCTGGGGTGGCTCTGTCCCGACCTGGCCAGACCAGGCCATGTATCCCGGAAGCCCGTTCTCGGTGGGTGTCTGGGCCGGGCTGCATTTATTTTCCTATAACAGAGTACCAGAAACTCAGATGGTTTCAAATGACAGAAATGCATCCTCTCACAGTCTGGAGGCCAGGAGTCCAACACTAAGGTGTGGGCAGGGCCGTGCTCCGTCCGAAGCCTTTAGGGGAGGGCCCCTCCCGCCTCTTCCAGCTTCTGGTGGCCGCAGGCATTCCTTGGCTTGTGGCTGCACCACTCCAATCTCGGCCTCTGTCTTCATGTCCCGTAGATTTCTTCTAGCCTGTGTCCAAACTTCCCCTCCTCCTAAGGACACCAATCCTAGTGAATTAGGAGCCACCCTACTCTAACAGGACTTCATCATTACGTCGACTAATTACATCTGCATGGACCCATTTTCCAATGAAGTCACGCCCTGAGATGCTGGCGTTAGGACTTCCGCATGTCTTCTGGGGGACACAACTCAACCAGAAACAGAAGGCCTGCAAGAGAGGTTCTTGTGAGAGTTGGAGGGAGAGAAGGGGCCACACCACTTTTGGGACTCATGTCACTGGCACGGGGTGACCACCAGGCCTGCCACTGACCCCCTTCCCCTGGCTCCTCCTTCAGCGTGACTCCCGGGCCAGATGTGTGTTCAGCTCCATAGTGAAGGGCACAGCCACTACGGGACCCTTGTCACACAGTCAGAGAGAACAAGAGCCGATGTGATTCCAGTCTGCCCCGGTGGGCTCCAGCTCAGACTTGTGGCTTCTGGCACGTTCCTGGTCTCACCCATGTTACTTCCACCTTCCATTATCAACTGTCTGTCCTCCAGACCCCAAGTGGCAGCATGTGCCCTGGGCTCCTCAGGTCCCCCTCTGCTCTGTACTCTCCTCCCCGACTCCCCGAAGCCTCTGCACCCCCCCACTCTCTTCAGAGGGTGGCCCCTGGCCCGCTGCAGGCGAGGGAGTGGGAAGCACCTCTTTGTGGACGCCCAGCAGCCCTTAGCCCGACCCAACGCACTGTGACCGAAAGCTCAGCCCCTGCCTCTGAGCGTCACTCGCACTCCAGAGATCCCTGTGGGACCCGGAACCTGGCATTGTCCTGAAGCCACCCCAAGTGTGGTGTCCTCCCACCCCCGTCCAGATGTTCCTGAATCAGCATCTGGGGGCTACTGCAGGGGGACTCGGCCTCACACAGAGACATTTAGCCAAGTGGTTTCAAGCAGGTTTCACACAGGTTAGGAGTCAAGCCAATCGTGTTCAAGTTTTGAGAAGCCAGCACCAGGGCCATCAGTGTGCCAACGTGTGTGCATTTTGAGAGGCTTCTCCATCAGGCCGTGCTGTGTTCGTGGGGGCCACACAGGGTTGGAGGACTGACCAAGGAGACACCTGGCCCCCCAGGACCAGGAGAGCCAGTCGTGCAGGTTGCCCTGCCCATGGGACAAGCAGGGCCTGAAATCAAGCCCACTAGGACTGTTGGGAGGAATGGATTCCTTTTCTTGTTAATGTTTTGGTTTGGAAGTAATTTTAGAGTTGCAACAAAGTTGTGAAACCATTACAGAGTTCTGGTATGTCCCTCATCCTGCTTCCCCTAATGTTAGCTTCTCACGTACTCATGGCACAAGGGCGTCTTTTACAAATTCACCCCAAGGTACCCACAGTTAGGAGGTGCACTGCCCCCAGAGGGAGAAGGAAGGGGCAGCTCTGCTTCTACCCCAGGGGAAGGTATTCCAGGAGGAAGGAACCTGGAAAAGGTTCAGAACAGGAAGCGTAAGGTCTGGCGGGTGCAGCTGGAGGCCGCAGTGTGAGGGGAGTCGGGGTAGGGGCGGGGGAGGTGGAAGGGGCTGCTGGCCACAGGTCCACACGCTGAGCAAGCAGTTTGGACTTGATGTGCACACCCGGGGACCCGGGCGGATTCTCAGGATCCTCCCTGGGCCCCAGAGCTCGCTGTCTTCACCCCAAGAGAATGGAAAGGGAGTGGGTGAAGATGTGCCAATGAGAGACCCAAAGAACCCACAGAGAAGCTAGGTGCCTAGGACCCGTCCCCTGGGATGGCCTCAGAGTCTAGCTGGGGCAGCCACAGGCTTTCCTGATGCAGTGCAGGCAGTGACCTTGTCACCCGAAGGCTTTGCAGGCCACTAGGAGGCCCAAGCCCGCCCCAGGTCCAGCACGGAACTCTGGGCCAACCCTCTCCATCCGATGCACCCCACCCGCCTTCACCTTCGTAAGTGCCCAGGACACAGCCCCTCTCCCCACTGATGGGCCAGTTCTGGTCCTCCTGGAGTTTGCAGAGGCAGCTGTGTCTCTACAGTCACCACTTAGTCACCCCTCTCAGCCGTGGGCTACCTCGCCTCAGAAATAAGTCTGTCTCCTTCCTGATAAGCCCTCAGGGGGAGTTTGGGTATCTCAGAGACAAGGTGTTGATCTAATTAGCTGAGTAAAGCAATTGACACTAAGGTCTGAATGACTGATACGCCTCACCTGGAGGTGGCGGTTTGTGGGTCACAAAGGGAAGAGGATGAGTCCGGACCAGTGTGCAGCAGAGGGGAGAGCAATGGGAGGGACACAAAGGCGGCTACCCCAGAAGTGCAGAAACTCCCAGAAGGGACTCACCTGGTTGTCATCTGAAAGTGGAAGGGTCACTCCCATCTGCTTCTTCACCTTTGAAGGGATTCTCTGCCCCCGCCCCCTTCCCTGCTAAGAGCCATCAAAGCCTCACCCTGGGAAGAGTCTTGCTCTTCTGTGGATGGAACTCTGCCAAGCTCTATGCCCAAATCATCCCTAGCTGCCCCTCCAAAGGCACTCTCACTGCCATCCACCAGTGACACCAAATCCGCCAACAACACATGCAGGAGATGACCAGGGAGAGGGTCACCTGAGTGGTCCAGGAACCCCTCCAGTAGCCACGGAATTCTTACGACCATTTTCATGTAAACGTCCTTTAATTTGAAAAGTAAACAGATATCCTAACCTCAAATCCCCTTGTACCATCTGGATGATTTTAAGCAAGCAGTCAACCTCTGGGGGCCTTCGTGGTCCCACCGGTGAAGTGGGGCAGTAACAGTTCCTATTTCATGGGCAGCTGTGAAGGGCACGATGGGATGACACACGAAGCATTTACAAAGCACGCTGTGGATGCGAGCTCTGGTCCTCAGTGGCCCCTTGGCTGGAAAGTAGGGAGACGCCCTGTCTGTAGGCAAAAGTGTCCTTGGGCATGAACTTCCTGGAGGTCAATTTTGGAATGTGGCTCAAAATTTAAAACACACTTTTTACCAGCTGTGGAATCTCAATCACTGCACCTCTTTGTGCCTCAGTTTCCACATCTGTAAACTGGGCTAATAGTGACTGTTTCATAGATTGCTGTTAAGGATTAAATTAATTAATAAGCAAAAAGCACTTTAGACAATGCCTGGGACCTGGTAAATGCTTCATTAATATTATGACTATTATTTGACCCAATGATTCTACTTTCCCAATTCTAACTCTAATGTTTAATTTTATGATTCCTCAAGTGCCATACAATATACGCATAGGTATTTGGAATAGCAAAGAATTAGAAACTATCTAAATATCTACCCACACGGGAGGGAAAATGTACTATAGATCATCCATAAACAGATTCTTTGTAGCTGTTATAACAGAATGACTGATTTGGAATGATGTTTAAGATGTGCCTAAAGTTTAAAAAAAAAAAAGGTAACTAAACAATATGCAGTGTTATTCTGTTTTTGTTTAAAAAATATGGTCAAACTACTCATTTCTGGGTACTTTTTACATGTATGTTTCAATATTTTTACAATGGGAATATATGATTTATGTAATATAAAAATAATAGTAATATAATAATAAAGATACATTGACATGAAAACGGCCATAATTGCACTCCTCAGAGGAGGGCGGACATTGAGCTTCTCAGAGGTGGCCAGGAACTAACCACGGAATAGTATGATCCTGGAAAGGGGGAGAGCCTGGCTCCAGGGGTCAAATTCCACTGCAGTGACCTGGAAAGGGCTGTCACATACTTTGCAGAAGGAACCTCAGTGCATCGAGTGTGACCACAGATCGTAGGTGATCTGTGGGCTGGGCTAGGAGATGCTTTGCTATTCAGAGGTGCAGGCAGGCAAGGCCGGGTGCCTGCAGTGCCCTGTGTCAGCCTACTCTGGCCACGTAGAGAGACCTACTGGCTGCTCAGACCTGAGAGACTTTGGGCTCAGAGCTGACAGAGAGGTTCCTCCACCTTAGGACGTGGCAGCTTCAGGGTGGGATGGAAGGCCAAGGGGGTCATAATCTTTTCCTTCCCGTCTCCCTCAGACCCACCTTCTCTCTCAGCGACTCACAATTCATGAGCTGGCACAAGCCGTCCAGGTCATAAGCCTGATTAAAGTGAGCGTTATCGTGGGCTTTCCCCAGGCAGGCACTGTGTGCTAAGCACTTTTGGAGGCTCACTTCATCTCCTGAACAAGGCTGTGGGTTAGGTTATCATCCCCCTTTATAGCTCAAAAACCTGAGGCTTAGAGATTTAAATCATCTGTCGCAAATCACATAAATCCTAAGTGGTGAAATTTACAACTGTCACGTGTACATCTTTTTGTACAAATGACTGTTTTTACAAATTGTAAAAGCTGGAATTTCAACTCATTATATGTTGAAACCATCACAAAACAATAAATCAACCAACCAACATTCATTGCTGGCAAGCTCTTTAGAGATTCATTCTGTTATCCAAAAAAAAATATTTATTGAGCATCTTCTATATACAACACACTGTTCAACTCTTCAAGTCCTGAGATGCCTGCTAGTACCTTCAAAAGGACCTCAACCAGTCGTTTGGAATGAATGAATGAGTGAGTGAATGAATGAATGTGACTGACAATTTTTGGCATACACTTTAACACTTAAGAGTTACTCTAAAATTCCTGGGTCAAAAATCTGGTAGGTGTATTCCCTGGATGAGTTTGGAAAGAGACAGACTAGGAGACAATGACAACACATTTTCAGAAATGTCAATGTACGAATGCAATAACTGTCCACCTTATCCTATAAAACCGCAATCTACTGAATTTCAGCACTTACTTAAAATCTTTCACAATAATGTTTAAAATTGGTCTTCCTTATACTAATGTCTGCAACAACTCCCAAAAAAATTACATGCATTGAGGGTGGAAAGAGGGATGGACAGATAGACAAATATGAGGAAAAGCAAGTTTAGTAAAATCCCAATTACAGAACCTGGGCTATGGAATACGGGGGTTCGGTGTACCCTTTTTTCCCGTGTTCTATTCTTGAAAGTTTTCATAATAAAAAGGAAACAATCTGGACTTTCTTATGGAGCAGCATGTTAAAGAGTGTTCCTATGATTACTCATGCTGATGTCTCTCTCTTAATAAGCTAACTGATCATAAAATCTAGTTTTTAATCTTGTAACTCAAAAGGACACATGAAATGAGAATGGAAAAAAATGCACCTGGCAGGGTAAAGCCAGATTCAGACTTTCATGTGAAGAAAAGCAACTGTCCTGCTGACTGGGGACGCGGGAAATTCTTTCACTGGGGGTTGGGAGGAGGCCGATGCAGCAGTGGGGGCTTTGGCATAGCTCAGCTTGCTTGTCCTTCTCGCCTGCCTGGAGCTGTGACAACCTCGGGATGCGCATGTGGGGCCTGAAGACTGAGGCACAGGACCCTCATCCACGGAGCGGGGAGAGCCTGCAGGGGGAGCTGTCACGTCCTGCGTTGGTCAGGGAGCCCCCAGCAAGAGCTCGATCATAACTCCCCAACTTCCGCTTCTCCTCTATAAACGAGTTTCCTCTCCTTTGTTTCTTGGGACTTGTGTGTGGTTCGCCATTGGATAGCATGTCCCGAATGGTAATTCTTTGTTCCTAAATAAACCCATTTTGCTGGAGAAATATCTGGCTGTTTACTGAAGTTCAACAGGGCCGGGGAAGACCTTGAGAACTCCTTAGCAGACAGCCCTCTGCCTCAGGCCGGCCACGAGATGCAACAGGATGTATGAAAACTTTTTCTAGTTTTAAAACTCCTCCTCTAAAGGCACTTATACCTCTCATTTCTCAAGATTAGAAATATTTAACCAAGACGTCATCCTTTTGCTGGCGTGAGGATGGCAGGCTCTCAGATGGTCCCCAAGGATCCCTGCCATCTGGTAGTCACGCCTTGGTGTAATGCCTTCCCCGTGAGTCTGGGCTGGCGTAGGACTTGCTTCTACCCACCAGGACGTGGCAAAGATCAAATGAGGCCTCACCCCAATGAAACTTCTGCCTACTCAGCCAGGTTTTAAGAATATAAATACCACCATCGGCAAGATTCAAAGGCCAGGGCCACGTAATGACTACCCCTCATGGCTCCTTAGTCTAAAGCAGGTTTCAGCTTGCTATACAGGGTATGGAGCTTCTTACAGGCGAGGCTGTGCAGCAAACAGCCTTACCTTGCAAGCATTTCATCTCAGCTTAAGGAATAAGAAGCACATGGGAACTATGCTCTCTTCCTGGTTCCAGGGTTCAACGCTCTTAAAGCAGAAATGGAACAGTCAATGAACGGACAGGAGCTAGAGGACACTAGGAAATCCCATCACTGAATGGAGCCTGGGAATGAACTGGAACAACACGCCCACCCTAAACCGTCACTGAGGATGCTACTGAGTCATGCTGCGTGTTACTGGAGCTTTTTCCACTCACAGAGCACTCTTCAAAGAGCCTGCTATTCGTGAAAAAATGCTTTTACCACCACATGACATTGAGGTCGCACTCAAGCCCGTGTCCTTGCATAACTGGGGATTTTCTTGGAATGACATGGAAGTCAGTCCAAGGCATTCTGGAAGTCAGAGAATAGTTTTGTGAGCTGGATGTAGGCTTCGGAGCCAGTTCTTGTGTAAGGAATGGGATCTGAGTGGTGGAAATGAAGCACATTGTCTGCATTTGACTTTTTTAAGTGCAATGCATTGTACAGCACAATTTTTTTGTGCAATTGTCTCCTCCCCCCATAGTAAACTGCAAACTCCTTCAGGGTAGGATGGGTCTTGTTTGGCTGTGTCTGCTTACAAGCTTGCTTAGTTTCCTGGTCTGCTAATGGTTCCTGCTTAGTTGGGCTGCTATAAAGATTATATCCCTTATATGCTGAGCCTGTATCCCACACAGGGCGTCCTTTTAAGTGTGCTACCGTGTTTTCCCCAAAATAAGACCTAGCCGGACAATTAGCTCTAATGCATCTTTTGGAGCAAAAATTAATATGACCTGGTATTATATTATATTGTTATATTACATAAGACTGGGTCTTATATTATAGTAACGTAAGACTGGGTCTTACGTTAATTTTTGCTCCAAAAGACGCATTAGAGCCGATTGTCCAGCTAGGTCTTATTTTCGGGGAAACACGGTTACATGCATTACCTCATTTAATCTGGGCAACATTCCAGTGAGACAGGTACTAATATTATCCCCATAAAGACACATAATATTTATGTGTGAGGAAATTGACACAGAGGGAACCTGAGCAATTTACCCAAGGTCACAGATCTAGCAAGTGCTGGGGCCAGAACTGAACCCAGGTAGTTGGACAGTAAAGGCCAGTCTTCTGACCACATGCCCCTCTGCTCCCTAGTTCAACACGCTAATGGACGTAGAACACACACACAACACAGCCTCTTCATCCAGCCGTCCATAAACTGTAGTGTTTGGTCACTGTGTGTGTGGTCACAGTACTCCATACATGTCATGGAGCATCCACTCAATAATATCTAGTGAATGAATTAATGCAACCGCTCAGCAAATACTGACTGAGTTCCTACAATGCACAGGATATTTTTCTAGATGCCGGGAATGAAGCAGCCGACAGACTTGCCAGGCCTCTCCTCCCGACGCTTCCATCCCAACAGGAGGAGACAGACAGCAAACTGAGAGTCATATACAGTATCAGAAACAGTGTCAGATGGTGATAGGAAGAAAAACAAAGCAGCCCAACAGGGAAGAACAAGAGCTGAAATGATTTAGTGTGTTTGAATACTTGGAATTTTTATAATGGGAAGGGCAGTGAGAAAAGTCCCAAAGGGAACTTATTTGTGACTTTCTCTCACTTTGGTCATGTTAATGGCCATCCCATAGCTGCAAAAGTCGTAACAGGGGTTTTGAAACGGCCAGAGAGAGAGTCGTTCTTGAGGATGGCCCGGGGGCAGGCAGAAACCTCAGACCACACCTCCTCACCCTGGCTTCCCAAGCCTAAAGCACAGTGTGACAAGAGGGCCCAGCCCCCAGCAGCGGCTATCCACAGGCACCTGACCAGCTGGCTTAGCAGACGTGGGAAGAGGCCTCTCGAACCCTGTATTTTTGCCTACTCTTGGGTGAGTGGCAAAGAGATGAGCACAAGAGCAGAATGTCATTCACGTGTGACCAGCACGTGAGAACCAAGCACCCCAAGACGGAACGTTCAACAGGATCCAAAGGTAGATGCTGTGCCCTCAGTTGCAGCAGCTGGACACAGATGAGGAGCTCCTTGGGTCCGATTTACAAGCACAGGACGATATGGACAGCTTTCCTTGCTGCAAATCATGCAAAAGGAGGTCAGTATTTGAGAGTCAGAGACAACTGGATAAGAAGGAAAGGAAAACAGATGTGTGTGCAATTCTGTCCCGACACCGAGTCAGAACGCACACGCGCCGTGTCCTGCAGGAGCTGTGGTCTGCAGGCTGCGGCCTCCCTGCTTCTCTCCCTGGTTCGACGCCCCCAGGGAGCTCGGTGGTGACTTCATTAGTGTCCAGGTCTAATGGTCCGGAGGGAGGGAACCGGCTGTGCAGTGTCCAGACTGAGGTTCGTCAAGGAAATCCACAGAGAGCACCCAGGATCAAACTTAAGAGCAAACAGAAACATCAGTCTTTGACCCAGGGCTTCCCCACACTGGGTGGAATTCCATTAAACAGGCAATGGCTCAGCAGGATAGCAAAGAAGACACCCCCCCCAGTGCCACCCCCATCCACACCAACACCTCACCGTCCCCTTTGTGGGCTGGTCAGATGGAAAGACCGCCTCCCACCCCCCGCAGAAGGCGGGGGCCTCACACCATGTGATGGCCCAGTGATGGCAGTCTTGCAAGCTATCAGAGAGTCGCCTCAAAAGAAGCATGGAAATGACAGAAGCGTGGGAAGGAAGCTGAAGGTTATCAAAAATTATCAGAACTCCCCAGTGAAGTTGGATTTGGCATGCAAATAATAGGCCCCTCTTCACACGCTCAGCCCTGGAGACAGAACAAGCGTCAGCTGCTGTGGCCGAGTCCCTGATGACACATCATGTTTGTCCTCTGCCTGTAGCATCTGAGGACGTGGCTGGCTTGGCCATCCCCAGAAGAAATCCATCTTGACAAGAACATTCTCATTTGATTAGTGAGGCATCTGAGCCAGGGGGGCTGGCTCTTCCGGGCCTCTCTGGAAAGCACATCGGGACCAACCGTGACACACGGAGAAGGGACATAACTGAAGGAAAGCCCTGTGCTGGGATTTCCAGGAGCAGAAGGTAATGTCACTGTGCAGGGTGTGCTGGTCACACAGAGTGCTTCCACCTGGGACATGCAATGGCAGGGATCTTGTCCCAGGAGAAACGGTCTCGTGCAGTGGAGAAGCTCTGCAGTTTGGGAGACAGGCCTGGATCCAAGTCCCAACTCCACCCCCTTTCTTGCTGGGGGCCCTGGGGCAAGTTCCTTAACCTCTCTGAGCCTCGGTTTCTTGCACCGTAAAATGCAGACAATACAAGCACCGACCTCCAATGACCTTTATGAGGACTCGAGGAGCCAGTGCACACCGAATGCTAACCAGACCCTCACACGGAGTATGCGCTCTGCGAGTCTCTCATGTACTGTTAGCGTTACTGCACTTCAGTGCTGAAGGGCTTCCGTGTTCCAGCAGCCTAGGGCTGACATTCATCAAGCACTCACAGGCACTAGCTCTATGCCAAGTGCTTTACAAACATTGTTACCTCGTTTAATTTACCGCAAACCTATGACCCAGGGACTGTTATTGTGTCAGAATATGTCTGACAGCAGCTCACAGGTCAGCCAATTAAAAGTGGATTGAACAATGAGGAAAATGGATTTTTTCCTCCAGGAATGCAATGTCTACTGGTAGGTGGTCCCAGCTGGGATCAGTGTCCCCGTGAACTCTTCAAGGACCCAGGCTCTTTCTACCTTCTTTCTCCCCCACCTACCGCAGGCCAGCTCGTTCCCCCGTGGCCATCAGATGCTGCTGCAGCTCCAGGTGTCCCACACGGTGAACCATGTTTGCTTCTGTCTGTCGCTCTGCATTAGGGAGGGACTCTTTTCCCCTAGGCCCTCGGTGTCATCTGCCGTCCAGTTAGGCCCCTGGTTCCCTAGCAAGGAGCCAGCTGGAGGGTTCATCTTCCATGGTGGGAGGGGGGCTTTGCCAGCGAGGAGAAGAATTAGGCGAGGGAGGCAGTGGCTAGCACCTTCTAAAATGCTAGCCCACCCTTCACGAGGAGTACATTGGGGCGCAGAGAGATGAAGCAACATACCCAATAGCACATTGGGGGCAGGTGGCAGAGCTGGGTTGATTCCAGCTCCACAGCCGGCCCAGTCCTTCCCACCTAGAACACTTAAGAAATCCTTCCCTACCCAAAGTCATATTCTCCAGTGTTTTCTTTTTGAAGTTTTGTTTTCATACATCGGTCTTTAATCCAACTTGAATTGAGTTTTGAGTGTGATATACAGTAGGAATTGAATTTTTTAACATACAAAAGACGTTACCACAGCACTATTTTTTCTGAATAGCTCATTCTTTCCCCTTCTCTTTACGGTGACCTGACCAATACCAGGCGCTCTCAATAAGTAGAGCTTTGGAACAAGTCTTGATGTCTGGTAGGGTAAGTCACCCCCAAGCTTCTCCCAAATTGTCTAAGTTGTTCTTAGCCTTGTGTTTCTCCATTCGAATGTTAGGATCAATTTGTTACATTCCACTGAGAATGTGAAATCCGAAACTACTTATTAGAATTTCACTGGACTTAGGTTGATGTGGGCACAGTCTTACCTTTATAATACTGAGTCTCGCACCCACGAATGTGGCCCGTATCCCCATTTATTCTGGTCTTCTTCCAGGTCTTAATGTTTTGTAATTTTCTCTGTAAAGCTCTCATCACTGTTTCCTTAGCTATATTCCAAAAACCCACATTGGAGAGAAAAGGATCTTAGAGCTTTTCTGCTCCAGTGGCCCTACCTACAAGTGAGAGACTGAGAAGGCGTCTGGTTCTCTGTAGGGGATCCCACCTAAGCACCCCCAGGAACATGCTGCAGCCTCAGGAGCCGTAGGAGTGAGAAGCAGGGAGAGGAAGGGAGGGCAGGGGAGTGAGGAAGGCCGTGTAGAGCAGATGGTCCTCAGGAACAGACAGCCCCAATCAGATGAGGGAAGATGGCACTCTGTGCGAAGACGAAATAGGTGTGGGAGATTGCAGACAACGGTTGGAGCAAAATAATTGGGTGAGGAGGCAGAACTGGTTTTATAGTTAACAAAACCCAGGATCTGAAAGGGGTCAGAAAATAGCTTTTGGCCAATAAAGGCAGATCTCATGACCAAATCGACAGACATGGACACAGAGAAGATGCGAGCAGAGTTTGAGCATGTGCTTATACTGACCTCCATTTTCATCATAGCTGGAAGGTAACGATAATGGTGACGACATGTGGAGGTACAGATATGACAGCTAGTATTCACTGAGCACCTACTATGGGCCACGCCCCATCCGAGGCCCCTCACATGTATTAACTCTCCCAACAAACTGGGAGGTAGGCACTTTACCATCCTCCACCTGAAAGATAGAGCAACTGAGGCCCACAGAGACTGATGACTTGCCCAGGGTCACACAGTGAACAGGTGGCAGAACTCTGGTGTGAGTGCAGGGATTCTGGCTGCAGAGCATATGCTATTTAGACACTACGAAACCAAAGTGAATTGTGTCTGCAACTGGGAAGTTGGGCTACTCTCAGGGAGGTTTTCTTGCTTCTGGTCCTGACTGCGGAGCCTAGAACCCATCTTTTGAAAGAGATGCCAAACCAACTCCCGCTAAACATGGTAGAACTAGGGTTCTCAGGAATTTTTTTCACTTTCCCGTTCCCAAATCCTGAGATATAAACTGTTTTCTGTTCTCCATGATGAATGATTTCCACAAAGTGACGGCCGATACTACCAACCACCTGGGTTCAAGGAGTCGATTTTCCCAATTTCCCAACCAACTTTTCTTGGGATTCAGGAATGGGAAAGCAAAAATAATTCACAAGAACAGGCGGGAATTCCCGCCCGGAAACCCTAACTGAAATAATTCAGTTCAAGGGGCTGTCCAGATACCAGCTCTACCTCCACAGGTAGGATTCACAAAACAGTTCCAAAGCGCATGGATATGGTTTTCAAGGTCATTAGAAGAAAACAGTACACGAGGTAGAAGCTACTGCTTCATTTGCTGCTACATCCGCCACGGGGCCAGGGGGCAATCCGCTCATGCCATGAAATAAGCTGGCAGCCGACTTTGTTTAACAACAGGTGGGCTGGGCATTGGCAGAGAGCAAGGAAAGAGAAATGAGTGATGCCCTCACAACGAGACCGTACTCAAAGCTACAAGACCCATCCACTCTATTTTTATTCAGCAGCAAGTCAAGAGTTCCAAAAAGCACCAGGCAGGAATAAGGATTTCTGCTTTAAGAACCCCAAGCTCTCTGAAGCTGAGTCAGGGAAGGAGGACAGAGTCACAGAAATACAAAGATCCGCGTTTGTAATCAAGAACAGGGAAAGGGAGGCGTCCCTTTGTTGTGTCCGGACATGGAGAGTGGGGGTTGCTTGTTATTACAGCATAACTGAGCCTGATCCCAAAGTCCTGTGTCTCAAAAGGGCACCTGAGCAGAAGCATCCAGGAAGTGAGAGAACAAGCCACAGGACTATGTGGAAGAGTGTTGCAGGAAGACAGAACAGCAGGTGCAAAGGCCCTGAGGTAGGAGGGTACTGGTGTATTTCAGTAGCAGCAAGGAGGCTTGTGCGGCTAGAGCTGGTCCAGCAGCAGAAAGGTGTCAAGAGATGGAGGTAGAGGTGTCTGGGCTGGGCCACTGCAAGGCAAGCACAATGATTACAGGTGTCCGGAGAGGGGAGTCCTGACCAACCAGCACACCTGGCCTCCAGAACCTGTTCCCAACACCTTTAAAGTAACAAGGACGAGGTGCAGCCCCTGGGGTGCCCCCGCCCTCCACACAGGCAATAGGCTGAGCACCCCGTTCTACCCTCGTCCACCCCATGGGCGCTCCTTCTCCCCCCTGGCTCGGGACCTTCCAGCTGGCTTCACGTTTGGCTGCAGGTCCTTGTTTGTTTGGGGCTGGGAGAGACTTTCCAAGCTGCTCCTCTCGGCATCTGTTTATGAAGATGACTCCGTTGCATGAGCCTCCTGGGCTGTCCTGTTGGTCCAAGCATCTGCTCAGCTGAGTCTCTTTCTTTATTTACTTCTCCAGTAAACAACCAGGGCAAAGGCAGGGCTCTGTGGTATTTCCACAACTCCCACTGCCGGTGCCAAGATCTAATAGGATGCAGAGATGACAAAGGACAAACGAGGGCCCCGTGATCTGAGCAGAACAGAGTGTGAAGCTCTGGAACCTCCAAGCAGAAGCTGCATCTTTGCTGCGAGCACCCACAGCACCAGAGGCCTGGCCACTCTGGTGGATGTCTGCTGGCTTTGTCCCACCAGTGTCTGTTCCTTCTTTTGCTGCGCACAGCACCCCACTGACCCCCTAAAGGACCATCCCTCCCCTTTCTCAGTCCAGGGGGTTTCAAAGCAGGCCTGAAGCCAGCTGCTCTGTGCCCGCCCCCCTCCACACCCCACATCCAGGAACAGATACATGGCTGAGGCCTGGCCACTGAATTTCTTCTACCTCCTCCTGGCCTTTGTGACCCAGCAGTCATGTGACCCATCCCAGGACTTGCATGGGACCACATAGGAAAGGTGGGGTCTCTTTGTTTGGCTCAGTAAGATGGCAGGATGTGAGCTCACTGCTTCTGGTGACCATCTCAGCCACCACATGCTGAGGGAGGGGGGAGTCTGCCTGAGAATGAAGACAACACAGAAGAAACCAAAATGGAGGGATGGAAAGCTACGGATTTCTTCTGAAAGTAATATTTTAGCTCCTGGATCCAGCTAAGCCTGAAGTCCCTAAATTTAGGGGCTGAGTAGTTTGTGTGGTTTCCTGTCACTCAGTCAACAGCGCCCCAACCTACTCACACGTACACATCGGTAGATGGATACGAGGCAGTGGGGTGTGGGGGTGGGATGAACGCTGGGCAGGAAGGGCAACGAAGAAGGCAGAGGGTGAGGAGGCCTGACAGTGACGTGCCTGTGGTGGTTTCCCACGTGTCCCAGCACCAATGCCAAAGTCTTCCCATGACCAGCACGCCCTGTGGGGTCTGCTTCATCACCTCTTGGGCCTCCTCTGCACTTTCTCCCTTTTGTACCCTCTGTTCTAGCCACTCGGCCTCTATATCCAGTTTCTATGCTCTCTAACAAACGGCCCGATTTAGCAGCTTCACACAGCACCTATCTATTCGCTCACACGGTGTGGCTGGGTGCTCTGCTCAGGCTGAAATCAAGGCGTCAGCTGGCTGTGTTCCTACCTGGAGTGACGCTCCTCTTCCTACTCTTCCGAGCTCGCGCCTGTCATCAGCAGGATTCGTGCCTCGTGGTTAGAGGACTGGAGTCCCCATTTCCTTGATGGCTTTCAGCCACCGGCAGCTCTCAGCTCCTAGAGGCCACTTTGTCACGTGGCTCCCTCTGTTTTCAACCAGCACCTCGAATGTGTCTCCCGCTTCCAGTCCCCCTGCCTTCTCCTCCTGCCCCCTCCTTCTCCAGCCAGAGAAAACGCTCTGCTCTTTAGGGGCGCTCCGATTAGGCGACACACACCTGGTGCGTCTCTGCATCTTCAGGTCAACTGACTGGGGACTTTCATTCCAAACGCAGAGTCCCTTACAGCAGACCCTGGATTCACGTTTGGTGGGGGTATTGGGGGGCTGGCTTTAGGGTTCTGCCGACCAACACGTCCTTGTTCCTCCAACACCCCAGTCATACCCCCCTCAAAGCTTTGTACTTGATGCTCCCTCCTCCAGGAAAGCTCTGGCCGCAGGTGGCCCCGGCTCACCCCCTCCCTTCATTCAGGGTCTCCCTATAAATGCCCCATCCTGGAGAAGCCTCCCCTGACCACCCAACAGAAACATCGTCCTCGCTACTGTCTAGCCCCTTAACCCTGCTTCATTCTTCTTCATAGAGCATATGTGCTATTATAAATTAAATAAAGACGGCTCTGTCTCCCCCTCCGGACTGGTAAGCTCCGAGGGCAGCGACTTTGTTTGCAGAGCCTGGCACGGAGTAGATGCTCAATAAATATTTGTTGACTGGAAAGAAGGAACATGTTTCTTAAATTTCTTAATGGTCTTAGTCACCCCAAGGTCGTTCTTGTGTTTATCTGCCAGCCCTGGGCTCGCCGGGAGGCAGTAAGGCTAAGAGGAGCGCCCAGGCACGCAGCCCGACCTCCTGAGCTCACAGCGACGGGCCTCGCAAGCCCGTGTCTTCATCTGCGGCACAGGGAGGATAGTCTTACTATCTCAAAGGGCGTCTGTAGGTGCTAACAAAATAGTCCAGGTCAAATGCCTGGCACCCAAAATCAGAACCATAAGGTGCCACATTTCACACCCTCAGACAGGCACCAAGTGAAAAGCTGCCATTATCAATGGGTGACAAGGATGGGTGCGACATCCACTGGGACTGTGTATCACTGCAATCACTTTAGAGGGTCATTTGGAAAAATCGAGCGGAGGTGAAGATGTGCGTGTCCTACGTTCCGCCTGGGAGACACGCACACTGTTTGCAATTGGACCCACCAATATATAATCCTCATAGCAACAGGATCTGACAAAATACACACGCACAGATGAGACTAGCAACAATACAGCATCAATTGACCGACTGCCAGACACTAGGGTAAGCACTTTACATAAATAATTTCATTTCATCTTTAGCCCCACTTTACAGGGGAGAAATGGAGGCTCACAGATGTAGAAATTACTTGCTCAAGCTGGGAAGCAGCAAAGTTCTGACCTGCACCCTGGGTGGTGCGTAGGGTCGGGAGGGTGGCAGGAGAGGAAGGAGGAAAAAGGAAAATGAGGGGGCAAACTAAATGACAGCATCGACACATCTCAAAGAGTACTCTCTCCTGCAAAATGCTAAACCTAGAGCTGCCCCATGACCCAGAATTTCACTCCCAGGTACAGACCCAAGAGAAATAAAGACCCGTAACCACACAAACACTTGTACCTGAATGTTCATAGCAACGTGACTCGTTATTGGAGCGTTTCCTGTCTAGTCACTTGCTTTCCTAACAGCCAGATACGTGTTCCTTGTAATACATCATTATGCAATTCACATCACGGATTTGGGTTTTTCTTTATAATGTGAGTTCCCCACCAAAATAACCAGCCGTGTGTGCGGGCACTTGGTGATCTTGCTCTTCGTTGAAGCTGTGGTGCCAAGAAAAGCCTGGGGCACCAGGAAGGTGACTGTCTGCAGGGGCTGGATGAATCATGGATCTGTCACTCTGCAGATGGGGAAGTCTTCTGGTGGCCTGGGCACAGTGAAGATGGGGACGTGGAAAACACCTTAGGAGTTTTTATCACCTACCATGACTCTGTTCTTTTGTAAAAGGTCTCTTTCTATCAAAACCAGTTGCCAAGACGTCTTTAAAATGGAAAACAAACAATGAAAGAAACGCAGTGGGAGAAGACAGGATTGTCTTTATTTTTAAAGTCTCCTTAAATTAAAGCAAGTCTCTGCTTAGTGTCGGCTGATTTTTCAAATAAGGCAAAGACTAGACATTGGGGCAGCACTGGAAACCAGTTGTGGTGGGGTGTCTCTAGGTCATGGCTTCAGCAAATCCAACAAAATGGGGGGAGGGGGGGGAGGAAGAGCGACTAGCAGCCAAATGGGGCATAAGGAAAAAAGAAATAAAAAGCAGAGGATGAGTCAGGCTAGGCTGTGGCAGAAAGCTACCCCGCGTACAGCAAGCAGAGAGGGAACCAGGTTAAGGAGACTTCCCTGGAAATCCACGGGACGACTGGGTGCAGCGGTGGGAACCAGGGCTTCTGAAGCGCTCCCCGGATTACCTCCTCTGGGTTGGTGTTCTTTGCTGGGATTTTGCTGAGCACGACTGAGCCTCCCAGCCTTGGCCTCTCCTTCTGTTAATGAGCGACTCAAGCTCCCTCAGAACTTCCCGACCTGGAGGCCCCAGCCAGAGAGAGCCTGGAAAGTTCTACTGGAGGGCCTAAATATTTCAAACACCCTCTGAAATATTATTACTGAAGGAAAACAATCAAACCAGAAACAGTCAAGCCTCTAAAGCTAACCACCAATTTATACGAACTACCAGGGATGGAAAAACATGTTAAATGATACCACGGGGATGCAATGCACAAACAATTGCACAAAACTCTCTGGGACAAATGACTTTGTGTCTTCAACAAATCAATTGCCAGGAAAGAAAAGAAGGGAACCTATAGAATTAAGAAGACTTAAGAGACTTATCGACCAACAACCATGAATGGATGGACCTTATCTGCCCTCTGACAAGAATAACCTATAAAAACAATTCATGGGCTGGCCCGGTGGCTCAGGCGGTTAGAGCTCCACGCTCCTAACTCTGAAGGCTGCCGGTTCGATTCCCACATGGGCCAGTGGGCTCTCAACAACTAGGTTGCCAGTTCAATTCCTCGACTCCCACACGGGATGGTGGGCTCCGCCTCCTGCAACTAAGATTGAACACGGCACCTTGAGCTGAGCTGCTGCTGAGCTCTTGGATGGCTCAGTTGGTTGGAGCACGTCCTACCACAAGGTTGCCTGTTCAACTCCCGCAAGGGATGGTGGGCTGCACCCCCTGCAACTCAATGGCAACTGGACCTGGAGCTGAGCTGCGCCCTCCACAACTAAGACTGAAAGGACAACTTGACTTGGAAAAAGTCCTGGAAGTACACACTGTTCCCCAATAAAGTCCTGTTCCCCTTCCCCAATAAAATCTTTAAAATCTCATTTCTTTAAAAAAAAACAAACACAAAAAAAACAATTCATAAAATAATTGGGGCTATTTCAACAGTGATGGAATAGTTGGTGATACGAAAAGATGATTGTGAACCTAAGGTTTGGTATGATGATGGGACTATGGTTATTTTTAAGAGTCCTTTTTTTTTTTTAGAGATACCTGTACATGTTCAAATACGTATGGATGAAATAATATACCTAGGATTTGCTTCCAAATAATCTGGAAGGGGATTTGGGAAGGTGATGGATGCAGATGAAAAAGTTTGGCCATGAGTTGACAATCATGGAAACTGGTGTTGGGTCTGTGGTAACACATTATAGTACTTTCTCTCTAAAAACAAATACCGTACCTTCATTAATAAGATGATCCACAGGCTTACAAATATTTTGGTGACCTTATTAAAATTCAATTTAACTTTCTTCTATTGATCTGCTTTACATCATACATCCAGCTATATAATCACTGGCTATGGAAAATGGGCAAATGAATTCATCAGTACCAAATGACCTTGACTTTGAGGCAATACCACATGGTGACTGAGAGCAGAGAAACTATTCCTCTCAGCGTTTTGTCATTTGTATCTCTGACACTCAGCAATTTTATTTATACTTCTCAGATCCTTGACTCTCCCCTGTAACATGGGAGAGAGTAAATGAGGTTTGCGTGTGTGGAGCCCCTGGCCCACGATCTGACCATTAGCAAACTGCAGTTACTGTTAGGACCAGTGGCAGTGATACCAGAAGAATGTAGACTATGGTCTTATTCATATAAAAATGTATGCTTCTCCTGGCATGTATAGAAAGACTCTGGAATATTACAAATCGGTAACAGAGATCATCTCCCAGGAGTCATTCATTCATTCAACAAACACTACTGAGCGCCTTCTGTGTGCCAGGCACAGGGGACCTGTGGAGCCCAGGATGAGTCAGTCCCTGCTCTCCTGGGGTTGACAGAGTAGAGGAATGCAGGCATGTCGAGACAAGGGGAAATCAGGAGTCAAGACTTCCTTAGGTGTGGTCCAAGGAGATGTCCAGGTGGAGACCTGAAGGCTACAGGAGAGTCAGCCAGCCTGGATTAGAGGAGGGAGGGCAGAGAGTAGGGAAAGAAAAAGGAGAAAGAACTCCAGCTGCGAAGGGAAGTGCAAGTGTAAAGGCCCTTGGAACAAGAAGGAATAATTCCAGGTTCCCAAGGATTGCAGAGTCCAGAGCAGACGGATCAAGGTGGAACAGCGAGTGGCTGCCAACAGCCAGAGTTTCACTTTTACTTCATACCCTTTGAATTATATCAGTATTTCATGAAAAGCATGTATCATTCTTATAATTTTTTAAAAAGTTAAAAAAAAACATACAAAAGAAAACACCTCGTAAAGCCCCAAGAAGTAAAGAAATTATTATTGCTTTTTCTCTCAAGCATCTATGTTAAAATTCACCTCCATTTGCTAAAGAACCCACCTTGTTTAAATGTAACAAGCATGACATCCCCTCCTCTCTGGCTCATTGCTTTTCTTCCATCCTTTCCTACCTCCTTTCCCCTTTTTGGTGAGTTAGACCCAATGCAATAATTGTGCCTCGTTTAAACGACACAATTTCCAATCGACACAGAGGCTCTGGCCCTTACACAAGTGTCAGGACCTCAGGTTGAGTTTGGAGGAAAGCGGGGCTTGGGGGAAACCTTTTCATTTTCACCACCGAGTGTAGCTTGAGCACTGTCCCTGGGCCGAGCATAGATGGCCCCCAGGAAGGAAGCACTCAGCATCGTATGGGGACTGCCCTGCAAAGGGGCATCTGCCGGTTTCATCCACGATGTGCTGCTGGGATGGGATACGTTTCTCTGGTTTCCTCTCATAGCATGGGGCTGCAGTTGGCTTCCATGTTGAGGTGGTGCACACAGCACGCGTGCAAGTTACCTGAGTGGGGCTAGATACCTGGAGGCAGAGGCACACCCACCTGGGAGGACGTGCTATGGCCTCCCGCTTCGGTCGGCCACAGTGAGAACCCCAGCGAGGCCCTTTCAAGTCTGCACCTTGTGGTTTCTCCCCACAGAAATGCCAGGTTTATGATGCGTCTGTTCCCTTCACTGTTTTGATCCCCTCCCTGTGCCACCCAGCTCAGACCCTTTCATTTCATGTCAGATCTAGTGTGGCCACTGGCTCCTAGCTCAGTGTGGCACCACATGATCCAGAAGAGTCTGTTCTCATGAGAGACAGACAAGTAGCGAGATAGTTCTGGTCCCAGGAGAGAGGCACCTCCCAGAGGACAAGCCTCATGGGTGTCGTTGACTTGGCCTCTCCTTTCAAAAGCCTTTGCTCCTCATTGAAGATAATAAAGGAAAGCGCACCTACAGCCAAGCCTTCATCTGAAACATGAGAAAACTGAGGCCAGAGAAGCCCCCATCATCAAAGAAGCCCCCACAAAATTACAACATGTTCCCAGCCAGACCAACAGTGGTGCCTCCTATTCCAGTGATAAGACTCACATTTGGAGTCAGGATTTACCTCTCAGCTCTGTCACTTACCGAGGTGCCATCTTGCACAAACCACTGAACCTCTCCGTTCCTTCACCTGTGAAATGGGGATAAAAATGTTTACCACTTGGGGTTGTTGATTTAAATCCACTTCTCAACCTGCCAACTTTATTATTCAGATGTTCACCTATCTATCCCAGCCCCCCACCCCCACCCCACAGAGAGCTCCCTAAGGGCAAGGACACTGCCTGCCTTGTTCGGCAGCTATAACTAACGCTCAGTAACAAACGCTTCCTAGCCCAGGGTAGGTGGTAAGTATTTGTGAGAACAGTAAGAAGGCCCTCGGCAAGTGCTTGGCAGAGGCAGCCATCATCACGACGGGAGGAAGCCCATTATTATTGAGGAGGGAAAGCGTTCTCATCTCAAAACTATTAAATAACTAGGAACTGAGGAAACAAAATAGTTCTTTCAAGTGGGCCTGCTGTCAGGCGGCTTTTCTGGGGCAAAGATCCCAGGACCCCCATATGCAGGACCAGGCCCTCACAAGCCTGGGACCCAACTTGCTCCACCGTCTCTCTCGCTGGCCTGTCTCTCAAAGACATCATCCCCCAGGGGCACGACTCCTTCCCTGGGGCTTCAGGATGCCTGTCTTCTGCTCCAGGAGGCTGGGCGAGAGCAGGGAGAAAGGTACAGCTCACCACGTCTGCAAGGGGAGGATGTGGTCCCACGGCAGGATTGCTAGATAAAATCCTGGACGTCCGTCAAATTTGAATTTCAGAATAAAATTAACCTTTCGTAAAAGTCTGTCCCAGAGATTGCATGGGATCTGGCTTTCCAAAAAGAAAAAAAGGAAAAAAAAAAAAAGTATTCGTTGTTCATCTGACATTCCAATTGAGCCGAGTGTCCTGTATTGTAATTTGCTCGATCTGGCGGCCCTGCAGAGCCATCCAGCTGGGAGGCTACGCCAGGCCTGCCTGAACTTGCGGCCCTCACTTTCTCCTCGCCTGCAAAGTCTCCATGATCGCGTTCAGAACCTCCTGGGGTGCTTACGAGACTTAGAGAGGCTGAGTGAAACGGGCTTCATAAGCCCTCAACTGCTACATGAATGCTACTAAGGGCAGGGATTTCGTTCACTTGGATCACGGCGGAAACCAGCGCCTAGAACTGCCACCTGGCGCACAGTTGCACCGCCATAACTTTGTGTTGAGGAAAAACATCTCTGGTACTACTTGCCCCCAAATAGCCAAACACAAACCATAAAACCGTTTTAAGGAACTATAGGTCCAACATCCCAAACTGACCCAGCTGGTTTCTGTTGCTTTCCAGTCGACGCTTCAAGAGGAGCCCAGCACGTTGACCCTCCGGTGGGACGGCCTGATGGAGCCCAGAGCGCCTGCGCACGCGACTCAGTGGGCGGGGCTTTGCGCATGCGCCTGTACATCCCGCCGCGAGGGGTGAGGTGTGCGCATGTGCTAGCGGATCCTCAGCCAGAAAGGGCGGGAAAGGCGCGCTGCCGGGTCTGTAAGTGCGCCCTGCAAGTGCGGGGAAGAGCCGTGTGGGGACAAGTGGAGTTCCTGCTCTCGGAGCTTTGCATTGCTGTCTGTTTTCATGGCCTTTGCGCCCATGGGGCCTGAGGTCTCGTTCTTCGAGGTTTTGGATCAGCACAGGGCTTCCCTGCTGGCCTCCCTGAGGAGAGGTGGCCAGGAGCCCTCGGGCGGGGGGACGCACCTGGCTTCCAGGTATAAGGGACCCGCTGGGGCGCGCGTGCCTGGGAAACAGAAAGCGCGAACTGTCCTTGGGCTGGCCGGGCTTCGCGGGGCTTTGCGGGGAAATGTCCAGGTGCCCCTTCCTCTCTCCGGGGTTTAGGAGGCAAAAGGCTGCTTCCCCGGTGTTGAGGCCACAGAGGGGTCCCCTTGGCCTACCCTCCCTGAACCCCAAGAAAGCACCTTCCTTAGCGCGCTTTCCCTTTTCTACTTTTAACTCTTGTTTTGAATTCAAACAAGCCTAGTGACAGCCCCTGGTGTCTTCTAGAATGTTCCACTTCTAGAATGTTCCAGGAGCGTCCCACCGCTGAGGTCGCAGGTTTCCTCAGCTCCTTACAGGTCAGGGAGTTTAGGGCACAGATTGATTTTGTCATTGTGTGTGGGGAAAAAAATTGGGGAAAAATTTAGCTTAAACTTGAAGGATTTCCGGGGGTGGTAGGTGGGGAAGAAAGTGAGAGAAAATGAATTTTGTGAGTTCTCGTGTTTTTGTTTTTAATCAAAATGAACACGGAAGTCAACATTTTAAGTAGTTTATACTAAGACAACGGTTTTCTTGCGTTGGAAGACAATGTATATATTTTAAATGGTTTCTTTAACATTAATTAAAGCGTTAGCTGATTAGCTCAGAATGTGGTCCTGATAAAATCAATGACAGCGATTCTCCAGCTACCCAACTTGGAGTTAACTACAGAAAATACGTTTATCTTATTGCCAAATTTTACTTAAAATGCTCTGTTGTTTTGCTTCCTTGGTCTCCTTTTCTGGTTTATCAGCAAGGTTTTTCAGCCTAAACAAACGACTGTCTTTTATTTTTAAGCCCGAATCAGCTATCAAAAAACCAAACCAAAACAAAAAACCCACAAGCAAACAAATTTTTACATAAGGATTTAGTTTGAGGGAGAATTTACGAGGGTGAGGGAAAGAAGGGAGTACATATCCCTTGTTTACATTTCAGATGTAAATTAATCTGATTGTATCTTAAACTTGGTCAATATTATCCTGCAACTCTTTTTCAATTGGAAAAAAAAATAAATGAGATATGAGTCAGTTTTTATCTTGTGATATTAGAAAATAGTGAATGTTTTAAAATTTATTTTCTGATGCATGCATTTCCGATGAAAGCAAGTTCCTGTGGAAATTAGAACAATCTACATTTTGCCCATTTTTTAGATTTGATTTCCCATCCTAGGCAATATGCTCATGGTATTTATAACTGAACATTTTTTGAAGCTGATGGCTTGTGAAATTAAAAGTCAGCTGACAGAAAACTGGGCTAAGTCTTAATAGTTTGCTGTAAAGTGGTGTAATAGTTGACAAATCTTTTCATGGTAGTGATTAAACTTTTTTCTTTTTGTATCACTAAAATTCAAAAGGGCTGATTTAAGGCATGAGATCAATTAGGGCAATGTGCTACAACAAGAAGTATTTCTTTTGAAATATTTTTGCATTGCATTTTTGGGAAAGAAATTGAATTCAAAGCCAATGTTACATCATTTTTAATTAAAACATTTATCAGTAGTATTTCAAGCCAATGTGTTTGTATTTAAGTAGGTTAATATGAAAAGTAGATTGAAATATATTTATAAATTCTATTGTCTAGTTATTAATCTAAAAGAGAGATATTACTTCAACGGGTAATTGTTTGAAAAGTGAAATTACAAGCAAATGAAATTTCACTGTAAGTACAGTTGTTTTAATGCAGTACCTCTGAATATGTCAAAATTTAGTGGGAGATATCATTACTGATGTGGATTACTTAGTCTTAAAAAAAATAACCAGTGAAACAAAAAGTTATTTCATTATTGATCTGGGAAAATGTTACATATTGTAAAGGCCTAATTTAGAATTAAGATTGAATCATGGTGTGTTTATTGTTTCAGTTCTGAGGTTCTTGCATCTATAGAAAATATTATCCAAGATATAATAACAAGCTTGGCAAGAAACGAAGCACCTGCATTCACAATAGACAACAGATCAAGTTGGGAAAATATAAAGTGGGCATTTTGCATTTTTTATTTTTAAATACAGTATCTATGTCATTATTTGAATTTATTCATGTTAGAGTTTTAGTCAGGTTTCATTCTTTTTATTGCCTTTACCCTGCCTAAAAGGATTTAAGGAAGTTTACAAAATACATACCATGCAAATAGGTTAAATAAACTAGAAGTAGGTAGGAAAGATAAGACAAAGGGAAAACAATGGTAGGAACAAAATATGGAGCACTGAAAAAAGGTTAGAATTCAAAATGTAAATGATAAAAACTTACAGTCCTGCTAAAAATAGGCTCCAAACTTAGTTCTAAGCTTTCCAACATTCAAAGGGGGAAATTCTCATCGACACTGCCACTTGCTCAGGGGACCTACAACCAATCCTGATACTGAGACCAAAATGAATGGATCTTGAACACAGAGCACATTTCAAAGGTTCTTTCTCCTAACTGATCTCCCCGTGCTAAGTTATGTGTCCAAGAGGGTAAAATCAGCAAACAGCTTTGTCAAAATCCTGGAGCCTAGTTACACAGTTTGTTTTTCTGAGATCCTCAGTCTGTAGAATCTTTCCACTAAATAATGAAAAACACTACAAGAATAGTTCTCAGTTAGAGTCACAGAAACAGAATTAAAGTAGTTTCGAGACTCCGTAGTCACCATGTATTCTTTTATTCAAATAATTAATATAAAACGTAAACTCTTGAATCATATTTTGCTTCATATTTTGCAAGATGCATCAAGCCTTGAAGCAGCTGACACCTGGCCTGTTTGCCTGGTGCTTTCTGCCACCTTTAGGACAGGCTTGGTATTTCAACTTAACAACCTAGTATAAATGATTTCATTTAATGTAACTTTGGAGGTAAATCAGGGGGAAAAAAAATTAATTTATTAAATTAAGTTATTGAGAAAATTATTAAAATTAGCAAAATGCTACTAAAATTGTGAAATATTTGAAAATAGTTCATATACACTAAATGTGTTCCCAGGAAATACACAGATGCACACACACACACTTCATAATCAAAGGTCTATAGTTCATTTATTTTAAACACTTTCTTTTAGTGCCTCTATATGTCACAAAACTAATCACCTAATTACCACCTGGAATTATCTAAGCTTATAACTTAGGTTATCCTAAAGCATTAGTGCTTATACTGAAAAGTAGATTTAAATGATATGCAGAAGAGGACGTTAAGTGTATATTGTTTGGTGTTCAGAAATTAATTCTTTTTATTTTATTTCCTTGCTTTAAATAAAATGATAGGTTTGAAGATTCTGTGGGTCTTCAGATGGTATCCCACTGTACCACAAGAAAAATCAAAAGTGATTCACCAAAATCAGTTAAAAATTTTGGTAAGTTCATCTTTCTTAGCTTTTAGTAATAAATAAATTCAGTTATCTTCTGGGTTTTAGTTGTTCCTAGTTAAATAATTTTGTTTGTTCTTTAATAGACCACCCTTATACTTGAAATAAATTGATAGAATTTTGCATTGTTCATAACCATGGAAGTAAATTGTGATTCCAAAATTTTCAAGGTGCATGACTAAGTGGAAATGTATTCTCTCAGTTTTGCTGTTCATTTAGCAATTAATTTTATCTGATTCTTCAGACAATTATATTCTGTACTTAACACTTCTATTTTGGAAAGGTAATTTTTTTAATGTATGGAAAGTAACTGGGGACAATTAAAATCCTTGATAGCAGTATGTTTTGAATTGCCAAAAGAAATGATGAGTAACTTGTTTGTTGCATCTTATTTTCCAGCTCTAATTCTTAAAATATTGTCCATGATTTATAAGTTAGTACAGAGCAACACTTATGCAACCAAAAGGTAAATACATTGTTCTGGTCAATTATTCTTTAAAAGGCAATACGAGATTCAGTTAAATTAACTTTCATTGTATGTTTTGAAAAGTTACATAAGACTAAACTATGAGTAATAGGTTACTTTATTTATATGGGTGTTTCATCCAGTTAAAGCTTTCTGCAAACAATACTCCAATACTTGTCATATTCAAAGAGAATATGGTTAATTAAAAATGTATGTTTTAAATTTTCCTAGAGACATATATTACACTGACAGCCAACTCTTTGGTAACCAGGCCATCGTGGACAATATTATCAATGACGTTTCTTGTATGCTAAAAGTGCCGAGGAGGTGTTTACATATAGTAAGTAGCATTTCATACAAAACGTTTTACTTTAAGACAAACCGTTTGTATAAAAATTGTAATAGAAGAATACATGTGAAGTGTGCCTTCTTTTGATATTTTTTGGTACTATGTTTTTCTCACTATAAATTTAAATAAACTATTCTCAATATATTCTCTTGGATGAATGAACCAAATTAGATGAATTACCAAACATTTTTCATTCCTAAATACTCTGACATATTTTGTCTTTCATTTCTTAAATTGCAACCTAAGCTAAAAAATATATATCAGCAGGTGAACATGAAGAGTGACTCTGCAGTATAAAATATATTCGTGAAAAAGCTTTCAAATGTCTATTATTTTTTTAGTTATCAACATCGAAAGGTTTAATTGCTGGCAATTTAAGGTATATCGAGGAAGGCGGCACCAAAGTGAGTTGTAGCTGTGCAACAGTAAGCATCATTAATGTTTCGACATGTTTTAACTCCCTTTCGGTCCTTTGTCTTTGAAATGTGTTTTATTTCCTGCTTTGTTATGTAGTTTGGAGCTTAAGATTTTAAAATAAAACTGAAGGATGAATAAGTATATGCTTTACCATGTTGTACATTACATAGTTTCAAAACATGCCCTTTGTGTCAAATGTCATTGAAAAAAACGTACACATTTCCTTTTAAAATGTACTGTTGTTTTCAGATGGAGCATGGCTTGACCATTTTAGCATGGTTATTTATATACTCTTCATAACATTTTCTGGTTCTGAAATTAACGTTTAAAACTAAACTATTTGCTAGGCTTTGGTACATAGAAGACCTTTGGTACATATAGAAGAAAGCATAGGCTTTGGTACATAATACTAAACTAGCACAGCAGCATGGAAAGGACCAACTTACCAGTTTGGAAAGGAAGAAGGTGACACCTACCGTGTTTCCCCGAAAATAAGACCTAGCCGGACAATCAGCTCTAATGTGTCTTGGAGCAAAAATTAATATAAGACCTGGTCTTTATTATATTATATATTATATAATATTATATTTATTATATATTATATTATATTATATTATATTATATTATATTATATTATATTATATTATATTATACCCGGTCTTATAAGACCGGGTATAATATAATATAATATAATATAATATAATATAATATAATATATAATAAATATAATATTATATAATATATAATATAATAAAGACCAGGTCTTATATTAATTTTTGCTCCAAGACACATTAGGGCTGATTGTCCAGCAAGGTCTTATAACGCGGTATGAGATCCTGCATAAAGAAGTCAGTCTTTCCTTCTCCGGTTTCTGTATTTTTAAGATGCAGATCCACGAAGTTTCCAAGAAATTCTTACCTGCTGGAAAGTAGTTTGGGTCATGTGTTCTGTTTTCTTACTGAAGAATAAATCTGTTTCCTACTGTGTTCTTACTGAGGCATAAACCTCTGATGACAGGCATATTTTTTAAAAATGAAAATATAGGATTTTTGTGATAAATTTTAAAATGTGGTTATACTTTCTTTTTATTTAAAATAAAAACTGTCTTTGTTAACTTAGGCTGTTGCTGTGCCATCTAATATACAAGGAATTCGGAGTATCCTTTGAATAGGAAAATTATTTAAACTTCTAGAATGTTCACTCACTTATTGCTTTGATAAATCAAACCTTCTAATGTGTTACCAACAAGCTAGACCCTACAGTGGTCAAGATAAACACACCATGGGCCCTTCTGTAGGATTCTTTTAGGAGCTCACTATCTAGTAGGAAAGACAGATATTTCCATATATGAAAAGATATCTGTTACATATTTGAAGGTAAAAATGAAAATACTATATCGATAGCTGCTTTTGAATTGATCTATATGGCACCATTAATTAGTTGGTGGTTAAATTGAAATACCCTTGCCTTAAATTTGTCAGCCTTAACTTCACAGATTTAATTACAGATGCAAAATTTCTATTAATTGTGGAAAAAGACGCGACATTTCAACGACTCCTAGATGACAACTTTTGCAGCAAAGTGTCTCCATGCATCATGGTTACGGTATATTATCTACCTTTCTTAGAATCCAGGAATAACGGTGATCAGTAAGAGGGGTTTATGACATCGTCTAAACACCTTGGACAGCAATCTGTTACCAATATGATGCATCCTTTGGGGTTATAGAACAAGAATTTCCAAGGTGTTTATTTAAACATCTGAAATCTGACTAAAATCAGGGTGATGGTCCTGATTCTTAAAGACCAACGATTTTCTAAGACCTCAGTGAGTTTGCACAGGCTCACGGTGTTACCTCACACCATTCCCACGGGGACGGTGACCGACAAGATCCGCTCCTTGTTTCCCTCAGGTTTGTGTACCAGAGAACTTCATTAAATGTTTAAAGAATAGCCAAGAACATGGAGGAATACATTGAGGTAACACAGGGAACTACAGGCATCAGTTAGCAAAGGGTAGTCAGCTTCCTGCTACAGGGGAATGTGGGAGGAGTTCGTAAAACTGGAGGGGTGGGTGATACCTGCGGCGGACGGAGGACAGAAAGAGGTGAGAATAAAGGAAGGAAGCTCGGGCTGTGGGTGGGTGGAATGCTGGCAGAATAACAGAATGGAGCAGGTTCCCCTCCCCTGTCCTGGCTTTCTTCTTCTTTTACAGATCTTTATAAAGACCTAGATTTTTGAAGGAGAAAAGCTCATCTACTTAAAATTCTTTTGGCTTTTTAGGTTAACAATAAGTACGATGTTGGGGAGATATGGTATGTTTGTGGAAGCAGTGAGGAGAGCTGCCCTGGAGAGGAAGCAGGATGTTAACTAACTTTTAAATTATTAATAAAATAAGGATATAATTTTATCAATTTCGTTCTACTGGAATTAAAGTGCATAATTTAAAATTTGCTTTTAGGGGAAGGGAGTACCTGATCTGAACACAAGACTTTTAATCAAGAAGCTGTGGGACACATTTCACATCCCCATTTTCACTCTAGTAGATGCTGATCCACATGGTAATTTATCATTGGACTATTTGAAACAATCATAATTAAATCATTTGTTGTGTTTTTCTGATTTTAGAACACTTCCATAAATATTTTTAAAGAATATGATTATTAGATTAAAATTATTAGATTAATGACTAATTATTTGAAGTAATTTATTGCTAATTTAGCCATATTAAACGGAACCATAAATTTTTCATTGGTGATGGCCACAAAAACAAAATTTGCAGATGTTGGATATAATTTGAGAGTGCCAATTATCTAATCTATAATATACAAGAAGTCTAATTTTAAAGTTAACTTTCTTTTAACAGGCATAGAAATAATGTGCATTTATAAGTATGGATCTATGGTAAGTATAGAAAAGAATTTTTCCTTTTTCCACTATTGAGATATTTTATATTTGTTGGGGTTAGTTCTGCATTTACTTATCAGCGCCTAGTAAGCAGAGGGCCCCCGAAATGTACGAGGGGAACTACTGTCCTAGTCTAACGCCAGTCTGTTTCCCTAGCTGTAATTCCAGCTTCCACCATGACCAGTGCAACCACAGATGACAGAGTGGAATTAGCTGTGGGCAGGAGGCATCATTATCCTCCACTCCCGGCCTACTCAAGTAACCTTGGGCCTCAGGGTACCAACATTGTCTGATCGCCAAATATACTCTGATAAAACTACATGTAGCCTTGAATTCTGACTTTGCCAATTCACCTTTCTCCTGCCATAAGGAGAAATGTAAACACCACCCAATTTCACCACTAGACTACAACTGCCATACATCAGTGTTTCTCAAAGTGTGGTCCTGGACCCAAGCGTCAGCATTGCCTGGGGACTTGTTAGAAATGCAAGTCTCAGTCTCTGTCCAGACCTCCTGAATCCAGATGTCTAGAGGCAGCCCCTCCAAGTGATTCTGACCCAGGGTAAAGTTTGGGAGCCACTGGTATACACGTTGAGTGTCCCAGATGTACACATATGTTTATAGAGGATGCAAAGGATGGTGGAGCAAGGTGTTCAGATGTGGAATCACAGTAATACAATAATAAATACAGATAAGAGGTTCATTTCTGGTTTTGCTTTATAGAAAATCAACCCAGAAACACTACAGAGTTTAAACAACTTTCACCGAAAGACTAGTTTAAGGAAGCACCAGATGATTTTCTTACTTCTGTTGGGCTCTGGGGGTGTGAAGTCTTTAGTACTTTTTCTTCTAAATAAGTAAAAAAATTGGCTGCAAAAAAAAAAGTGTTCTAGTTCTCTGCAATTTAGCCTTACCTAATATGCTTTTGCTTTTGATTTTAGTCTATGTCTTTTGAAGCCCATAATCTCACAGTTCCAGCTATTAGATGGCTTGGTCTCCTCCCTTCTGATATTAAAAGGTTAGACAGTTTAGTAGAACTGGGATATTTAAAATAATGACTCATTGTAATGTGTCACAATAAGCCTCAAAAGTCACTATGAGGAAAAGCTCTTAACATTTTTTATTTACATTGTTCATTATGACTCAGGATTACATAGTTATGAATTAAATTCTTTAATGTTTCTGTTTCAACTAAATAGTTCACAAATGAATTTGGTTAATTGAACTTTCAGTTCGCTGGAAAACATTTTTTGTTTTACCTTTATGGTTAAAATATTTTGTAATTTTTTTATACTTAGTATAAGACATTGAATCTAGTTAAATGGTAATCATTGACAACATCAGTTAACGTATGAATCAACTTTATCAAATATTTAAAATTTTAATTTCATAAGAAATCTCATTTTAAGATTATGTAAAGTTTGGGAACCTAAAGTTTGGTGAGTTTATTGTATAGGTTCATTATAGAAAACAATACTAAGTAATAGATGTTACCTACAGATGAACAGCTTTACCCTTGTAGGTTATTTTCTGTGCATAGTCATAGCTTTTTCACAAAAATGGGATCATACTCTAATGTTATTTTGTAATCTCCTTTCCTCACACACATGGTGAGATCCCTTTTCCATATCAATAAATACATTTCTTTTCTGAGAGCTCATTTTAATGCCTTATATCACTGAGTTCAAATTCTTCATGTACCAGTGTTTATCCAGCCGATCCCTCAAAGTCAGGCATTTGGGTGGTTTCCAAATGTCTGTTCTGATAGATGGTGCTCTGATGGGCCCTCTTGTAACTGAATCTTCGCCTGCAGCTTTAATTAGTCCCATAGGCTGGATTCCCAGAATAGCTGGGTCAAAGGGTATGCACATTTTTAAGGCTTTGACTGCCCTCTGGATAGGTTAATTATTTCTCTTTCCCTGGAGAGTAAGAGCCCACCTATCCCATAGCACAGGACGTCATCCCTTTATTCATCTCTACTTATGTGATATTTAAGAATATTTTATTATTGTTTTGATTGGCCAGTGACAATGAACTTAAACATGTTTATTGGATTTCTTTAAGCAGTGAGCAAACTTTGGTAACAGGTGCCTATTTCTTAAATATGGAATATGAACAGGTTTGGGGCGATTGCCACTTCTTACAAAATGAGGGCACAAGAGAAAACTTTCAATTTTTGATTTTTGAATATTTATACTCTAGTGAATCAGAGTTTTGTTCAGTTTAGTATTATGTGTCAAAATCCCTCGGGGGTGATTTATTTGTATGAATATCATTTCTAACACAAATTCAAGCCAAATGATCTCATAATTATGAAGGTGGAGGACTGAGAGAAACACTAGTTGCAACTCATAAATTCCATTAGTGCTCTCAAAAGCCACTCCAAAATAAACGTGCAATCAAAGAAAAAAAAGTGTGCTAGCTTCACAAACATGGCTTCAAGGGAAATCCTCCCTTTCAATCAAATTGTCATGCTATCCAGGAGCTGCCACTAGCAAGTGGTCATAATTATGGGGACACTGAAAAAGACTATTTGAAACTGGAGCTCTCCCAGAAAATCCGGGATTTGTGACTTCAAAAAGTAGTCCACACCATAAATCCTGACCTCTCATGTTCTATTTTTAAAACACATACCAAAATAAAATTACATTCTACTTTTTAAAATTTTTAAACTAGATAGCTGTGTATGTATGTGTGTGCACATATGTGCACACAGTGAAAAGTGAGAGATCTAACTTCCATGGCCCAGAGACTTCTCACTGAATTACAAAGAATTAAGTACTTGATGGGACCTAAAACCCCACAGAGAATCTCGCAGCTGGCCACGCATGTGGAGCTCTGGGGGCTGCCTTGGTGTTGATATACATGATGTTAGTGCTATTGGCATTTTATAACTAATGTCTGTCTTCCTGTCATCGTCCTGTGAGTGAGCTGTGAACAAAAAGAACTTAGAACAGACTTCCACTATGAATGTAACCCTTGCTGGTCTAGGACCTGCCAGATTCCCCAAATTCTGGATTTAAAAGGTGGAGCTGTACTAATTTTCTTACCTGTCATTTCTGAGTTTTTAAACTAGTACAATAAATACGAGTATTTCATAATTCAAGTTATAGGAGTACTTTGCCTTACTGATTTTTTTTCATCTATTTTTTTCCAGGTTAAATATACCTAAAGATACTTTAATTCCATTGACAAAACGGGACCAAATGAAACTTGACAGTATCCTGAAGAGACCTTATGTTACTTGCCAACCATTTTGGAGAAAAGAAGTATGTTTCTTTTTAAAATTCAAGTGTTGTATGTTTTAATGACCTTTTACTTCAGTAGTGGCTATTCACATAATATTTTGAATTTCAAACTTCTTTGAAATTTTATGTAACCAACAACTAAGGTGGGTGTTGTTTGGGAGTGCATGGTTGTGGAAACATGGAATTATTAATGCTAATAGATAAGATCACCTGGATGGAGCTGATCTATTTTTATCCTTATCATAGTTATATACCCATTGTCTATGGCTCTACCATAGTTTAGGAAGGGAAAAAAGAGAAAGAAATTATAAAGACCCCAGACCATGCCTAGTTATTGAAGGCATCCACACTTGGTATTCCTCTGATATTTTCTAGCTGTTAGCACCTCTAGAATATTCTGGCTGACCCTAAAGGCTATTATTGCCCATGGTTTTGGAGAAAAAAACAAGTCTAGATTTACTAGTTTGTTGAGTTGACAGAATTATAACAAAGGACTCTGGTATGACTCATATTTTTACCTTTTTTGACAGATGGAAATAATGGCAGACTCTAAAATGAAGGCAGAAATTCAAGCTTTGACCTTCCTATCATCCGATTATCTTTCCAGAGTTTACTTACCCAACAAATTAAAATTTGGAGGCTGGATATAAAAAATATATCAGAATATATCTCATGATTGCAAGAGGATTCGCATTCTTCTTTTTTTTTTTTTTAACTAGTAGATACTGTTGTGGAAAAAACATATGCATAATTCCAGAGGTAAAATAATTTTCCATTGATTTTTGTCAAAACCAATGCTGTAATTTTCTTTAGAAGGATTTATTTTATCCTTCTCTATAGAGACTGCTTTCTATCCCATGTTCTAGAGTAAATTATAAAAGAATGTTATTCTGAGTTTTAAATTTTATTTGAAAAAAATATTCTCTACATGTTATTAAAGTCTACAAAAATATTTTACTTACTTTCTACAGTACAATTAATGTTAAAGCATGAAATATCATATTAGTAACAAAAATAATAATAACCTAAATTTGAGAAGTTGCAAATGAATTATAATGTCTGGCAGTTTCCTCTTAGGTGCATATTTTATTTTTTGCCTTCATAGTATAGAGGTCATATGTCATTCATTCACTTGTGAAATTAGTACATTTTATTAGGAATAAATATTTCGGTTGATGCAGTCTTTGTTTTTGAGCATACTTTTTATTAATAATATATTTATTTGAAAATTTTCTCAAGGATTTGATCAGTTCTCACCCAAATTCAGGTAACCTGAATTCTTCTCTAGTCTAGGTTTATAGAACAAAGAACTTCTCCAGTTTCAAGATTTACAGAAGCCTCAAATTTTAATAAGGCCTTTCTGTAACAATAAAGATGTGATCTTTTACCCTCATAAACCTATCTTAATTTCTCTAGAGATGAGTTTTATGATTTTATTCTGTACCTTCAGTAAACTTTTAACTGCACTGAAAAGTTTCTTGTAATTTTAAGCAAGAATATGTATTTATAGGAGAAGGACAGAAATGTTTGGTTACTTATTCTATCAAGATAAATGCTAAAAATATTAGGTTGGTACAAGAGTAACTGCAGTTTTTGCAATTGTTTTTAACCTTTTAAACCGCAATTACTTTTGCACCAACCTAATAGTAATGGATACCATTTCTGAGAACTTTTGTGTGCCAATCACTGCTTACACATTGTCTCATTGAATTCATCCAAGAACCTTGCCTACCCAGAACCTATTACACCTATAGCTTACAGGTGAGAATGCTGAGGATGTTGCTTGTCCAAAGCCACATAGTCAGACGTGGCTGAATGGGGACAATAATGCAATCAACCTCAGGAACAGGACCAGCTGCTGAATATGAAGGGCTCAGTGCAAAATGTAAGCATAGGGTCCTTCGTTCAAAAGTTATTAAGAATTTCAAGACAAAAGCAGCAGAGAATTAAACCAAGCACAGGACCCGTCTTAGCGTCGGGCCCTGTGTGACTGCACAGGTTGTACACCCATGAAGCTGGCCCTACTCAAGAGGCTCTAGGAACGATTAAATAAGGTAATACAATAAAGAAAACACCTTATGTAACACTTATTATGTGCCAGGTATTTTTCTAGGTGCTTTATGAACATTAATTAGTGTCATCTTCACAGAAACCCATGAATGTGCTAGGTACTTATCATCCCCATTTTATGGATGAGACAACAAAGGTACAGAAAGGTTAAGTAACTTTCCCAAGGTCACGTAACTACTAAGCAGTAGAGCTGGGACTTAAACCCAGAGTCTGGCTCCAAAGCTCATACTTTCACTTTCACTGTGACACCGGTACATGGAAAGTGCTTCACGTGTGGCCTGCTGTGCACACTGCTCGGGAAAAGTCTCCAGTTCTTATTGTTGGCTAGCTGTCCAGTCAAGGTCCCTGAGGCCAAGCCTGTGATGTGAATAATTATGTTATATTCCCTGGTCACATCAGAACTAAATATTTCATTTTGAGAATGTTCTGGTATACTGTTCATTTGACTTGTGAGACTATCAAAAATTCTAGAAAAATTTTTATAAATCACAATTTTTTTCTTTGAATTTATACTTTACATCTTCCATTAACATCTAAACATATCCTTAAACTTTGACAAGTTTTATAAAGGAGAAGATTGCTAACTTAGAAATGTATGATTAAACCACAAAATGTCTCGATCTGGATAAACTGTCCAAAGAGGAAGGAATGAAAAATCTACAAGTCATTAAAATTTGAAATAAATTTGAAAAAGGCTTTGCAGATACATTCAGTTTAGATAATTAAATTCACCTCAAGTTTATGATTGGAAATTTACTTAAAATAATTTTCATGTATTTGGGAAATGAAAGTGGAAAGAGAAAAATACACTATATTATATGCTAATAAAAATTAATGTTATTTGGAAATCATCTAGAATTCTAATTTTTAAGGTTTGTTACTAAAAAGGATTACTATAAAATAGGCAGCTATTGAAAATGGCAACTGACAACAGCTATCCCCTCTACTATCATCTACTGTATTTATCTTAAATATTTACATAATTTTAATCAAGAAAGAACATTTGGATTGGAATCTGTTTTTAATTAAAGTGAACAAAAACTAGTGCAACATGAAGGTGTTCAGAGTATCTTTCTTCCTTATGGGTTCATAATTATAACCTCATCAAATAGCTTATGTAATATCCCCAGGTTTCTGGGAAATTTAACTCTCATCAATGATGATGCTAAGTGATTTCAGAAATCATGATTTCATAGGAGAAAAAAAACCAAATGGGCAAAAAACACTCCAGGATTTCTATCTGACTTCAATTAATAGAATGTCTCCGTTGAACTGTTTGATATAGAGATCTGTTCGGTGGTGCTGAAAAGAAAAAATGCTTTCAAAGCAAAGCCACATGTACATGTACATTTTAAAAAATATATTTTTTTCAACATTAGTAAAGATCTGGATCACAAGAAAATGGTCCTGTAAAAATAAGCCAAGGTCGACCTCTGCTGGCAAAAGCTCTACTACTCTCTCAACTCCTCCCATTACTTGGGATGGACATTTCTTTAAGACATTTTCAAGTCACTGTTTTAAGGAATGGGGTTAAAGAGTCTGAGACACAACAAAAGAGGGTGGGGAAAACAGGATTTCTGTGTGAGACTGAGTCCTTGGCAGGAATCCATTTTGTATCATCAGCTTAGGATGCCCCCAATTCCTTTAAAAGCAACACTGGTGTGTGCTTCTTTGCAACCGGGCTATTAATATTTACACAACTTTAAACAACATATTTTAAAAATTTATTAAAGTTTCAGAAATAAAGATCACTATAAATGAAAAGGAACTGATGGAAAATTACAAATATATTCCATTTCTATTCACTTAGAAATGGAATATAAACTGTGTCGTCATTCATAAACATCCCGTGTGTAAAAACTGCAGAGGGGTTTACCAGTGCAATGACCAAAACTTAATTTTAATTATTTTTAATAATTTTTCACCTATAATCTATGGCTCAATAATCATCGCCATGGGCACAGATTGTAGCGATTCCCTTTCTTGTTTCTAGGGGGAGAAAATAGGACTCACCACAATCTACCATCTGTGGAGGTGTAGAGTCAGATTTGGGGGACAGGCTGCTCATCCCAATTCTGCTTCTACTCACTGCCCCTGTGGCTGGGACAAGTTACCAGCTGGCCTTGGTTTTATGGACTGGAAAATGGAATAACAATGATGGTACCTATTCTATAGAGTGACGATTAAATGAGATAATTCATGTCAAGCGTGTGTGTGAATACCACCCTTTAGAAAGAGTCAAGGGATGCTAGTTATATTTGGTGGAGCATGCGGCTGCTGCTGTTCCACTGACAGTATCTACAAAAGCAGCTTTTCAACAGAACCCTAAATAGCAGAAAGATTTGTTAAAGTAAGCTTATACAAGAATCTGCATCATAATAGGTGCGTCTGGAAGATTCCTCGGGCATAGAACAATATAACTCAACAAATATTAACACTGAATATACGTAAGACACTGCTTGGTGCTGCAAAGGGTATACATGGGAGTAAGACAAAGTTTAAAATCAAGGAAATTAGATGAGGCAAATACACTACGTTATGAGGCAGAATGTGATAAGGGTTGAGAGAGCTTGGAAAGCTTAAAGGAAGGATGCTATGAGATGATCCATTTCGGAGAGAATGGGTGAAAGTGTGGTTGAGGAGGGCATCCGTGTCAGAGGTGATTGCTGGGTTTTGCTCGTAGAAGAGTTAGGCACAGGACCCACTTCACTGGCTCTACTACTTACCAGCTGTGTGATCTCTGACAAGTCATGTTACCTCTCAGCCTCACCTTCCTTGTCTGTAGAATGGAGATTATAGCAACTATAGGACTGCTCTGGAAATTTCAGGAGGGGGTCATCTAGTGAACAAAATAACTTTTATTATTATTATATAGACTAGAGGTTCTCAATCTTGGGTGCATCTTAGAATCATTTGGGAGCCTTAAAAAAATATGAATTCCCTCAGCTCCACCCCAGGTCAACTAAATCAGAATCTGAGAGTGAGGCCCAGGCATCAGAGATTTAAAAAGCTCTCTTAGGTGATTCTAAATACCTGCCCCAGATCCTTGGTGCTCAACTGCGGTGCGTGGCCCAGCAACCCCAGCGGAGACTTCGCTAGGAATGTGGGTTCTCAGGTCCACCCTGGACTTACTGAATATGCTTTTTATGACAAGATCCCGCGGATCCTAAAGCTCCCTGCAGATATCAAGGCTCTTGGTATGCAGACCACACTGAGTAGGAAAGGGGAAGATCCAGTGCATGTATCTCAGGAGATGCCTTCCTCTTTTTTTCTCTTACACTTAGCAAAAGTCTTTCACGTATGTTACTTCACTTGAAACTAATTAAGAACAGCCCTGGAAGTTAGGCATCATTATCCCCATATTACAGCTGGAAACAGGTCCGGAGAGCCCCGGATGGCTCACGATACCCCACTCGCAAACAATGAAGCCAAGGCAGGAACTCGGGCAGCGTCTTGTCAACTTCTCAGAGGATGGCCTTGGACTTGACTTGACGGCGATCAGAGTTTTGTTTGACTTTGAATTCACTAGAGAAAATACTACCCTCCACCAGCCGAGGATGAGGACTTATCAAAGCGGACCCTCAGCAATGTAAACTTTCGACCAATCCGCAAACTGCTGGCAGAAGGACTTCCTCTCGGCGTCAACAGTGCTTCTGCGCATGTGCCTCCGCCTTGCGGCAGGAAGAGCCTTTTTTTCCTTGCCTTCCGGGCCAGACAGGAAGTGGCTCCGAGGCGCATGCGCGACGTCTCCACGGTGAATGGGACCGTTTCCTCCGCCGGCGTGAGAAGACCTCGGCCTCTCAAGATTCTGGTTCGCGTCACTTCGCCCTCGCCTCCTCCGCGCCGGAGGGCGTCGCAGGCTCCCGAGTCCCTCCCACTCCTTGCCACCGGCTTCCCGCCGCAACGCGACTCTCAGGTAGGCCCCGCACCGCCTTCTCCCGTTACCCGCCGCCATGGCGCCGTCGAGGCCGGGTCCCCTCGGTCGAGTGCGCCCGGCAGCGAGGTACTGGGGCGCGAGCCGGACTGTTGACGAACTTCGTTAGTGGCCCCTGGGAGTGACGTCAGAGTTGGAAGGGCCTTCGCGGTCACCTCGGGTCTAAAACCTCTCGTTTCTCTTGTGAGGCACCGGGAAGGGTCACAAGAGTTGATGGCAGCGACCTGCCACCTCCTCGGAGACCTTCCGTGACCGTTCTTCTCCCGAAGGGCGTCTCGTTTGAGTCTTTCCAAGCCGGGCTGCCTAGTTTCCTCCGTGGCACCGGCCACTCTCCGAAACGAAGCCTATGTTTGTGTCTCCCTGCGCCAGGTGTTTGTTACGTACATGTACACGCTGCCTCCACCACCCCGCAGGCAAGTGTGTGTTGAACCCCAGCCGCCCGGGGCCAGGCGCTGTGCTGAGCGCCGGGTGTGTGTTAGGGAAGCGCCCAGGCCGCGCTCCGCCCTTTGGGAGCTGGCATTGTCCTGGGGAAGAGCTTGATGGCGAACAAGAAATCCCCGATGGAGACGGGCGCTGTGAAGGAGACACGGGGATGCGATGGAAAGCCGGGTATGTTAGATTAGGAAGGCGGGGAAGCCTCTGAAGAGACGGCTTTAAAAACACCCCGGGACGTCTGACGGCGTTGTTAAAGTGTAACGTACCTGCTGTAACCCGTTTGTAGTGTACGTGTTGGTGAGTTTGGGGAGTTGAAAATACAGTTGTGTAAACATCACCACGTTTTAGAACATCTCTATCTCAAGTTCTTGGGAGGCACTTTTTCCACTGGGAGCTGGAGATGCCAACCGAGACCGCTGGAGGCTTGGGGGCAGGTGAAGGATCCCGGGCTGAAGGAGCAGCTAGTGCGAATGCTCCAAGGCTGGGATGAGCTTGCTGCGCTCACGTGCAGAAAGGAAGCCAGCAGAGCCAGCGTGGCTGGTGTTCAGGGAGGCGAGGTTGGGTGGCTTGGAGACAGGCGTCTTCTGAAGTTCTGGAGGGTTCCCGGCGTCCTGCATAACACGTGGTCCACATAGGCCGATTAGTGCTTGAATGAGCCTCGCTCGTCCCTGAGTCCATCGCTAATGGCAGAAATGTTCTCTGCCGGGTTGATGGCTGAAGAGGGGGAACTGTGTGTGTGACCTCACTTGGTTTTCATGCCCCTGTGAAGTGGGCATTAGTGCTTGTTTTTGTGGATGAGAAAACCAAGGTTAAGTCACCTGTCCAAAACCATACATATGGCTAGTCCCTGCGCTCTGATTGCAGAATCCTTGTCGTTGCTTTGTTTGCTCATGAGTTAACTGGTATTTCGAGTACATTCCTGAAACATTCAAGACAGAGGTAGTCGGCAAGCACTACGTCCTCACGAAGTCGCTTTCTGAGATATTAATGTGCTCATAGCTGTTGCGTTTACCTAGTATGTCTGCACTTGCTTATTTTTCATGAAGCTCGGGAAACTCAAATGCCTTTCCTAAAATCCTAGCAGTTTCCCCATTCTGTGTTGTCTTCTTTAGAGATGCTACCCTGTTAGTGAGTGTCACTCAGCTCCTGGGCTCCTTTGGGAGAGGTGACTGACGTTCGTGTGAAAATACGGTAACTTATGACAGAATGAAAATGTGGCATCAACACGTGAGTCGTCAGTATTATAACACATAGACTTTCTCCTTGCAAGGAAAGTTGTTTATTGTACACACTCTGGCCTAGACACTGCACTTTCTACATAGATAATCTGATTGGATCTGAGTTCCCCTGGAGAAGGTGTTAATATTCTGTGTTTGCAGAACAGGAAAATGAGGTCTCTTGAGAATAGGGGCCTAGCTCTGGTGAGTGGCATGGTCCAAACCCTGGTAGGCCTACCAGACCGCGTGCTCAAGAAAAAATTCAAAGTGGGATTCTTGCTGGTAAATGTCTAGACTTTTTGGTGCTCAAACAGACCAGACTGGGTTACTTTTTAAAATTTCTCCTGCAAAGAAATTGCTGAATCGCAGCCAGGACTGGTTGCTTTTGTAAGTATAATAACATCATGCGGAGATATTGACCGAAACCAGCCTGCAGAAATAGTAAGAAGAAAGTGGACCCTCACTAAGGGGGACCCTGGAATAATGGGGCCTTCGGCTGGCTTTCTGTTGTGTTTCTGGTGCTCAGCTTAGTGTCTCTGTGTCAAGAATGAGCGAATTGATTTTCTAGCTGGTGACTGAAAAAGTACTCTGCTGTAATGCGTCAATATTGGTTTATTAATGGAAAATGCGAAAAGGAAACTGCATGTGGGGTGGATGGGAACTCGCTTACATTTACATTTTTCTATAAATCTAAAACTACTCTAAAATAGAAAGTATATTTTAAAAAAATACTCTGCTTAGCATATGCGCGTATTTAGAGCTTTTCAAAAGAAAGAGACCTGGCATCAAGCCATTTAGACTTTATTTCCCTTCTGTAACTTTTAATTAGCTTTATATTGCCTCTCAGTGATATTTGTTACTTAAGAAAGGACCTGTCCTTAATATTGTCCATTCTTTTTTAGGGTCAAAATGAGTCTGTTTGGTACAACCTCGGGTTTTGGAACTGGTGGGACCAGCATGTTTGGCAGCACAACCACAGACAACCACAACCCTATGAAGGTACCAGAGGGGGCTCCGCAGGCTTGAGTTTCCCCCGGCAGTGACCGCGGGAAACACCGACATAGCTGAGAGCCTCCTTTGGGTGAAAGCTCTGAAACTTTGTCTAGCCGCTTTCACAGACATTGGAGCACAGAAACTGTGTCCCCTGGACTAGTGTCCTGTTCCCCCTGACTTTCCCAATCACCAGAATCGGCCGAGGTGCTTGTTAAAATTGCAGGTTCCCAGGGCCCGGCCCACACTGTTGAAATCAGAAGTTCCCCGGGGCAGGGGGCAGGTGATACCTCTGATGAATCCCTTTGGGACAGGAGGGCGCTGGTGGGCCGTCGCCTGGAAACGCGGGTGTGGGCATTTCAGGCAGAGCACTGCTTCTAGTCCCAGCAGTGCTGGCACTTTCACTGGTCTCTTCACTTCCTTTTCTGTCAAAGTAAGACAAATCTAATTCGGTTAGTTCTTGAGCACACAAGGAAAGTCCACTCTGAGGTGTTCAGTGAGAAAGAAAGCAATTTTGAATGAAATTGTGATGATGCATACATTTTAACATTGGCTTTCTCCCTCCCAGGATATTGAAGTCACATCCTCTCCCGAGGACAGCATTGGTTGTCTATCTTTTAGCCCACCAACCTTGCCAGGGAACTTTCTTATCGCAGGATCGTGGGCTAACGATGTAAGTGCCCCTTAAATGCGTGTTCCGTGGGTCCTGTCTTTTCGTATGGGCAAGGTTAGCTTTCCTTTTGGCGCCATCCTTGCCAAGCAAATGAAGCTGAGTTTAAGTTATTCCTGGCCCTTTCCTAGACGTTCCTGCTCTTGTCCAGTATCTTGGAGTGTATTCCCAAATCAAATGTAGTGTTCACTGAGAATGAATGTTGTCCGTGGTGGTATACGCAAATTTTCCTTCTTGGTATCCTGGAAGTGTTCTTCAGGCATATGTTAAACTTTTTCAAGTTTAGATATAGCACAGATTCTGCACAGACATTATTCTTACCTGTTACACACAAAAAAGAAAGACAAAAAAATCATAGTGTACCAAAAAAAGATAAAAGCTGGTAGAAAAATCAGCAAAGGATCTGAAGGGGCACTTCAGAAAAGGAGTTCAAGGGGCCCGTGAAACTTGAACCATTCAACCACACTTACAATCAGATAAACGCAAATTTACGTGATAGACTTTTTTTTTCTATCAACTTAACAAAAATAAAACATCTAAAAGACTTGTGCTTGGTGCTGGCAAGGATAAGCTAAAGCCTGACGTGCACTACTGGTTAGTTATGTAAAGTGCTGCAGCTCTTCAGAAGGGTAATTGGCAGTATTTATCAGAAATCCTTAAGTTTATATACCCTCTCAGTGACTCCCCCTTCTGGTGTTTGAGGAGGGGCTCTGGTGTGTACTTTCTGTGTGTAACTGGATTAATCTCTACAGCAGCTAAAGCACTGTGAACCTACTGTCATCTCTAGCTTATGAAACTTGACGTGAGGCTTAGAGTAGTCAAGTAACTGGCCCAGCGCTCGCGTCTGAGTGGCAAAGCCAGGATGCTGATCCACACAGTTGGCTGGGAATCTGCTCCTAGCCACGACCCGATAACTGCCTCGTTTGAAAAGATCTTCATGTGTGAAAATTTAGAAAATTGTAATATCTACTAGCAATGGTAACTTTTGGTATGTCCGTATGATGGAATACCATTTTAATAGTTTTGGGGAAAGTTTCTGCAACCGGGAGTCAGCAGTGCAGCGAGGGGGTTTGGGGAGGGGAACAGCGGGGAAGGAAGATAGTCATGGTTGAGCAGGTTTGGTTTCTACATGTAGTTTTTGGAGAGACTTCAGTTGATTCTTTGCTTAAAAAATGTTAGAAGAATGTTTTTTGGCAACTAATGCAAGTGAGAAAAGCTGCAATTACCAAAGTGAAGATACTGTATAATCTAGTTTTTGAAGAAAATATATGTGCATAGAAGGACTGAAAGCACACTGAACTATCAACTCTGGTTTTCAGGTGGGAGGAAGGTGGTTTTTATTTCCTTGTATTTATGAAGTCCCTAAAATGCATTACTTTTATAATCAGGAAAATGATGATATAAAAAGTCAAAGTAAAGTATTCTGAGAAGAAAGGTAAGTTCCACTTCGGTCTTGATTCTCTGAATGGTAATGGATGGCATTCTACTTTAGCAGATAGGTATAGCTCATAGCGGTGATGAGAAAATAATCTGCAATGTTAGGTGAAGGCAAAAGAATCTGGTTTAATGGCTTAGAAATAACAATAGGAAAATAGCTACTTGCATATACTTTTCAATTGCTTTATTCTTGAAGTTAGATACTTAGGTTGATAAGAGAAGTCCATGTGTATTTCAGTTGTACCCCATTAGTTTTTAGGTGTTAAATACATGTACTTTATCTAAATTTCTGTGTCGGCATTAATTTGTCTTACTGTAGGTTCGCTGCTGGGAAGTCCAGGACAGTGGGCAGACGATACCAAAAGCCCAGCAGGTGCACTCTGCGCCTGTGCTAGACGTGTGCTGGAGCGATGTGAGTCTCACTCCGTGCTTCTGTTTTCTTCTGTGAAGGATTCAGAAGAGCTGTGTATTTTCTGGTGTTATGTAATCCAAAACACAAACAGCTTGTATACACATTGCAGGAGTTCTAAGCTTCTGAGTGTAAATGCAGCAGTTTATTGATGTTCCTCATGTGGTAGCTTTAGCTTTAATCTCTCTGAAAGCTTTTCTTACTTCAAAATCCATTATTGTATTGGCACGGTACCCTGAATGAAGGATCAGATGATTTCTTGAAACCTTTCCTACCTTTAAGATGCCATGGGCTTACGTTGTTTTAAAATGTACTATCTCAGAAGATAAATCGTAGGGGGTGAAAATGACCATCTGCTGTTGTTAAACATTTGAAGTCTTTTGGTTTCTTTCCTCCCTGATCCTTGAACATCAGCAATGTGAGTGAACATGTTCAAATTTATTTGCCTCTGTGCTTCGCTTCTCCTTCCTTCTTTCCTTCCTTCCTTCTTTCCTTTTTTGTGTTGGTGTTATTGTTGATTGAGGAGAAGTTAAGGAAAGGACTATTTACAGAGAAACCAATAGAGAAAGTGAAGTACCTATGGCAAGCCACAGGAAAAGCTGTAGCTATTGGCAGGGGCGGCGGGGGGGACTGACACCCAGCCCTTCTCCTCCTGGTGGCTGAACCCAGCAGCAGTGAGAAAACAAAGGGGCCTGACTGACAGTCAGTGGCAGATAGATGTACCTCCATGCAAAGGAGGCTAAGCCTCAAGGTCCCTCCCGGGCCTCATAGGCATTTTTTGTCAGCTTAATTAGATGTGACTTGCAAACAGTAACACTGAATCTTTGCTAGTGTATAATTCTTTCAGTTGTGAGAAGTGCGTAGAGTTGTGGTCAAAATAGAGAACAGATCCATTAGTCCCCAAATTCCCTCCTGCCTTTTCATAGTCATACCTCCTCAACTCCCAGCTCCTGGAAACCACTGATGTGTTTTCTGTCCCTGTAGTTTTGCCTTTATCAGAATGTCATATGAACAGAATCCTGTAGCGTGTAACCTGAGTCTGGCTTGTTTCACTCAGAAAACGCATTTGCGACCCGTCGAGGTTGTGGTGTCGGTCATAGTTTGTCCTTCTTACTGCCGATCGGTATGTGCTGTCTGGAAGTATCACCATTAGTTCACCACCGCCCAGTACAAGGACCTTTGGGGTGTTTCCCATTTTGATCATCCTGAATAGTGCTGCTGTAAGCATTTGTGTACAGCGTTTCTGTGAACCAGAGTTTTCGTTTGTCTTGGGTAAATGGTAGTTGGCTAGCAGGTCCTATGGTAAGTTCTGTGTTTGACTTTGTGGGAGACACCAAGCTGCTCTAGTTTATGTTGTCATTTTAAGTTACAGCATGTATTTATGCAGTCTCATTTAGCTTATTGATAAAAACTGATTCTATTTATAAACATTTTGAGGTAGTTTAGGAGCCAGAGTTTCTCCCTTTACGATATTAGCTATGACAGGATTCTCTAAGGCATTTTTATCATCTGTAAGGTGTATTCCTGACGTATCTGATCGAGTTACTATGACACTAATAATAGATATAAGAAAACATGCAAAGTGATGCATTTTTTACAGATAAAACTTATTTTTAATTTACATGTGGGAAAATAGCAACTTGAATAGATTTTAAATATTGCTATTTTATTTTGCCTGTCTTTCTTTGCTGATCTGGTGGCAGATCAGAATTGTAAAGTTTCTGATAAAGTATGATAAGAAGCAGAGTTAAGTGACACAGGGATTGTTTCCCAAACGTTACTGAGCGGCTGTTGGCATTTACACAATGAATGCAGCTTACGAAGTTTGGGGAGGATGCCGTGAACGCTTCATTAAAGGGCAAGAATTGAGCGGAATGTTGAGAGAAAAGGGAACCTCGTGCCTGTAGCTTTTTGAGCATCGTCTCATCCAGTCCAGGCCTCGGTTCAGATTTCAGCTCTATCTCCTCCAGCGTTTTGACTTTGGCAGGGTACATCACCTTTCTGCATCTGTTTCTTCACATATAAAGTGAAGATAATAACTACAACAGATAATAGCATTCTTTATTTCAACAAATAGTTAGCAGGCACCTCTAGTATGCTAAAGCACTGGGGATCCAGTGGACATCACAGGAGGCAAAGTAGGTAAGTCCTGTGCTCGCGGAACTCGTGCTCTCAGGACAGACGCGAACACAAAAGGATTTCAGAGAGTGGCAGTCTATGACAGCCAGACCTAATCTGCATGGTGCCTGTGACGGAGCGCCTAGGTACTGGCCTGAGGGACATAGCAAGTGAATGGCTGAACCCAGACCCAGACTGCCTGTCTCCAGAGCCCGTGCCCTGGACAGCCTCCCTCATAGCGGCTTCCAGGAAGAGCATGAACTAGCCTGGGGGAGGGGGAAGGGCATTCCAGGAGAGGAAACCACGTTTGTAAAGGCACAGAAGCACCAAAGAGCCACAGTTCCTTTTGGGGCAGAAAAGGCTAACTTGGTGAAAGTGGTTCTTCAGGATTCCAAGGACACGGTTGCTGTGTGGCAGAGCAGGTCGGCCTCAGAGCAGCTGGGTGAGCACTTACAGGTAGCATTTCTCTGGCCTGGTCGGCCTGTTGACAGATTAGCCTCTCTCTGTCCAGTGGGATGTGGCGTGCTGCTCCCCCCAACCCCCATCACAGTGCTGATCACAGCTGGGAGGGTCGGTATTTTATAACAAGACTCAGGCCAGTGTTTCAGCCAGCATCCTTACATGAGTATCTTTCCAAGGACATCCTTATAACTTCATTAATGGAGAAGCAGGTATTATTTCAGATGGAGACTGGTGATTTCACATGGGAAGAAATATTTTGACAGGGGAGGATGGTGGTCAATCTTTGAGCTATGGAACCAGAAATGAAATAGTTGGCACTAGCGATCAGCAGACTATGGCCTCGGTGCCAAATGTGCCCCATGGCCTATTTTTGTAAACAGTGTATTGGAACACAGCCACACTCATTCATTCACATAATGTGTATGGCTGCTTTCAAGCTGTAGTGACCGAGTTAAGGAGTTGCAACAGAGAACTATACAGACTTAAATATTTACTAAAGAAATGGCCCTTTAAGAAAAGATTTGCCAACCACTGGTCCAAACTTTTCCATTTAGTACTTTTTAATAATTATCTTGTACTTCATATTTGTCTGACCTACTTTATGACTTCTGTATGTGAATATTTTACAAACCATTACACAGTGAGTGTAGTTTTATTGCATGCTTTTTGGAATGATGCTAATATGGAGCTGAACAAAACTAACAAGTATAGATGTATGTGTGTATAGAGAGAAAGGAAATGTGGCAAAATGTGTATAATTGGTGAATCTAGATGAAAGGTTTACAGGTATTCATTGTTTTATTTTTGCAACTTTTGTGAGGGCTTGAAATTGATCAACATTAAAAAAAAAAAATTAAGTGGCCTCTGGTACTACACATAGATACACGATATGCAGAGTCTTTTCCTGAAGGATATGTCAGTGGCCCGTGACTGCCTCTGACAGGACAGCTAGGGTCGGGTGGGAGAGAGACAGTTTTCATTATATAACTTTTAAGTGCCATTTGAATTTGTTTTATCCTGTTTACATACCATCTCTTGGAAAAATAATAAAAAATAGAGCCGAAAATGTGTTTTGTATGTAACAGTGTAGTTTACAATATGGTAGCCTCAAATAACTGGAAAAATAAAAATTGCAGAACAAAACCTGCCTGAATATGTTCAGCCTAACATCTAAATATGCATATAGATTTTCTTTTTCTTAGAATAACAGATTTTTTCCATTTTAGGATGGGAGCAAAGTATTTACGGCTTCTTGTGATAAAACTGCCAAAATGTGGGACCTTAACAGTAACCAAGCAATACAAATTGCACAGGTAATAGAAACTTGCCCTCTAAAAAGGGCTGGTGCCCGGGGTTGTGATGACTCTTCAATTATAACTATAATTCTCGATTACAGAAAAGATCAGTTTGACTATACCAAATTTATCAGTTAGATTTAAGTATACCAGAAACCCCCCCTTTCATACAAAAGTAACACCAGATTTGTATCCGTTCTCATTCCTACTAGTCTTTCACAGATGGTTTTATCTTGGGTCTCCACTCCGTGTGGGTGAGGATGGCACCATGAGGAGTTAGTGACTTTAAATCTGTAAAAGACAGATGTTCCAGGTGGCCCTCAGCGTTCACGTGCTGGACATCCCAGCAGCTGTGAGAGGCTTCCCTTGTACCAACGCGTTTGGTCGCTCATTCACCCGGCCAGGATTGAACACATGCCTGCTGTGTGCCAGGTCCTGCTACTAGGGAGAGAGGTACAGCCGTGAGAGGAGCCCTTCCACATGCCCCTCGAGCTCTGAGAGTCTCCTCAGGGACAGCGGGCAGGTTCTGTGTGAAGGCTGCCGAGGAAGGCGGAGGTAGCAAAGCGGAGCGGGCCTGGAGCCACAGCGTCTGGCCTGCTGAGGAGTAGCCCGTGGAACCGAAACATTCTCAGGAAGGCACCACATGCTCTAGAGCACAGTGCTGTGTGTGAGAAGCATGTCCTTGATCTGTGGATTCATGTCACATCAGTAAGGAAGTAAACGGTGGTGGAGTTCCCTGCTGGTTACTTCTGAGCATCTCCCTAGGGAGGGGTGACTTTCACTCATATGCTAGTTAATTATGGGTGAAATCAAACTTGAGAACGGAAGGTAGATAAACGCTCTCATGTTACACTGAATGTTTTGCTCATGGGGAAGGGCTAAGATTTCCTTTTTGTTTGGTATGACGTCAATATTTAAATTAGTGCCTTCTCTTTGGATTTTCAGTACTAAAGCTGTTCAGCACATTGTTACATTTACCTTCATCTGTTTTGGTTTTGTCTTGTTGAAAGCATGATGCTCCCGTTAAAACTATACATTGGATCAAAGCACCAAACTACAGCTGTGTGATGACCGGGAGCTGGGATAAGACTTTGAAGGTACATATACTACACACTGTTGAGGACCGCATGGCCCAGCCAAGATGGCACTTCTGCATTTACTCCACTCTGTGGGCTTTAGCTCTGAGGGTTCACTTCCTGGCTTTTTTTTTCTTTTAGTTTTGGGATACGCGATCATCAAATCCAATGATGGTTTTGCAACTCCCTGAAAGGTGTTACTGTGCTGACGTGGTAAGGAATAGCTAACAATACCTATTTCCTTTAAAACATGAAAGCATTTTTTATGCTATCCCTCGACTTTAGTAATAGCTGCATGGGGTGTAGTTCATCGCCTCAGTCATCTCAAAGCAGGAGAATTGTGTGCTGCATTTGTTCCTGAATTACTGAAAACTAGGTGGCAAGGGTTTTGGTTACTTGTTTTTCAAATACTAAATTAGTGTAAAAGTAATTGCGGTTTTTGCAGTTATTTTTAATCTTTTAAACCACAATTACTTTTGCACCAACCTAATATATCGATAGCTATGTGCCATCAGTATGTGACATTTATCGTGCGGCTATAGGAAAACGAGCAGTAACTTCCTGGTGTACGCTAGATCTTTGGGGACTGTCTGAGTGGGAGAGAAACTGAAGAACTTTCTCCGTCTGTTTAGTCATAAGGCTTAAAGTTTTGTACCATCTGCCCCAGTAATTCCACTGGTAGGAATTTGTCATGAGAAAAATAAAGATTCAAATGGTCTTTGTTATGTGTAATATAGTGAAACATCGGACATGATTTCATGGGACAACGAGACAGACATGGTTTAATGAACTCTGTAGTAGGTTCACTGGAGAGACTGTCAGACGGTCACTACTAGTATTCTTGGAATACACACTCTGAGTTAATGATACAGGTTACGTAAAAATATACACGTATGTATGTATAATGCTCAGAAAAAAGACTGGAGTGAAATATAGCGTAATAGTATATCGTCTAAGTATTCACATATTTTATAGTTTTAAAAAACAAGTAAAAATATATGAATCTTCTACTTTCAAATACGATTTCTCTAGGTTTTCATGAAACATGTTGATAACATTGGATTTTTAAACAAAGAAAAAATTCAGGCTTATTTTTGTGACTCTAAAAAGTTGATCCAATGCTTTGGTATAAAAAAAGCACACTTCTGGCTGGGGAGGATGGGAATAATACAAAATAAAGAGCACAGTCCTTTATTTCCAGCATGTGTCTGCTTTCCTCCATGTCCTAGATATATCCTATGGCCGTGGTGGCAACTGCAGAGAGGGGACTGATTGTTTATCAATTAGAGAACCAGCCTTCTGAATTCAGGAGGATAGAATCTCCACTGAAACATCAGGTGAGTCATAAGCCAATCAAGAAGCATGTATGTAGCACCTGTCATACGCCTGCATGTGGAGTAAACTTGTACTTTTAAACACCTGTAAGTGTTTTCAAAGGGAGTGACTCTGAGGATACAAATATTTAGTGAGTGAATATTCTCTGTCTCTAGATAAGCCCCCCTTTCCTGTCCTCCCCAAACTTGCCCCTGGATAGTTGGATGCCACGGAAGAAAATTGCGCCTCAGTGGGTTGGTTCCATTGTGAATAAATGCATAGCTTTCAGCTGTGCCTTCATCATGTCCAGACGGTCACTAGGTTTTCCTCTTCGGCTCAGTCTTTCACTTGCCATGGACTCTTAGATCTTTTTTAGTCTCTTCAACTCCTAGACACTCCCTCCTGTGTCTCAGTGCAGATCAGCTCCTACTGAGAAAAAAAGCTGGTGGTCGGGAACTTCCTCCTCTTCCTCCTGCTGAGTCTGCAGTAGAAAGCTGCCCGCACCTGCACTTTCCCTGCCCTTTCCCACATGTTCGGTGGGACAGTGTTCTCCAAGACAGTGTTGTGGTGGGACCCCCACCCCCACCCCCCGACCCTCTCGGGAACCTTAGGCTGTTGATCACCCACCTCCTTCCTGTATCTTCAATCTCTCGCCCTGTTCGTACTTCTCCATTAGCACTGAAACATGCTCAAGTCTAATTCATCCATGAAAACAAACCTCTCTTGACCCTGCACCCTCCTCCAGTACCACTAGATCCTCTTTTCCCTTCACAGTTGAGTGACAGTAAGAGTTTATACCTGTGCCCTGCTCCATTCCCTCCCCCACAGGAGTCAGCGGGCTCTTACAACCACACATCGGACCTGCCGCACCCCTGCTCTCAGCTCAGTACTGACTGCTCATTGCCCTCTGGGTAAATCCCAAACTCCTTGATAAGACCTAGTCTAGTCTGGCTTCACTTCCTGCCACCCCTGCTAGGCAGCCTGGCCTTTCGTTAGTTATGGGACGGATGCCATGAGTCTTCGCATAGGGTCACTGTATAGTTATGTTCTTGTAAGTTGCACCCCTGGAGTTGTGCGGTTCCTGGTCTGTGCATTAGATGCTGTGCTGAGCTGGGGGGCACAGCTCGACCAGCCGTGGTTCCTCCTATCCTCTAAGAACTTAGAGACGCTTGTCTCTTAGTTAATGTTTTCTTTATTCACAGAAGTAATGGGCTTGCTATTGAAAAAAACAAAAAAAGGCAAATATTCCACAAAGAGAACTAGCGTACAATTTTCCACATAGGAAATTTGCATGCTCTGGCATCATGATAACAGAAATGGCTCTTCACCTTCGTCTAGTGTGGTTTAGCCCCCAGGCCCTGGTCCTGCCCCAGTACCTGACTGAACTCACAGGAGTCAAAATGCCCAGTTTGGGGAGTAGGTGGTCATGTTGGTTAGGCCAGAAGGCAGAAGTGAGGACCCATGTGTGCCTCAGCCCCTGCTCCTCTGCCCCAGGAGGCTGGGTCGTGGGCTTTCTGTGGGGTCTTTTGTAGACTCCAGGAAACCCTCCGTTGGGTCCCCAGACTCAGTGTTGGATCAAGGGCAGAGTGTCACATCTGCATAACATGTTCATGGTTTAGAAAGTGCTGGCCCAGCCGCTGACCCACTTGACCTTTGTTCCCCTGTGATCGCCAGGCAGACGCTACTTCACTTTCCTGCTGGGGAAGCGGAGGCACAGAAACACGGGGTGACTTGATGAAGGGCGCCCACCTAGTCAGTGGTGGGCTGCGAATCAGAACGATATGTCTTGCTCCCCACGAGGTGCCAGCGCTAAAATGGGAACTGGTGGAGGTCCCAGGGGGATGCGCTGCTGGGGTGATGGCTAGGCCTTCAGAGGGTGGCAGAGGAAGAACGAGCAATTGGGTAGAAGCATGTGCTCTGCTGTTTATCTATAAAATCATGTGGCTGAATACAAGTGGCTATTAAACAGTTACTAGGAAATAGTGCTTAGTGGAGGAAGAGAAGTATCTTCTTTATCACATTTGAGTAACACGTTTCTGGTTCTTCTAAAACCCAAACATGGGGTAAAAATCAGTTACCTTCAAATTAGTGATGAAATGTTATGTTTTACATTGTGATAATATACTTTTCTGTTTTTCTTAAACTAGCATCGATGCGTAGCTATTTTTAAAGACAAACAGAACAAGCCGACTGGTTTTGCCCTGGGAAGTATCGAGGGGAGAGTCGCTATTCACTACATCAACCCCCCAAATCCGTAAGTGGGACACGATCAGCTTGCAAGTTTTCACTTGAGGCTTTGTTTTTTTAAAGGAAAACTTAGTTGGGCCTTTGTTTTTCAGTGCCAAGGATAACTTTACCTTTAAATGTCACCGATCTAATGGAACCAATACTTCAGCCCCTCAGGACATCTATGCGGTATGTTTTAGAACTTTAAACTTGACAATGCAGCAGAAAGTAGGCTTGGAGGGGAAGCTGAGTCATTACGGGATCAGAAAAAATCATTGTGTCATCAAGTGAGTTCTCATCTGGAGATAAATGGCTTATACTGTAGGTTTCAGTTTTCTGTTTTTATGAACATGTTGACTATCTTTGTTCTCTATTTGCTTCTGAATGCAAGCTTCAGACTTTTGGAGGAGAGTCTCCCCTCCTTCATGGTGCTGGTAGACAGTTTATAGACTTAGCTATTAATAAAAACCGAGAATTCTGTTTGCTAAGCAAGAAAATGTCATTTTCCTGAGGTTCGGGCCATGGTGTCACTAACTGCACAGTTGTTAAGTTCTGTGACTCGTGTTCATACCAAGAGACAAGATTCAGTTCTGGGCTGGCAATTGGTCTGGAAGCGTGGCTGGTTTGTCCTGTGCTCGGCAGGCAGCCAGCTCGGACCACAGGACTGTCCGTGCGTTCTCTTTCCTAACTGAAGCAAGAAGCACACATTGGCCAAACGGATTTCTCCTTCCTGTCTCTACTTTTCATCATGCATGTCAATCTTTACAGGTGAATGGAATCGCATTCCATCCTGTTCACGGTACGCTTGCAACTGTGGGATCTGATGGTAGATTCAGCTTTTGGGACAAAGATGCCAGAACAAAACTAAAAACTTCAGAACAGTTAGATCAGCCGATATCAGCTTGCTGCTTCAATCACAATGGGAACATATTTGCGTATGCTTCCAGCTACGACTGGTCCAAGGTGAGGGTCCCCGGGCCCACTGCACCCCTCATGGGCACAAGCGGGCACACTAACCACCACTCACTCGTATTTCCCCTTCTCGCTCGGTCTGTGGGGCAGCTCGCCCTGGGAGGAGCCCTTGCCCCTGGGAGGTCAGAGGTCTCCTGTCCCGGGAAACCTGAGGTCAGAGGTAATCACCCACCGGCGCCCAGGGGCCTTGCTCCCCGAGGGCAGCCATCATGGCTCGAAAGTGGCAGCAGGTTAAAAAGAGTCAACACCTGAAAGACAAACTCCTCCAAGGTGGGACACTGAAGACAGATTTCCACCAAATCCTCAGGCTCATCTCTGAGGACTGAAGTTTTTGTTTACCCTCTGGCTCTCCTCTCCATCTGCCTGTTTAGTTCCTTCAGAGAGGTTTCTGCTTCATGCCTGTAGCACAGGACTTGGCATACAGAAAGTGCCCACAAAATGCTAACTTTTGCCTTTTCATAATAAGATCACTGTGTTTTTTTCCCCCTTTAGGGACATGAATTTTATAATCCCCAAAAGAAAAATTACATTTTCCTGCGTAACGCAGCTGAAGAGCTGAAACCGAGGAATAAGAAGTAATGGCGGAGACTGGTGGGCTGTCAGAGTTGTTTGCTCTCCACGCTGCCTCATCTGTACGAATTTGGATCCCAGCTTTTGGAGGGTTGTCAGCCATGGATGTGGATTTCAGCCCCTGGGGAAAACAATGGCACTGTTTAGCAGTCAGGGGCCCAGCGGGCCGCAGCAACTGTTAGTCTCTCCATTCCACTGCCCGATACAGATTTCCTCTGTAGCTCAGGGGGGTGGTGTCTTTGTAGAAGTTAGATTCATGGGCGGCCACCAGGATTTCACAGAGCTTCGTTCAGCAATGTCTGTGTTAGAGAACGCTGGGAAACATTTCATGAACCCTGTACTGTACTTTGTAATAAAGCATTCTGAAGGCTGCCTGCTAAGCTCCCTTTGTCCATCTTCCCGCCCATCCCGTAGGCCCTGAAGGGGCCATCATGTGCTGCAGCATTGTTGGGTTTTCATTTGTGACTTCTCATGCCCTTTGGGAAATGCAGAGATCTTGCTCCTTAGGAAATGGAGTCCTGAGCTGTGACTCTACCACATGCGGTGTCTAGCAACCTCTCCAACCACTGGTGGGCGGTTTGAGTGCGGTTTTCTCTTCCCTCCTTCATTCCTGTCTCCACCATCCCCGGTGCTTTTTGGCTACGCTGGGCAGCTGTTCCTGGTGACTGAAATGGGGAGTGTCCTTGTGCTGAGGGACAGGCCTCTGGGCGTGTTTGTGTGGCCTTCAAGTCAGAACCCACGTTCCTGGCATGGGAAGTGCTCTTTACTTGTGCCCCCGGTAGTGGTAGTTTTGGGGTGCTGCTTTGTTCATGTAATTTACAATTCCTGATTGGTAAGTACCAAATGAAATTCGGCTTAATTCATGTTTGACTTTTGAGTCTGTTGCTGTGTTCTTACCCTGTGATCCCAAATGCTTCTTATGCTTTACCGTTCGGGGCTGATATGTAAAGTAACTTGCTGAGTCTGGAAATCTGGTGTCGATAATGTAAGATGTATTTCCTACTCAAAAAGCAATGAAAATAAAATGTTTTGCTGGAAGAGGTTGCCTCCATGGTTTAAATTCTTTGGTAGTGGGATCACAAATGAATTCAGACCCATTAACTCTTTGGCTCTGTCTTTTAGCCTGAAAAGTTATTTTTGGGAGAGAAAAGGGCAGGTACTGTTAGAAAAAGAAATCTGAATTTTCAAGTTAATTGTTTACAGCTTGTTTTCCCCTCCCCGTTATGAGTCAGCCCTGTGGCTTTGGGATCTGTTTGCCCAGGTAGATAGAGCAAGTGGGAAAGAGCTGTGAGGAGAGCGAAGCTTGACTGTCTCAGCAACCAGCTTTCGTTAGAGGTGGGAATAGATTTACAGCTTTAGTTGAGCCCTAGCGTCATTATTCTTTTTACAAGCTATGGTTGAAAATGACCACAAAATAATAAATCTAAGTCGTGAGGATTTTAGAGTGTTCTTTCCCATGATTGCGCCTTGCCACATTACCAAGGGGATAGTTTATGTAATTGGCAAATTTGAAACATTTGCCCAAGTCTCAGGTTGGCCTCCTGTGGCCAGAAGCAGGAGTGAGGGAGCGAGGGCCTCGTTGCCCACCAGGAGCTTAAAGCGATGAGCCAGAAGGTATTTGTGGAAATCACTAAACTTCTTAAGATACTTGTTTTCATGTTTCCTAAGGTTTAGGGGGTCTTGAAATCTCCATCTTCAACTTCCGTGCCCTAAGGGCACCATACTGTATGTTGCATACAACAGGTGCTCAATAGGTGTTTGTAAGTCTGATGGCATCTACTTCAAAAAGAAGTGTAATCCTGACTTAATGTGAGGTCATTCTGCCTTTAAAAATTTACTGGCTACCCAGTTAAAAATAGAACAGAGGCTCCAAACCTCGGAAAAGACGTGTTAGGTGGTTCACTTATGTTTTCCCAACATATGAGAATTTTCAACGTACAGAAGAGAGATTTACAGCGAACATACACCTACCACCTGGATTCTACGGTCCACATTTTGCTTTCACTTGATTCTTCCGTTTGGTTTTGCCAGGCTTTTGTCCTCCGTGTTGGTAACACCACTTTCTTGGTTATTGAGTGTGGACGCGAACGGGTGGAGAGGACTACGTGTTCAGCTTTAGGAGTTGTATTCAGGAGCGCTTGTCTCCGTTCCTGTCATGTTTGGTCTGACCCCGTGTTCTAGGGGGGGCAGGTCCTGGAAAAAGCATGGAAATGTGCTTTGTGTGCATGCCCGTGCCTGTGCCCGCCCCAGTCGGGTCTGCTGACCCTGCCCGCCTAAACCCCCTCTAGGGTGGCTCCATCTGTCACGAGCGTGGGGGTTGGCAGGCGATGTGAGCATGGGCTTACTGCAGTGAGGGACTGTCCTTCATGAGAAATGGCGACTCAGGCGCGCGGCCGTGGGTTAGCGGGCCAGTTCCCGCAGGTTTCCCAAGCACACGGCCCGGCTTTCATTGTCATTTGCTTCCTTTTCTTTAAAGCGATCCACGTTTTAAAAGCATAGTTGCCTTTCAAAAGGACATTTGTTGTTGCCATAAAGTTAGAGAAAAGAATTCAAGTGTATGGAAAATTAATATCTTTTGCCCAAAGTGGTACTCCTAAAAATTAATACAATGAAAATGAAAGAATATTAGGTTGGTGCAAAAGTAATTGCTGTTTTTGCAATTTTTTTTTTCATCCTTTGAAACCACAATTACTTTTGCACCAACCTAATAAATACGAGCCATGAAATAATACAAGACAACATGTACCACCAAAATCACCTTCAAGGGACAAACATACCTCACTGGGAAATTCTGTTAAGGTGATGTTATTTTATGTGTTGTAGCCTACTTGGTAGAACCCATCTGCCTTTTAGGGGGTGATGTGGGGAAAATTTGTTTTTGGTGCAAAATTTGAGTTTCCTTTGAAGGAGGGGCTTTGTAAGACAGGAACCAAACACATGTCCCACGAAAGCCAGCATTTTCCAGATTAAATCATGACCCTTTTGCTGGTTGTAAAATAACTATAGTTGCAGCTAGTACTTTTTTAAAAATGGGTGTCACAGAAGATACAGATTATTCCAGCACATCGCACACGGTGATGGTAGTACTGTTTTGCATGACGTAATGTGTGTTTGTGTGTGTAATAAGCATTACATATTTTACTATCCTGGGTTGGGATTTCTGTCCCTGTTGCTTGTATGATTTAGGATGGGTTGTTGGGGTTGAGTAAGCTCGAGTAATACTGCCATGAGAATTAGCCATAACGCTTTCCTCCCCAATGGGAGGGGTAATTATATTGATTATAATAATGACATTTGAAATGTCCACACAGCATTGCAGTTAAGAACTGCACGCAGAGTCAGACTTCCTGCCCTCAAATCCCAGCTCTGTCACTTCCCAACTCTGAGCAGACGATTTAAACTTCTCTGAACCTCAGCGACCTCATCTGTAAAATGGGAGACATTAAAAGTAGTTATCGTGAAAGATAGTATTCAGAGTTCAAACCTGCAGAGGGCTTCCATGGTTGGCTTGAAATAAGTGCTCAAATGTTAGCTTCCACTGTGTAACTTCCAGAAAAGGGGGGCGTCCGTGGGACGCCTCTCCCCAGGGAGAAAAATGTTGTCCTGAGACCTTTGTAAGAGGATTCCCATGGGGTGGGGGCCGAGGTGTGGGGGGCTGTGTTTTGGTGCGGCCAGCAGATGGCGCCAATACTTCCAATGCCGCCGCCGTCAGGGAACACGTTCCTGTGTTCAATTGAACGGATTCAAGTTTATTAAAGGAAGTTAAGTTTTGGGTCCCTGTTTGCTGCGTTACTAAACTTGTAAGATACTTGGAGAGTGGAACCAAAGGCTTATTTATCCTGTTAGAAGAATATTCTTTAAAATAATACACTTTTATCTTTAGAAAGATTGATGGCCTCCTTAGGAAACGCTGAAAGCAACACTTTCAGAGGCCAGAGGCCTGATTTTTCTACTTAAGAATTGAATGTCCCCGTTGGTTTCCTTATGGGGTCTTGAGGCCTGGTTGCCTGTGGTGTGGGCGACTGTGAGCACCGCTCACCGCTTAGCCCCATCCCTGCCCTGGTTTGGGAAGGGAAGGTTTGGAAACGTAAATCTCCACCCCAGATGGGTACTGGTGGCAAAGAGGCCATTTTTAGACGTGTGTTAGGAACTTTGAAGCCCAGACCTACATGTGGCTAGTCGGAATTGAGACATGAATAAATGTAAAATGCACAGGTTTCAGACTTGGTACAAAAAGGCGAACATCTCATTTTTTGTTTCAGTTACAGGTTGAAATGATAATATTTTGGATAATAAAATTAATTTCACCTGGTCATACTTTTGTAACTGTGGCTACTAGACATGTAACTACACTGGCTGGCAGGATGTTTCCCTCGGACTTTGCTGCCCTGGGCCATCTGCCATTTGGAGGTACCTCCGCTCATCACATCAAATATTAATGTGCACCTACATCCCACCCTAAATACACCTTCTTTTACTGCAGATTGTTTGAAAATCTTTTGCATGTTTTCCTTCTGAAATTATTTGGCAGTTTTTATACTCAGCAATGATTTCTTAATGGTCACCTTGAATAGTAGGGAATTTCTCAAAAGTGTTTTCTGACAAATTGTTTTCCAATGTATTGAATGTGTTGAAACGCTAATGAGGTCTCGAGTATTGATTGGATCTGTGGACATTATTGAAACTGACTTATTTGGGGTTGTTATTTTTATATTTTGAAGCCAGTCCCTCTCTCCAGAGGGCCTGGTGGGAAGTCTGTCCTGGAGACAATGCTTAGGAAAGACAGTTCAGCACAAGCCGTTTCCCCAGGCGGTGCTGGGGTGACCACCAGAAGCTACCAGCATTTCACAGCTCTGCAAGACTTCCTGCTAAGTGAGGTTTATTCCCCTATTTCACAGATCTTACTAGGGAGATCCCTTGTGGCCGCAGTTTTGAGAGTTTTTTTAGCACAATAGGTGTTAGTTACCACAAGGCAAACATAAAAGAGTAAATCACTGAAGCCTGTTGTATGTAAGTCTGTTGTGAATTTCACATCAATACACTGAGAAATACATTTTAAGGTGAGCACCCGTTTCCAAAGCGAATAAGGAAAACCTGCTGCATACTTGCTGAAAGCAAGTGGGTCCCTGAAAAATACCTGGCACGCATTCTTTTTTTTTTTTTTTAAACTTTTAAGTGTGTTTTTCCAGGACCCATCAGCTCCAAGTCAAGCAGATGTCCCAATCTAGTTGTGGAGGGCGCAGCTCCCAGTAGCCCATGTGGGGATCGAACTGGCAACCCTGGTGCTACGAGCATCGTATTCCAACCAACTGAGCTAACTGGCTGCCCCTGGCATGCATTCTTATTTTTGTAGTTTACCCCACTGGGTGAGGGCCAAAGGGTGGGGTGGGGAGAGGAAGTGGACAAAGTACTAGAAGGAAACTCACTCCCCAGCATCACATGGACACATCAGCGCTGCCCTTTGGGTCATCACGGCCATCGCCCAGTCTGTGGTACCATGTTTCCCAAAAAATAAGACCTAGCCAGACCATCAGCTCTAATGCATCTTTTGGAGCAAAAATTAATATAAGACCCGGTCGTATTTAGTAAAATAAGACCCGATCTTATATAGTATAATATATAAGACCGAGCCGTATAATAATACAATGTAATATAATATAATATAATATAATATAATATAATATAATATAATATAATATAATATAATATAATATAAAATATAATATACCGGTCTTACGTTAATTTTTGCTCCAAATGGTGCATTAGAGCTGATGGTCCGGCTGGGTCTTATTTTCGCGGAAACACGGTACTGTTACAGCAGCCTGAGCTGGGTAAGCCAGTATTCCCGGGTAGCCACTTGCTCTTCAGCTGTGTGATATAGTGTCCCTACTGCTGACCCTGGAATAGACTCCACATCCATGCCATACCTACAGGAACCTTCACAAACACACTCCCAGAACAGGTGGTGTCATTCACCTGCCAGGCTGCCCCCACCGAAGCAGGCAGGCGCCCTCACTCTGATGTGGGGATAGGCCCAGCCCTCACCCTAGCGCTGAGGCAGACTTCTCACAGCTCAGGTATTAGCTGCACACCATGCAGGGGGAAAGGGCTGCCGTTTGTACAACGGCGCTTCCCAGCTCACGAGTGGAGTACCCCAAACTAAAAAGTGTATAGCCTTTGGGGTGCAACCAGCCACATTTAATCCATGTTAACATATCAGCAGTCACTGCTTTTCTAAGGTTGACAGAGGCTGGCCCTTCACTGGTTTGGGGAGGTAGGGAGGGTGTCTTGAAGAAAGGGATTTGGGACTTTGTCCCACAGGTAACAGGGAACCACTGAAAGCACGTGTGGGAGGACTGACGAGGTTGCCACCTCCTCACCTGGCCACAGGCCGCTGTGTAGGCTGGAAACTGATGTGCGCTGGGCAAAAACATGAAAATTGCAGGGGTTTGCATTTACCAAGCTCCTGTGCAGTATGGGAACAAGCTCAGCACTTTCTGTGGACTATCTTGTTTCATCCTCATAAAAGCCCGTGGAGGAAGCAACCGTCATTGTGCCCATTTTATAGCTGAGGCAACTGAGGCCCAGAGAGGCCGTCACTGGCGAGTGCGTGATGTCACAAATGCAGGGCTGTCTGGTCTCGGCCTGCCCTCTGCTCTCTCTGCCAGGGCACCGGCACTGCCTGCACAGAAGGGAGAGTGACTTTTGCCATTTGATGAGGAGGAACAGAAAGGAACCTAAGAGGCAGGTGTCTCTGCAGAGCTAAGCAGCGGGGCCCAATCCAGGCTCGGCTGACATGGGAAAGTCTTCCAGCCTCGTGTCTCTCCCGCTTCCTCCTGTGTTTGCTGTGTTGATGTTTTATTTCAAAGCTCCTCAGGCTGCCGGTTTTGGGCTGAGGTAGGTGCAGGTGGCCACACGCCCCATCCTGCAGCCTGGCTCTCAGATGAAGAGGCAGCCTCTCTGGCTTGAATCCACAGGAACCCTGCGTTGCTCACGACTCTGTGAAGAGAAACAGGCTTTGGGGACTCTCCATCCCCCCAGTGTCCGTCTTCTGGAATGCATTATTCAGGCGTTTATTCATTCACTCAGCACAGAACTTATTGAGTGCTTTCCACGTGCCAGGCGCTGGGAACATGAGAGTGAACAAAGCGGACGGCAGCCTGTCCTCCTGGAGCTGACGTCTAGTGGGGAGACAGACAACGGAGGGAGAAGCAGACCAATGTCTGAGATCGGGTTGGGCAGGGACATGAGCGTTTGAGGGATGCTAGAGAAGACACCTGGATGGAGTGGGAGTCCCAGGACCTCGGCACCTCCAGACCAGTGACGGC